>NC_141008.1:56142654-56742654 GCF_052327205.1 Somniosus microcephalus
CTGGCTATAGAAAGTCAGACTGAAAAGCCATTTGCTTTTCCACGAATGTCCTCAAATTTTCAAAAGCTTGGAATGTATATGGGAGTAAAAATTAAGATGCAAAACTGGAGGGTTAGGTCCTGATAGTGCAGGTTGTCAGGGAATGAGCGTGTGGGGGATTGCAGGGTTCATCCCCCCCAATCCCTGTAATCTCCTTCATTCACAATCTCAGCTCTCTACAGAATAGAGATGGGAGGTGGAGAAAATCTACCTACACCATCTGAGGCTTTTGAATAGTACACCAGCCAGGTCTCTGGGGGGATTGTCCTGTGAGGAGAGATTGAGTAGACTAGGCCTATATTCTCTAGAGTTTAGAAGAATGAGAGGTGATCTCATTGAAACATACAAAATTCCTACAGTGCTTGACAGGGTAGATGCAGGGAGGATGTTTCCCCTGGCTGGGGAGTCTAGAACCAGGGGTCACAGTCTCAGAATAAGGGGTCAGCCATTTAGGACTGAGATGAGGAGAAATTTCTTCACTCAGAGGGTGGTGAATCTTTGGAATTCTCTACCACAGAAGGCTGTGGAGGCTCAGTCGTTGAGTATATTCAAGACAGAGATCGATAGATTTTTTAATATTAATGGAACCAAGGGATATGGGGATAGTGCGGGAAAGTGGAGATGAGGTAGAAGATCAGCCATGATCTTATTGAATGGCGGAGCAGGCTCGAGGGGCCAAAAGGCAGGCAAGTAAGGGAGAAAGAGAGAGAGAAAGAAAAAGAGAGAAAGAGAGAGTGAGCACAAATCCATGTGAGGCATCGGAAATGGACTTTTTCAGCCAGCTCATTTAACTTGTAAACATATTTTATTATTTCCTCCATGAGTTCACCTCACAGTTGCAGACTGTGACCTGCTCCCAGGCCTCCGTTTGTACAGTCTGCGATCAGCTACTGGGAGGCGTGCAAGAGTGGGCTTGGCCTGATTGCCCGTCCAATTTTCTCTCCCTGCCATAGGAGAAATACTTGGGCTTCACTCTGTGTCTCTGCACAACAGCAGGTCGAAACCAGTAGCTCAGCGTGCATGGCATGGCGGGGCGGGGCACAGGCCCTAGTACCCAGCACTTCACCGTGCCTCACGTCTATTTAGCTTTCGTTTTTTTCCCCTCCATTTCTTTCGGTGTTTTTGTGCCATTTCCTGTCCAGTGAGTGAGAGTTTGTGCGTAAAGAGCCTGGGGGAAGAAAAACTTACAGGTGGATGCACAGATTGGGTGCTGTTGACCTGAGCTGTAAGGATCCAGATTCGGTCCCTGGTGGTAGGGAACCTTCAATTGACTGTTGGCTGAAGTATGTTGTTCTAAGTTAGTGGGTGGGGGAAGTAAACCAGGGCACCTGGTTCCTGATAAAAAAAAGTGTTGCTTTTTTATAGCACTTTATCATATTTCTCAAAGCAATTCACACACAATAAATTGCTCTGAAGCTGAGACACAGTTGTTATTTAACAAGACACAGCAGCCAACTTGCGACAGCAATGACTGAGGGAAGAATGTTGGCTGGGACACTGGGAGAACTCCCCGCTCGTCTTCAAATAATACCATGGGATTATAATGACTCCCCAAAGCCTTTCCACCATCTACAAGGCACAAGTCAGGAGTGTGATGGAATACTCTCCACTTGCCTGGATGAGTGCAGCTCCAACAACACTCAAGAAGCTCGACACCATTCAGGATAAAGCAGCCCGCTTGATTGGCACCCCATCCACCACCTTCAACATTCACTCCCTCCACCACCGGCGCACTGTGGCTGCAGTGTGTACCATCTACAAGATGCACTGCAGCAACTCGCCAAAGCTCCTTCAACAGCACCTTCCAAACCCGCGACCTCTACCACTTAGAAGGACAAGGGCAGCAGACGCATGGGAACATCACCACCTACAAGTTCCCCTCCAAGCCACACACCATCCTGGCTTGGACCTGTATCGCCGTTCCTTCATGGTCGCTGGGCCAAAATCCTGGAACTCCCTTCCTAACAGCATTGTGGGTGTACCTACACCATATGGACTGCAGCGGTTCACCACCATCTTCTCAAGGGCAATTAGAGATGGGCACTAAATGCAGGCCTAGCCAGCGACGCCCACATCCCATCAATGAATTAAAAAACCTGCACCCCAGGAGCAGGGCCTCGGATTAACACCTCACCCAAAGGACGTTCCCTCAGTACTGCACTGAAGTGTCAGCCGAGACGAGGAGCTCAAAGTCCTGGAGCGGGGCTTCAACCCATGACCTGCAAATTCAGAAGCGAGTGGGCTATCCACCGACTGAGCCAAATTGCCCGCCATTCGGTGAACGCCGGCACGTTTGGACGCCGAGCAAGAACGGAATGAGGGTTAGCTGTGAAGCCACCCATGCTCAAAGTAGGCCGCTGACTGTCTAGGCCGGCACGGAGAAGGGTCACTTGGGTGAAGTACCGGTGCTCGTCGGCTGAACTATGGCCGGGAATGAGTCAGCACCTTTAGGGAAGGAGGGAAGCAAATGGAGAGGGAAGAGTGGAAATAAATCCCAAATTAACCGGCACCCTAAAACGACATTACAGAAACTCGATGCCCAACATGGCCATTGTATTTCAGCTTTTGTTATAGAGGACAACTGGTTAAAACGTGTTTATAGACAACTCACGGATTAAAACATTTAAAATTGTACATTGAGCTTCACACAGCACAAGTATCTTATCATACTTAGTGGACTCACATATTTACTCAATAGCATCCATTAGATGGAAATTCTGAGGCACTAATTAATTAGTAAACCTGAGCTGTTCAGAAAATTGCACCAATTCTAACTTCCATTAGGTTTAAAGTGCTTTGATTGTAGCTGCTTTTAAGGAGAATCAGTCTGTTATTAAGCAAATAAGTCTGATTACGCGAGATTGCACCGCACTGAGGAAGATTAACGCAAAAGAGGGAACATTCTTAGTATCTCGGTTTACTCACGTGGCACAGCCGCTCAGCAGGTCCCAGCTCCAAAGAACTGCAGCATGGTATTGGTAAGGAATTGCCCGTCCCTGCCCATGTAACGAGTTCCCAATCTCAGCCACGCGGCACTGACAGCGAGGGATGGGACAAGGCAGAGAAAAGACTTGTTCTGAGCCGCTCTTGTGCGCCCCCTAGTGGCTGTCATTGGTGTGGCACAGAGCAGCTTTGTCACAGAATGATACAGCACAGAAGGAGGCCATTCGGCCCATCGTGTCTGTTGCCGGCTCTTTGAAAGAACTCTCCAAATAGTCCCACTCCCCTGCTCTTTCCCCATAGCCATGCACTTACTTTTCTCTTTTGCCAAACACCTTAAATCTGTGTCCTCTGGTTACCCACTCTTCTTCTACATCCATGTTCTTGGCTGGGAACTTGGAGATATTTTCTGGAGGCTAATGGGAGGAATATAAGGGAAATGATGATGCATGTCTGGATTTTATTTTCTCCCCCAAATGTTTCTCCCTTTGTAACAGCAAGTTCCCTGGTCCCCACCTAACATCACACTGTATTTTTGACTGAAATCGGCCACCTACAGGAGTGTTCTTTAGGATTCTTAAAGCTTTCTTGCCAAAAACTAGTTGTTCCCCATGGCATTGCTCATGGTTAGTGTGCAGCCTGGAGCACAATCTCTAATGTTTGATACACATATTCTTCATTCCAGTCAAGTTAGCTAAAGCTGCTACCTACAGTCGGATAACCACTGTGAGGTTTGTTATAATTAACGACACTTTTATACTGTAAAATGTATAAAAATAAAGACAGACCCCACCTAGTGGCCATTATAAACAACAACATGCATTTATAAAGCTGCTTTAACTTAGGAAAACATCTGAAGGCGCGTCACAGGAGTGTAAGAGACTAAAATTAATACTGAGCCATATAAGGAGATATTAGGAGGGGGTGACGATTAACTTGGTCAAAGAGGTAGTTTTTAGGGAGGGTCTTAAAGGAGGAGGGAGAGGTGGAGCGGTTTAGGGAGGGAATTCCTAAGCTTGGGGCCTGCGATTATATAAGCAGTGATTTTACTTTCTTGTATTGGTGACGCTCTGTCTGCCAACCAGTTTCTCTGCAGAGTGTGGCTTGAGGGTGTCATTTTTTATGATTGTCTTTTGGCAATGATGGATCTCACTGATGGCTGGTGTGTCCCACTCCACTAATGAAGGATTAGTAATTGTGATGTAATGACCACAAGTTGATTAAGCAGAGCTCCACTTTCTGGGAGATGATACATTTAGTATTTATATATCTTATATCTGTGCGTACTTCCTGTCTACAAAGTCTCACTTCCTGTTGTCACTTCTGTCTCAACTTTTCCATTATAAATTCCTGTATCCTCTTCTTCTTAGACAGTCCCTCGGAACCGAGGATGACTTGCTTCCACATTAAGAATGAGTTCTCAGGTGACTGAGTCCAATGCGGGACCGACAGTCTCTGTCACAGGTGGGGCAGACGGTGGTTGAAGGGGCGGGTGGGTGGGGTGCTTGGGTTGATGCGCGCTCCTTGCGCTTGGCTTCCACTTGCTCCCGGCGAAGAGACTCTAGGTGTTCGGTGTCTTCGCAGATGTTTCTCTGCCACTTTGTGCGGTCTTGGGCCAGGGATTTCCAGGTGTCGGTGGGGATGTTACACTTTTTCCAAGGAGGCCTTGAGGGTGTCCTTGAAGCGTTTCCTCTGCCCACCTGGGACTCTCTTGCCGTACCGGAGCTCCGAGTAGAGCGCTTGTTTTGGGAGTCTCGTATCGGGCATGCGGACAATGTGACCCGTCCATCGGAGCTGATTGAGTGTGGTCAGAGCTTCGATGCTGGGGATGTTGGCCTGAGCGAGAACACTGATGTTGGTGCGCCTATCCTGCCAATGGATTTGCAGGATTTTGCGGAGGCAGCGTTGGTGGTACCTCTCTAGTGCTTTGAGGTGCCTGCTGTACATGGTCCATGTCTCTGAGGCATACAGGAGGGCAGGTATCACTGCTGCCCTGTAGACCATGAGCTTAGTGCCGGGTTTGAGGTCCTGGTCTTCAAACACTCTCTTCCTCAGGCGATCGAAGGCTGCACTGGCACACTGAAGGTGGTAATAACAGCAGAAAATGCTGGAAATACTCAGCAGGCCAGGCAGCATCCGTGGAGAGAGAGAAATAGAGTTAACGTTTCAGGTCTGGGACCCTTCATCAGAACTGGAAAAAGCTGCAAATGTAGCAGATATTAATCAGGTGCAGAGTCATAAAAAATGACACCCTCAAGCCACACTCTGCAGAGAAACTGGTTGGCAGACAGAGCATCACCGAATATCTTGTTACCAAATACAAGTAAGTAAAATCACCGCTTATACAATCGCAGGCCCCAAGCTTAGGAATTTCCTCCCTAAACCCCCACCCCCCCCCATCTCTGCACTTGCTTAATATCTGTTACATTTCCAGCAGTCTCATTCGCAGCCCCTGTGGGAGGGATGTGGTAATTATACCAATCTGCCCCATGCCCTGGAATGTGGCGGAGTGGCCGTACTATTCATCTCAGAGTCATAGAGTAATACAGCACGGATAGAGGCCCTTCGGCCCATCGTGTCCGCGCCGGCCATCAAGCCCTGTCTAATCTAATCCCATATTCCAGCATTTGGCCCGTAGCCTTGTATGCTATGGCATTTCAAGTGCTCATCCAAATGCTTCTTAAATGTTGTGAGGGTTTCTGCCTCCACAACCCTTTCAGGCAGTGAGTTCCAGACTCCAACCACCCTCTGGGTGAAAAAGTTCTTTCTCAAATCCCCTCTAAACCTCCCACCCTTTACCTTGAATCTATGCCCCCTAGTTATTGACCCCTCTACTAAGGGAAAAAGCTCCTCAGCATCCATCCTATCTATGCCCCTCATAATTTTGTACACCTCAATCATGTCCCCCCTCAGCCTCCTCTGCTCCAAGGAAAACAAACCCAATCTGCCCAGTCTCTCTTCATAGCTGAAGCGCTCCAGCCCTGGTAACATCCTGGTGAACCTCCTCTGCACCCTCTCTAACGCGATCACATCCTTCCTGTAGTGTGGCGACCAGAACTGCACACAGTATTCCAGCTGTGGCCTAACCAGTGTTTTATACAGCTCCATCATAACCTCCTTGCTCTTATATTCAATGCCTCGGCTAATGAAGGCAAGTATCCCATATGCCTTTTTTACCACCTTATCCACCTGTTCCGCCGCCTTCAGGGATCTGTGTACTTGCACACCCAGATCCCTCTGACCCTCCGTCTTGCCTAGGGTCTTACCATTCATTGTGTATTCCTTTGCCTTGTTAGTCCCCCCCAAAGTGCATCACCTTGCACTTTTCCGGGTTAAATTCCATTTGCCACTGTTCCGCCCATCTGACCAACCCATCTATATCGTCCTGCAGACTGAGGCTACCCTCCTCGCTATTTACCACCCTACCAATTTTTGTATCATCCGCGAACTTACTGATCATACCCTTTACATTCATATCCAAGTCATTAATGTAGACCACAAACAGCAAGGGACCCAGCACCGATCCCTGTGGTACCCCACTGGCCACAGGCTTCCAGTCACAAAAACAACCTTCGACCATCACCCTCTGCCTTCTGCCACTAAGCCAGTTTTGTATCCAATGTGCCAAGGCACCCTGGATTCCATGGGCTCTTACCTTCTTGACCAGTCTCCTGTGCGGGACTTTATCGAAGGCCTTACTGAAATCCATGTATACCACATCCACTGCGTTACCCTCATCCACACACCTAGTCACCCCCTCAAAAAATTCAATCAAATTAGTCAGACATGATCTTCCCTTGACAAAGCCATGTTGACTATCCCTGATTAATCCTTGCCTCTCCAAGTGGAGACTAATTTTGTCCCTCAGGATTTTTTCCAATAATTTTCCTACCACTGATGTTAGGCTCACTGGCCTGTAGTTCCCTGGTTTTTCCCTACTACCCTTCTTGAATAATGGTACTACATTAGCGGTTCTCCAGTCCTCTGGCACATCCCCTGTGGCCAGAGAGGTCCTGAATATATGTTAGAGCCCCCGCAATCTCCTCCTTTGCCTCACACAGCAGCCTGGGATACATTTTATCCGGGCCTGGGGATTTATCCATTTTTAGGCCAGCTAAAACCGCCAATACCTCCTCCCCCTCGATGTTAATATGTTCGAGCATATCACAGTCCCCCCGCCCTATTTCTATGTCTACATCGTCCTTCTCCATAGTGAAAACAGATGCAAAAAATTCATTTAGAACCCCTCCTACATCTTCCGGCTCCACACACAGATTGCCACTTTTGTCCCTAATGGGCCCTATTTTTTCCCTAGTTATCCTCTTACCCTTAATATACTTATAAAACATCTTCGGATTTTCCTTTATTTTGCTCGCCAGTGTTATTTCATGGCCCCTCCTTGATCTCCTAATTTCTTTTTTAAGTATCCCCCTGCACTTTTTGTACTCCTCTAGGGCTTCCTCCGTCTTTAGCCTTTTGTATCTACCAAAAGCCCTCCTTTTTTTCCTAATCCATTCTCGTATATCCCCTGACATCCAAGGTTCCCTGTGGTTTTTGGAACCACCCTTGACCTTTATGGGAACATGTTGCCATTGTATGATCTCAATCTCCCTTCTGAAAGCCTCCCATTGCTCCGATGCGGATTTTCCTACAAGTAGCTGATCCCAGTCCATTTTGGCCAGATCCTGCCTACAACTTGCTGAAATGGTGGAACTTAGATTTGTACTTCAAGTGGGCAAAAATTATTTTTGGATTTTCTTGGCCCCTACGTTTTTCATGTCGGGACATCCCACTGAAGTCGGCCATAGACTCTACTCAAAGGACGACTCCTCTTTGACTACTTTTACAAAGAAAACAATTTCTGACTAACCGCATTCTTTCTTCAAGAGCCTCATTCAAAAAAGGTCTGCACATAAAACAAAGATTTGCTTAACCGGTTTCCTTCATCACCCGTGTTTTCCATTGGAGCCTTGAACCGCTGCGTGGAGAAGGCCACATACCGCCCCCTGACCTTTGTCAATAATGTTGCATTAGAAAGTGTGCTTGTAGCAGGGAGAGTCCTTTACATGCCATTGTTGAGGATTACCCTGATGTGGTCGGACAACCATCCATTGCCCTGACACGCAAGGAATAGCCACTGTGTCGAGGAAATGAGTGTGACAAAGGCCTGTTGAACATACCCTACCCTTCAGGAGAGAAAGAAGAAAATTAGGAAGAGGAGTTTGCATGGAAGTGGAGGATAAGCATGTGCACATTTTAAACCAGTTCCTCTCCAAGTAATCAAAGCCTTATTGTAAAAATAATGCTGATATTGCTGAATAATATTTCAGTCACAGTACTCGAGTGTGTCTAGTCAGGTGACAGAGTTTCATTTAATAAAGTTATTTTGTCTTTAGATCTCTTCACATCTAGACACTCATTTTTGCTACGGTAGTTAGATGGGTACTGGCTACCCTTAGTTACCTCACACCCAAGTGACCTGTGAACCTAAAGAGTACCAGAAGTCTATTCCACTAGGGAGGCATCAGACTAAAGCCTGATGCTATCTTCGCCTCATATCCATATACTGGGCGGTGAGCAGGGGCAGAAGCCCAGACAAACTGGTTAGCATAGGTGGGTCCCGTAATCAAGGAGCCTCCCAGAATGGGCATTACTTCCACAAGGAGTCATTTTTTGTGGGGTAGAGGGACGGGGAAGCGACACTCAGCCCCTCGAGTCTGCTCCGCCATTCGATTGGATCATGGCTGATTAGTACTTCCAACTCCACAAATTCCTGCCGCAGCTCCATAATCCCTCATCTAACAAAAACTCAATGGATCTCAGCCTTGAAGGCTCCCACTGGCCCCTACCCCCCCACCTCCCAGCATCCACAGCCTTTTGGGGCAGAGTTCTTGATTTCCACTACCATGGGGGGCGGGGGGAGTGTGCTTCCTGACTACCCTCCTGAAAGGCCTAGCTCTAATTTAAGATTGTTTAACTCTCCCTCCCTACCCCCCCGCTAGTTCTTGATTCTCCCATCAGAGCAATGCCCACTGTTTATGTTCCAAATACGCAGTATAGGAACATGACACGATTTCACCGCAGATGTGAGCGGAGAGATAAGCACTCTTGCTGACAATTAGAGGGCCCCTAAAGGGATACATTTATTTTAAGCAGGATGACTCAGTTACTATTTTCAACAGCAAGCATACTGTACCGGAGCGTTAACAGCTGCATGGGGTCTTAGGCATAGCGACAGGATTCCAGGGCTACTGTACCAGACTTGGCAGTTGGCATTTCTAAAGTTGCGTGAGCTGCAGTGCATTCACACTGAGCGTGTCTGCAGCTTTTTGTCTGTGCCTTCGGTGGGTGGGTAGAGAAGGAAGAAAAGAGCCAGAGGGGAGGGAAAAGAGAGAATATTTTCTACATTCATAATGCAGCCAACACGTGCCTGATCCGAGGATTAAATTCCAATAAACGGACCCAAGTCCCATTGTGTAGGATTCCTGCTCCCAAGTTGCAAAATACTTAATTGCAAAATTCTGATCCCAGCAGCAAATGCAGCCTGATTATCCTGCTGATGCTCAGCACACTCAATATAATCAATCCCCTGCCACCTTTCATGCAGTGACAGTAACAGATTCAAAACTAAAAGTCTAATCTGCCTCTGCAAATTCTGCCAATTGTTTAGATTGCAATGTTGAATGATTAAGCAGGCACAAGCACAAAAGAAGGGAAAACCGATTATTGGAAGCTCTGCCTGAAGCCTTGGAGATTTATTGTTGCTGTCCAGCACTAATGGGGTTTGCTGGCAAATTGTGAACACTCCATTTTTAGGAATATTTCAGACCCACACCTGTCCTCTTAGTGCCCCTCGGTCCGTGCTCCCCTCCACCCACACACCTGCCCGCTCAGTCCCTGTGCTCCCTTTCACCCACCCGCTCAGTGCCCCTCAATCTCTCTGCTCCCCTCCACCCACCTGCCCGCTCAGTGCCCCTCAGTCCCTGTGCTCCTTCACCCACCCACCCGGTGCCCCTCAATCCCTGCGCTTCCCCTCCATCCACCTACCTGTCCTCTCAGTGCCCCTCAATCCCCAAATAGGCATCGAATCACTCCATAAACCAGATACAGGTGCTCGATTCAATGACCGTCTCTAGTGACTCCTTCCATCATACTTACCCTTTAGCTGCATTAACTCTGCCCGACTTCCCTAGAGAAGCTCTCTTGCCTGTTTTGATTTTGGCCGATGGATGTAGCTTTTGAGAATGAAAGAGTTTATCAAACTCCATCCACCCAGTGTTTCACAAGAATTTTCTTATTGGAAGTATGCTGTTTGGGACAGTCTAATTTCCCCTGTATCAGTGCACAAGGTGTGCAGAGAATGGTAATTTAGGCATAGCTTTGCTTCCTACAGCTCAGTTCCTCCCCCTCCCTCCCCTTGCCACAAGCTCTGGTGCCAATCTCAGGATACCAGCCATCGTGCAGAGAAATTTAGCACCGCAATAAACTTGGCTGGTTTCAGGAAAGCTGTGCAATGTGGATAAGAGCTTGTGCTATGGGAAGGCTATCGGCACAACTTCTCTAACTCGCAAGCACCAGGAAAAGGGAAATGGAAACTAAAAGCAGACATGATAGAAAAACAGTGGTGGTGGGAAAGGTGCAGGGAAAGAGAACTGATATAGACACTGCACAGCAGCGCTCCTCATTTTAGTCATTTGGTCCCCTTACCTAAGGAAGGATATACTTGCCATAGAGGGAGTGCAACAAAGGTTCCCCAGACTGGTTCCTGGGATGGGGGGATTGTCCTATGAGGAGAGATTGAGTAGACTAGGCCTACATTCTCTAGAGTTTAGAAGAATGAGAGGTGATCTCATTGAAACATACAACATTCTTACAGGGCTTGACAGGGTAGATGCAGGGAGGATGTTTTCCCCTGGCTGGGGAGTCTAGAACCAGGGGTCACAGTCTCAGAATAAGGGGTCGGCCACTTAGGACTGAGATGAGGAGAAATTTCTTCACTCCGAGGGTGGCGAATCTTTGGAATTCTCTACCCCGGAGGGCTGTGGAGGCTCAAGTCATTGAGTATATTCAAGACAGAGGTCGATAGATATTTGAATATTAAGGGAATCAAGGGATATGGGGATAGTGCAGGAAAGTGGAGATGAGGTAGAAGATCAGCCACGATCTTATTGAATGGCGGAGCAGGCTCGAGGGACCAAATGGCCGACTCCTGCTCCTATTTCTAATGTTCATCCCAGGGGACAGCAAGTGGAAGCAAAGTACTTCAGTGTAGTCAGTAGGCAAGTCGACCCCACATACAAGCCCAGCTCCTTCACTCATTGTCGCCCTCATACACATTCATTAGGGAGTTACCCCACAAAAAGATTAAATGATATAATCAAACCCGCGCAAGCAAAAGACTGGTTCTTGACCATTCTCTTAACGCAGGGCTGACACTCAGGCCATTCAGACAAGAGACGGTGATTGATGGGAAGCATTTCTACAACCTTGGTCAACTATGAGCAGTCCCCGAGATCTCCCTGTGCTCTCAGTCAGTGACCTGGGTCTACCTAAACTCCTCGTTTAGCGAGATGTACCATTGCACAGTTTAATGCTTTGTGCGTATGGCTGCATTTATTTGTTTTTGAACTAGTGTGTTGTTCCACAGAAGTATTTTGTAAAATAAAAAGCTTTCCACCTTCCTGCAGACAGAGAAGAAAAGCACCTGGGGCTGCAATCTGTCTGAGAGGCTACTTACAAACACTCCACCTACAATCAACGTCTATCTCGGAGCACGCTTTAAATTGGTTGGTGGGCAGAAAAGCTGCGGCTTAAAACCGGCTGGTACTTAGAAGTGTGAAAAGTACATTCAGACCAATGATTCAAGGTCACATCAGAAGTGCTTTCTGCTTCTGGCAGATCAGAACTTAAGGACCAACAGTAAGGAGACGGTGTCCACTACCTTTTGTGCTGCACAGATTGCACTGCGGAGGAAACTTTGGCTTGCTTATCTGGCAGGTGGTAAAATGGAAGGGCTGAAAAGGCAAATCGTTCACAACAATGAAACGTGTCAGAAACATTATTCCAAGTTCTTCATAAGCTTTTGGAGGAAATGAGAACTGTGGATGAGCAAGAGTTGGGATGGTGGTTACGAGGAGAATATTACACGAAGTGCAGAGCAAGTAAACAAACACTGAGGACTTGGAATGACATTGTGCGGATATTAGCCTGGACCCGGAACAGATTGGGATGACATTCCTCAGTCTGCTTTCCTAGTGGAGGCATAAACCCACTTAAAATAAACAGGCGAAAATAGCCCGAGGAAATTTCACCTGACCCGGCTAAGGATCCGTACGGCAATATTTTCACGGCGTAATTTCATGGCCAAAGACACTAAAATCGAAGATAAATGAAAACAAAGTGAAATGAATATATGCGAATGCTTGAACAATGCAGATTAAAGATGCTAAAGCCAGAGACAGGTGAAGTGGCTGAAGATCACAATGTTGCAGGGATTGAAGAAAAATTACTTTTCTTTCTTCCCCCCCCTCCCCCAAACAAATCTGTGCTCATCTGAGCCAGGACACTGGCACGATTCAACAAAGTGGGACATGACATATTTGTCCGCAATAACATTTGTTGCCACCCCGATGGCTCCATTGGTGAAGATTTCAGGCACACTGTCCCAAGTCTGGTTCAGAAGCACCCAACTATTACACGGCCAGTTAAATCCTGGTCGAGGGTCTGTAGGGCCGGAGATGATACGGTGATTTATGGAGGCACCTGCTGTCCAGTCTTCACCCCCAGGAGTTGGTAAGGAAAAGTCTGAGGAATCAGGAAGTGCCCAGGTGTCATTTGATTTGCACCAGGTTACGAATGAGAGCCTAGCTCAGCAGATGCAACCCAGCCTCCTGGTTTCCCCCCCACTGAAGAGGTAGGCCCTCACACCTCCAGTAAGAAGCTTGGATTGAGGGCTAGGGTGGTCCCCAATATCGCAGACTTACACAGAAACATAGTAGGAGCAGGGAGTAGGCCATTCGGCCCCTCAAGCCTGTTCCGCCATTTAATGAGATCACGGCCAATCATCCAAACTCAGTACCCTGCTTTCTCCCCATATCCCTTGAGCCTTAAGAAATATATCTAACTCCTTCTTGAATATATTTAATGAATTGGCCTCAACTGCCTTCTGTGGTAGAGAATTCCACAGGTTCACCACTCCCTGGGTGAAGAAATTCCTCCTCATCTCTGTCCTAAATGGCTTACCCCTTATCCTTAGACTGACCCCTGGTTCTGGACTCCCCGGCCATCGGGAACATCCTTCCTGCATCTAGTCTGTCTAGTCCCGTTAGAATTTTATAAGTTTCAATGAGATCCCCTCTCATTCTTCTAAACTCCAGCGAATACAAGCCTAATCGACCCAATCTCTCCTCATACGTCATTCCTGCCATCCCAGGACTTAAGGGGGAGGAGGAGGGGGGGGGGGGGGGGAAAGAAAGACAATTCACAGAGAACTCTTCAGCATGTTGGTCTATGATTTACCTGTAGCAGTAAAAAAAAAGTTTAAAAAATCTGAAGCAGCTTAGCTCCAAAAGATGCTCATGTTAAGATTGTAAGTTGCATCTTAATTGTTTTTCATAAAAGGGGCCCAGAGAAATAGATTGTTCATGCTGTGAAAACTACACAGTTGAATATGCATTTGATGTAAATAAAAGAGCTATTGGGCTGAAGCGGTGACTCATCTTGGTAAAGAACTACTACAGTCCACCTATGGTAAAAATAATTTGTGGTGGTGCGTGATATTTCAGTACCAAACCTAGAGAGTAGGTGTTCTATAATCCCTAAAAATAGGGCTGAAACACAGCACTTCAGATCATAGGGAAACAAGGCCCACTTATGGGAGTGACAAGAGGCGCTGAACCCGAGAAGATCTAGCACTGAAAGTTGTGACAAAGAAAAATATTTAAGCAGCTGAGGTGTCGGGGGAAGAAAAATCAGACGGTATATAAGAAAACGCCAAGACGTATCGTAGGGGTGCAGAATAGAAACGCCATATTAAAAGCTTTTTTTTTTACTTTTATTTTTTAAATCGAGGGTAGAAACTGATCATGGGTCGTAGTGTAGAATGAACACCAACAAATCAACAGCCCATTTTAAACCACTTCATATTTTCCTTGTCGTTGACTTAAAGCGGAATGTAAAACAAGCAGCCAATTTGACCGCCCGTTTTACACTACTGCCCGATAACTTCTATCTCTCCCCACCCTCCCCCTCTCGTGTTATGACCAAGAAAAATTAGAATTCTGAAGGATAAAAATGGTGGGGTAATTGAAGACGAAAAGAACAGTAAAGTCTTTACTGGGGATACCAACGTATCCAGTTGCTGGAGGCTTTTAAAGACAGTATAGGAGTGGTACTTAATAGATTAAGAGGAAATGAAGACTAGACAAATCCCCAGGCTAGATGGTATCTTCAATGGTACTAAAGGATAGCAGGCATGAAGTTTAAGAGGCATTGATTATTTTTAAAAAAAATCATTGAGCACTAGTAATGATGTGCAGGACTAGAAGCAAACAACGGGATAACATTTGCACAAGGTTTCTTAGCATCTCCAGCAGAAATCCCAGCGAATAAGAACAAGAGGAGGCCATTCAACACTTCAAGTCTGCTCCGCCATTCAATTAGATCATGGCTGATCGATACCTCAACTCCATTTACCAATCCCAGCTCCACACCCAGATACCCTTACCTAACAAAAATCTATGGATCTTAGTCTTGAAAGTTCCAATTGTCCTCCAGCATCCACAATCTGTTGGAGCAGGAAATTCCAGATTTCTGCTATCCTTTGTGAATTATCACATTTCCGTGTGGGAGCTTGCTGTGCTTCCTACATTAGTGACTACAAAGTACTTCATTGATTGTAAAGCACTTTGAGGCTTCAAGGTTGTGGAAGGCACTACATAAACTCCAACAACACTCAAGAAGCTCGACATCATCCAAGACAAAGCACCCCATCCACCACCTTAAACATTCACTCCCTCCACCACCGTGCACCGTGGCTGCAGTGTGCACCATCTACAAGATGCACTGCAGCAACTCACCAAGGCTTCTTCAGCAGCATCTCCCAAACCCGTGACCTCTACCACCTAGAAGGACAAGGGCAGCAGGCGCATGGGAACACCGCCACCTCCAAGTATCCCTCCAAGTCACACACCATCCTGACTTGGAAATATATCACCGTTCCCTCATCATCGCTGGGTCAAAATCCTAGAACTCCCTCCCCAACACTGTGGGAGTACCTTCACCACACGGACTGCAGCGGTTCGAGAAGGTGGCTCATCACCACCTTCTCAAGGGCAACTAAGGATGGGCAATAAATGCTGGCCTTGCCAGCGACGCCCACATCCCATGAATGAATATAAAAAATAAATAAATGCAAGTCTTATTTATATACAATTATCTGGATACTAAAAACCCAGCCAAGTTGGTAGGCAGAGAAAGAATGCAGTTAAATTGTAATGGGACTTAGATCAGTTATGCAAATTGGGTAGGAACATGAAACCGTATTAAGAAATATAAAGTGTTACATATTGGATGAAAATAAATGTCAGATACACAATGAATAGAATTCAGACATACTCAGAAAGAGCCTGGGGCTGGTAAAAGACTTGTCACTTTCAATATATAAGCAATGTGAAGCAAATAAAAGGCACCAAGGCAGAATGCTGGGATAATACAATCAGAACAGTAGAGTACAAATCTGATGATTATGCCAAGGCTTTACAATGCACTCGTCAGACCTCAAGAACCATTTGCTCACGCCACAGAGAATGCAGATGCATTGAAGATGACTCGGAGAAGGCAAACCCAAGAAAGAGTGAAGGGGGGGGGGGGGGGGGGGGAAAACGAACGAACCATGAGGAAATATTAGAAAAGTAAAAGATGAAAAAGTGGTTAAGTGGGTGAATCTCAGTCCATCACATATTAAATTGGATAAGATAAACCCAGGATATTACTTCAAAGTAAATTAGGCTACATGGACTAGAAAACTTAAATTAGAGGAAAAAATACATTTGGAACAGATACAAGGAGGAATTTTAGCCGAGGGTAATACACAGCCAGTTAATCTGGTTCTGGTGGTGGGTATGAGAGTGAGGAATGATGGCCAGGACACAGTGAAACATTAGTCCCATGGGATCTTCACTATCCACCAGAACTCCTAATAGGTGCTTGGTTTAACATCTTCACTGAAGGACAGCACACTCCCCTCAGGCGCGGCACTGAGTCACCCGAGGCTTGAACCCACAACCTCAACTCAAAACAAGAGCGCCATCAACTGACAAAAGAAAGTCAGTAATGATGTGCCCAACAGCCCAAGAATTCAAGGTGGGCAAACAAACCATTTCTAATCCTCAGTGCCTTCTCACCAATGTTCCCTGTGAGCTGCCCTTTGTTCTGCGCGGCCTGTTTCTTTTAATGCACGGTCCCTTTAAATTTCTAGGCATGCGCGGTATTTACAATATAAAAGCCGGTGAGTGGCCTGCGTGGGACCTTTCAGATTACCGCACATGCATGGCGCGCACACCTTAACGAGAACATTGCTTCTCACTCCAAAAGTGAACTAAAAATGACACACACACACACACAGACTGTGAGAAGCTCCAAATTATAATTAAAAAACCACCACACAAGCTCAGTTCTGTCAGATTTTTTTTGGTACTTTTTACAGGTCTGTACAACCGCGTAGCAAAGAGTTCATTGATCACAATATCATTCCATTCAAGTAATCTAGCAAAACTATTCTGTACAATGACAATTAAGTTTTTTTGTTTCTCTTAAATATCAAATTGATCAGACACGACTTAACTGAGTGACAATCACTTACCTATAGATTCCATTATTTTTTTTGAAAAAGTTCCCTTTATGTACTCCAGTGAGATCTTACAAAATATTAATACAGTGACTTATATACACATCTGCACAGCTAGCAAATGATTGAATTACAATGCAGTGCAAAATGAGTTTAGAAAAGGGCCTCAGGCTGCAGACTAGTAGTTCTCCATCCACTGTGCATGTCCTTTCTCCACTAGAATTCTGTTTAAAAACAGGACCTTGGGAAGAGAAAGAAAAAGTTTTTTTTTAGTATTTCCCACATTATGAACTGGTAGACATGCTCATGCAGTTCTCTGGGCATCTCTAGCTGTAGGTATGTAGAGCAATATAGTCTACTCAATTCAAAGTTGCTCAATTCAAATTATCTGATCCAATTTTTGACACTGAATTTCCATTTTGTGGTTTTGTTGGATTCATTCAAATTAGTGGATGAATCAAATTTTAGCACGAGCAATTCTGAATTCTTAGGCGAATGTAGTACTTATGGTCAAACAGTTCAACCTTTATTGTACAGACAGGTTTGAATTGGATAAAAGGAACACTTTATGCCTTCCTAGAAATTATGCACGAAGATTGCGTCAGGATTCTAAGTGGGCAAGGAATGTGAAACATGACGGCACGGATGGAGTGGTTAATTCCTTCCTGGGACCGCGTGGATTGGTTCCTTGAATTGTTTGCCAACTGGATGATAGCACTTCAAAAATAATTATTGGCTGTGAAATGCTTTGGGATGTCCAGAGGACAAGAACAGCACCATAGAAAAGCAAGCTCCATCTATCGAGGGGATAACGCCTTCCTGACATTCCACCCTCACCAGAAAATCAGAAGTGCGCTAATGGAAATGATAACCACCCGTTCTGAAGCAATTTATATGTCTAATTTATTTTGAAAAAACCCCCAGATTTTTATAGTCAGAATTAGAAATTGAGGTTTCAGAAGCAAGCTGTTACAAACATTACTAATTCAGCCATCGAGAGTCTGCAAAATTGTTAGATGTTCTTTCAAAATTTTAAATGGGAAAGATTGAGAAGTCACTTGTCTGGCAATACTAGTGCAGCTCTGGTGCGTGTTGATGGTTTTTGTGGCCTGTTTACCAGAGGGGGTAAAAAGATCACAAGTGTAAAGGGAATGAGAAAAGTAGAGAAAAAAACTTCTCAAACATCCTTCAGGGTGTGAAACGCTGGAACAAGCCAGAAGAGGAGGATGAATGTAATAATTCGTGGAAATAATTTAAAACATCAGGAAGAACTTCAAGAAGTGCTTCACCCCCCAGGGCTTCCCAAAGCACTTCACACCCATTTTTTGAACTGCAGTCATTTGTGGGCAAACTAGTCAAAGAGTGACAAATGTTTGGATAATCTGGCAGACAAGGTGGTGGAGGAAGAGGGGCATCAACGGCAGTCAGATGTTACAGTCGAGTTAGAGTACTAGAGGGGGTGACCTCCATGATCGGCCCAACTTCTTAGGCATTATGTAAGGCCTGGCAAGCAATTTATTGAAGACTTAACTTGGTACACCACATTTAGTCAACTGAATTAATAAAGAGATTTTAAACATGGCCTCAATGGGAAAGAGTGGGAGGCGGGTGCAGGGGGAGGCGAGGGTACATAGATCAGGGGACATGTGCAAGACGTTCATGGTAAGGTTTTAAGGGTCGTCTTAGACCATTTTACAACACGTTGGACTTCGTGGCAGTGTTCAAGATGCCGATTTCAATCCAGATTGTGGCCGTTTTACCGCAGTAACCCAAAACACAAGTCCTAAAGTGACTTTCAGCTTTGGACAAACACTATTGGGTTGATTTGCCCTCGTGAGTAACTTGGGGGAAGCTCAGCACTGCTTTGCACCAATATTCTAGGAGACCCGGCAAATACATTTTGTTGCACAAAAGCATTTCGTCCTCAAAACAGCCCAATTGTCCAATGAGCTTTGAGGGAGGGGGGGGTGGGGCGGGGTGGGATGGAGAAAGAGAAAAGGGGCAGCACTGCAGCTAGACAAAGGGAAATAGCCAATCATAACATCCTCCAAATCAGCCAAGCTGGTTCAGAATCAGCCAAGCTGGTTCAGACAATAGAGAAAGTGCACAGCAGAATCAAGTCAGTTATACACACCGACAAATTGAGGTACTTTTACAGTTGTTTTAACAGGTAGAGTACAAAAGACATTTGAAATGCCTTGCCCACCACGACCAAAGATTAGATGCAAGGCTCCTAGCTTACCTCATCACCAACTATACTCCACAAGTGTATTAGAGGCACACCACTGTTGTCATAACCAGTTACCTAAAACCAGAAAAGCAAGGTTCAATACCACAACAGTGATTAAACTGCATCTTCACAAGACAGACCTTGTTTAATCAAAAATAACTTCCCCCCAAATTTCTCCCTTTACCCTCCTGAAGGCAGCAATTCACATGCTGAGAAACAGTTCCACAGGTGCCAGCACCCCTTTGGTCATTGTTCATTCAGAAGTAGCGAGGGTTAAGCTACCAGGCTTTTGGGGGCAGGAGAAAGCAGTAAATCACACCAAATAATTTCAATATATGCACTTCTGGTGTAAGCCGCCTTCTCTGGACAGCCCAGAAACTTTGGCCAGCAGTAGTGCCCCTACTGTCTTGGCCAAGACTGCACCTACTGTCTTGGCCAAGACTGCCTACCCCAGCACAGATCAAGGAGAATAGTAATGTCCAATTTTTTCCTGGAGCCCAGACTCTTCCTGCTGGTGTACAGTCCCATAATCACTAGCAGCTCTTAGCTACCTCACCCACAGCTACCCTTCATATGGGCATCGACATTTGGGTGCAAGGACAGCCAGGTCTAACCATGCCCTCCCCTTGCACCCCCATAAAAGAAAAACAGGATTGATGAACAGGAACCCAGGATCAGGAACATTCAGCCCCTTGAGCTGGTTGTACCATTCAATTAGATCGTGGCTGATCTGTACCTCAACTCCATTCACCAGCCGTGGTTCCATATCCCTCAATACCCTCACCCAACAAAAATCTCAGTTTTTAAATTTTCAATTGACCTCGCTTGACCAGCTTTCAGTGTTCCAGATTTCCACCACCCTTTGTGTGAAGTGCTCCCAGACATCACCCCTGAATGGCCCGGCTCTAATTTGAAGGTTGTGCCCCTTGTTCTGGACTCCCCCGTTAGAGGAAATAGTTTTACCCTATCAAATAAATATAGTAGAAACCCTCCAAGTCCAGAGAAATGGAGGCCAATTACAGTAGGTCCTATGACCAGACCAGCTGAAACCAGTCAGCTGAGTAAGGACCAGGAATTGAGTTAGACACCTTCTCGTCTAGGTTTGTGATACACCAACTGAGCCATCAGGGCAAGGGGTTGGAACAAAGTTATATCTTGCAGGGGACAACTTACTGGACAGAAATGATTTCAGGACATGGCTCACTTGGATATGCAGTCCGATCACTCATGAGTTCCCCAATGTTCACCTTTATTCTTACTGTGGCCAATTAGTCAGATTCCCGTTTAGGATTTTCTGTCCAGTCTAATTTGCTGAGCTACATTTCCCCCCTCCTTCAACTAGACATATAACAAGTCCAACGACCATGGCAAAATTCATCACACTAATAGAGAATTGGAGTGACCAGAGGGTGAAAATTCAGCAAGGTTCAACCTTGCAGCTCCAGAACCCAGTCCAGAGTAATGGAATGAATGGGGGTAAAAGGCCTGACATGAGTCCCAATAGTGTCTACTGGGCACGGCCTAGTAGCACAAGTTACCCCTAATTCAGCATTAATGGGCAATTAAAATAGTTAGTCGGTAGGAAAACATCACATTGAAGTTGGGGCAAGGCACACTGTTGCGGAGGGCCTTACTCTGTATCTAACCATGCTACAGGAAACTTTGGTTTATCCGGAGGTTGTATGTCCGGAAACCTCGATCGACCGGCCGAAATCAGGAGCCGTTTTGTTAGGTTTCTTTTCTTCTCGTGGCTTTTTTTTCCCCCCCAACAGTCAGGCTCTGCAAAGTCTCTCTGAAGCTGTTGCTAAGCTACAGAGACGCTTCCAAGGTACTGCCGACTGTTTAGCAGCTGTTGCTAAGCAACAGTGTTTGTTGCCAGATACGGAGCTGCAAATCTCCGTATGCTTCAACATTAACGCTGGTTTGTCCGGCAGTTTTGATAAATCGGCAACAGTTCGGTCCCGTCGGTGCCGGATATCACAAAGTTTCCTGTACATCGAACCTGGATATCAACAGTGCGCCCAAAAATGGAAACCATTCCAATCCACAACACTAGCTCCTCTCACTTTGAAAAGTACAAAAACCAATACCACACATTTGAAGAGTTAGCAAGCACCACTTTCAGAGCACATCTTACCTGGGCAAGCAAAGCTGCACCACGCGTCATTTCATCCATTGCTGTGTTTGCTTCTTCCGAGAAGTGGTCCTCACCTGTACAGCATAGAAAAGTTAAAGACCACAGCTTTTAATCTGACATATTCAAGTTGGTTTATGCATCAAGCCATCACAGCACTTTAAAAAAAAAGTCAGCAGTCGATCGGGCAAATGTGGATTTGAGGGCCATGTATAAAGTTCAATGAACTTTGGAACAGAGGAGGCTGAAGGGGAACCTAATTGAGGTGTATAAAATGATGAGGGGCCTAGATAGGAAGGACCTATTTCCCTTAGCAGAAGGGTCAATAGCCAGGGGGCAGAGATTTAAAGTAAGTTTAGATGGGAGTAGAGGAGAAATTGTTTCACCCAGAGAGTGGTGGGGGTCTGGAACTCTGCCTGAAAGGGTGGTAGAGGTTGAGACCCTCATCACATTAAAAAAGTAATTGGATATGCACTTGAAGTGCCGTAACCTACAGGGCTACGAACCAAGAGCTGGAAAGTGGGAGGAGGGTGGATGGCTTTGTCGGCCGGCACGGACAAGATGGGCTGAATAGCCTCCTTCTGTGCTGTAAATTTCTAATGATTCTATGATTTTAAGTTCCCTACAATTTATATTTCTAATGAGGGTATGAATACTACACTAACATTTTAACAACTGTAGACCTAATTAGTGGGACCATTAACGTATTTCCCCATCAAGCAGTGGAGGAGAGCAATGAGACTGTACAACCACCACACCGTGGAGTGAAAACTTAGGAAGTTTAAAGATTTGCTGTGCAGAAAAGATTTGTTGTGAATACACAAGCTCATTAAGCAGATTGCAGTGCAAGATGTAGTTAAATATTAATTTAGCATCTCATTCAAGCATGGTCAAACAGCACTGTATGGAGACATAGCCATGGCACCTCAGTCCCACGTGCATTTATTGACTGGTTTGCCTTGTTTGACTGTTGTGGGCCCGAGGGTTTGGAAAGGACTGATCTCAGCACTGTTGTCGCATTGGTGGATAAAGCACAAATCAGAACACTTGGTATCAGCATCCTGAGGTACACACAAATTAACAGAACATAGATTTGAACTTTATCTAGCGCCAAGGGACAAAAGCTAGAACGCCCGATGCAATGGGGACAGGCTTAATGGAATCCGAAGATCTTTGGGCCAGATGGGCACAATCTAGTTTGTCACCAATTTAGACAGGAAACGTCAAAACGCAATCCTTGTACCCGCCCCGATTTAAAAAATATTCTGCGGTGGTGCAGCACAATGTAGGTCCAAACGCACCATTCCAGGTGCCAGCAAAGTCATCAATTGCCAGGCAAAGCCATTTGTGGGGAAATCTGTCCCCATCATAGAAGCTGGCTCCAAAAAATTCACCTGTCTATTCAAGAATTTCAGAGAGCAAGTCTAGTTCAAGCAGCTGGTTTTTTTGGCCATGAGTTAAGCTCACACTTCTCTGGTTGCTGCCCCTCTTTATACCAGGTTTGAAAAGCACTGTGAATAAGTTAAAAATGCATTTCAAAGCCAATATCATTTTAAGTAATCTCACTGAATAGCAGTAGCTGAAGTTTGCCAATTTTCTCTTCTATTCCTGAATGGGTACAGTTCCCTCAGCATTCTGCCGAACCTTGCCCGAGTGGTTATATTCTTGATTAAAGTCTGCACAGTGAACATGTGTCGATTGGGATGCATCGAACACAGCCCTACGCTGTCCACATCCAAAAACCACACCCACCCACCCCACACACAGCAAGAATCACTGGATAGCAATCAGGAGCAGGAACATCAGAACTTGATTAGGAGCAGGAGTCAGTCAGATAACCTACGAATACTGGTCATCTGCGTTTACATGAAGAATGCCCACTTGCGGGGGGGGGGGGGGGGCGCGGTGGTTTACCAGAGGGCAACTGGAATCATATGGCAGCATGAACCAGTGGCTTCAGGTGAAAAAAAGAATTAGGAGTCGTCGGCCATTCGGCCCCTCGAGCCTGCTCTGCCATTCAATAAGATCATGGCCGATCTTCTACCTCAACTCCACTTTCCCGCCCGATCGCCACATCCCTTGATTCCCCTAGAGTCCGAAAATCTAACGATCTCAGCCTTGAAGATACTCAATGACTCAGCATCCACAGCCCTTTGGGGTAAAGAATTCCAAAGATTCACACCCCTCCAAGTGAAAAACTTTGGCCAATTGTCCCCCTTCAGAATCTAGAGGTGCAAAGGTGAATTTACAACCAGCTTGGCAGAGATCAGATAACTTAGAACAAAACCAGAGATCTTCTGTATGACCAGCCGAGCCACTGGGATAGCAGTTTAAAAAAAAAAATCTCTGTAAATATGGATTTGAGCCAGTTTCATTCTGCATATTTCCAAGGTCTTGCTGGAAGGTTAACATTTAAGAATTTTAACCCTATATATTCCTAGATCAGAGTTACAGCAGACCTATAATCTGCCATAGTGATAGCTTTAGAGGGCTGTCAAGTACATGCTTCTACATGCTGGCATCCTGAACTCTCAATTTAAGATGACCTTGCAGTATAACTTTGGAACACCTGGCATAGATCGCTTACCTGGGAGAGGCATTATATTGTCCAGCAGGACCTCCGTCCCTTGGAACGGTAGTGATACAAAGTCAGACCTGTTGATATATACAAAGAAAAAGGTTCAGACAGGTAGAATATACAGAAAGGCTATTCAACGCACACAACCTGCATTCCTATAGCATCCTGAATGTAAAAGCTTGAAAGGTTCTTTTAAGGGAGGGATTGACAAGATTTCTGTTCATCGGTCGAGTTGTTTGCAGATGAACTTGTTACCGCTTCAGCTGTACATCAATAAAAAAAAAACATTTCCTGCAATAAAGCCATTCCTTTTAGGTAGGTGTAAGCTAGTCTTGCTGAGAGGACAAGGATCCACAGGATTCACAACTCTCCTACCCTTCCTAGACCTCTCCCTCCACAAGGCTCTCCTCCCTAGTCACCCCCCCCCCCTTCAAACTTACCAGTTTGGTGGCCTCACTACTCCCACAGTCCATCATAGACAAGGCCATCTCCGAGCACTTCCTTGTATCACACCTACAGCTGCCGCCCCCACCTAACCCCACTTCTTTCTGCAGCCACCCTGAAAAAACAAACACACTTACAACCCACCTTCAAACTCCCAACTGCCTAGCCATTTGTCCTTCCATTCGCTACAATACTTTTATAGCCATCGATTTGCTCAACCACTCCCTCAACCCCACCTTTGATGCCCTTGCTCACAGGTGAGGTTCGAACCTCTTCAAATCACGTTTCTGGCATTTCCACAGCACTGAAATGGCCTGATCAAGGTCACAAATGACATCCTCTGCGATGGTGGTGCATTACCCCATCTCGCCCTCCTTGACCACTCTGTAGCCTTCCCTCCATTGCACAGCTCAGTGGGGCTGCCCTCGCTTGGTTCTACTCTTGCCCATCTGATTGTAGCCAAAGCATCTCCAGCAACGGCTTCGCTTTCCTGTCCAGTTACCTCTGGAATCCCTTCCCAAGAATCTTGGGATGTTCCTCCTACTGCTGTTAAAAGAAAATGCAACTTGCCATTAATTCAAAAGGAGGTAATTTTCTCCCGTATAGAGACCAAGTAGGGGGTCACCTCTTCTGCTCTGGTGATGGTAGCACTAGGAAGCTCCCTGGGGTGGTTCCACCGCCAACAGCTGGTGGGTCACGAGACTTCAAATCCGGCTGGAGCGCTGCCAGGATGAGAGAATCCAGGCTGCAGATGCGGCCTGCGCTGTGGTTTCCTGGGTCAGGCAGCTCTGGAGCAGTATCCAGGCCAGTTTAAAGTCAGACCCCCCCACCCCCCCTCCTGTTTGCACTGGAGATGCTGCAGGACACAAAAAGGAGGTTGCTCCTCAATTATTAGCACCTACCCGGCTACCGACCATAGAGCACATATACCAGAAACGCTGTTTACGGAGGTCACGGTCCATCATCAAAGACCCTACCCACCCCAGCCACAGTCTGTTCGCCCTCCTGCCATCTGGGAGACGCTACAGATGCATTCGCACCCGTACGGCCAGATTTAGGAACAGCTTCTTTCCCAGGGCTGTCATCCTACTGAACTCCACAAATAAACTCTAAAGCCTGCACATCTGCCAATGCACTTTATTATGGTTATGTTTATGTTAATGTATTACAAGCCAAATGTATGTTGAATGTTTAAATGTCTTAATCTAAATGTACACTCTCGGGAGCCGCAAGCCTACATTTCGTTGTACTGCACTTGTGCACTAACAATGACAATAACAGTTGATTTGATTTGATTTGATTTGATTTGAGTGTTCAGGCTGAACAGTGTCTATAAATGGGCAAAAGAGAGCGCTCCTGAACTTCAAATTTACGGCAAGCATCTTTAGCTCAACTCATTCCCCTTTTAAGTACTCCACAACCTACCTTCCCCTTGGAACCCCACCCCCCCCGAAGAGGGAGGATTACTATACCCATTTAGGGCCATCAGGATACTGTTGTAAACTTTCACCAGTTCATTCATACGCTTGGGATTCTACATTTTCTACAGCACTGGTTTACTGCGAGTTAAGCTGCATGCTTAAACTGTTGAGGAGCAGGTACATTACCTGATTTGCCGTAGTGCCTCAATTTTAACTCGTTCATAGCCACCGTAATCAACGTATCGGATTTCAACTTCATTCGTTTCTTTAAAGTAGGCAACAACTTGCGCTCGCCACCAGGCGCCATCTACTGCAGGAGCTGCACAGATTATTCCAACTGTAGGAGTGAAAAGAGGCACAAGTTCTTTTTTGCATCACCTTAGCGCTAGCAATAATAAATATATTTGGTTCAGGAAGCTGCTGTGCTTCAGCTTCAATGGACAAGGCAGTCCGAAGGGTGAATCTTTGGAATTCTCTGCCCCAAAGCGCTGTGGATGCTGAGTTATTGAGTATATTCACGGCTGAGATCGATAGATTTTGACACTAGGGGAATCAAGGGAGATGGGGATCGGGCAGGAAAGTGGAGTTGAGGTCAAAGATCAGCCATGATCTTATTGAATGGCAGAGCAGGCTCTAGGGGCTGTATGGCCCACTCCTGCTCCTAATTCTGACATTCTTGTATCTAGTGGTGATGGCACCGGACGAGCAAATCCCACCTTGCAAAGTTGCAAGACTGAATTCAGTAAAATTGGTATTTGTGGGCTAGTACCAGAAAATAGATTGTCAAAACCCAACTATATAGAATTACAGCATAGAAACAGGCCATTTGGCCCAACTGGCCCATGCCGGTGCTTAACACTCCACATGAGCCACCTCCCACCCTAGTTCACCAAAGTCTGTCAGGGAAGAGAATCTCTACCTGGTCTGGCCTGTGTGCAATTAGTTCCACACTAGGTGGTTGACTCAAGGTCTTCTAAACTGGACAAAGACGTTATTCTAGGGATGGACAGCCAGTGCTGCTCACTGCCAGAGAATAGTTGGGTGGTTTTTTTTTTTTTTTTAAATCATTTGAAAAATTTAAAAATCCACACAGCTGGCTCGCTTTCCATACTCAGTTTCGCAAACCTATTGCGCTTGATAAGGATGCCGGATAATGTACTGGAATGCTGGATGCGGAGTCTGGCAGTTGAACTCTGCACTGATCAATGGCTAAACAAATGTATTCCCTTTCTAAGCAGGCCATTCTTTACTACATCAACAGCCAGGTCAAGAGTTGGATATAAAATCAGCACACTGCAACAATGAGTTGTTGGGAGAGTATAAAGCAAGCCATTAGAGGGAGGGTTATGGGGAAGCAAGTTGAAGAAATGGATGTTGGAGAAGTAAATTGTTGTTAAGTTCTTCTGGTGGATAATTTTCTACAAATCAAAGACCACAGAATTAGGTTCAAAGCCGGTGTTAGGCCCAGATACAAATCCAGCTAAATATGGAATCGGGGGGACTCTGCTACACAGTATACGAAAGCTCCACATGGTGAGGTACTGACCCACAGAATGGGAAGGTTCTAGGTGGCCGCCAACTGCTCAGTTACAGCAACAGGTGGTGTGCTACAATTGGCCTCAGCACCATCAGCGTAGAGGGAGGTGGAAGCTGTAGCTGGCATCCGATTGTTACCCAGTGTTATATACATGACATACGTTAGGTACAATACTTGTTCCTTCCCTCCCTACTGATCAGATCGAGTGTCATGCTGTTTATTCCATCTTGCAACCAGACGAGAAAGTGAGAGCTCGCCCACCTTCAAGTGTAGCCAAGTTTGAACACCGTTGAGCCGTTTGACTTGATTAGCTCAGTTAGCAAAGACTGTCAGAAAAAGTAGTCGATTCTGAATCAAGCATCAACTTGGGGAAAAAAAAATAACTGAATCAATGACAATACCCGTTGAGAAGTGGGATTGACTGTGGGGAGGCATTGGACCCATTTGATCCATATAGGTGTTAGGGAAGAGAGGAAGAGAAAGGCAAAGGATGCAAGAAACAGGTACTGCGCTTGCTAGAACATGCGCTCCTGTACTTGGGAATAGGGGCACGGTAGCATAGGGATTAGGTTACTGGACTAGTACTCCAGAGGCCTAGACTAATGATCCAGAGTTCTAGACTAGTACTCCAGAGGCCTAGACTAATGATCCAAAGTTCAAATCTCAACACGGCAGCTGGGGAAGTTAAATTCAGTTAATTAAATAAATCTGGAATTGAAGTGCTAAAATCAGTAACGGTGAGCCATGTAACTACCGGATTGTCGTAAAAACCCATCTGGTTCATTAATGTCCTTTTAGGGAGAGAAATCTGCCGTCCTTGCCTGGTCTGGCTGATATGTGACTCCAGACCCACAGCAACGTGGTTGACTCTTAACTGACCTCTGAAATGGCCCAGCAAGCTACTCAGTTGTACCAAACTGCTACGACAAAGTTAGCAGTACCTTCACCACACGGACTGCAGCAGTTCAAAGCGGTGGCTCACCATCTCCTCCAGGGCAATTAGGGATGGGCAATCAATGCCGGCCTTGCCAGCGACGCCCACATCCCATGAACGAATAAATAAAATTAAAACATTTCACTCCAAATACAGATTAATTCATTGGCTAACGCAGACTAGAAACACTTAACTTCTAATGGAGGCGTTAGTGTTGGGATTCCTGGCTGAGAGTAAAGGAGAAACATTTGCTGATCCATGTTGCGGAGTACGTGGCACGTAGGGTGTGTGTGCTGCTGCACAAACATGTGCCCGGCATTGACTATATTCACCACCAGCACTTCAACCGTCACGCCATCTGGAAGCATGAGCTGTGGAAGACAAAGTTAATTTTAATTAGACGCTAAAATTCCAGGTCAATCCAAGTACATTTACACATCTTTTTTTAAAGAAAGGTTTTTATTCCAGGCTCAGGCAAGATATAAAGTTGTCTGCAACTTAAACCTACAATTTAAAAAGTCCAATAATTCACTCGACAAGTGACCTTCAGAAAGCTGTGCCACAGCAAGCGACCTTTTAACAGTGCACATTTGAGACAGTCCCCTGCCAAGAAGCTTTTAAGAGTGCCTGCCACTGAATGGTGACATTTACTGGTCCTGTCTCTTACTGATTTAAGTGGTTTCATTGGTTACATTATTTCAGATAGTTAATTTCTGCAACATTACAGCCAATACGAGTCAGAACAACCGTTCTAAAATTAGATGAATACAAGGGTTTCCAACACAGCCAAACAAGCTTTCTGCCAAGTATGTTCCCATTCCTTGCATTTACTCCCAAAATTTACTTCCTCACACTCCTCCACCTAATAATTGCATCGGTCACCTGGTCTGGAAGCCTTTGGAGCGCTCTTGCGACAGTTTACTGGATACTGCAGAACTTCAGTTTACTCCACAGAATCAACTTTCATGTTGTAGTTTCCACAAGCTCCGACCACTTTAGAGGCAACAGTACAAGTCCCTCTGCTATGCCACCAAGTAAGCTGAAATCAAGCAGCACGAGTCCTCCCCCCTCCCGACAATTCGCACACTAGCCATCCACGCTCAGAAGCCACGGGATTGCAAATTTATGGTCCATTTTGTATTGTACGCCCACACCATAGAACTGCAGGAGGTAACAGCAGCTGGCTGTCCATTCCACCAACCCACGTCCTTCTGAAATCTTTTAAGTCCTCATCATTTGGCAGACCCCCTATTTTTGAGTTGGCAGCAAATCGGATAATCATTTGGACATAGGAAACGTTATCTGTAAAAGGATACAGAAGCACTGACCAGAGGCTGAACGAATGCATTACCTTCGCCAATCTGCACAACACTGAAAAGCGTAACCCTGCGTTTCCCCAATACCCAACTTTCTATCCATGCTGCCAAGTTCCTTCACCTACCACACTTGGAACAACCTAGTCACATCTCAAATGCCTTGTGATTAAACCACACACACAAACATCTAATATATACATGCCCTGTAGAGACACTTAAAACTTCAAGCACGACTCATCTTTAACAAATCCATGCTGGCTATTCTAAAATTATTCCATGCATTTCTAAATGCTCACTAATTTGATTTTGAATGATGTATTCAGAGCTTGCCTACGACAGACAGAGTTACCCAGTTTATATTTCTTCTTGAAAAGGGGTGTTCCATCCTGGTACAATTTGAATATTTGCGGATTGAAAATTTGTGATCAGAGCCTCTGCTATCTCATCTGACACAAAACAGGCTTAAATGCAATGAATTAGAGCCTTTAAGGACTCTCTAATCAAGATTCCCGCTAAGCTGCATGGCCACTCAGCAGTCTGGAGGTCCCGCACCGGCTTTTCAACGCAAGAAACCATGGATGTGCAAAAATTTGAATGGGCCGCGCGCCAAAACAAAATTACAGGGAACATTGTCTCTAATCCATCAGCAGGGGTGCAAAAAACATCTGAAAGACAGCACGAGAATCCACTACAAATTGTCAAAAAGCAAAACATTAACAGGAACTGAGCTTTAGTACAACCAAAATTAGTGAAATAACTCGCATAACCAGCATAAATACCACATAATCCTTACCCATGAAGTTATGGGTAATGAAGGTAGTGCCAGAGAAGGAGGAGGAGCATATAGATTCGTGAGATCCAGCTCTTTAAATTTCTTTCCGATCAGGTTAAGTGCTTTGTCCACCTGTTGTTGATTACCTGTTTAGCAAAAGAAACAATTGAATTTAAACACATTAACAGTGAATCATGCCCTCAGGACGTCCCAAAGTGCTTTAGAACCGATGAATTACTTTTTGAAGTCTAGTCATATATAGGCAAATGTGACAGCCAATCTACGCACTGCAAGGTCCCAAACAAAATACCAGACAGCTTTGGGGCGGGAAAGGAAGAGATATTGGCCAGGACACTGGAACAACTCATCTCTTCTCTGCATAGTTCCCACGAGATCTCCTACACCCAGCTGAGCAGGCGAATGGAGCCTCGGTTTAAAGTTTCAGCTGAAGGGCGGCACCTCAGACAATGCAGCACTCTCGTGTTGAACACTGAATTGTCAGCTTAGATCATGCAATTCCCCAGCAGAGTTTGAACCCACAACCTTCCGAATCAGGCAGCTGACTCAAGCAGATACTTCAGCAAAGTTTACTTTTAAAAAAAATAACCTCTATTCAACTCCTCTGATGTTGAGTTAGCTGTGTGTTAAAAAATCAGAAACTCTTGCCACCTCCTGTTGAGCATTTTGACCTGCAAACCCTTAGCTGTGGCACGATGTTGAGAATGAGACTTCTCGATTAGCTGGTTCCAGATCTCCAGTCACTTATTATACTGATGTTTGTCAAGCGTGACAAGTGTTGGGCCTTGGGGCGTCAGTCAGTAATCTGGCACTTCCTTGAATGTAATGCAGGGCTCAAAACAACTCACTATTCCTACAGCAGTAAGCAGTCATGCACATCTGATCATTTAAACCTCTATTAATGGGCAATATTGTTACTGCTGCAAATTACTATGAAGATGTTAAGCGGAGAACTCAAGTGACAAGCCAAGGGGAGGCAGTTTGTTACTTCGTCATATCCAAAACAGATGGTCTGTAACATCTAGGTTTGTATTTAAACATTAACCAATCTGGTTCACACATTGCTCAATAGAAAGATAGCAGTACAATCTCAGGATAAATAATTAGCCAGGATTCATAAAATTATTATAAAATACAAAGACAGTTAGGTTAGACACAAGGAAGCACAGGAAACTCTTAACCGGCACCTAAATATCCGGAAATCTCTCAACCGGCAAAATTCAGGAGTAGGTTCAGGTAAGTTTTACTATATATTAGTGGCCGTGTAACCGGGGCTCCTGCGCCTGTGGCCGTGTAACCGGGGCTCCTGCGCCTGTGGCCGTGTAGCCGGGGCTCCTGCGCCTGTGGCCGTGTAGCCGGGGCTCCTGCGCCTGTGGCCGTGTAGCCGGGGCTCCTGCGCCTGTGGCCGTGTAACCGGGGCTCCTGCGCCCGTGGCCGTGTACGGGGCTCTTGTACCTTGGTAAGTATAACTCTCCGTAATCCGGACTTTTTGGTCAACTGGCACCACGCCAGTCCCGGATTTTAAAAAAAAGTTTCCTGTACATCTTTTCAGAGTCATTGACCTTGAATAGATGACCAAAATGTGCAGTAAGTATGAGGGTACTGCAGTCGTTCCAAAAAAAAAACCTGGACAAGTTAGAGTGTAAAAACAAGTTATGGAGGCGAGGGGTATTTGTGGGTTAGTGATACTCCTGAGCTCCTGGAGCTTACTTGATCGGGAACAGATTTGAGCAATTTTTTCCTAAACCGTTCCAAGGAGTGTTCCCCCCCCCCCCAGGAGACTGCATGACCAGGGGGTGGGGGTTGATGCTGTACACTGGCTCAGGTGGGCTTGGTGGACCAGAATGGTCTCTTATTGTTATATCATTTATTTCCCCCCAAAACCATGTGATTAGTGGAATTCAGATGTTTGGGAGAAATTTCTACTTCCTTAACCTTTCCTCAACTGGACTAATCTTTGGAAGAAGCACGGGTGACAGAATACTGCGGAGAGAAAATGTGTGCCTGGACAGACTAGATGCAGGAAAGATGTTCCCGATGGCGGGGGAGTCCAGAACCAGGGGTCACAGTCTAAGGATAAGGGGTAAGCCATTTAGGACTGAAATGAGGAGGAATTTCTTCACCCAGAGAGTGGTGAATCTGTGGAATTCTCTGCCACAGAGGGCGGTGGAGGCCAGTTCATTAAATATATTCAAAAAAAAGAGTTGGATATATTTCTTAAGGCTAAAGGGATCAAGGGATATGGGGAGAAGGCAAGGACAGGGTACTGAATTTGGATGATCAGCCATGATCGCATTGAATGGCGGAGCAGGCTCGAGGGGCCGAATGGCCTACTCCTGCTCCTATCTTCCATGTGTTTATGTGTTCATCCCACAATTCACAGGCCACATCCCAGATTCACATTGGATGTCAAAAGGATCTTGCATGCAAAAGAAAATGAAGGAATTGCATTCATCAGGCACCTTTCACAACCTCAGAACTTCCCCAATGCACTTTACAGCCAATAAAGTACTCTTTTGAAGTGCAATCACTGTTGTAATATAGGAAAAGCAGCGGCCAATTTGCACACAGCAAGACCCCACAAAAAGCAATGAGACAAATGATCAGATCATCTGTTTAAGGTTTTGTGATAAATGTTAGCCACAACATTGGGGAGAACTCCCCTGCGAAGAAGTGCCGTGGGATCTTTACGTCCACCTGAGGACAGACTCAACATCTCATCCGAAAGATGGTACCTCCGACAGTGCCGCACTCCCTCCGTACTGCATTGAAGAGTCAGCCTAGATTATGGACTCAAGTCTCGAGTGGGGATTGAACCCACATCCTTTTGACTCGAGGAGAGAGCGCTACCCACTGAACCACGGCTGACACCTTGCGTGCAAATCAGTTTTGTGATCTGTACAAGATACAGAAAAACCCAGTGTATATTAAATTTGCTCCTGACCTACCTTCTATATGACAGATCTGGAAATCTTGCGTGTAAGGCAGCGTAGATATGTAAATCTTGGCTCCTGAGGTCTGTTTCAAGAAACTCACGTATCTTCCTTGTTTGCCAATTAACCGTCCAACCAGATGCTGTGAACAGAAAAGCGGCAGGGACACAAATTAGAAAATTACGGGAAGAGCATTTTGCCCTCGAGCAATACCACAAAAATGCTATCAAATTCTTACAGGCTAGATAGCTTGTATTTCATTACTCCTAGGAATTGGCTCACGCTTTAACCTATCATAGTACACATCCCATTGCTGTTTTGAGCTACTGAAGTTGTGCTAAATGATGGGGATCGTTCCCAAATGTCCTACAGGGCTTGCACTCCTTAGCTGCAGCCTGGCAAAGTTCACCCTACTTGTGGGAAAAATTGCACAGGTCCGTCAGCCTGCATAGAGTTCCACTTCTGAAAGCGGGGTCACCTGGCTATAAATCAGGTGCTCAATACCTACCTGGCGGCAACTGGCCACGTGCACTCAAACAAACAATCTTTCTTCACTTCCTCTCCCCAAATACAGCAAAAAATTTATCTACAATGAACTAAGCTTGCTTCTTTGAAACTCCTGTCCTATCCTTAGTCAGGCTCATTAAAATTTGCCCACTATTGTCACCTAGCAGCCAATGCTCCCGTTAAGCTGCGCAGCCGTGCAGGGGTCGCGAGGTCCCACAAAGGCCGCTTGCCGGCTTCGCAATACAAAAAAAAACGCGCACCCCGAAAAATAATTAGTGGGAACATTGCCAGCAACACCCTCCGATTATCAGTCTAGCTGCTGCAGAATTCAGAAAGTTACTTGTAATAGCAACTATTTACCACAAGGTGACATCAGTGCATTTTCAAAATGCTGTGATGTAGAGTTTGACCAAAATAGAACCAAGTCTTGGACTAGCTAGCAGATTTAACATAAACTTATAAAACTAATCTCCAGAAATTCAGTTGAGGGCTCACTTCATAAAATGACTAAAGTGGACTAAGTGCCAACGTGTGCAATTCTCCCCAGTTGAATACTCTCTGCTACATTGCAATGCCTTCAGGGAAAGGAGGGAATGGCCTCGATTCCTCTCCTGGGCTCCTAGTAAACTCCAAGCCAGTTCAGGTAGTTCTGCACAAGCAGAATGCACAAGCTTTGGGTGGGGGGGGGGTGGGGGGGTGGGGGGGGGTGGGGGGGGAGTTCCCGTACACAAGAAACTCCCGCCCTAAACATTGTGGCTTGCAGTTTTTACCTTCGGCACCTGGATCTCCCAGATGGTGAGTTCAGTTTTGTCTTGTGTTGTGTTCAAAGCAGCCCCAGCCTTGCTCAGACCCTCTGCTCCCCCTGCAGTGCAGCCACTGTCATTCGAGTCCATACTATTTACATCAGAACCTGGCAAACGCATTCAGTAAAAGGATCTTAAGTAAGCAATATAGAAACCAACAGATACTCTCAGCATAAATCAGCAATCTAACACGTTTCAATAGTTCTGTAACAGTTTCAAAATATTTTGAAAAGATTGTAACAATGTGTGTAGCGACGTGAAGTTTCTGACAGAGCTCCCCTGCTGGTGAATGCAGTGCCCGGTACAGGAAACTCTTAACCAGCACCTAAATAACCGGAAATCTGCTAACCGGCAAAATTCAGGAGTAGGTTCGGGTAAGTTTTACTTCATATTAGTGGCAGTTCCTGGATTGTGGCTGTGTAACTGGAGTTCGTGCACTTGTTGCTAAGCAACAGGGAAGCCTGGATTTGTTGCTGTGTACGGAGCTCTCGTACCTTTTAAACTATACCTCTCTGTAATCCGGACTTTTTGATAAACCGGCACCAAGCCGGTCCCGTTGGTGCCGGATAATAAAGAGTTTCCTGTATACGAGTCAACTGATCTAGACAGTCACAGCAAGGGCATTCGCTGGCCTCATTGCCTGGGAAGGTGAGGGGGGTGGGCGGGGGGAAAGGAGGGAGAAGAGCCAGGGTTCAGCTTCTGATCAGCACCAGACGTCTCCTGTTGGAAGATGGTGCACATGGTTATCAGGCATGGACAGGATTTGGCCTTTTGGCAGTCTAGGCTCTCACGCAAAAGAGCCACTTGGATAAAGGAGCCGAGGGCAGCCCAGAGTCAGATTCTCTTCCACCCCGAACACCACAGCTGCAGGCATGAACTACAAAAATGAAACTCTCCGATTATATTAAACTGTTGGTAGCTGGTACAGCAGACTGAGGCACCAGCACTGTGCTACAGATTGGCAGATCACAATCAGCCGCTTGGCAGGTTCCTAAACTCAGTTGTGTGGCCTCTGGATGACCGTGAACAGGTAAATCATCTCCCTCGAGGGAAGATGGCACAAGATACGCTCACAGGCCCCTCTCCCCCTGCCCAAGTGCTGTCCCGAGCAGGATCAGCAAGGACGCAGTTGCAGGGCATCTGGGAAGAGAACCGACGTTAACCTCAATCCCCAAATAAGTTTGAACATCAGGGTCTCGGCTGGCATGCAATCCTGGAGGAATTGAGCTTTCCCTAGCCAGTGAATGCCATTCCATATACAGAGCCAAGGTGGGTAGATGGAGTTGAAGCACAGATCAGCCATGATCTAAATCGAATGGCGGAACAGGCTCAAGGGGCTGAATGGTGTACTCCTGTTCCTAATGTTCCCTCCGTTATGGAATAGTTGAATTCTGGACAATGACCCTCATTGGCAATATAAATCCAGGAAGCCTGATCATTTCAAGTGAAAGGGATTCATTGCTAGGAGGCAACTGTGAAATACAGGGGTTCAATGGACTAAAAGATGACTTCTATGGTAAATGATCCCCTTAATCCAAAACCTCAACAAAAGCAACATACTCCCAGCCTTCCACCGATGCAGTCAATTCACAAACACAGTCACTCGGACAGTGTTTGTCTAGGTTTGTGAATTGACAAAATGCCACATAACTCAAAAGTAAATGCAAGATTAGATCTTCACTGGCCTATCACACAAGTCTACCAAGCTGTGGAACGCAGCTATCTGTCAATGTCAGATACATCACCTCCAGTTAATAGAAAGCCAGTAGATTCATTTCTCCCCCCGCACCCCCCCCCCCAGTTTTTCTGCAAGCCTGACCCCACTGGAGTCAGGCGATGGATAAATAAGCTACAAGCAAAGACTAGCAATTCCAGAAAGCAAGCTTCTTCAGCATTGAACACTACATTCCTGCTTCTCCCAGCGCATGACCCCACGGTTGAAGCTCTCGATACTAATCTCACAGGCTTCAATCTTAAACATTTGTCCAGTTGGCTCTGTATCTAGCACTGGGTGACACTGCAAAAATAAAATCAAGTATTGAAGGCTGGACCGGGGTCAACATAACCTGGCTTGGTTTAGAGCTGAATCTTTTTGCTTTGCCAAGAACCACTAATTTAAACAGAGTTTAAGGGCAACTATTACACATTCGAATGACATGGCTCGAACCTGACATGTAAGCACTGTCAAGTCAGACGGCAACTGGCCGTACAGCACGTTCGTTCAGTGCACCGTGAATTGGCAAGTACATGCCATCAATTCCCAACAAGTTCACTCATCTTCACACACCAAAATTGGAGAAGCAGGGGGGCAAGGAAGAGGGAAGGCGCTGTTAACTGGAGGCCATATTTTCCCCAATTTGAAGGGAAAATAAAAGCAGTTTACCCAAGAACATGCAACACTACGTTGGGTTTGAGCGCAGCACCGGCAGAAGCCACACAGCAGGTTGCTTGCCTGCCTGCCTCTACATTCGGTCCAAGGCAAAAGGAGGCCATCAAAACCGAACTACTTTGAAATTGCTCCTAGGCATCAGTGCTTTATATTGGAGGTGGAGGAGGGAGAATTCTCATCTGACAATTAATTTAGGGCCGTTGAGTTTGAAGCCACTCCAGTTGTATCAATATAAAAATTGTAATTCTGGGATTAGGAGCACTCTTAACTTAAGAAATGTTGCAATACACTTCACTAGCCAAAATACATGAAAAAGGTAATCATTTGCACATTTGAGTGCGAATAGGGGATCATAAGTCACTGCGATTTTCTCTATCCACTCATGGGATGACAATTTAGTTCCAAAGCAAAGTTGATCATCCCAACGCAATATAAATCAAATCCTAAGTCTCCTCAGTGTACCTGCTGTGCCACCAGATGCAAAAGTTAAATGTCCAGTGTAACGGAGTAAATTGGTTGTGACATTGCCTCCAGTGCTATCTTTGCAATGGAGATATTTCCAAGATGGTTACTGTTGTGCAGGTAACACATCCCCCGCGTGGCTCAGCTTGCAAGTCACTTTGCGCTACCCTACAGTCATGTTTAGGTACTGTACAGTTTTTGCCATTTTACCTCCAGAATGATCAAACTCCATTTCAAGCAGCAAGTGGCCATGCCCATCAGCACCCTCTTCTGCTTGTCCTCCATTAGCATACATCAACTTAGTCCCCTCCTGCACCAGAGGTTTGTGCCTGTGCTCTGGATCCTGTTCAGTGGAACTTCCTTCAGCCACAGTGTTATGTAGTGTGTCTGTTTTCTGATTTTCTAGGGGGCACTCTACCATGCTATGCAACAGGTCCTCTCCCCCTGCCCCATCTTCCGAGTGGCAAACACTGCACCCAGAATCCTCTGCTGCTGCGTTCAATTCCTCTGAAGACCTCCCATTATTTGTAGTGGGCTGCAGCTCCTCTGTGAAGGTCTGACTCGCGCCCCCGTGAGCAGCTTTAACACAATCCCTTGAAACACTCCCTTTCGCACCAGATTCCTTCAACAACAGTTTGGGCCCCACAAGCTTTTCCTCACAGGTCAGTTTGGTCACCACGCAATTACTCGACGAGTCTTGGTGGTTTTCTAGGTTGCTTAAAGCCTCCCCGCTTTCCAGCAGCTCCTCCCCGCCGGCCCCATCTTCCGAATGGCAAGCGCTGCAACCGGAGTCTTCTGCCGCTGGGTTAGCTTCTTCCAAAGGCTTCCTGCACACAATGGAAGTGGGCAGCTCTGTGGTAAAACCGGGCTCTTCGCCCTCGCAATCTGCTTCGGTACAATCTGCCTCCAACACAGAGTGCTTCTCGTCGCTGGCCTGCCTCGCCTCGCCATCTACTTGCTCACCTCCCCGAGAGTCTTCAGTTTTAGGCAATACCGGCACATCAACAGTGGAATTTGCTAATTTGCAGGCTCTCTCTCCAGTTCCACGCTCACCCTCTGCACAGGGGTCGAGCTGTGAAGAAAGCAGTTCCTGTTTAGCTGCCGTGATGACCTCAGAGATCAAGCCGGCAGCTGCCTCCTCAATCTCGTCTAGATCGACTCCTTTACCGACGGCACGTACGGGCAAGCCGTTTTCAGTTAAAGGAACTTCTTTACAAGATTGGCTTCCCTGCTCGGACTCTTGGCAAAGACCAGTCGGAATCAAAAACGGGCTGATGCTTACACTGTTGAGGACGGTCTTGAAGCACGGGGGCTCAGTCGTATTGCCTGCATTTTCACCCTCGGGTTCGGGCCGCTCCATGGTGTGAGGGTCAGACACCGACCGCTTGCATTCTGCAGAAACCACTGCTGAACTGAGGATTGGTAAAATTTTGTCATTTCTCCCTTCTGCTTCCAGGTTCACGGAGGAATTCGCAATAAGGAAAGGAGGAGGAGGAGGTGATTCGACTGCATTGCAGACGGAAGGCTGCCGGGTCTCCAAGGAGTCAATACTGATTTTATCCATCATTTGATGGAGGTAACTTTCCTTCTCAACCTTGGGTGAAGTCTGGAGGGGACCTTGCACATTGGCCATGAACAGAGCTTCTTGGGATCGGGGCGAAGAGTCCAGAAGCATCTTTTGAGCATCCTTCGCCACGCTGGCGTCAAGGCCATCAGTCAATAGGCACAAACTGCTCCCGGGCACATCCGACTGCCCCAATGTTTCAATCTGTAGAGTCGGCACCGATTTCTTGACTAGGTTTTCATCCTGGTTAAGCGGTCTTGCATTTGTTCGCTCGGCTACTGCATCAACGCCCTGATGATCCTCTGCAGCTGCACAATGCTCGCCGCCAGACTTGGTGCTTGGTCCGGGCGCAGCCGGGAGCTTTGCTTTATCGTGGCTGCTTGCTCGGCCTTTCTTTCGGGTGATGTACCACCACCAGCCGATGAGGGCCAGCACCCCAGGGAGTGTGTACGGAAAGACGGTACGGAATCTCAGAGCCATCGTGCGACCTCGTCACTGATCTGAAAAATAAAGAACATTTGTAAACCGTCAATATAAGCTATTGTTTAGAAGCACCATGTACTTCACTGCATTATTACAGTTGATACCAGTTATATATACACACACACACAGCCAGCGTTGTGATTGGAACTCAATTAAACCCACACGAGGGATGGCGTGGAGCTACCCAGTTAGGGCCACATCTTCGAACTTATCGGAAAGATGTGATCGCACTAGAGAGGGTACAGAGAAGGTTTACGAGGATGTTGCCAGGACTGGAGAATTTTAGCTATGAGGAAAGATTGATAAGGCTGGGGTTGTTTTCTTTGGAAGAGGAGGATGAGGGGGAGATTTAATTGAGGTGTATAAAATTATGAGGGGCCGAGAGAGTGGATAGGAAGGATCTATTTCCCTTAGCAGAGAGGTCAATAACCAGGGGGCACAGATTTAAAGTAACTGGTAGAAGGATTAGGAGAGAGTTGAGGAGTTTTTTCACCCAGAGGGTGGTGGGGGTCTGGAACTCACTGCCTGAAAGGGTGGTCGAGGCAGAAACCCTCATCACATTTAAAAAGTACTTAGATATGCACTTGAAGTGCCGTAAGCTACAAGCCTACGGACAAAGGGCTGGAAAGTGGGATTAGGCTGGAGAGCTCTTTCTTGGCCGGCACAGACACGATGGGCCGAATGGCCTCCTTCGGTGCCGTACATTTCTATGATTTGATGATAACTTACACTTAAAAGTTAACTTTTTTTTGGGAAGAGGTGTGGGGAAAGAGAGATTAAATTGCTGCAATTTGCTAGTAACTTTGTCCCAAGCTAAAACCATTGCCAAAGAGAACAAGGTGCAAAGGACAAAATACACAGAAGGCAGACACATTTTTACAAAAGTGTACTTAAATCTTGTCCACCAAGTCTGCTGCAACACTGCTCGGTCTAAACACCAAGGATGGGTGGCTTCAGTAGTTGCCTAATAAAGTAATCTGCCACTGAACAATACAGAGTACAAGAATTCCCTGCCAACTGGCCACCTGCCCATGGAGCAGAGCTGACAGAGGTGCTATAAAGTTACTGAGCACAGTGCGGTGCAGCTCTGCAGCCGCTCCACCATTTCACAAAGTGAGCTCAAGTTCTGCGGCAATTTTCTAGGACGATGGTCCTCTAAAATAAGTTTTACATTATTTGGGGGGAAAAAAAGAGTTTCAATTCCTCTGGTCCTTTTAAGACAATAGCTTTTTTTTTAATGTGCGCTTTCACACGTGCACAGGGGAAGAGGGCTGAAACATCGAGGTTCCCAACGTCCCCTTGTCTGACCAATTGGAAAACTGTCAGCACTGCACAAGGAACACCTAACTTCAGAAAAATAGCAGCTGACCTTCCATGCCATTGCTCGGTCGGCCAAAACAGATACATTGAGTCGAACCTATCCCTTGCAGGCAACTTCTATTGTGCAAATAGCAACCTGGACATTGCTACTGTCAAAGGGCAGTGGTAACAGTGCGCAAATTTTGGGCTCCAAGTCAATGACTGCTTTCAGGAGTTTCCATCTATAAACAGTGTGACAGACATTAGACGCAACACACAAAAATACCCTAGTACGTCAAACACAGAAAACTAAAAAAATGTTACTTGGATGGGATCCAAGGAATTGCAGATTGAAAACCTGTGCTTTAATAGTGGGGTTTTAATAGCTCACTCACACTCATCTGCATCTCCCAAACACAGTCTCCTAGAGAGAAAAAAGGGAATCCCACATTCTGTTTACACAAATGAAAGTAGTATGACCAAAATAGTTCCAATCCTTACAAAAAAGGGAAAAATAAACCCAAGTAAACCAAGAATCTTTTTTAAATAACTGCAATCAAGATCCAAGAAAGAGGGGGGGAAAAATGTGGATGAATATTTCTTGCCGCAATGGGCGGAGGTCACAGACCAAAGGAACTAATTTCCCGTCTCTCTCTGGGGGCGGGGTGGGGGGTGGGGTCTGGGAGACTACTCCATGGAATTGAAACAAGTTCCTCCAGTCAGTGTAATGAACAGAGCCACTTCCAAGCAGGCAGGCTTGTTTGTCAGTCTGTGCCAAGTCAGTGGATCACAGGGGGGGAAACCAAGCCACAACAGGGTGAGGGAAGAAGGGGATTTTGACTATTTTTTGTTTTGTTTCCAGTAACTGTCCAGGATCTAGCAGTCTGCTTGATCAGCACCAATGCCCTCCATCAGTGGCCAAGCTACAGATAGAACAGTCTGCTCACACATTTAAAAACGTGCACCCGGGGGAAGTTTCAGAGGGCTGCAGCTTCTCTACAACAGCGACTACACTTCCAAAAGTAAGGTGTCAGCTGTGAAGCTCTTTGGGACATGGTGAAAGGCACTACAAGAACACTCGTGCGTTCAGCCAGTGCAACACTACCTCTGCACAAAGCGGAAAAGCCAGCTACTCTTTCCATCCTCCTGAAGTGACTGGGATGGGGAACACCTGTCGGCTGAAACACAATGACACATTGTGCAGGAAGTTAAAAGGACAGCTCCACTCTCAAAAATGATGCCAGTGAAATATAAGACAGGGTTTATGTATCCAGGAAGCTGCACACAACTCAACACCTGTACCAGTTTGTTGGAGGGGGGTCAAGAGAGGAAACTTAACGCAACCCCCCCCACCTCAATAATGGAGCAACAGTTTACAGCCAGTCTCATTAATATGGGAGATCACACGAGCATTGATCCAAGTAGGGCTAAATTCCACAGAACAATTCCAACGCAGCAAAAATCAGATAAAAAGGAGTCCTTCGTGTTAAATTATTTGAGCATTGTTCTGCTTGTACCATCTCAACTTCACAAAAAGAGTCTAATTTATTACATACATGTCATGAAGTTCAAATCCCACTCGAGACTCCAGCACAAAAATCTAGGCTGACAGTCTGAGGGAGTGCTGCAGTGTCGGAGGTACCGCTTCTCGGATGAGACGTTAGACCGAGGCCCCGTCTGCCCTCTCAGGTGGACGTCAAAGAATCCACGGCACTATTACAATGAGGAACAGGGGAGTTCTCCCCGGTGTCCTGGCCAATATTTATCCCTCAATCACCATCACTAACAGATTATCTGGTCATTATCACATTGCTGTTTGCGGGCTCTTGCTGTGCGCAAATTGGCTGCCACGTTTCCTACATTACAACAGTGACTACACTTCAAAAAATACCTCATTGGCTGTAAAGTGCTTGGGACGTCCGGTGGTCATGAAACACGCTAAATAAATGCAAATCTCTTTCTTTAAGACCAGGTCCCACTTTACCCTCCGAGTAACGGGTTAGAACTACAGTAAAAACAGTTCTGTAAGCCTTGACCACAGAAGAACGTCCCTTTCTGCTCCAAATCAGAAGCCAAATTAAATCAAGGGCACGCAGGGAAACAAACGATGCCATTTTCAAATACATTTCAGATTTATTCTTTTAAAAAAAGTCACCAGCTTATAGAAGATGGGAGCAGTAGGCCATTTGGCCCCTCGAGCCTGTTCCACCATTTAATGAGATCATGGCTGATCATCCAAACTCAGTACCCTGCCCCTGCCATCTCCCCATATCCCTTGATCCCTTTAGCCTTAAGAAATATATCCAACTCCTTCTTGAATATATTTCATGAATTGGCCTCAACTGCCTTTTGTGGTAGAGAATTCTACAGGTTCACCACTCTCTGGGTGAAGAAATTCCTCCTCATCTCTGTCCTAAATAGCTTACCCCTTATCCTTAGACTGTGACCCCTGGTTCTGGACTCCCCGACCATCAGGAACATCCTTCCTGCATCTAGTCTGTCTAGTCCTGTCAGAATTTTATAAGTTTCAATGAGATCCCCTCTCATTCTTCTAAACTCTAGCGAATATAAGCCCAATCGACCCAATCTCTCCTCATACGTCATTCCTGCCATCCCAGGTATCAGTCTGGTGAATCTTCACTGCACTCCCTCCATGGCAAGAACATACTTCCTCAGATAAGGCGACCAAAACTGCACACTACTCAAGGTGTGGTCTCACCAAGGCCCTGTACAACTGCAGCAAGACATCCTTACTCCTGTACTCGAATCCTCTCGCTATGAAGGCCAACATACCATTTGCCTTCTTAACCGCCTGCTGCACCTGCATGCTTACCTTCAGCGACTGGTGCACAAGGACACCCAGGTCTCAATGCACTTCCCCTTTTCCCAATCTATTGCCATTCAGATAATAATCTGCCTTCCTGTTTTTGCTACCAATGTGGATAACCTCGCATTTATCCACATTATACTGCATCTGCCCAATCACCCAAGCTGTCCAAATCGTATTGGAGTTTCTCTGCACCCTCCTCACAGCACACACGCCCACCCAGCTTTGTGTCGTCTGCAAACTTGGAGATATTACATCTAGTTCACGAATATATATTATGAATAGCTGGGGTTCTAGCACCTATCCCTGCGGTCTTCTTAGGCAGTCCCTCGGAACCGAGGATGACTTGCTTCCACATTAAAAATGAGTTTGCAGGTGACTGATGCGGTACCTACTGTCTGTCACAGGTGGGGCAGACAGTGGTTGAAGGGGCGGGTGGGGTGCTTGGGTTGGCGTGCGCTCCTTGCGCTTGGCTTCCGCTTGCTCCCGGCGAAGAGACTCGAGGTGTTCGGCACCTTCCCGGGTGCTTCTCCACTTTGTGCGGTCTTGGGCCAGGGATTCCCAGGTGTCGGTGGGGATGTTACACTTTTTCAAGGAGGCTTTGAGGGTATCCTTGAAGCGTTTCCTCTGCCCACCTGGGGCTCTCTTGCTGTGTCGGAGCTCCGAGTAGAGCGCTTGTTTTGGGAGTCTCGTATCGGGCATGCGGACAATGTGACCCGTCCATCGGAGCTGATCGAGCGTGGTCAAAGCTTCGATGCTGGGGATGTTGGCCTGAGCAAGAACACGGACGTTGGTGCGCCTATCCTGCCAATGGATTTGCAGGATCTTGCGGAGGCAGCATTGGTGGTACCTCTCCAGTGCTTTGAGGTGCCTGCTGTACATGGTCCATGTCTCTGAAGCATACAGCAGGGCGGGTATCACTGCTGCTCTGTAGACCATGAACTTAGTGCCAGGTTTGAGGTCCTGGTCTTCAAACACACTCTTCCTCAGGCGACCCTGGCACACTGAAGGCGGTGTTGGGCTTCGTCATCAACGTCTGCCCTTGTTGACAGTAGGCTCCCAAGGTATGGAAAGTGGTCCATAGTGCGGTACCCCACTAGTCAGTGCCTGCCACTCGGAAAAAGAACAGTTTATTACAACTCTTTGCTGCCTGTCTGCCAACCAGTTCTCTATCCAAGTCAGTACCTTACCCCCAATCCCATGTGCTTTAACTTTGCACGCTAATCTCTTATGCGGGACCTTATCGAAAGCCTTCTGAAAGTCCAAATACACCACATCCACTGGTTCTCCCTTATCTATTCTACCAGTTACATCCTCAAAAAATTCCAGTAGATTAGTCAAGCATGATTTACCTTTTGTAAATCCATGTTGACTTTGTCCGATCTTGTCACTGTTTTCCAAGTGCTCTGCTATTACATCTTTTACAATGGACTCTAGCATTTTCCCCACTACCGATGTCAGGCTTACCGGTCTATAATTCCCTGTTTTCTCTCTACCACCTTTTTTGAACAGTGGGGTTACATTAGCTATCCTCCAATCCATGGGAACTGTTTGAGTCTATTGAATTTTGGAAGATGACCAGCAATGCATCTACTATTTCCAGGGCCACTTCCTTAAGTACCCGAGGATGTAGATTATCAGGCCCTGGGGATTTATTGGCCTTCAATCCCGTCAATTTCCCGAACACCATTTCCCTACAAATACTGATTTAATTCAATTCTTCCCTCTCATTAGACCCGATGTTCCCTGACATCTCTGGGAGGTTATTTGTGTCCTCTGTGAAGACAGAACCAAAGAATGTATTTAATTGGTCTGCCATTTTTGTTCCCCATTATAAATTCCCCCGATTCTGACTGCAAGGGACCTACGCTTGACTTCACCAATCTTTTTCTCTTCACATATCTATAGAAGCTTTGAGTCAGTTTTTATGTTGCCTGCAAGCTTACCATCATTCTATTTCCCCCCTCTTAATTAGGCTTGATAAGATTCCAGTCTGTACAGCAACATTCAATCCATTGTGAGCTTGTAGTCTGTATAAAATGCAACCAAGTTCCAAAATGCTTCAGAAAGTTCACGTCTTGCGCTGTGAATGAAGCTTCCTAGATGCCAAGCTCAGGCCACGCAGGTACAAGTCTTTCTGCATGACAAGAGCAGCTTAAAAAGGTCATACAACTGAGGCCACAGTTCTAGAGAAGTGCTGCAATGTTGCCCGTTTCTTTTAATGCACGGTCCCTTCACATTTCTGCGCTTGCTCGGTATTTAGAATGTAAATGCTGGTGAGCGGCCTGCGCGGGACCTTTCAGATTACCGCGTGGCCGCACGCGCGCACCTCAGCGGGATTATTCTGCCACATCGGTGGAGTTGTGCTGCACTCCACCCCTGAGCACAGAACTGATTACAATGCAGCTAAAACGATAGTGTGCCTGGATATTAGTCATTGTCCATCCCATTGTTCTTTGGGACATTCTGAATTGAACCAGAGAGTCACTGCTACACAGTGCAGCTTGGCTCAGCTGGTTAGTATTCTTACCTCAGTTGTAGGTTCAAGCCCCACTCCAGGACTTGAGCACATAATCTGGGCAGGCACCAACAATATAGCACGCCCCCCAGTACTGCACTGGAGATGCCATCCTTTGGCCAGGATGTTAAACCGAGGCCTGGTCTGCAAAAGACCCCCCCCCCCCCCCCCCCCCATGACACTATCTGAAGGGGGAACAAGGAGATCTGCCAATGTCCTGGCCAACATTCCTCCCTCAGACACTCCCAAAAAGAGAGTTTGACTGGTCAACCATCTCATTTACCGTTTGGAGGACCTCGCTGTGAGAAAACTGACCACCCACATTTACCTACATAAATGACAACACTTGAAAGTAAAAGGGACTCCTGCGATGCACAATGCTTTGGGGAAATGTGGAAATGCAGCACGATATAAATGCAAGTTCCTGCTTTCCCAGCCCATTCCGTGCCCTCGGTTGTAGTTTGTGCAGCTCGGTTACTGTTTAGTGCAAGGCGAACCGTTCAAATCATTTTATTAATGGAAACCCTCACATGCTCAGTCCCAAAACAGTCAGCAATACCCTGCACAGCAAGCTAAAACAGGACACGCATTCCTTTCCCTTAAAGGAGAGGGACGCAGCATTACTGGGCTGAAGCAGATGACAAGTGCTTAATGGGCAGGTTTGCAAAGTTTGCAGCAAAAAAAAGCCACACATTCCATCCAAACAATCTCTTCTGTAATCGCACGGCTTTAAGAACCAAGATTGCATTTTTAAATTGGCAGCTAGAAATGGTTATTTTACAAGGCAGATTTACTGGTGCTGTACATTTGCAACTTTGAATACCAGCTCTACACTCACCTGAAGTTTTTTTGCAGGAAAGTTGGAGTTTATGGTCCACAGTGCGCTTCAGCTTATAAGAGCAGAGGCACGGAAACGCTTGCCCCCAAAAATAAAAGCTTTTCCGGTATTGCAAGTGAACCTCAAGATACCAGCATAATCCCGGGCTGTATGTCTAATGGCACTTCACAAATTACTGCATCTCAACGTCAAACTGTTTCAGTTTGAGGTACTACACATGCAATGTCAGAATCTACTCTCAGAAATGTAACACCTCTCCCCACCCCTCAGCTTCACTACCCTTGAATCAGGTGAATGCATGGCCAGCCACCGTCGGTAAGTGAAGGCCCTCACTGGAAGAATTAGTTACCCCTCTCAGCTTTCAAAGAGCCTCGCTGGCTGTTGCTATGTAAAGTAACAAACTCATGTTGCATTACAAAGCCGTTTAAGACCAGGGAGGTTTCCAAACAACAGTGCAAGTCAAGCAGCAAGAGTGCAGCTCGAAAATCAATTTATGGAAAAGTTGGAAGATTTAGTGACTGAAGCACACCAACAGGCTCCATAAAGTCAAGGCCCTTAAAGGAGGAAGACGAGAGAATAAAGCATAGGTCACAATGCAGTGGATACTTTAATTATAGATGATGTAACGCGTGTCACTTGCAGGACAAGGGTGAAAGCAAACATTCTACATCTTACTAGTCTCAGTATTAAAAGATCGTAATTAATAGAAAGGGAACGATCTGGTCTTAAGGTCCCTTGGGTAACAAGCCTGACAAATACGATGGTCTCAGTAAATACATTTTAGACTGATTGGTAAGTGACCTGAATTCACAATTTACAAATTATAAGATCTAAAGCAGTATTTGTTACCCAGTCTGAACACACTAAACATTGAGGTTACTTGCAATTAACCTTACACGTAACCTTCCAGCAAATGTTGTAAATACACGACAGAGCCATCAGCAAAGAGAAGAGTTGGACAATTTTTTGGGTGTCAGCTGTGGCTCAGTTGGCAGCACTCTCGCCTCTGAGCCAGAAGGTTATGGGTTCAGGTCGCACTCGAGACTGGAGCATCAAATCCAGGCCGACACTCCCAGTGCAGTGCTGAGGGAGTGCTGCACTGTCTGAGGTGCTGCCTTTCGGATGAAATGTTAAACTGAGGTCCCGTCTGCTTTCTCAGATGGATGTAAAAGATCACATGGGTACTATTTCAAAGTAGACAACTTAATTCATTCCTTCAAACTGGCTGCTCGTGCCATCCACTTCCCAGCGATTTCAATACCACCGATAACTGCTACAACTTGCTGCGGAGATGGGCAGGTGCCACAGCAGCCTACATCAGTAAAAACAGATCACCTGGTCAATATCTCATCGCTGTTTGTGGGAGCTTGCTGTGCACAAATTGGCTGCTGCGTTTCCCTACATTACAACAGTGACAACACGTCACAAGTACTTCATTGGCTGTGAAGCGCTTTGGGACGTCCTGAGGTTATGAAAGGCGTTCCAGAAATGCAAGTCTTGACTGTTGTGACAAAGTATTTACATCCCAAGTATTAGGATCTGTAAAGTGAAGAGACAGGCTAATTTTTTGGGTCAAAGATTTGCCAGAACAGTGCCACAGAAATGTTGAACCTTCTTTGATGTGGACAGACCTGCTGTGTATTTCCAGCAAACCTTCTGTTGAACAGGTATGTTCTTGTGAATGAAACACTGCAGACAACCCAGGAAGTAGCTAGGAACTGCTCCGAACCCAAACTCTATGAGGAAACTGAATATTAAAAAAGGGGGAATAACAGAAAATGCTGGAAAAACTCAGCAGGCCAGGCAACATCCGTGGAGAGAAATTAGAGTCGACGTTTTGGGTCAAACCCTTTATCAAAACTAAAGAGGCACAGGGAATGAAATAGATTAAGAAGCCAGGCTGGGAGAGAACAAGAGAAGAGACATTAGGAGATATTCAAAACGAGACGAGATGGTGATAGGACTAGTGGAGACAAAAGACGGCTGTAGATCAGGTGTGAAATGCGCTGGCAGAATGGGAGACAGCTGCCATGTGGGAGAGAGAGGAAAACAAAGGAAAGGGGGGGGGGGGGGGGAAGGGAAAAACCAAAAAAGGTGTGGATAAAACATAAGTAAAAATGTAATGGGGGCCGAGGTTATGATCTGAAATTGTTGAACTCGACATTGAGTCCGGAAGGCTGTAAAGTGCCTAATCGCAAGATGAGGTGCTGTTCCTCGAGTTTACGCTGAGCGTCCGTGGAACAATGCAAGAGGCCGAGGACGGTGAGGTCCGAGTGGGAATGGAGCGGAGAATTGAAATGACAGGCGACCGGAAGCTCGGGGTCCCCCTTAAAAACAGGGGAGCTGGTTGAGTAAAAATTGCTGCATTAATTGGCTTCACAGCTATAATTCCACCATACAAGCCAGTTCAAATAATTTCAGATAACATTTTTGAAAAAGTTTAAATCATTTAGTTCTTACTGATGAGGCTCCAATTTTAAACCATGATGTTACTAATTTTAGCAAAGCATTTAGCAAAGGGGTGAGGGGCAGTGAGAAGGAGAGAGAGAGATTACATTTTCACTTTATTATTCGCCAGTTGAAGTTCCCACCTATTGCAATCCTGGCCCTGCTGCAAAGGTGCTAGATTACAGGGCAGCGGCCCAACAAACGCTCTTTTGATGGAGGTTATATCAATTGCCAACATGAGGATTAATGAGGAAAGCTGCAGTCCAAACCTCAAAGTAACAAGTATTTGATGCCACTTGTGTTTGAAGAGGAGGAAAATGGGAAATGTAACAGATATCTAGTGTCAGCATTAACTATGACAGACATATGGTAAATCGCTAATCTGCGATAGCCCCAACTTCAACAGCTTCCCGTACTGCAGCCATTTGGTGGTCTGCTGTGTTCGGTTCTGGGCTCCGCACCTTGGGAAGGAGACACTGGCCTTGGAGAGGGTGCAGCGCAGATTCACCAGAATGATACCGGAGCTAAAAAGGATTAAATTATGGAGGTCAAGTTGCATAAACTAGGCTTGTATTCCCTTGAGTATAGAAGATTAAGGGGTGATCTAACGGAGGTGTTCATGATTAAAGGATTTGATAGGGTAGATAGAGAAACTATTTCCTCTTCCTCCTCTCCCCCACCACCACCCCCAAAAATCTATTGAAGCGGAGGGCCAATTGAAAATTTCAAAACTGAAATTTGGCAAGGCTATTAAGGGATACAAATCAGCCATGATCTAATTGAATGGCGGAACAGGCTCAAGGGGCTGAACGGCCTCCTCCTAGGAGATCACCCATTAAGGTTGACTAGGGGCACACTGTGCCACAAACCTTAACTGTGTATTAACACTGAAGAGTCAGTAAGAAACAAGGATGTAAGGCAGCACATGAGCAGGCCTGGTTTAAGGCAATACTCCAAAAGGCTTCACCGGCATACAGCGATGACTTGGGATGCAGCCCAGAGCTCCTCTTCCGCTCTTCAGTTTTCCCAACCGCACAAACTTACTTCTATGCCCATTTAAGGGCACTTTGAGCAAGAGCTCAAACCTTGCAAGCTTTAGCACGCACTGGCATGGTTACTCGCTGTGCTCCCACAGCCAGGTCAAGACGGAGGTGACTGGTTGGCGCAGTACTGAGGGGGTGTGCGGTGAATGTGCACTAACTGGTCGGCAACCCCAGTTGAAGGAAAAGACAACTGCACCGAGTATAGAGAGTGCAAGCCGTGGCTCAGTGGGCAGCACCCTCGCCTGAGTCAGAAGATTGTGGGTTTAAGTCCCTCTCCGAGACTTGAGCACAAAAATCTAGGCTGACACTCCTGTCTTGTACTGAGGGAGCGCTGCACTGTCCGAGGTGCCTTCTTTCAGATGAGATGTTAAACCAAGGCTCCGTCTGCTCTCAGGTGGACGTAAAAGATCCCACAGCACTATTTCGAAGACGAGCAGGGGAGTTATCCCCGGTGTCCTGGCCAATATTTATCCCTCAATCAACATCACTAAAACAGATTATCTGGTCATTATCACATTGCAGTTTGTGGGAACTTGCTGTGTGCAAATTGGCTGCTGCGTTCCCTACATCACAACAGTGGCTACACTTGAAAAAGTACTTCATTGACTGTAAAGTGCTTTGGGACATCTGGTGGTCGTGAAAGGCGCTATATAAATGCAAGTTTTTCTCTCTATAGCAGATGGGTTTTATAAAACAACAAAAGTTCTTGCAGCAATGACCAAAAGGCATCGCAAAATGCCGTCCAATAGTGTCTGAAAAAGGAGACTCAAAAATATCCTCCAGCAAGGATCAAAGCTGCTATAATTAGTCTATCTGGAGAATTGAAGCTGGATAAAGGAGCCAGCAACATAGCCATAACTGTACACAGTTCTAGGAGCAGAGGAGGTAGTGTGCACGTACTAGCACTGTTCAGTTCTTTTATTTAGATATAAAGTACTTTTAAGAGCAGACAAGGCAAATGCACAATAATCAAGGGTCCATTAAGCCAACATTATACCAGAAAGTGGTGGAAGCGGAACTCCCCCCAATAGCTTTTCAAAGGAACGAGGATGGGGAAAGGACTGGGGCTAAGCAGACAGCTGTATCGCCTCCTATTGTACTGCAAAATTGTATAGCTTTTCACTGCTTAGATACAATTGCAGGTTCATTTGACTGCACCTTGTTGAGATAAAGATGCTGGAGCGAAGACACATCACCTCACACAAGCCTGGGTGCTCTCAGGCCTGGTTAAGGTTAGCATGAAAAGGGAGAACACTGAGTAAGGGCCACAAGTTTTGGGGCCTCGCGCAGCTTGCTTCTAACTGAAAGCTAACACGCCCAGCCAGAACCACGAGCCTTTACTAATGTTGGTCCAAACATCACCCGTCATTTGTGCCAGGATTACACAGCCCAAAATTTGCAGCGGGAGCCAGATCCTACTGGGGTCGACTACAAAAATAATAGTCACTGGGAAAGGGATCACAAAGGCTTTTTTGGGAGAGACGTGGGTTGAATGGAGAAAGTTACATTTCAAGGCCAGCTTCCGTCCCCCCCCCCCCGACAAATGGAGGGAGCTGGCCCTCAAGTTAATGTGCAAATTATGCACACCAGACGCGAGCCTGAAATTCCATCCCTCGGCTCATTCAATTAACGATTCAGCTATTTTAAATTGCATACGGATGCAGAATCCCCAAGTAACATTTGCTCCAAAACCATCTTGAAAAATTCTGAAGGTAGTCCATGGAGATTTCTTCAGTAATGAAAACATTCCAACAGACTTATTCAGCTCCTGGTTAACAAGCAAATACAATATGGGTACTGCATAATCCCAATATTGCAGCAGTACTGATCCTTGTGCACCAGCACACAAAACAGAAGAAAAAACAGCATTTCTATAGCGCCTTTCACGACCTCAGGACGTCGCAAAGCACTTCACAGCCAATGAAGTACCTTTCGAAGTGCAGTCACGGTTGGAAAGTCGGAAACGCGGCAGCTAATTTGCGCACAGCAAGCTCCCACAAATGGCAATGTGATAACAATCAGATCATCGGTTTTAGTGACGTTGGTCGAGGGGTAAATATTGGCCAGGCTCCAGGGAGAATTCCACATCTTTTCGAATCGTGCCGTGGGATCTTTTATGGCCACCTGAGGGGGCAGACAGGGCCTCAGTTTAATGTCTCATCCGAAAGACAGCACCTCCGACAACGCAGCACTCCCTCAGTACTGCCCTGGGAGTTGTCAGGACAGCAAAAGCACTTTACAGCCAATTAAGCACTTCTGAAGTGCTGTCACTGCTGTAATTTAGGAAATGACTCTCAGTGGGAGATTGGCGCTCAAGTCTAGTACACTGGTGTACAATCTTCTAGTGCTACAGCTACCACGAGAAGAATGCCATTGGGGGTACAATCCCTGTAGCAAGCAATGCTGCTTCAATCCAATGACAGGAACCTGCCGCAACATCTGCTGCTGTCAAACATTGAGAATGGAAGCAAACAGCATTTTAATAGCTGGGTCCCAGAGGGATCAGCCACCAAATACATGGTAAAAACAACAAAAATCTATTTACAGCATTTCAGCTGCAGTCAAGAAATTAAAAAAATCTAACGAGTACAATGCATCAATGCAAACATTTTCGAACACTAATTACCTGCAGTCAGAAGTGTAGGGCATTTTAACAGCAATCTGATCAATACACATCTATAATCAGCGTCACTTAATTTGAGTTATCTTAAAACAGAGTCTTAAGTACTAAATTTCTATTCCCTGTGCTACATGTGTTGAAATGTTTTGAGCAAGTCCATAGAAAGCAAATTGGGACAGTGTTAACAGATTTTGACTCCAATCAGGTCAGAGCTAAGCAAGAAGTCATGCGGACTCTTCACTCCCTCCCCTATTTTACAAATTACCTTCAAGTCGCTTGTTCAATATTTAAGTTGGAAATTGCAAATTTAACCAACTATTTTCAACCCTTTACAACCACATTCAGATCAGATCAATTTAGTTTTACAGATTAAGACTATCGAAAACCGAACCCGACTAGTTATTGGGACAACAGTTACAAAGACTTGACTTGGCTGATGCAAGTTGTAATCTCAACGCGTTAACAAAACGCAGTGGTGTAATCAGCTGGTAGGAAGAAAGCCATCAATAAATCAGCTCCAAGTGGGAAAAGACAAAGTGTTGCACTCTCACTTTGAAATGGTTACAATGTGAAACCAAAGTCTATTATTGCTGCCGTAATCTTGCTGAAGCCATAAACACAGATTTCAATCTCCTTTTCGACCATAGTGCACACAACATGATCTACAACAGCAACTTCTCTCTTACAAAAAAGGTACTTCAGCTCTGTAATGAAAAGTCCCACCTGAAACATTAATCCAGCTTTTACTCGCAGATGCTGGGAGGCTGTGCATTTCCAGTATTTCATTGCAAGCAATAGTTAGCTTGGTATCGATAATTCTACAGCCCAATTTTTGTACCATTTCAGCCGTTTAATCTGCTCAAGTTCCTCCACACTGGGAGATCACAGCCAGATACCGGTTTTCCACACTTTCCAGCACAATGGTTTCTCCTCTGCCACTCCAACCCATTAGATATCCGGGATAAGCAAGAGGTACTGTGCACATTAACGGGACAGCATGCTCTAGTGCAATTTCCCTGCAAACCGCGTACTTAACTGACTGAGCCAAGCAGAATGCAGCAATTCAAGACAGTCCACTTCCGTTGGGTTTGACCAATGCATTCAATGAATCAGTCGTAATACAGCACACTGCACGCAGCTCATGAACAGGGCAAGCCCTGGTTGCTCGACCATCTAGTCGTCATCAGTTTGTGTTATCACATTTGCCACGCCAACCAAATAAATATCCTCGCTGCAGAACAGACGTTTAACAAGTGTAAGGAATCTAGCCATCAGAAATTATGGGTTACATCCAGGTTCCACAAGTTGCTCAGGCTATGTGTGAAGTCTAACCACCTCCCTTGCATACAGAGACAGCAGGTCTAAACTGGAATGCTCAACTCACTGATCCATTTTACTTTGTATGATCACCACACTGGCATCCCGGCTATTTCTATGTAAGCCCTTGGACCGTGCCGATATTACTCCAGGCACACTGGGCCAGCACTGCTCCCAAAACAGAGCGGGGTCTCTCTGTTCAAGGGACCAGTCAGGAAACATACTCGGGGCACTGCTACAGTTGGCCCTTGAGCAAGCAGGCGGCGTTGATACAGTCCAGGTAATTTTATTGAGGTGGCAGGAGGAGGAAATAAAAGGCAAATGCTGCCCTCCAATCAGCACTTCGTAGCACACTGCTCATTGGTTCAGTTTTGCACACTAAACCCATCTCAAGCACAATAACTCCAACGCAATCTTTTGAGAGATTGTCAGCATTGACAAAAAAAGGTAACAGATACAGCCAGGTTTGGACCAGAGAGAAGGGTGGGTAGATTGAGAGACATGAAATAACTCAATTACACAGAAGGAATTTACTTAGGGTTTGAGGAGGAGGGTTGGGGATGGGGAAGATGGACCAATACAGCCAAGGTATTCCTTGCTAACATGGAGTCATATTTCCCAGTTCAATAGTGTGCTTTTCTAAGACTGTATTCTTGTTTAAATATTTCCCTTCCCAGCAAAGTCAACAGTTCAGTTCCAAAAGGACCGATCACCCACCAGTACCTCATTAAAGCTGCCATTATTCACTGGTCAGCCTCAACACGGAGTGTTGGCAGACTACTTGACTGCGAGCAGGGGTGGGAAGGGAAGGGCTTCACACCCCAAACATCCCCCTGCCAAAACAGATTTTAAAGGGGGGGGGGGGGGGGTTGAATATAAATCAGAAGTGGGAACCCCATGCCAACTTCCCCACTCTAAACCAAGGGGCACTGGGGCTAATTGTAACACCCCTACTGTAGAGTATTTAAACTTGCAAGGCTTTCATTACTGGTTAAAGTCAACAAACCACCAGGGAGCTTGTTAAAACAATTGAATGAAAACAAAACAACAGAAAATGCTGGAAAAACTCAGCAGGCCAGGCAACATCCGTGGAGAGAGAAAGAGCGTCAACGTTTCAGGTCGAAACCCTTCGTCAAGACTGAAAAAGCAAGGTCAGTTTGGGGGCTGGGAAATGGGGATGAGAGAATAAAAGAGAAGAGACATTAAGAGGTATTCAAAACCAGACGAATGAAAACAAGACTGGTAAGCCTTCAGGTCAGGGGCCAAGCAGGAAGGCCTTCGAGCAATCCAGCCCAGTCACACAATACTGGAAGAACCCAGTGGAAGGTTGCTGGCGAGAGGAGCTTTTTTGAAGTGTAATATCAGGGCCATGAATCAACTGAAACTGGGTCACAGAGGCAGCCTGCAGTGCTTCTCAAACCAGAATCGACAGGGGCACAAGTGCACATGAAGGTCACTTTCTAAGTGAAGGGATGCATTCTCCCATCCCCCTCATGACCCTATTTGCCTGGCAGCAGCCAGTTATTACAGAGCACAGGATCGAATGTTTGGAACTGCAGTAATGATCCTTGAAGCTTTGAATAATCAAAGCCAAAAACAGCAGCATAAAATGTAGAGGGTATAGTCATAACAATATCAAAATCCAGAAGGCAGCTAAAGTGACTCCAATTCCAATAGGAAAGTGGAATTTAATGTGTGACTGCAACACTGTTGTAAACTCCAAAGCATTTCACTTAACTGGATTTTAAACCCATTTATAAATCCCTGGTCAGGTCCCAGTTGGAGCATTGTGTCCAACGCCACACTTTAGGAAGGCTGTCACGGCCTTAGAGAGGATGCAAAGGAGATTTACCAGAACAGTAGCAGGGATGAGGGACTTCAGTCATGTGGAGAGACTGGAGAAGCTGCAATTTTTCCTCCTCTGAGCAGAAAAGGTTAAGGGGAGATTTAATAGAGATGTTCAAAACCATGAAGGGTTTTGATAGAGTAAATGAAAATCTGTTGTTTCCAGTGGCAGGAGGGTCAGTAACCAGAGAAAACGATGCACCATACAGATGGTATGAAGGAATACTCAAGGCGGCAGCAGTTAGACCACAGGGATCCAACTCCATATCTTGGGGTCGGGATGGGGTGGGAGGGGAGAAAGAGGGGAAGGATAGGAAATATGGATCTGCTCCAACAGTTACAGATTCGCCAGCTGAATAAAACAGTTGCTAATCATCTAAACCAAATAACTGGTAAAAGCAATCTTCCTATAAAATCTCCCTTTATAAACAGGTAAACGCTAAGATCACTACCCCAATGATTATACGTGCACTTGAACAAAAATGCGCTTGTTGAAAACTATTTCAATACCAGCCACTTTGGGCCTGAAAGTTAAAATGTGCGCAGATTGCAATTGGCTTAGAGAGCTACATTTTCCAGATGATCTCCTTGGTTTAAGGTATTCTGACTCGTTTTAGAATCAGATGATTGCACCCTTTCTCTGCTAAAGGCCATAGCCTCTGGACAATGGCTAGGATTTCAAACTGAAAATCAGTGGTGAACACATTGAAATTACTCAGGAACGGGAAGAAAACCGCCCCTGTTTAACGCAGCTCTGCACTGCAGGCGGACATGCGACCCAATGCCAGAGCTGCACTGTGAAACACTCAGCTTTCAAAAGGCGCACATCTCATACATAGTTAGGGTTGCAAAATTCTGGAAATTTTTAAAAGAGGAAACTTTCCATGGGAATTTTCGGGAATTTTGAGTTTTTTGCACACTGATGGTTTTTGTCTCTGACCCTTATATTATCTTTGTCGTCAAAATAGACATACTGTTCCATACAAATAAAAACAGACTTTCAAAACTTTATTTAGGTTATAATTTTGAACTTTATTGAACCCCCACAAAAAAGACCCATCTAAAATAAAAAGAGCTTATTTAGCCTGTAATTTGTCCTTATTTTGTCCCTTTGAGTCTTCTACTCATGAGTCTTCTGAGTCTTCTACTCCTCATTGCGCCTCCTGATTCTCTGACGCTGGCTCTGACGTGTCCATTTCCTCCTCTGTGTCAGTGTCTAGCTGTGTGGTGGACACTTCTGTATCTGGCTCAATAAGTTGTAGGTTCGCCCGGATAGCCACCAGTTTCTCCACTCTCTTGTTAGTCAGCCTATTGCGCACCTTTATGCGTATTCCCAAAAAGTGACCAGTTTCGTTCAGAGGCCGCTGATGAAGGTGGGATTTGGCGTATCACCGATGCAATAGGTGACAGGGCCTCAGATGCACAAAGTCCCTTCCACCAGGTATGTGCACTGATATGCTTGCATGATTCCCATATCCCATCCCCATTCCAAAGACCTTGCTTGGTAGAGAACTTTGCCAGACTTCTCAGAACTTTGCCCACATCCAGATTGAGATGGTGCGAGAGGGTAGAAATCACACTAAGCGCTGTTGATCTGTTCTCCAGAAAGTATTGGTCTCCCAACATGCTTTGGGTCCAGCATGTATGCTGCAGCATGAATCGGCTTGACACAAAATTCTTGACGCGTCTGTATGAATTGAACAATTGCCTTCTCCTCTGCTTTGAGCAGCAGGGATGTGGGTAGGGCAATGCTGATTTGTTCTTTTAAATCAGTAAAAAGCCTGAGAACATCTGACAAGACTGCGTCATCTCCTTCAATCTGAGCAATTGCAGATGCTACTGGTGAGAGTAGTTTAAGGCTGCTAACCACTCTCTCCCAAAACACATCATCCAGCAGTATTTTCTTGATGGTGGTTTCCATATCCCCAGACTGGGATATTGCCATTTCTTGCAGCGACTCCTTACCCTCCAGAAGGCTGTTGTACATTATGACAACACCACCCCATCTAGTGTTGTTGGGCAGCTTCAGTGTGGTGTTCTTGTTCTTTGTCATTTGCTTGGAGTTGTAGGTTGCTGCAACTACCTGTTTTCCCCTGACCTACTTAACAACTTGCTTGGCTCTCTTGTACAGTGCTTCCATGGTTCTCAAACCCATGATGTCCTTGAGGAGCAGGTTAAGCCCATGAGCTGCGCCCCCAATAGACGTAATATGAGGGTAGGCCTCCTCCACTTGAGCCCAAGTAGCCTTCATATTCGCAGCATTGTCAGTAACTACTGCAAAGACCTTTTGTGATCCAAGATCGTTGATGACCGCTTTCAGCTCATCAGCAATGTACGTGCCTGTGTGTCTGTTGTCCTTCGTGTCTGTGCTCTTGAAGAACACTGGGAGAGGAGTGGAGACGATGTAGTTTATGATGCCCTCCCCTCGTACATTTGACCACCCATCTGAGATAACTGCAACACAGTCTGCCATCGCTATCGTTTCTTTGAGCTTTCCTTGGACTCTGTTATACTCAGCCTCCAGCAAATAAGTAGACAAAGCATGTCTGGTGGGAGGACAGTATGCAGGGCGAATAACATTGAAAAATCTCTTCCAGTACACATTGGCTGTGAGCATGAGGGGTGAGCCTGTTGCATATACAGCTCGAGCAAGGCACTCATCTGCATTCTTCTGGCTATGGTTATCCATTGTATCAAAGAACCTTCCAAGTGGGCCAGGAGTTGCTGATGATAAGGAGCCTGATGCTGAATGTGAACCATCATCTTCTTGAATGGAAGCAGAGGAACTCTGGGCTGACTGCCGTGAGCTTTGAGTGAAGTTGTTGCATTTGGATAAATGCTGCTGCATCTTTGTGGCATTCTTTACATATGGCTTTCTACAGTGTTTGCACATGTACACAGTCTTTCCATCTTTAATGCCTGGGGTAAAATGCTTCCACACATCCAACGGTAAACGTGGCATTGTTCTATGCAGAGAAATAAAGGGCATTCATCTCTGTCGAACTGCGGTCGATCAGCACGATTGCAACAGGGTGAGTACATTTTTGCTGATGCTCCATGTGATGGAAACATGACCTGTACACACACGACGCTACATCACCAATAGTGTATTATTTTGTATATTTTAAATTGAAGGACAACAGAGTTCAACAAGTAACTGGTTTATTTGGTATAAAGTCTGATTTACTTACTGCATCATCACAACATCAGCAGAAAACAAAATGACTTCCCTCAGGACCCCTAACCTGGATCTTAAAAAAACTATAGCAGTCTTACAGATGCCTGCAGGCCAATCACAATTCGATATGCAAATATTACAAATAGAGGGAGCTAATCGCTCATCCACCCAATCAGTAGCCTGATCCTGCTCCTATTTCGTGTGTCTAATTCTGTTAGATTCAGGAGATGGTTCTGTGATAGTGGATTGGCGGTTAGGATCAGATCAGCCATGATCTTATTGAATGGCGGAGCAGGCTCGAGGGGCCAATTGGCCTACTCCTGCTCCTATTTCTTATGTTCTTATGACACATTTGTTCACAGTCACACACAAAACTTGTAATTATTAAAACAAGCCAAGTAAGAAGATAAACATATTGATTAAGAAATTCCTTAATAATTAAGATTCCATCTCTGTTAGTAATTTTAAGAGAGGACCTGTGGAAAAAAAATACAAAAAAAACAATATTATGCTAGCATGTGCTTTTTTGGGCAAAATTCCCAAGCTAAACTTCCCGTGGAAAATTTCTGGAAATTTACATGAAACTTTCCACCCCTTTGCAACCCTATACATAGTACAGAAGAATCATTCTGGTTTCTTTGAGGCATTTTATCAAGTTTCTGATTAAAATGGAACTCACTTCTTCGGTCACTCATCCAGTGAATCTTGTGTGCTCGCTATTCCATTAAAAGGTTGTTCTGGCCCTGAATACAATCTCAACTGCAATTGTAATCTCGATCTACAGGAAGTAATTTGTAGTTCAGGTAGATCAAAGTGCAATTATCAGGAAGGCTCAATGAAGCACCATTATCCAAGTCAGAATGGGTTCAAGCCCCAAAGACTCAAGCACGCAATCGAGACTGACAGTGCAGTACTGAGGGAGTGCCACATTGTCACAAGTGCCCTCTCAGGCGAGCTGTTAAACCAAGTCACATCCACCCATTCAGGATATTGTAACAGTTCCTACTGCGCTATTCAACAAGAAGCAGGCAGTTCTCTCCGGGCCATCATTCCTCCTTCAACCAACACCAAAAATCACGTTGTTTGTGGGACCTTGCTGTGCACAAATGGGCAGCTATATTTGCATATGCAACATTGACTACATTTCAAAAGTATCAGCTGTGAAGCTCTTTGGGATATCACGAGAACATGAACGGCACGATTATAAATGTAAGTTCTTTACAATACTGCAGTGAAAGCTGTGACAAATAAGTCATTTTACTGAAATGTCCCAGCTAATTCTGGAGCATGCAAGGCAGCAAAAGTCCTGCTGCTGATGCACAAGATTCAGGTTAGTGAAAAACACAGGGGCACCACCAGGCTGCATAGCAGGCCCCCTCCCAACATTACACTTCTCCAGTCATGGAGGGGAAAAGAACTAAAAGCTGCATAAACTGCCATGCGCATGTTCTTACCCCCAAACCTTGGACATCACTGGGAGCGAGCGGCAGAGATTCTACCAGAACAGTGGCCAGATTTCTCTCTCTCTCGTTCTCCCCCAGCATCTGCACTTACTGCCATGGCCTAGTGGCAAAAATATATATTCCTCTTTAGATTGGCAGAAGCACATCGTAAAAGGTGGCTTGCCAGAAAGTGAACTTATGCAAAGTGCCACTGTTTAAAGCGGTCAAACAGGATGCTTTATTGGGGAATTAGGTTTCCTATGGCACATGAAGTTACTTTGGCATTACTATTCTTGTAGCATACTCGTGCAGATTTAGACAGCTCCTTGGATTGCCTAGGCCAACAATTGGAGCACTGAATTCTGTAGAGTGAACTTTGATTCAAGGTTTAGGCAGTTTGCATAATTAGCCCTTTATATCCAGTTAACATGGCAATGTAGCAGCAATTACCGTTTGTTCTTTGCAACCCTAAATTCAGGGTTTATAAACTGATGAGTTTTATGCACATGTCCAAGCACAGATTTAAGGGGATTGGCAAGAGGACCAGAGGCGACATGAGGAACAGCTTTTTTACGCAATGAATGGTTAGGATTCGGAATGCACTGCCTGATAGGGTGGGGGGGGATGGGGATACAGATTCAATAGAAGCCTTCAAAAAGGGAATTGAATACTTGGAGAAAAAAATTGCAGGGATATGGAGAAAGAGCGGGGGAGTGGGACTGACTGGATTGCTCTTCGCAAGAGCTGGCGCCAACTCGATGGGCCGAATGGCCTCCTCCTGTGCTGTACTATTCTATGATATCCATGTTCTGGGGTATCTCGCTGCGTACTTTATGATTTCTAGGTAAATTGTTTACCCTTCATAAGAATACACAGCCAGAAAGTTTCTATAATGCACCCATTCCCAACACCAGCCCCATTTTAAGCAAAGGTTCACGACTGTTTCGTCTCGATATTAAAACCACCGCTCAGCCACTTCACAGCAAAGGTCACATTAACAGCACACAATAGTTAATCTGCACAATCCCTTTACCCATTGGGTAAATAGAACACACCAGGGACTGCTGCTTTGCAGATAAAGCACGCACGCCACAGCAGACGTCATGCACTTGCAACAATGGAGGTACAAAGGCATTCTGCAAGCCTCTGGCCTGGGCGGACATCTTTCAAGCAAAAAAAAAAGCAAAATACTGTGGATGCCGGAAATCTGAAATATAAATAGAAAATGCTGGAAACAGACAGCAGTTCAGGCAGCATGTTTGGGCTCTCGTGAGGAATTGCCACTCGATTCAGGTAATGGTGGGCTGTTGGCGCCGTCCATCTGTGTCTTTGGGAGAGGGTGGGTGAAAGGAAGAGGAACTGGGTAGCGGTTACACAAAACCAAATCCTGAGCCAATTATCCCCACACTCCAGTAGGAGGTCACTGGGTAGTGTTTTACATAGAAGCAGGAGATGGCCATTCGGCCCCTCGAGCCTACTCCGCCATTTACAGGAAACTCTATTATCCGGTACCAACGGGACCGGCGTGGTGCTGGTTTATCAAAAAGTCCAGATTACAGAGATATAGTTAAAAGGTACGTGAGCTCCGTACACAGCAACAAATCTAGGCTTCCCTGTTGCTTAGCAACATGTGCAGGAACTCCAGCCACAGACCAAGCGTCCCTGTTGCTTAGCAACAAGTGCACGAACCCCAGTTACACAGCCACAGATCCAGGAACGGCCACTAATATGAAGTAAAATTTACCTGAACCGACTCCTGAATTTTGCCGGTTAACAGAGTTTTTCGGTTATTTAGGTGTCAGTTAAAAGAGAGTTTCCTGTCATGAGATCATGGCTGATCATCCAAACTCAGTACCCTGTCCATGATTCTCCCTTTTGAGGGAGGAACCCTTGCCGATCTTTTCCTCTCCCTTATCCAGGGATATGGACACATCGCAGAACCCTCAGCCCCAAGGTGCCGATCGTCACCTCAACCGGCCAGAAATCTTAGTGAGCAATCTTGATCTACTTGGTTCAACACCATGTCAGGTAGCGTGGTTATCAAATGAACTAGGAGGAGAGTGCTCAGCAAATTTTATTACATCGGCATTCATAGCACAATGTGGAAGGCTGAAGAGGCAGCTGAGGGGAGTTAGAGTGGCAACACTAACATTTGAAGGCGATTGCAATTGAATGAACATTTCAGGAGAAGCACAATTACTAGATAAAGCAACTGTGAAAAACTGACTTACCCACAACAACCCAAATTCCCAATTACAGTGCAGAGAGGTATTCAAAATTATGGGGTTTTGCCAAGCTAACTGGGGAAAACCATTCCCACTGGCTAGTAAGCTGCTAATTAGAGGCCATAACTTCAAGGTTACCACTAAAAGTATTAATGTTTTTTAAAATATAAATAGAGGGTTGTTGAGGCACGGAACGCTCCGCCAGAAACAGCGACGGAAACAGAATACAGAGATGAATGAGGATTTTTTTTAATTTTTTTTTTTAAAGTGACTAAGGGCCAAGAGCTAGCACAGGCACGATGGGCCAAATGGCCTCCTATGCAATAAAAATTCCATTCTACAGATAAAACATGCCTGAAAAGTCTGAATGGAATGCAAACTTCACAAATCGATGCAAATCAAGTTTGAGCTCCTTAATTTCAGTTCATAATTGTAAACACTCAAATTCTGTCAAGACTAGACCTACCCAAAGTCCTTGACGCTCAACCTCAAAACTGTTGACGGCAAAAGCGAGTAAAAGCACCGACAGGTTGCGGAGGTATGGCGGACTCGTGATAAGTGACGTCCTAAATGTTTGGCAGTCATGTTCACACAGCAGCGGCACAATAATGCTTCCTTCATCTCGCCCCCCTCCTCACTCTCTTCCCCACTGCCGCAAACACACACACTTCCTCAGAACAAGGAAACTTCAAGGCTCGATGTTTGAAACAAGAGTGGCAGGGATTCATTCCACAAAAAAAAAAGCAGGGTCTCACATTCTATTCAAGAGCTTCTGTACCTACTGTGGAAGTCCAGCAAGTAGTTTGCCAGGTTTATACAACAACTCATCTTTCCACTGGTATACATAAGAACATAAGTAGGAGCAGGAATAGGCCATACGGCCCCTCGGGCCTGCTCCGCCATTCAATAGGATCATGGCTGATCTGAATCTAGACTCACGTCCACTTCCCTGCCCGCGCCCCGTAACCCCTAATTCCCTTATATACTTAAAAGCCAGTGGATGCTCAACAGTTCAAAGGCCAACGGTTCAGGCTTTATAGGCCATGGAGGAGACCACACAAACCCTAAAACTAAAAAAGTGTAATAAGTACCTTTTAAAAAAAGAACTCCGAGGCTTATATTAATCCACACCTTCCTTCCTCTCCCCCATTACCCACCTTTAAAAGATATATGAACTTTTTTTGGTAAGTAATTCAAAAGATTGTGCACAGCTGTGCAGGAGAGTGAACAGATGTTAGATTGGAAACAGATTTGGTATATGTAGAGACGCCTCCTTCTCCATCCCCTCCCACACTAAAGTTTCCGATTCTGTCAGGAACTGACTGCACATTTAAAGTTTATATTTTCTCAACACAATTTTTTTTAATTTTTTTTTTTATAAAGTTATTTCCTAATTAACCAAGAATCATCTTCATTCAATCGCCTCCCCTCTCCCTGAAGCTAAGAATTCATGTGACGTACTTGCGCAAGTGGGTTTTCTGCAACCCAGGCCTAGACAAGTTCTGAACGTAGGACCAGGAATAAGAAAGAGGGTAATCAGCATAGCTGAACCTATGGGTTTGGAAAAAGGGTTCACCCGAAACGTCGACTCTAATTTCTCTCCACAGGTGGTGCCTGGCCTGCTGAGTTTTTCCAGCATTTTCTGTTGTTATAGCTGAACCTAAACCTGAACATAAGAAAAAGGAGTAGGCCATTCAAAGAGATCATGGCTGATAATCTGCCTCAACTCCATTCACCGGCCCTATCGCCATATCCCTTGATGCCTTTACTAGTCAGAAATCTATCGACTTCTGTTTTGAATATACCCAATGACTGAGCCTCCACAGCCCTCTGGGGTAGAGAATTCCAAAGATTCACCACCCTCTGTGTGAAGAAATTTCTTCTCATCTCAGTCCTGAATGGCCTACCCTTTATCTCGAGGCTGTGGCCCCTGGTTCTAGACTCCCCAGCCAAGGGAAACATTCTCCCAGCATCCATCCTATCAAGCCCAATCATCAGTCATTCTTGTGCACAAACTTTGAAGCAGGGCTCACTGGAAGGCAGCAGGAACCCAAGCGGATTTCCTCTCCTGGTCCAGTGGTGTTTTCATATGCAGCAACCCTCCCCGGCACTCAGATCAGCCAACAGCACAGGGATCAAGCTCCTGGACCTTTCTGGTCTGTACTTGGCAGTCCCGGACTGTAGTGCATTTATCCAGTGCAGCATCAAGTGAGCAAAGGACTCCCAACTTTGAGCCAGGTGGCGATCAAAACAGATACTAGTACAAAGTCACTAGTTTTAAGTTGAAGGGTCGCTGTGGTCCATTCTCTTCGCGGCGGCTGCAGCTTGTAGTCATGCAAAACCACCTTTAGGTTTTGAATAAATCGCCCCAAGGGCAAAGGGAGGGGAATAGAATATACCTGGTGCACAAGAGATCAGCAACGGCAAACCCAAGGATGAAACCAGGTTCAGTTCAAAGCCCCCAGAATAGCATTACTGCTGAATGAAACCATGGCAGAGAAACCTTATGGAGCACATTAGTACCAACACATTATGGTGGTGTGGTGTTGGGGGTGGAGAATGGGGAATACAATGATACACTTCATGTTGTGCCAACACACTGGCATTGTGTCACGCAAGTGTAATTTGAGATGACTTAGCATACGACTTGTACATAGCTCAAAATACTGTGAATTGAAGTCAGGAATGAAAGAATCTATAGTTGCTCTGCTGGAACCTATTCTGGTTTAAGTGGGCCTACTATGAAAACTCAATTTAACCACAATTATGCTCTGTTGAATCCATGATTCTCAGTATGCTTAGTTTGGGCAGCAGTTACAATTGGCTTCTGGGTGAAAGAGGGGAAAACTGGCCAGGTTTTCCTGTGACTGACTGTAGGCCAACAATCCCATTGGGCAAGGACAGGATTAGGCTTGATCACAGGAGCAAATTATTGGTCCTTGCTGTACCACAAGGTGGGTCGGGAAGGTGGGGGCGGGCAGGGGCTAGAGTGTGTTCAGCCTTTTCTCCTCAGGTGAAATTGGGGGAGGGAATGGAAGTCACTTGAACCATGGTCAATCAACAAGCCACGACCAGGGAGCAAGTCTTCTGTCTGCGCGTCCTCGAAATCACTCATCAACTGGGAGGGAGAAAATTACCTTAATCTTGCTCGTTGGAGAGCAAGAAATGAGCCGAGAGGCCAGGGAAAGATTGAGAGTGGCGGCACAATAAACTACATGGGGCTTGGCCAAAGCTTTGGTCTGCATGGATTGCTTAGCTCTGTATCATGGAGTCTCAGGGGTACATGCAAGGTTTAAATCCACATTACCATCAATTAGGATATCTCAGGTTGTTGGTACAGGAAACTCTTTGGTATCCGGCACCGGCGTGTCGCCGGTTGATTAAAAATTCCGGATGACGGAGAGGGTTATCTACCGAAGCTATTTTTAACAAACACATTTTTTTTTTAAATCAAGAAATGTGCAGTATACAGTAATTGGACTTCCGACAGCGCCAAGAAGCCGAGTAGTGGCAGTTTGGAGAACTACCTCCACTGACCAACTCAGTCACCGCGGGAGACTCGGACTCGGCAACATTGCCGGTTATTGAGGTGTTGTTTTCGGAGTGAGAATTTTGCCGGTTAGAGAATACCGGATATTTAGGTGCCGTTTAAACAAGAGTTTCCTTATTAACAGATCATTGGTCTTTTATTTAAGATTTATCCATCCCAAGAGAACAGCCTCATTTTATATATCCCTTTCCAGCCTATTGAATAGAATGGCCCTATATTCTCTGGAGTTGAGGATCTCATTGAAACATATACCTTTTTTTTTTAAAAAGAGGGCTTGATAGGGTAGATGCAGAGAGGCTGTTCCCACTGGCTGGAGAGTCTAGAACTAGGGGTCACAGTCTCAGGATAAGGGAGCAGCTACTTAGGACTGAGATGAGGAGAAATTTCTTCACTCAGAAGGTTGTGAATCTTTTAAATTCTCTACCTCAGAGGGCTGTGGGTGCTCATTGGGTGTATTCAAGGCTGAGATCGATAGATTTTGGGACACTAAGGGGAATCAAGGGATAGGGCGGGAAAGTGAAGTTGAGGTAGATGATCAGCCATGATCTTATTGAAAGGCAGAGCAGGCTCGAGGGGCCGTATGGCCGACTCCTATTTATGTTCAAGCCTCCAGACTCCTGAATTTAAAAATACAAAGCCAGCAAATGGGAGAGCCGAGTTGCCGGTGCTTCAAGGGCATAGATTGGACACTCAGGCAGGAGTAAGAAATCACACAACACCAGGTTATAGTCCAACAGCTTTATTTGAAATCACAAGCTTTCGGAGCGCTGCTCCGTCAGGTGACGAAGGAGCAGCGCTCCGAAAGCTTGTGATTTCAAATAAAGCTGTTGGACTATAACCTGGTGTTGTGTGATTTCTTACATTTGTCCACCCCAGTCCAACACCGGCATCTCCACACCACTCAGACAGGAAGCACTTGACTGCAGCAAGCTAGCAGAAGCCAGAAAGGAAACCCGAGCAGATCCCCAGATGCCACGCCCATGAAGAAAAACCACATCCAAGGAAACAAGGTGAGGAAATGAAGCAGGAAACTCGGCTTAAACCCAAGCTGGGGACTCTACATCCTCACTGCAGTGGGAAATGCAACGGTTGGAGGGCATTTGTGACAACTGAAATTGATCTGACTCGAGAGTTTGGACATCAATAATTAAGTGACAAGGTAAAAGTTATCTATTTCAGATACAGAAGACAGCAGTGCATCTCCGGCAAAATCTAATTTTCAGTCGGCGCTAGTGTTGAAGCTGGTAATTTAAATATGAAAAGCGACAGCAGTAGATTTCAACGCAATTGCCACACCAAAAAACTCTGCAAGCCACGACTGAAGGAATTCGAAAGCCCCAATGGCCAAGGTCAACCCTGTCCTTACCCACAAGCACATGAGCTTTCCAGCACGCGCCACTGAAACACCGTCAGTTGCAGCGAACCTGTCCAATTTTCCTTTATCGAACCAAGGCGGCAATTGCATCACCCCAACTGCTGCCCTGGTTAATCAGGTAGAGAATGAAATCTGGGTCCCGCTGGTCTCTTTAAAAAAAAAATTACCAATTGGCCAATCGCCAGCTCTCCTGCACACATCCACACTCAATCCAGCCCTATAATACATCTTATCGGGGCGTCACCAATCTGTGTTCTCATCTCCCTCAGGATCCTATGTATCCATCCAGTCAGGCCCTGGCACAGCCCAGGTTCCTGCTCACTATCCGGTTACTTCAGATATCAATCGCATGTGGGAGTGTCAAGTGTGATAGGCCTGGGTGCGATGCAATCAAAGTGAAAAATGGCCAACTGCGGGAAGGGTACTGGAGGGGCGACCAATGCACGCACACACACAGCATCTTTGTTGGCGCGGGGAGAGAAGAAAAGCTGATCATGTTTGTTCAATGTTCACTGGAGCCCCAATACTCATTAATCACCATGCTACTGCGACAAATAACAGAGCACCTTCTAACATGGAAAAACCTTCCAGAGAGGTGGGGGGTGAAAGAAGGGAAGAGAAAAAAAAAAATCAGGCACCGTGCCAACAAAGGAGATTAGATGTTAGGGGGTGGGGGGGGGGGGGGGGGGCGCTGAAGTAAAACTTGGTCCAAGAGGGTCTTAAAATGAGGGGAGTGGGAGGGGAATTCCAGAGAGTGAGACCTCAGCAGCTGAAGTTGCGACTGACAACGGCAGGTGGTGTACAAGAGGTCGGAGCCACACTGGAATTACTATGCACGTCAATATTGCAGCTCATCTCCGCACTGGCTCCAATTGGCAACAGGAACTCTGGAGCACAGGAAAGAAAACACACACAGCCCCTCCCCTGGCAGCACGATATGCACACACGCTTCTCTTGCTCAATAGGAAAAGAACCCGAAATAACCACCTCTGCAACCTAATCACCCGAGACAAACATCTCCCTGCAAAATAAGTATCCAGTTAAAAATAAATGTAGGCTCAGGACCACCCAGGTGCATTGAAGTCTCACCACACCAGCCTACCCAAGGTCAAACATTATATTCAATGCAAACTACATTATACTTATTGCACGATGACTTGGTGTCTACAAACACAGTTTACTGGTACTGATGCTAGCTTTTTATTCCAGATTTATTTAATTAATTGAATTTAAATTCCCCAGCTGCCGTGGTGGGATTTGAACTCACGTCTCACCGGATCATTAGTCCTGGCCTCTGGATTAGTAGGCATAAACTGGGTTATATTAGGCCACTGTACCGCTGATGTGGGGGGGGGGGGCTGTACTAGTTGGGATGGATGTCAGTGCTCTTTCCCTAGCACTATTATTCCACTAGCGGGGAATGCCTGCAACCGCAGTAAGTTACAAACACGCCTTTGCAGCAACTCCACCCGCGTGTCTGTTGCAGTGTCACAAAGTCCAGCCGATGCTATAAAACAGAGGCAACTTGGCACCACAGAAGTGCATCATGAAGCAGCACAAGGAGTGGCAAAGCCATATAGAAATAGCAGGACTTGCTCACCTGCACCATCCACTCATTTCAGTGTGAAAGCAACACTTCAATTCTATTCGAAAGTTACAATTCCAGTCGGCAGCCCCTGCTTTGCATGGGCCCAGCTCTTTGAACACTGTTTACTCTCACTGCCTAACCTTTCAAAACTGTTGCGTTTTGATTTCCAGGTTCTTTTCACAAAGTGCTGTCGATGCTTTCACATCGAATGCAATTAGCTGCCCACAAGTCATTTCAAGTGCAACCAACTTAAAGAGGTCATAAAAAGACATTTGCACATCTGAGGAAAAATAAAAATTTTACTGAAGGGGAATTATCACTTCAACCACGATTGTAAAAAGGATTCCACTTCAAGAATTAATTTTCCCCATTATAGAAGTGGGGCAATCTTTTATATTTCCCAGTGCTACTGCCAGAAGTCCCAAGATGGTCTGGAGCAGAGACCCAGCTCAAATCGTGCCCTCCCTACTGCTGGCAGGCAACGTCAAGGGCCAATCGCAGGAGCACCAGATGTTGGGGTCACCATTTTTGTTCTGGCCACATGCAAATGGAGCTCTTGGCAAACTCCTCTCCCCGCTCTACCCCCCCCCCCCAAACTTGCGCAGACCGGCTTCCAATATTGATGGCCCACAGATCGAGTATGGATTATTGGTGAGCTGCACGCACGCATGCATCGTGTGGTTATTTTGTTTTATGTTCCATCGTATGGTTAAACACAAGGTGAGAGGAAATCCTATTAAAAATATGAGTTAAACTGTCTGTACAGCAATGCACAGTGTCTGTAATAAAACAGGGGAGCTGGAGGCAATCATACATTGCAAGGAACCAGACATAGTAGGGACGACCGAGACATGGCTACAGCAAAATCAGGACTGGGAATTAAACATTGCAGGGTATAACATATTTAGAAAAGATAGGGAGGAAAAAAGGGGAGGTGGAGTAGCCGTACATTTCAGGGATAACAAATGGCAGTTGAAAAAAATGACATATCAGCGAGACAAACACAGAATCCATGTGGATAGAGATAAAAGGTAATAAAGGATCAATCACACCAATAGGTGTCGTCTACAGACCACCTAATAGGGGAAGGGAGGTGGAGCAAGAAAGATGCAGACAAATTAGGGGAATGAGTAAAAAAAATAGAAATCATCATGGGGGATTTCAACTACCCCGATATTAATTGGACAGAAGAGATAGGTAAAGGGGATAAGGGAATGGAGTTCCTACAATGTGGACAGGACTCCTTTCTAACCCAATATATAAAAAGCCCAACCAAGGGAGGGTTCACTATTGGATCTCGTAATGGGGAATGAACCAGAGCAGATAAGAGAAGTAAAAGTAGGGGAATATACAGGTAATAGTGACCATAATATAATACGCTTTAAGATGATAACTGAGAAAGACAGAAGTATGAAAACCAGGTTAATAGATTGGAGAAAAGCTGATTTTGAGGGGCTGCGAATAGAACTTGGGGGGGGGGGGGGAAAATGGGCAAAAATATTGGCAAACAACAATGTAGAACATTGGGAAACATGAAAAACGGTGTTCAACAGAGTGCAGGAAAAATATATTCCGCTAAAGGAAAGAACAAACTAAACAATAATGAGACCCCATTAATGAATAAAGCCATAAGGGAACAATTGAGGGTAAGGAAAGAGACATACATTAAGCACAGAGACAGCAGGTTAAGGGAGAATAGAAAAATATTAGGAGAGAAGTCAAAAAACCAATTAGGGAGGCAAAGAGGAACTATGAAATTAAATTATCAAGGAACATAAAAAATAGTAAAATATTTTATAGGCACATCAATAAAAAAGATTGGGATGGGAATAGGGCCATTAAGGGATAGTCAGGATAATACCACAGGTAACGATAGAGAGATGGCAGAAATATTAAATCATTATTTTGCTTCAGTATTTACCAGGGAGATAGAACAGGTGGACATGACATCGGATGATGAGATTAGTAATGATATAGGTGCATTTAAAATTTTAAAAAGGGGATATATTAAATAAACCAATCAAACTCAAAGGAGGATAAAACCCCTGGTCCGGATGGACTGCATCCACGCATTTTTAAAGAATCTAGGGAAGAGATAGCAGAGGCATTACTACACATATTTAATAATTGGTTAGAAAAAGGTGTAGTGCCAGAGGACTGGCAGATAGCTAACGTAATACCGATATTTAAGAAGGGAGATAGAACATGTCCAGGGAATGAAAGACCAGTCAGTTTAACATCGGTGGTTGGAAAAATAATGGAATCCCTACTAAAGGAGAAAATAGAACATCCAAAGATGTGCGAGTTAGGTTGATTGGCTATGATAAATTGACCCTTAGTGTTAGGGGGATTAAATACGTGGGGTTACGGGGATAGGGTGGGATATGTGTTGGTGTAGGGGTTACGGGGATCGGGTGGGATATGTGTCGGTGCAGGCTCGATGGGCCGAAATGACCTCTATCTGCACTGTGGGGTTTCTGTGATTCTGTGATCTAGAAACCAAAACTATAATAATGAATAGTCAACAAGGATTTCAAAAGGGAAAGTCTTGCTTGACCAACCTTATTGAATGTTTTGAAGAGGTAACAGAGGAAGTAGACAATGGTAATGCAGTAGATGTGATTTATCTGAATTTTCAAAAGGCCTTCGATAAAGGTACCCCATAAAATACTAATGAACAAGGTCAGAGAATGCAGAGTCAGGGGACAAGTAGCAGAAAGGATTGCTGGCTGACTTCAGGACAGAAAGCAGAGAGTAGGGGTAAAGGGTAGCTATTCAGTGGCAGAAGGTGGGTAGTGGTGTTCCACAAGGATCAGTGCTGGGACCACTGCTGTTCACAATTTACATTCATTTAGACTTTGGAATCAAAAACACAATTTCTAAATTTGCCATATTATAAAAAGGATATAGAGGCCCTGGAGAGGGTGCGGAGAAGATTTACAAGGAGGATACCAGAGATGCGAGGGTAAACACATCAGGAATTAATGTACATGCCGGGTCTCTTTTCTCTTGAAAAAAGGCGGCGGGGTGACCTAATAGAGGTCTTTAAAATTATGAAAATTTTTTAAAAAGTGGATAGAGAGAGAATGTTTCCTCTTGTGGGGAAGAGCATATCTAGAGACCATCAATATAAGATAAATCACCAAGAAATCCAACAGGGAATTCAGAAGGAACTTTACCCAGAGAGCGGTGAGAATGTGGAACTCGCTACCACAGGGAGCGGTTGAAGCGAATAGTATAGTTGCTTTTAAGGGGAGGCTGGACAAGCGTATGAGGGAGAAGGGAATAGAGGGTTACGCTGATAGAGTTGAATGAGGAAAGACGGGAGGAGGCTCGAGTGGAGCAATGAATAATAGGAGTAGGCCATTCGGCCCTTCAATATGATCATGGCTGATCCTCTATCTCAATACCATATTCCCGCTCTCTCCCCATACACCTTGATGCCTTGTGTCTAGAAATTTATATCTCTCTTAAATATATTCAGTGACTTGGCCTCCACAGCCTTCTGTGGGAGAGAATTCCACAGGCTCACCACCCTCTGAGTGAAGAAATTTCTCCTCATCTTAGTCCTAAATGTCCTACCCCGTATCCTGAGACCCCTCGTCCCAGACCCCGCAGCCAGGGGAAACATCCTCCCTGCATCCAGTCTGTCTAGCCCTATCAGAATTGTATACGTTTCAATGAGATCCCCTCTCATTCTTCTAAACTGTAGTGAATACAGGCGTAGTCGACCCAATCTCTCTTCATACGACAGTCCTGCCATCCCAGGAATCAGTCTGGTGAACCTTCACTGCACTCCCTCTATGGCAAGTATATCCTTTCTTAGGTAAGGAGACCAAAACTGCACACATTACTCCAGGTGTGGTCTCAAGGCCCTGTATAACTGCAGTAAGACATCCTTGCTCCTGTACTCAAATCCTCTTGCAATGAAGGCCAACATACCATTTGCCTTCCAAACTGCTTGCTGCACCTGCATGTTTGCTTTCAGTGACTGGTGTACAAGGACACCCAGGTCCCTTTGTACATCAGCATTTCCCAATCTATCACCTTTCTGTTTTTCCTACCAAAGTGGAGAACTTCACATTTATCCACATTATACTGCATCTGCCATGTATTTGCCCACTCACTCAACTTGTTTAAATCGCCTTGAAGCCTCTTTGGATCCTCCTTACAACCCCACCTAGTTTTGTCTCGTCAGCAAACTGGAAAATATTACATTTGGTTCCCTCATCCAAATCACTGATATATATTGTGAATAGCTGGGGCCCAAGCACTGATCCCTGCGGTACCCCACTAGTCGCTGCCTGCCACCCCGAAAAAGACCCATTTATTCCTACTCTGTTTCCTGTCCGTTAACCAATTTTCAATCCATGCCAGTATATTATTCCCAATCCCATATGCTTTAATTTTGCACACTAACCTCTTACGTGGGACTTTATCAAAGGCCTTCTGAAAATCCAAATACACCACATCCACTGGTTCTCCCTTATCTATTCTACCAGTTACATCCTCAAAAACCTCCAGCAGGTTAGTCAAACACGATTTCCCTTTCATAAATCCATGCTGACTTCGTCTAAACGCCGACATGGACTGGTTGGGCCGAGTGGCCTGTTTCTGTGCCGTAGATCCTCTGCAATCCTATATAATCCTTATTTGCACACTACCACCATAGGAACTGGAGGAGTCCATTCAGCCTCTTGACCCCCATTCAATTAGATCACGACTGAACTGTATCTTAACTCCATCCAGCTTGGCTCCATATCCATTAATGCCCTTGCCCACCAAAAATCTATCAATCTCAGATTTGACATTTTCAATAGATTCCCAGCATCAACAGCTTTTATTTTGGGGGGGGGTGGGGGGGGAGTGAAGAGAAAGAGTGTTTCAGATTTCCACTACCCTTTGTGTGAAGTACTTCTTGATATCACCCCTCAACAGCCTAGCCCTAATTCTAAAGTTATGCCCCCTTGTTCTGGACTACCCCCACCAGAGGAAATAGTTTCTTTCCATCTCCCCCATCAACAACTTTAAATCATCTCAAACATCTCAATTAACCAGTGCTTTAATTCCACGCCGGCAATGTTCGCCGAGAGCCAGATTCAACACACCACAGAATGGTTTCCATTCAAACTGTGCGTGCAATACACGGCCTGGCATTAAATGGATATCAGAAGTGAGCTTCGGTACTGACCCGCCTCCCAACGTGTAGCAGCTGCCCTGTTCCCCAGCAGCACCGTCCACTTGCACAAGCACTTCAAAGTTGCAAAGTAGCCACTTCTTCCACCTTAACCAGTGCATTCCCAGTGGGAAGGGAGGTTCTATACAGATAGTTTTGAACTATCTTACACGCTGCCTCCAGCAGGAATCCCACTTGTTTACTTTGCCAGTTGATTGCCATTGAAACAAGTCACCACACACCACTGAGCATTAACAGGAGCGTGATAGCAGATCCCTGGCTAAAAAGGGATGCAGAGACACAGGACAAAGACAGAGTGGAGGGGGCATGCAAGGATTAAGAAAAAGGTGCTGCAACACATCGCAAGTACATTATTTTACGGTGTTGAACACTCGGCCACCAACATTCTTAAAGCAACATAAAAAGCTTTAAAAAGACCTTTGCTGTCCAGGCATCCAGGGCAGGTGCAAGACATCTGGAGCAGCCAGTCAGCTCCAGTAATGGAATCCCAATTCTATCCTTGCCATATGTGCATGCACAGTGAGGCACGTACCCAAGTTATTTGATTGCAGACATGATGCTCATCGCGGCACTTTAAGCAAACACGCCTTAGACATGAAAGATTAATTTTTTTCAAAAACACAAATTTAATTGCGCCAGAAGTTTGGAAAGTGAAGTTTAAGGAGCGAAGGTGGGGGGTTAAGGTAGGTTTTTTTGTACGCCACGTGAGATTTCGTGGAGAGTGGAGCACTTTCAATTTCAGGCACCCAGTGTCAACATTAAGCACAGTCAGAAGCGGCGCAAGTCGCCCCCCCCCACCCCACCCCCAAACGCTGCCCCAAATATGCTGTAATCCTAACTTGACAAGAGTACGCCCTCCTTCAGCAGTGTGACCTTTTCTCACCCCCATCAGCCACTCTGCGTTTTTAGCGAGCGCCAGTTAGTGTGGAATCAGGGACAGCTTTGCACTGTCGAAGCCTGTGCATTAGGTCGTGGATGTTGAGATGCTGCAACGCTGCCCAAACTCAGTTGACATAGGACCAAAAGGGTGGTCACAAGACCTGTGATAAGCTCCCCAAACCAAGCTTCAACTCTCACTATAGAAATAAAATCAACTGAAGTGGAAATCAACCGATGGTCGGGGAGTCCAGAACCAGGGGTCACAGTCTAAGGGGTAAGCCATTTAGGACTGAGATGAGGAGGAATTTCTTCACCCAGAGAGTGGTGAACCTGTGGAATTCTCTACCACAGAAGGCAGTTGAGGCCAATTCATTAAATATAGTCAAGAAGGATTTAGATATATTTCTTAAGGCTAAAGGGATCAAGGGATATGGAGAGAAAGCAGGGACAGGGTACTGAGTTTGGATGATCAGCCATGATCGCATTGAATCGGCTCGAGGGGCCAAATGGCCTACTCCTGCCTTCTATGTTTCTATGTAAACACAATTGCATGCAAAGAGATTTCTTTTAAGTCAAAATTTCACTCAAGAAATTTGGGCTCAATGGCTGGCTTTTTTTTTAATGGCAAAATTCTACATCCGATACAAGTCTCTCCCCCACCGCCCCCCTCCAGCAGCAGTTAAACCATTTGGAGAGGAAAGCTCGTTGTGCTTATTCTTCACTCCCTCTCCTACACCCAGTCAGCATAATTAGGAGAGTTACAAACCAACAGGTGCCAATTCAAACCCTGTGCAGATTACACCCCTCAATACACACACACACACACCAAAGCATCAAGGGTAAAACACCCACAGTTCCACTGGCTCTGTTCAAAACTAAAGTCACCCTGGGTCAGGAACATTGAAATGCCACAGCCAAACCGAGTCCGACACACGCCACGTTTGCACAGAAACAAGGTCAACTTATTCTGGGAGGGGCACAGGCAACACAGAACTGATAAGGAGTAAGAAAAAAGGACATGTTTAAAAAGTCAATTTTAAGATGCAGCTATTAGCACAAGCACTACAGCAGTGATTTCGAACACTGAGCACCAGGCGAGAAAGATCTTTTGACGGTTACTTTTGAGTTAACCAATTGCCCATTTGTGACTTCAATATGGCAAACTTGAATCAAATTGCACAGCTCATATCAGAATATCCAATTAGAGGCTCAAAAATACAATTGTCTGCTAGGATACTATGAATCTAAATATGAAGGCTGAAGTAGTGACTGCTACATTTGAAGTTCCTACCCACAATGCAGTTACTTTAAACGTTACAAAGCTTGAAAGGGTAGTTGAACGATCAGGTTCAGGTTGGCATTTTACAGTTCCTTTTTGGCAACAGTACTTGTGATTTTCAAAAGGGCTACACTATTCCCAGATAACTCGAGCACAATGTACTCCTGATAATTAGAAGTCATTTTGGAATTATTTTATTTAAAAAAAAGGTTGTATTATTAGTAAGTGCAAGTAATAGGAAACACTTTGAACAGGCGCCAATTACAATCACGCAGATCTCTTTCACCAACAAGTTTTCCTGCTGACACAAAGGGCAGATCAGGGCACCAGCAGCATGACTGGCTTGTCCTGTGCCAAAAAAAAAACAGGCACGGCCCTACATTACCAAAGAGGGACAAGTGCCTCCGGCTTGAATGTGGAGTCCCACACAAAGAAACCCACACACAGACAACACGTGTGCGTGTGTGTGTGGAATAACTCTTGGGAGTATTTATGCAATGTGCCCTGCAGCAACATTTTGGGAAAATACTATCTCATCCAAAAAAAGCAATGTTATACTTGAGAAACACCCCCTTGAACTGAAGCCAATTCCACTCAACACCTGCAGTAGCCAAATCATTCCAAGGTTTTTTTTAATAAAAAGGGGCAGCTGCCCATTCCCCCAATATATAGTGTCAGCCATGGCTCAGTGGGTAGCACCCTCGTCTGAGTCAGACGGTCGTGGGTTCATAGTCCCACTCCTGAGACTGGAGCACAGAAATCCAGGCTGACACTCCAGGTGCAGTGCTGAGGGAGCGCTGCGCTGTCGGAAGTGCCGTCTTTCGGATGAGATGTTAAACTGAGGACCCGTCTTCCCTCTCAGGTGGATGTAAAAGATCCCACGGCACTATTTCGAAGAGGAGCTGGGGAGTTATCCCCGGTGTCCTGGCCAATATTTATCCCTCAAATCAACATCACTAAAACAGATTAGAATCATAGAATGGTTACAGCACAGAAGGAGGCCATTCGGTCCGTCGAGCCCGTGCCGCCTCTCTGCAAGAGCACTTCAGCTAGTCCCACTCCCCCGCAAATTTCTCTTTCAGGTACTTATCCAATTCCCTTTTGAAAGCAGTGATTGAATCTGCCTCCACCACACTTTCAGGCAGTGCATTCCAGATCGTTACCATTCGCTGCGTTAAAAAGTTCGCTCTTACGTCACCCATGGTTCTTTTGCCAATCACGTTAAACCTGTATCCTCTGGTTCTTGATCCTTCTGCCAATGGGAACAGTTTCTCTCTCTCTATTCTGTCCAGACCCCTCATGATTTTGAACACCTCTATCAAATCCCCTCTGCTCCAAGGTGAACAGCCCCAGCTTCTCCAGTCTATTCACATAACTGAAGTCCCTCATTCCTGGAATCGCTCCTCGTAGGTCCTCTCCTCATTCTTTCTACCAAAGTGTATCACTTTGCACTTTTCTGCATTAAATTTCATCTGCCCTGTGGTCCCCCCCCCCCATTTCACCAGCCTGGTCATTATCACATTGCTGTTTGTGGGAGCTTGTTGTGCACAGATTGGCTGCCGTGTCCCCTACATTACAACATTGACTACAATTCAAAAAAAAACTTCATGGGCTGTAAAGCGCTTTGGGACGTCCTGAGGTGCTGAAAGGCGCTACATAAATACAAGTCTTTCTTTCAAAAATTTAAAGCCCCTGGTTTGGTTTAAAGGGACTGTCTCTATTTCACGGGCTGTTGGTGTCGAGTTTAAGCTCAGCCTCCCCCGGCCCTGCTCTCCAGCCGAGACAGGCTCAGCCTGCCGCTCTCACCAGCTACTCCGAGTCCGAGTCCGAGTCCGGCTTCCCTCCCCCACCCCCGGTGAAGGTGAACTGGGACCGCCCAGTGACCTCCACTCCTCTCCCCGGGAGTGTCCCGGCCCGGCCCCGCAGGCCGTCCAGCTCTCCCTCCCGAGCCCAGGCTACAGAGCCTGGTCCGCCTGGGAGTTCCGGGGCTTACCCGCCCGCCCAGCCGCTCCGCCTGCTCCCGGCGGCTCCGCACCGTCCAGCCCGACCTTGGGCGGTGTGGTTTAGGGTCATGCCGGGTAATAGCGCCGCTAGCTCCGCAAGCGCAGCGGCGGCCGCTTGCCGAACGACAAGGCGAGAGGGCCCTGAAAAAATTAAAAATCTGCCCCTTCACCTCACAGCACGATAGGCCGCAACCGGGGCCTCGCGTAGCAGCTGAGCCCGGGGAAGAGTGAGGGAGAGCCGGCCTGAGGGGGTAGGGTTGTGCCGCCGGTCAGGGGGTGACAAGAAGCCGAGGCTGGATACTCACCAGGCCACGCCGCTTCCGCTCTCAGTCCCGGGGCTCCGCGCCCTCGCAGCCGCCCCCACGTGTCCTCCGCCTCCCGCTGCTCGCTGGTAGAGCCCCCGCCCCTCGCGAGAACTGGCCTCAAGCCCCGCCCCAATCACCGCCCCTTGCGAGAACTGGCCTCAGGCCCCGCCCCAATCACCGCCCCTTGCGAGAATTGGCCTCAGGCCCCGCCCTCCAATCACCGCCCCTCGCGAGAACTGGCCTCAGGCCCCGCCTCAATCACTGCCCCTTGCGAGAACTGGCCTCAGGCCCCGCCCCCAATCACCGCCCCTCGCGAGAACTGGCCACAGGCCCCGTCCCCAATCACCGCCCCTCGCGAGAACTGGCCTCAGGCCCCGCCCCCCCAATCACCGCCCCTCGCGTGAACTGGCCTCAGGCCCCGCCCCCAATCACCGCCTTTCGCGAGAACTGGCCTCAGGCCCCGCCCCCCAATCACCGCCCCTCGCGAGAACTGGCCTCAGGCCCCGCCTCTCGCGAAAACCCGCCTCAGGCCCCGCGAGAACTCGCCCCCCCCGGTGACACGGCCCCTGCCCCAGAGACACGCCCCCTGTCCTGAGGACACGCCCCAGAGATACGCCCCCTGTCCTGAGGACACGCCCCCTGCCCTAGGGACACGGCCCCTGCCCCAGGGACACGCCCCTGCCCCGAGACACGCCCCCTGCCCCAGGGACACGCCCCCTGCCCCAGGGACACGCCCCCTGCCCTAGGGACACACCCCCTGCCCCCCCCCCCCGGGTCACGCCCCCTGCCCCCCCGGGTCACGCCCCCTGCAGTGTGGGGCCGAAATACAATCCTAGAATCATAAATAACAACAGAAAATGCTGGAAATACTCAGCAGGCCAGGCAACATCCGTGGAGAGAGAAACAGAGTCAACGTTTCAGGTCGAAACCCTTCATCAGGACTGAGGAAAAAAAGGCAGGAAATGAAACATTTGGGGGCTGGGAAATGGGGGAAGGGGATGAAAGAAGAGACATTAAGAGATATTCAAGGTGAGACGAGATGGTAATAGGACAGGTAAAGAAACAAACAATGGCTCTAAATGAAGTGTGAAATGCGCTGGCAGAGTGAAAGACAGTTGCCATGTGTGTAAAGTGTCTAATCGGAAGATGAGGTGCTGTTCCTCGAGCTTACGCTGAGCTTCCGTGGAACAATGCAAGAGGCCGCAGACGGTGCGGTCCGAGTGGGAATGGAGCGGTGAATTAAAGTGACAGGGACCGGAAGCTTGGGGTCACCCTTACGGACTGAACGGAGGTGTTCCGCAAAGCGGTCACCCAATCTGCGTTTGGTCTCCCCAATGTAGAGGAGACCACATCATGAGCAGCGAATACGGTATACTAGATTGCAAGAAGTACAAGTAAATCGCTGTTTCACCTGGAAGGAATGTTTGGGGCCCTGGACAGTGGGAAGGGAGGAGGTATAAGGGCAGGTGTTGCATCTCCTGCACTTGCACGGGAAGGTGCCGGGCGAAGGGGAAGGGGTGCTGGGGGTGATAGAGGAGTGAACTAGGGTGTCTTGGAGGGAGCGATCCCTACGGAATGCTGAAAGGGGAGGTGAGGGGAAGATGTGTTTGGTGGTGGATCACGTTGGAGGTGGCGGAAATGGCGGAGGATGATCCGTTGAATGTGGAGGCTGGTGGGGTGAAAGGTGAGGACAAGGGGAACCCTATCGTGGTTCTGGGAGGGAGGGGCAGGGGCGAGGGCAGAAGTGCGGGAGATAGAACAGACACAGTCAAGGGTCGTGTCAACCACGGTAGAGAGAATTCTCAGTTGAGGAAAAAGGAAGACACGTCGGAAGCACTGGTGTGGAAGATTGCATCGTCGGAGCAGATGCGGCGGAGACGGAGAAACTGGGAGAATGGAATAGAGTCCTTACAGGAGGCGGGGTGGGAGGAAGTGTAGTCCAGGTAGCTGTGGGAGTCAGTGGGCTTGTAGTGAATGTTGGTCAATAACCTATCCCCAGAGATGGAGACGGAGAAGTCGAGGAAGGGAAGGGAAGAGTTGGAGACTGACCATGCGAAGGTGAGGGAAGGGTGGAAATTGGAGGCAAAGTGAATGAAATTGTCTAGTTCAGGGCGAGAGCAGGAAACGTTTGTGGATCTTGGGAAGGAGGTAGAAGTGGGCTGTGCAGGGTTGGGGAACTATGAGGTTGGTGGCCGTGGGGGGAAGATCTCCAGAGGAGATGAGGTCAGTGACAGTCTTGGAAACGGTGGTTTGATGTTCGGTCGTGGGGTCATGGTCCAGGTGGAGGTAGGAGAAGGTGTCGGAGAGTTGGTATAGAATGGTTACAGCACAGAAGGAGGCCATTCGGCCCGTCGAACCCATGCCGCTCTCTGCAAGAGCACTTCAGCTAGTCCCACTCACCCGCCCTTTCCCCATAGCCCTGCCAATTTTTTTCCCTCAGGTACTTATCCAATTCCCTTTTGAAAGTTGTGATCGAATCCGCCTCCACCTTTTCAGGCAGTGCATTCCAGATCCTAACCACTCGCTGTGTAAAAAAGGTTTTTCTTACGTTGCCTTTGGATTTTCTGCCAATCACCTTAAATCTGTGTCCTCTGGTTCTCGACCCTTCTGCCAATGGGAACAGTTTCCCTCGATCTACTCTGTCCAGACCCCTCATGATTTCGAACACCTCTATCAAATCTCCTCTCAATCTTCTCTGCTCCAAGGAGAACAACCCCAGCTTCTCCAGTCTATCAATGTAACTGAAATCCCTCACCCCTGGAATCATTCTCGTAAATCTTTTCTGCACCTTCTCTAAGGCCTTCACATCCTTCCTAAAGTGCGGTGCCCAGAATTGGACACAGTACTGCAGTTGGGGCCGAGCCAGTGTTTTATACAGGTTCATCATAATTCCTTGCTTTTGTACTCTGTACCTCTATTCATGAAGCCCAGGATCCCGTAAGCTTTTTTAACTGTTTTCTCAACCTGCCCTGCCACCTTCAACGATTTGTGCACATATACCCCTAGGACTCTCTGTTCCTGCACCCGCTTTAGGATTGTACCCTTTAGTTTATATTTCCTCTCTTCATTCTTTCTACCAAAATGTATCACTTTGCACTTTTCTGCATTAAATTTCATCTGCCACGTGTCCGCCCATTCCACCAGCCTATCTATGCCCTCTTGAAGTCTATCACTCTCCTCAGTTTTGTGTCATCTGCAAATTTTGAAATTGTGCCCTGTACACCCACGTCCAAGTCATTAATATATATATCAAAAAAGCAGTGGTCCTAGTACCGACCCCTGGGGAACACCACTGTATACCTTCCTCCAGTCCGAAAAACAGCCGTTCACCACTACTCTCTGTTTCCTGTCACTTAGCCAATTTCGTATCCATGCTGCCACTGTCCCTTTTATTCCATGGGCTTCAACTTTGCTGGCAAGCCTATTATGTGGCACTTTATCAAACGCCTTTTGGAAATCCATGTACACCATGTCAACCGCATTGTCCTCATCAACCCTTTCTGTTACCTCATCAAAAAACTTGCTCAAGTTGGTTAAACACGATTTGCCTTTAACAAATCCGTGCTGGCTTTCCTTAATTAATCCACACTTGTCGAAATGACTGTTAACTTTGTCCCTGATTATTGTTTCTAAAAGCTTCCCCACTACCGAGGTTAAGCTGACTGGCCTGTAGTTACTGGGTTTATCTTTACACCCTTTCTTGAACAATGGTGTAACATTTGCAATTCTCCAGTCCTCTGGCACCACCCCCATTTCTAAGGAGGCTTGGAAGATTATGGCCAGTACCTCCGCGATTTCTTCCTTCACTTCCCTCAGCGTCCTATGATGTATCCCATCTGGTCCTGGTGGCTTATCTACTTTAAGTACAGCCAGCCGTTCTAGTACCTCCTCTATCAATTTTTATCCCATCCAGTATCACCTCTGCCTCCTCCTTCACTATGTCTGTGGCAGTATCTTCTTCCTTGGTGAAGACAGATGCAAAGTACTCATTTAGCACCTCAGCCATGCCCTCTGCCTCCACGCGTAGGTCTTCTTTTTGGTCCCTAATCGGCCCCACCACTCCTCTTACTACCCGTTTACTATGTATATGCCTATAGAAGACTTTTGGATTACACAACACAAGAACACAAGAAGTAGGAGCAGGAGTAGGCCATACAGCCCCTCGGGCCTGCTCCGCCATTCAATAGGATCATGGCTGATCCGAACTTAGACTCACGTCCACTTCCCTGCCCTCTCCCCGTAACCCCTTATTCCCTTATCAGCTAGGAAACTGTCTATCTCTGTTTTAAATTTATTTAATGTCGCAACTTCCACAACTCTGAGGTAGCAAATTCCATAGATTTACTACCCTCTGAGTGAAGAAGTTTCTCCTCATCACAGTTTTGAAAGGGCAGCCCCTTATTCTAAGATTATGCCCCCTAGTTCTAGTCTCACCCATCAGTGGAAACATTCTCACCGCATCCACCCGATCAAGCCCCCTCACAATCTTATATGTTTCGATAAGATCGCCTCTCATTCTTCTGAATTCCAATGAGTAGAGGCCCAACCTACTCAACCTTTCCTCATAAGTCAACCCCCTCATCTCCAGAATCAACCGAGTGAACCTTCTCTGAACTGCCTCGAGAGCAAGTATATCTTTTCTTAAATATGGAAACCAAAACTGTACGCAGTATTCCAGGTGTGGCCTCACCAGTACCCTGTATAACTGCAGCAAGACTTCCCTGTTTTTATACTCCATCCCCCTTGCAATAAAAGCCAAGATTCCATTGGCCTTCCTGATCACCTGCTGTACCTGCATACTAACATTCTGTGTTTCATGCACCAGGACCCCCAGATCCCTTTGTACTGTAGCACTTTGCAGTTTCTCTCCATTTAGATAACTTGCTCTTTGATTTTTTCTGCCAAAGTGCATAACCTCACACTTTCCAACATTATATTCCATCTGCCAAATTTTTGCCCACTCACTTAGCCTGTCTATGTCCTTTTGCAGGTTTTTTATGTCCTCCTCACTCACTGCTTTCCCTCCTATCTTAGTATCGTCGGCAAACTTCGATACGTTGCACTCGGTCCCTTCCTCCAAATCGTTAATATAGATTCCTTTTATGTTAGCTGCCATTCTATTTACTGGTGGATAAAGTTTTAGAAACTATCATCAAGGAAAAAATTAACAGGCACTTGGAGAAGTTTAAGCTAATTAAGGAGAGCCAACACAGATTTGTAAAAGGAAAATCGTGTTTGACTAATCTAATTGAATTTTTTGATGAAGTAACAGGGAGGATTGATGAAGGGAATGCAATGGATGTTGTCTACATAGATTTTAGGAAGGCGTTTGACAAAGTACCACATAGAAGGCTGGTTAACAAAATTGAGGCTCATGGAATAGGTGAGTCAGTGGCAGCTTGGATAAGGAATTGGCTTAAGGACAGAAAACAGCAAGTTGTGGTAAATGGCTGTTTTTCAGACTGGAGGATGGTAGACAGTGGTGTTCCCCAAGGGTCAGTGCTGTGGCCACTGCTTTTTTTGATACATATAAATGACCTGGATATTGGAATAGTGTATAATTTCTAAATTTGCCGATGACACCAAACTTGGGGGTTTGGCAAACAGTGAGGATGATACCAATCGACTGCAACAGGACATAGAAAGGCTAGCAGAGTGGGCAGACAAGTGGCAGATAGAATTTAATAGAGAGAAGTGTGATGCATTTTGGCAGAAGGAACAGGGAGAGGCAATATACACTTAATGGCACAGTTTTAAAGAGTGTGCAAGGACAGAGGGACCTGGGAGTTAGCGTTCATAGGTCCCTGAAGGTAGCGGGACATATTGAGAGAGTGGTTAACAAAGCATTTGGGATCTTGGGCTTCTTAAATAGAGGTATTGAGTACAAAAGTAGAGAAGTTATGCTGAACCTTTATAAAGTGCTGGTTAGGCCACAACTGGAGTATTGCGTCCAGTTCTGGTCACCAGACTTAAGGAAGGATGTGAAGGCACTTGAGAGGGTGCAGAGGAAGTTTACCACAATGGTTCCGGGGATGGGGGATGTTGGCTACAAGGACAGGTTGGAGAAGCGGGATTTGTTTTCATTAGAGCAAAGGAGGTTGAGGGGTTATTTGATAGAGGTGTACAAGATTATGACGGGTTTGGATAGGCTAGACGGGGAAAGGCTGTTCCCTCTAGTTGATGGTACAAGGACTAGGGGACACAGATTTAAGGTTTTGGGCAAGAGATTCAGGGGGAATGTGAGGAAAAACTTTTTTACGCAGTGAGTGGTGATGACCTGGAACGCGCTGCTGACGGAAGTGGTGGAAGAGGAGACACTCAATGTTTTCAAGGGGAAACTGGATAGGCACTTGAGGGAAATAAACTTGCAGGGCTACGGGGATAGAGCGGGGAATGGGACTGACTGGATTGCTTTACAGAGAGCCGGCACGGACTCAATGGGCCGAATGGCGGCCTTCTGTGCTGTTATGATTCTATGACTCTATTCTCATACCCTCTCTTTGCCCCTCTTATTTTCCTTTTATGCATTGATGACCCCAGCTCTACCTCTCCACCACCTCTCTTGTCCCCTCCACTGTCTCTACGTTATCAGACTACTTGTCTGACATTCAGTCTTGGATGAGCCACAATTTTCTGCAGCTAAATATTGAGAAGACCAAAGTAATTGTCTTTGGTCCCCACCACCAACTCCATACCCTTGTTACTAATTCCAACCCCCTTCCCAGCCACTGTCTCAGGCTGGGCCAGACTTTTCACAACCTTGGCGTCCTATACGATCACAAGATAAGTTGCTGACTCCACATCCTCTCCATCACAAAGACTGCCTTTGTAACATCATCCACTTCCACTTATACCTCAGCCCATCTGCCACTGAAACCCTCATCCATGAGTTTGTCACCTCCAGACTCGACTATTCCAAAGATCTCCTGGTCGGCCTCCCAGCATTCGCCCTCCATAAATCCTGAGCTCATCCAAAACTCTGCTGTCCGTATCCTGTCGCACACCAAGTCTCGCTCACCCATTCCCCTATCCTCATTGACCTACATCAACTCCCGGTTCTCCAACACCTCAGATTTATAATACTCCACCTTGTTGGCCTCATGGCCTTGCTGCCCCCCCGCCCCATTTCTGAAACCCCCCTCCAGCCCTACAACTCCCATGCCCCTGAACTCTCTGTTTCACTGGCTCTGGCCACTTGCTCCTCCCATTGCCTCATCATTGTCGGCGCTGCCTTCAGCTGCTTAGGCCCCATGTTCTAGAATTCCCTCCCTAAACCCCTCCACTGCTCTCTCTCGCCTCCTTTGACCCACTTTAAAATCTACAACTTTGACCAAGCTTTTGATCACTCCTAATATCTCTTTCATTGGCTCGGCCTCCTCTGAAGCCTCTGTGCAGTTCTCTATATTAACAGTGCTCTACAAATGGAAGTTGTTGGTGTTGTTATAGGTACGTGGACCAGGAGGCTCCATTTAGAGTTCGAAGTGTGTAATGGTATGTGCGTGACACAGAATGATGATACCCAAATAAAGAATAACATACTACATATACACAGCGATTTTAATACATTATAGATAATGGGGGTGATTTTCATTCAGAAGTCGGGAAGGAGGCGGGACTACAACTTTCAGGGTTGTAGTCCCGCCTCCATCGAGATGCGACCAATCCACACGATTTTAACTTGATTGAGCGCTGGGCGGGCTCAACAAGGTCAAACACTGACAGTCTTACTTCTAACATGAGTCCTTCTCCACAGACTCTGTTAGAAATCTCTCCTGCACAGAAAGCTGCCGGCTGTCACTTTTGACAGATCACAGCCATTCTGCTTTCTGTGCCGGTGAGATGAGGGACTCCCGGAACCTAAAGGAAGGAAGGCTGAAAAGGTAAGAAAAGGTATGTAAAACTTATTTAATCACTTTAGACACACCAAACACACTTACCTTTGCACTCATGCACACATCACTCACCTGAACACCGACATCTTGACCCCTCCAAGCCCTTCAACCTGACGGCCCGACTCCTCCAACTTGGCGTGGTTTGGAGCCATCGGGATTCCCACAGTTCAAGTTTAAAAATAGGGATTCGGCTAAAAACTACCTGTTAACAGGCAGTTAATTGGCACTAATCCCCTTCCCGCCTCGGGGAGGCGGGTCCCAGTGTGGGGCGGGTACCCGCCTCCTTTGAAACTGGCATGGAGGCGGGTTGGGGGCGGGACCCCCGATTTCAGGAATTTAACCCCCCGCACGCCTCCAATCCCGACTCCATGGCCCAATGAAAATCGAGGCCAATATGTTAGTGATTTAAAAAGCCAGTCTCTGGTCTGTGCTGCATCAGATGATCTGAGCTACTGTGCTTCCGGCTGAAACGTGTGCAGAAAAGGATAGGATTAGTCTCAATTGTGATAACTCACACGGCCGAATAGACGATTGCCACCTTGAGTGTTGGCAGGCTATATTGTCCTGGGTGGCATCACAGGACAATGGCCACTTCGAGGGTGAAGGGGCACCAGTGGAATTGCCTTTTAGAGAAGAGGGAAGGGGGGAAGCAGTGAGAATTGTCACCAATATAAATGAGTGAGGTTGGCGCCCAGCAGCTCAATGGTGATGGCGGTATGGCCTGTGGAGGATTATGCGTTAACTCTGTAACCTATCCAGCAGGGTCTGAATGAGCTGCCCTGATCATGCACTGTCTGACTAATGGGCAGTGTAAATACAGTATCACAGTCACTAGCTATGGAACATACTCAATTGTTCATTTCCATCTTGGGTTCATTAGGCAAATTTCTCAGAAACGCCTACGATTTGTTACCATTTGTCTGTTGCCATTACTCGAACATGCAGATTTCACATGTTAAGCAGTGATTCAGTGTTTTCAGCACAGCTAAAGGATGATTACCACACGAGCACGGTACATTGTGTGCTCAGTTACTTAAATAAACGCTGACCATATGAATTATCCCTTTATATAATTTCCAATTTTCAAGCCTGCACACATTGTAATAATCCAGTGCCCTCAAAATAATTATTAAGAGGATTACTACTGACTATAACACATTGTATCTCTTTAACTGCGTGAAGACCAGCTCTTCAATGTTATTCTGGGACAACCTCTGTCCCTGTGTTCGAATCTAATCTTCATCCAAGTTCTAGATAGAATCATATAGAATCAGAGTGATACAGCACAGAAGGTGGTCATTCGGCCCATCATGTCTGTGCCGGCTCTTTGAAAGAGCGATCCAATTAGTCCCACTCCCCTGTCCTTTCCCCGTAGCCCTGTAAATTTTTTCCTTTCAAGTATTTATCCAATTCCCTTTTGAAATTTACTGTTGAATCTGCTTCCACCGCCCTTTCAGGCAGCGCGTTCCAGATCACAACTCGCTGTGTAAAAAAATTCTCATCTCGCCTAGAATATTTCTCGCCATACACTCGAACTGTTGAGTCTTCACTGATGCATTGTCAGGTCTGCCTCTGGCTTGTTTCAGTTCCAGATCTTGGCCCTACACTTCTGTCCTGCACAGCCCCATTACTTGCCGCAATCTTTGTTAACTGTCCTTTCTATCACTTTGTCTGATGGCCTTTTTTACCTGGAGCCTGATCGATTGAGTTCCAGTGTTTGCTTTTGAGACCGCTGAACTCCTAGATTATTCTTTCTCACGATTTAACCACTCTCTGGGTATGAATCTAATAATAACCTCACGGACCGTATAGTTGTGATAACCAAACGGGCTTGTAGTTATGGTCTGGTCTGGCTGGAGTGTCTAGAATTAGGGGGGCATAGTCTCAGGATAAGGGGTCGGCCATTTAAGACTAAGATGAGGAGGAATTTCTTCACTCAGAGGGTTATGAATCTTTGGAATCCTCTGCCCAGAGGGCTGTGGATGCTGAGTCTCTGAGTATATTCAAGGCCGAGATCGATAGATTTTTGGACTCATGGGGAATCAAGGGATAGGGAGATCGGGAGGGGAAATGGAGTCGAGGTCGACGATCTTATTGAGTGGTGGAGCAGGCTCGGGGGGGCCGCCTGGCGGAGCAGGCTCATTGTTTCCCCTCCAGTATCTTTGCTAACTGGCCATTATTTACGTATAAGTCATTCAGCTGTCCAGTGCCATCTGTCCTCACTGTACACAATCTCAGACAGGAGACACTGGATCACCAGCAGGAATGGGGACCCTGGTTGATTTTCCATCTCCCTTGTTCAGGGAACATGAGGCCAATTAAAGCACATGCTGCGGTTGGTTCTGAGAACAATGAAATTTGCATACACCAGGGATCTAGCCTGCTACTTTCCGAGATAGTTTCACATGATAGGGTGGGGAATTCATTTTCACTTCCATCTGAGCCACTGGGGGAGCTTGGCAGATTTATTTTTCGCCAGGGAAAGGGGAGCAGAAAGACCCGTTGAATGGTATGAAACTCGTTGCCGTCATTCCTGCAGTCAAAAGAGGCTAGTCTGGATATTCTGACGGCAACGGCTGCTAACCCAAAGCCTGACGGTGGAAATTATTTACTTTTTTTTGTTGAAAGAATTGACACACAGAACAGAAAGTCTGGGAGAATGATTGAAACCCCACGTTCTTGGAGACTGACTCCAGATCCATAATACATGATATATTACACACACACACACACAAAGCTGGAAATTCACCCATTCCCACGTTTGTTACCACCAATGCAATCACTGCATTGAAAACAGTAGCTCTTTAAAGAGATAATAGGAATGACTTTTGGCATTTTCAAAGTAGCAGTCCAGTTGCTCTCCGTGCTCATCTTGTCCACGAGACCCACTTCCTGCTCCCTTGAACCTATTCCCACCACACTACTGACCACCCAACTTCCTTTTCTGGGACCCATGCTAGCTAAATTGTTAGCAGTTCTCTCTCAAGTATTGTCCTCCTCTTTCTCAAATCTGTCATCACCGCTCTCTTCAAAAAAAAAAACCTTGATCCCTCCATCCTTGCAAACTACCACCCCATCTCCAACCTCCCTTTCCTTTCCAAAGTCCTTTAACGGGTTGCCGCCTCCCAACTCCATGTTTGAATCCCTCCACCCTTGGCACAGTACCGAAACGGCTCTCATCAAAGTTACAAACGACACCCTTTGTGACTGTGACAAAGGTAAACAATCCTTCCTCATTCTTCTTGACTTGTCTGCAGCCTTTGACATGGTTGACCACTCTATCCTTCTCCAACGCCTCTCCACCATCGTCCAGCTGGGTGGAACTGCACACGCCTGGTTCTATTCTTATCTATCTAATCACAGCCAGAGAATCACCGGCAATGGCTTCTCTTCCCGCTCCCGCATCGTTACCTCTGGTGTCCCCCAAGGATCTATCCTTGGCCCCCTCCTATTTCTCATCTACATGTTGCCCCTTGCCGACATCATCGAAAAACACAGCGACAGTTTCCACATGTACGTTGACAACACCCAGCTCTACCTCACCACCACTTCTCTTGACCCCTCCATGGTTGCTAAATTGTCAGACTGCTTGTCCGACAGCCAGTTCTGGATGAGCAGAAATTTTCTGCAATTAAATATTGGGAAGACCGAAGCCATTGTTTTTGGTCCCCGCCACAAACTCCGTTTCCTACCCACTGACTCCATCCCTCTCCCTAACATCTCTCAGAGACTAAACCAGACTGTTTGCACCCTTGGTGTCATATTTGACCCTGAAATGAGCTTCCGACCACATATCCACGGCATAACTAAAACTGCCATTTCCACCTCTAACATCGCCCACCTCTGCCCTTGCCTCAACTTATCCGCTGCTGAAACTCTCATCCATGCCTTTATCTTTAGACTTGACTATTCCAACGCACTCCTGGCTGGCCTCCCACATTTCACCCACCGTAAACTTGTCATCCAAAACTCGGCTGCCCGTGTCCTAACTCGCACCAAGTCCCGTTCACCCTTCACCTCTCTGCTCGCTGACCTACATTGGGACCCGGTTAAGCAACGCCTTGATTTCAAAATTTTCATCTTTGTTTTCAAATCGCTCCATGGTCTCGCCGCTCCCTATCTCTAATCTCCTCCAGTTCCACAACACCCACCACCTTCCCCGCCCCCCCCCTCCCCCCGAAATATCTGTGCTCCTCTAATTCTGGCCTCTTCAGCATCCCTGATGATAATCGCTCAACCATAGGTGGCTATGCCTTCTGTTGCCTAGGCCTTAAGCTCTGGAATTCCCTGCCTAAACCTCTCCACCTCTCTTTCCTCCTTTAAGACACCCCTTAAAACCTACCTCTTTGACTAAGCTTTTGGTCACCTGCCCCAATTTCTCCTTACGTGGCTCGGTGTCAAATTTTTTGTCTTATAACACTCCTGTGAAGCGTCTTGGGACGTTTTCCTACGTTAAAGGTGCTATATAAATACAAGTTGCTGTTGTTTATTACCCAGGATTCAGAGATTAACAGAATGACTCAGGGACACACCAACCTGCTTTTATTGATTGGGATCCAAGTAATGAACCTGACCTTGTTTGCACTGTAGGGTGCTTCATGAAGCTGGTTACATAAGTGACCTGAAGAATTCTGCAAAAAGTGCTGTGGGGCATTCTCCTTTTAGCAGCAGTGCAACCCGTAACCACAGCCAGGGAGAAGAAAGCAGAAGTATGTATCTGGGTCGTTGAATTCTCAACTACTGAGTTCCCGTTAGTTTCTCACCCCTGGCAACATCCAGATGAAATTATGCTGTACAGTCACTATGGCATTAATGTCCTTTCTAGAATACAACACCCACAACTGCATTCAGTATTTAACTAAGGCCCAACCATGGCAGAAATTTATCACCACCTCTTTGCTTTTGTACTCTGCATTCCTAGTTATAAAACCAAAATGCATATATAAGACCTTTCTTTAAAGAAATTAAGCACTTGGTTATAGACCTCAAGGTGTCTTTTCCATTGAGCTTACCCTCCCATTCCTTGTTTTTCCTCCCAAACTGCATGACCTCGCATTTCTCCACACTAAATTGTATCTGCCACCTGCCTGCCCATTCTGATCACCTGTACATGTCCTCCTGAAGTCTTTTACAGTGCTTTTGCTCACACTTTGTGGATAATAGGCCTCGGAGCAATGCACAGGAGATCTATTTGCACACAAACACACTATTTGTATATCAAAAGCAAGAGTGCATCGGCTAAATGAATCATTCGATTACAGTGTCATGAGTCAGCTTAAATAACTTGCCATACAAACTAGAGAAGATAAAAGTCCAGATTATATATGCAGGATTGTTAGAAAGGTCAAACTTCATTTTAATGCTGCAGCATCCCTTTTCCTCATGAATTTCACAAATCTGAAATAAACAGTGATCTAGGTACACACACAAGTGCAACTAGAGGACTGTCCCCAACAGATCAAATAAATGATAAGCTTGGGAGGAAAAAAAACCCTGAAATTTTTTTACAGAAATTTAAAATACAAAGACGACTCACATTTACAAGATTTATATGCAGGCTGTATAAGGAATATACAGGAGGAAAAGGAATACTGTAACTTTACATTGTAATTACACACTTTTGCTGCCTGAAAATTAGATAATTTCTTTCACAAATAATATCTTAGGATATAGTACAGGAGTAATTTGAGTCACGTCACAGGCCAAGTGTAGCGTGCTCGGGAGGAACAGGTGACTTTGGAGCAGTGGTTCCCAAAGCTCTCCACCACGCGAGGTTTTCCTCGCCTCATGTCTGGTTTGGTTGTTGACTCATTGATAAGAGATTGATTGCTGTGATTAGCCAATAACTCGGTTATCGTTGCATCATGCCAGTACCAGGATAGCAGAAAGGGAACTTGATGAACTGTGGTCAGTTTTTGTCTAGCAATTCCTGTGTTCCTAAAAATACTTGCAGAAAAAAATTCTAATGACAGTTTCTCATTCTTTTTTTAGAATGATCACTGATACATCCTCTTTATCACCCATTTACTTCACCAAAAAAATCGGGATGAACAGATTACGGAGGGAATTGAGCTACTGGGGTCACAGATACCTGAAATGACGGGGTCCTCGTCTGTAAATACACACAACTGAGCAGTTTTTTTTTGGTTGTGAAGAGGACAGTTCGATTTGCTACTCTTACCGGGAGATTGATTGAACGACAAGTTCGGTGCCCTTTGAGGCGACATTAGTTGCGATCAAATATCTGTGGGCCGTGAGAAGGCCGTCATCATCCACGAAATGGATTCCTTAGAGAGGACCCCACAGTACAACCTGAAGGATCAAACCTTCCTCGCATACAGTGGACAACCAGAACCCGGTCATGGTAGATGCTGCCACCTTCTCCATAGATTGAAGATGAAAGCATCCCCATCATGTAACTGTGGAGCTCCAAATCAGACCCTGGAGCACATCATTGAGCACTGCCCTCAGAGGAAACTCGCAGGCAGCCGACAAGATATCCACACTGTTACACCGGAACCTTTGGACTGGATATCCGACTTAGCTTTTGACATTTGATTTGCTTTGCTACTGCCATACGGAAGGCGGCGACGAAGCAGTTTAAACTGCATCATGTCACTGGCTTCCTGTGCTGGCTCAATATTCTTACAATAGGTAGTAATGGGATTTGGCTATGGGAGAATGGCATTTTTTCTCTGAAGTATTGTGACTGTCGAGACCTGTAAGCAATAATACACAGCGTTTTTCTTTGTCTCTTTTAATGACATAAAATGCAACGGAAGGGAAGAGAGGTTAACATTACTGACACTAGAATAATCAAATTTCATTATGTTATACATGTACAGCAACTAACTGCTTTACAAAAAGCAAAATAATACAATATATCATCACATGTATTTACAGAGTAGTAAATATACCTTTGTCAATTTTACACAAAAACTATTTACAGATGAACGTACTGCAGTTTAAAAAAAATCTGTGGCCAACATTAGCAGTGACTTCTTGCAGTAGGGTCTGTTGCATAACATTGACTGAGAGAAAACACCTTTGATTTTTAAATCATGTGCACGTGTGTGGGGTGTGTATGTGGGTGTGTGTGTGTGTGAGAGTGCGACCTAGAAACTAAATCCAAGACAGTGATATTCGTCTCCGGTCAGCTGTCCTGGGTTCATCAGCATTCGACTGTGAACAGTATCGTCTCTAGGGCACCATTCTTAAGACCACACTGAAACGTTTTGTTAATTGCACAAGATATTGTTTGCTGTTTCATTTTTTGTGACATAATGGCAGCTACACAATCGTCCCTAAAGGAGTCACATTTGCTGAATACCACAAATTTAATACTAAGTTTTTTTTTGTTGTGATAATTATCTATTTTGGCAAAGTTCTTGCATATCATATTTTTAATTCATAGTTTTTCCAGGACTGTAAACAAATATAAAAAAAAAGACAAAGTCTTTGTTATTTGCGGAATCAGTAAAATAAATGCAATGGTTATGTACATTTTCTATGATTGCTGCAATGGACTTAACTTCTGTGTGTTAAATGTGCTTTAAACATGGTGGTTGGTTACTGTACCTACAGCTTAAAGGTTTCTTTTCCGAAACACAGGGAGTTCTCCTCAAAGCAAAAATCACCAACGGACATGATTAATTCCTACCCATTAAGCCACTTTTGTTGATCGCTGAAAAGTGCACAAACAGTAAAAGGTACTTTAAGCACTTTTCATCATCATATCAAAGGCAAATAAGGTAGAACCATCCTTTCTGCAATTAATGGCTTCCATGTTTTGACAGCTATTACAGTGTTGATAAGAATTTCAGTGCCTTTTTATCCCACCCCCCGACCACCACCCACCCCAAATAAAGATGACAGATAACAAAAGAAAAATTCTTCTTCCTTTTGGAACTTCATGTCCTGTGAACTAGGAACAATATTCTCGAAACTCTGCAGAAAATACTGGCTGCGTGAAAGAAAAGGAAACAAAGAAGTGGTCGCAGGGCGATCTTCGGCTGTTAATCGCCAGGCAGCGTACGTCTGGTGTGACGGGAACAGAAACTTTTTTTTGGTGGGGTGGGGCGAGGAGGGGGGTGGGGGTGGTGTTCACCTGGGCGAAGCCCAGCGAGACTGGATGGGTCAGTCACAGAAACACCTCACACAATCTTTTTAATGCTGGGGCGCTTGAAGCTGCCGGCGCTGCGCTGTTTCTGCACTTGGCTTGCGGACCCGTGACGGATTCGGCCGCTGTTGGCGTGTCCCGACGTCGGCGAAAGCTCCACGTTCTCCTTGTCGATTCCTATAAAGTCGCGGAAATGTAAACAGTAAAAGTTACTCACTTAGAAAACATTCAGGGTATTTGGGGAAAAAAAGCGCCGCAAAATTTGTCAGGCACAGGACAGTCCGAGGCTCGTCGCAGTACCAAAGATAACAGCGACAAGACTGGCCGTCAATTGTGGACAATTCACCCCGGGGATATTTTAGCTATACTCGTGCTCTCCCCCCCGCCCCACACAGAGCAAGATCAGCAGGACACGTCATCTATGATCACATTGCAAGACACGACAGAACAAGTGTCTGTTTACAAACACACTGGGACATAGAAAACATAGAAGGTAAGAGCAGGAGTAGGCTATTCGGCCCCTCGAGCCTGCTCCGCCATTCAATGCGATCATGGCTGATCATCCAAATTCAGTACCCGGTCCCTGCTTTCTCCCCATACCCCTTGATCCCTTTAGCCTTGAGAAATATATCCAACTCCTTCTTGAATATATTTAATGAATTGGCCTCTACTGCCTTTTGTGGTAGAGAATCCCACAGGTTCACCACTCTCTGGGTGAAGAAATTCCTCCTCATCTCTGTCCTAAATGGCTTACCCCTTATCCTTAGACTGTGACCCCTGGTTCTGGACTCCCCTGCCATTGGGAACATCCTTCCTGCATCTAGTCTGTCTAGTCCTGTTAGAATTTTATAAGTTTCAATGAGATCCCCTCTCATTCTTCTAAACTCCAGCGAGTATAAGCCCAATCGACCCAATCTCTCCTCATACGTCATTCCTGCCATCCCAGGTATCAGCCTGGTGAATCTTCGCTGCACTCCCTCCATGGCAAGAACATCCTTCCTCAGATAAGGCGACCAAAACTGCACACAATACTCAAGGTGTGGTCTCACCAAGGCCCTGTACAACTGCAGCAAGACATCCTTGTTCCTGTACTCAAACCCTCTCGCTATGAAGGCCAACATACCATTTGCCTTCAGAATGTAACTGCATCCCAGTGACAGCATTATTTCATTTAATTGCGCGGGGTTGGTATGAAGTTCAAACAGCCTTAATTCTGATACAATAGCAAAATACTGTGGATTCTGAGTTGTAACGAGTCCACACGGCCAATGTTTTCTTTGCCAGTTTCCTTCCGCCCCCCCCCCCCCGACTTTCTCATGAAGGTGACGACTTGCATCAGTCGGGTTCCTCACATGCCAGAAACCCTCTGCCACTTAACTCAAGCACACTTGGTATTGGCTACCTGGATTTTCTTGCAGTTTTGAATTTCGAAAAGAAAGCTGAAGAGACCACTGACTTTTGTACATCAAAAAATAAATAGCAAGACGGGAGCATGAATCACTGAAACACACGCCAGCCTGTACCGCTTCTGGACTTCACTGTGTGAAAGTGACAGACTGCGCTCAACCTTATTCGTGCATGAGCGCAGACAGTGAAGGGTGGCAAGGTATTCGACTGCGGAGGGCATCGTATATCATCTGGTCACAATGTTCCCCCACACAATTTTTCAGCAAGGGTCACTAAATAGTGACCAGGGGCGAAGAACACGGGCTGATTTTTCCCTTGACTAGCCAAGAGGCCAATTGTAGCCCCTCAATTGGTGCCCTTGCTGAGATCCGCTGACATTGAATAAGTTAATGATTTTAACATAAAAGCTTTGCAAACCCAGTCACCGGGTTTATAATAAACAGATTCCTGACAGCAACTCTTAATAGATTAATGCGAAGAGAGTTGCTGTAAACAAATCAAATAAAGTGGTTACTTAGATAGAAAATTTGATATTTTTGTAAACTGCCTATATTTAGGCCCACTATTTTGTGGCGGTGGGATATATTTTTTGCACATCAAATTCTTAAGAGCTGCCAACCCATTGGAATATACACCCCATCATGCAGAGAGGGCAAGTATAAGGCAACTAGAAAAAGGAAACTCACAGAACTCTTATGAGACGACTTTAGTTATTATGGCAACACAAAATTAGCTTCCCGAGTATCACCAAAACAACTGGCTGATAATGCAATGACTCGAGAACAGATGGTGGCTCTCAGTTCAACTGCTAAAATATTAAAATGACACCAAGACAACACAGAATCCCTGTTTAGCCTATCTGGAGTTGGCATAGAGCCCAGAATCAAACATGGAATTGTGCCGACTGTTCCTGTACACCCATGTTTTGGGGGCGGGTGAGGGCGAGCGAGCAAGCAAGCAAGCAAGCGAGGGCGAACGGGAGGGCAAGGGGCAGTGGAAAGTGGAAGTAGCGAGTGTAGAGTGAGTGTAAGGAGCTCATTCATGAGCATGAAAAACTCAATGGCAGCCACATCAGTAGGCATATAGTGATATCCATGCAAATTTATAAAACACTAGCAGGGGGGGCCCGGCGTTGCCAAGGCAGTTTAGAGGGCCGCGCGGTTGACGGCCGGCCGCTGCCCCGCTGTGTGTCTCGGGCCGCGCGGTTGAAGGCCGGCCACTGCCACTCCCCCGCTTTGTGTCTCGGGCCAAGCGGCTGTGAGGCCCGGCCCGAGTGACCCCAACTCACCTCCCGCTCCGGCTGGCCGATGCAGTTGAGGAAAAGCAGGGGAAAAAATGGCGGCGAAGTTTCAGGAGGCTGCAGGATTAGGTCCCGCCCGTGACGCACCGATTGGTCAACTATCAGGTCACTGAACTGTAGGATTGGTCAACCATCACGTCACTGAACTGTAGGATTGGTCAACCATCACGTCACTCAACGCTAATGAGCAGTAGGATTGGTCAACCGCTAATGAGCGGATTTTTGAACTTTTTTTGTATACTGTCGGAACAATTTTTGTCTGACCAAAAAGTAAATACGCCTATGACACTCCCCTGGTCATCAGCTTTCTTTTGATATAACATGTGTAGGTACGCTCTATAACTTTTGAGTGTATAGCAGACAGACAGACAGACAGACTTTTTTAATATATATATTATATATGTATGATGTACACTACCAATGACATTTTATTCTAACTGCTTATTTTTTTTTTTTTTTTATAAAACATTTGGAACAGTAGTTTGAAATAGTGACAGTAAAAGCTATTTTACATTAGTATTCCTGCTTATATTTAGCAGTTTGTTTTTATAAAACAATTAGTTTTGCTACATTTTCCATTTTTCTGACTATTGTACTTAACTTCAACGGCACAGTCAGTCTCGAGCCACAATTACATAGAATCTAAAGCATGGAAACTGGCCATTTGGCCCCAATGGTCTTTGCCAATGTTTATGCGCCATGTATATTTCCCCCACTCGAATTACCTCCCCCACCCTGTCCCCCCTCTAGTCCTTTCTCCCTCATGTACGCAACAAGCCTCCCCCTGAATGCAGCAATGCTTGTCTGTTTCAGCCACTCCACGTGGTAGCGAGTTACACATTCTCACCACTTTCTGTGTAAAGGAGTTCCTCCTGAATTCATTATTTGGTCAGTTAGATGCAATCTTGTAGTCGTGTCCCCTTGTTCAGGATACACCCACAAGTGGGAACAGTTTCACCACAGCCATTCCATCAAACTCCTCCATAATTTTACAGACCTCGATCAGGTCTCCTCTTGCATAGGAACAGGAGGCGGCCATTCAGCCCCTCGAGCCCGTTCCGCCATTCAATTAGATCACAGCTGATCTATATCTTAACCCCATCTACCCGCCTTGGCTTTGCATCTCTTCATATCCTTTGCTAACAAAAATCTATCAATCTCAGTTTTGAAATTTTCAATTGACCCCCAGACTCCAGCCTTTTGGGGGAGTTCCAGATCTCCACTACCCGGTGTGTGAAGAAGTGCTTCCTGATCACCCCCTCAACAGCCTAGCTCTAATTTTAAGATTATGCCCCCCTTGTTCTGGGCTCCCCTGCTCAATCTTTCCCGATAGCTGCACTCTCTCAATTCTGGTAACATCCTCGTAAATCTTTCCCCCACTCTCTCCAGTGCTTCAATATCCTTTTTGTAGTGTGGAGACCGTAACTGCACACAGTACTCCAAGTGTACATAAACTTATTACTTCCCCGCTTCTGTATTCGATTCCTTTAGAAATGAACCCCAATACTTGGCAATTTTTATGGCCTTATCAATGTGCGTTGCTAACTTTAGTAATTTACGTATCTTTATTCCCAGATCTCCTTGCTTCTCTACCCCATTCAGTTTAACATCCAAGGAATAAGTGGCCTCCTTATTCCTCCTACCAAAATGAACCACTCACACTTTGCTATACTGAATTTCATTTGCCATTTATCCACCCACTCTGCAAGCCTGTTTACGTCTTCCTGTATTATGGTGCAGTCCTCCATCTTACTTCCTATACTCCAATCCTGAAGTTTAAAAATGTTCCCGGGACGATTGTAACCGTGAAGACTTTCTTTTGGAGTTGCAGCCTGAAGTATTATGGGATGTGGTGAATTTATACCACTCGTGCCAACGCACCCCTCCCCCCCCCGCACATATTTAATCAGAAAGATTAACAGTTTACTATATTTCGATGCTACATAGTTTAAAGCATGAACTGCATAGAATTAAAATTATAATAAGGCATTAATCGCCGACACGGCCTCCAGACAAAAGTGCTGGGGAGCAAACAAGTTAAACACACAGCAAACTGAAGCTGGATTTGAGGAAATTACAATACATTAAAAAGCATATAACTAGTTTAAAAATGCAAATATTGGGTTATTTATTTGAATAATAATTTGGTTTGTATTGCTGATTTTGACTCGTTCCCCACCCCACCCACCTCTGCAGGTTGAGAGGTATGTAGCTTCTGTTTAGCAGTTGCTGTTTCAACAAAACCAAATTGGAGGGAGAAAAAATGATTGAAAAATAGCTATAAAATGTTGGAAATATTTAGCCGGTCAGGCAGCATCTGTGGAGATGAAACATTAACTCTGTTTCTCTCTCCACAGATACTGCCTGACCGGCTGAGTGTTTCCAGCATTTTCTGTTTTATTTCAGACTTCCAGCATACGCAGTATTTCGCTTTTGAAAAATACCGTGTTGGAGTTGGCCCTGATCCTGTGTAACTGGCTCTGATGGCGGAATACTCACTTTAACCTTTGAGGTAGCTCATTTTTACACAGGCTTCTAATCTGGTTACAAAGCAGACTCGATTCAGAGGAGAAAGAAAAAAAAAAATGACAAGCTTAAGTGGGGTTTAGGTTCCCCCCAAATCACTCCTCCACTCAACTGGCATACTGGAATTACAACTTAGGCAATCTTATCCTAAAGGATGGCCTATGTTAATAAATGGCAGTACTTCACACAAAAATTTAAAAAAAAGTACCTTTGCAATAGTGTGTCTGCATGAAAACTGCTGATTTAGAGCAAGGTAGAGAAGCTTCACGGAAACAAGGCGAGAGAGAAAGAAAAGCGAATGGTGATGAGAATGAAAGAATATTTTGGACAAACATTTAAAATGTCACATCCCTTTTACACCGCGGACCAACCCATAATAGATCTAGTTAAACCTGCTGATCCATTGAAGATTAGCATTGCTTTGTGTTTGGGACAAGTGGGTTGAAGAACAAAGGGCACTTGATGTGAAGTTACAAACTGTCAGCATGAACGGAGGTATTATAATCGGCCCATGCTCTGTATTTAGGAAGTGTATTTCTTTGCTCCAGCGAGGATTTGAGAAAACATATTGGACATAGTTACTTCAGAGCGAGGTTTGTGTCCTCTGTGCAATTTAATTGGTTGAGCATTCTCATTCTAGATTGAGCCTATACTCTCTGGGGTTTAGAAGAATGAGGGGTGATCGCATCGAAACATACAAGATTCTGAGGGGGACTGACAAGGTAGATGCTGAGAGGTTGTTTCCCCCTGGCTGGAGAGTCTAGCACCAGGGGTCACAGTCTCAGGATAATAAGTCAGCCATTTAAGACTGAGATGAGGAGGAATTTCTTCACTCAGAGGGTTGGAATTCTCTGCTCCAAAGGGCTGTGGATACTCGGTTGTTGAGTGTATTCAAGGCGGAGATCGATAGATTTTTGGGCTCCAGTGGAATCAAGCTATTTGGGGATCGGGCGGGAAAGTGAGGCTGAGGTTGAAGATCGTCCATGACCTTATTGAATGGCAGAGCAGGCTCGAGGGGCCAAATGGCCTACTCCTGCTCCTAATTCTTATGTTCTTATTTAGGATTTAAATGGCGACTAACTATTAAGCCACAGGCAGATCAAAATCCAGTGAAAATACCCATTTAAGACTAAATGAATTGACCTTTGTGACCACACTTGAAAGTTGCTCATATTACCTGCTGTAGTAAGAACTGTGGGTCAGCAGACAGCACCTCTGAAGGAGGGGGTTTCCTGCAATAACATGCTAGTTAGATCCTGGTGAAAAATGCACTGCCTGAAAGGGTGGTGGAAGCAGATTCAACAGTAACTTTTAAAAGGGAATTGGATATATACTCGAACAGAAAAAATTTACAGGGGAGTGGGAAGAATTGGATAAGCTCTTTCAAAGAGCCGGCACAGGGGCGATGGGCTGAATGGCCTCCATCAGTGCTGTATGATACTATTTTTTTTTAATGATAGGCTATGCTTGGCTCAGGGTACACTATTTACATGTAGGGCAGAACTTGAGAGGCCGGCAAGGACATCATTGGGAAAGAGTGAGCCTGGAGGTAACAAAAAGCAGTGGGGGTGGGATACCAGTGGAGGTGGGTGATATTGCAGAGTAGAAATGAAAAGTTCAACCTTCTGGTCGGCTACTATACTGGTTGGAGCTTTATCCACCAGGCCATTAGGGAAATTGAAAGGCTTCATATTTAAACCATAAATGGGTATTAATACTCCAATGTGCTGAAGGCAAAAACCTGTCTGATTGTCGCCATGGAATACCAGCAACAGATGGAGAGGGCCCTGTAATTGTTCTGCATTGTAGATTCTCAAGTTCCAAGGCATTACTGATGGCACCCACGTGTCCTTCTAGACTCTGCACACAAGGCCACAGCTTTCGTGAGTTCCACTCCATCAATGTGGAGGTGATCAGTGACCAGCAACACAGGATCACGCAGCTCAATGCGCACCATCTAGGCAGTTGTGGAAAATCCGTCTGGTACCATCTGTAACATTGCTGTAGACGCGTGGGAGCAGCCCAGTTTGCATACCTCAATTTTTTGTTTTTCTCCAAACTAAATGATCACCACCCGCCCAACCCTCAACAACTTCCTCCTCCACCTCACCAGGGGGCGCTGAATATTCAATCACCGATTGCAAAGCTGAGCCCAATTCGGTCCTTAACTGCGCACTTTTCAGCAGAGTCCACTAGGTGGCAGACATGTGCCCTGGATGATTTTTTTTCACTCCCACATTCAGGGCGCTGCATCATAGATTGATACAGCACAGGAGGAGGCCATTCGGCCCTTCGTGCCTGCTCTTTGAAATTAGTCCCACTCCCCCGCTCTTGGCCCGTAGCCCTGCAATTTGTTAACCCTTCAAGTATATATTTTGAAAGTTACTATGGAATCTGCTTCCACCACTCTTTGAAGGCAGTGCATTCGAGTGCGTTGACTACTCACCCAAGTGAGTAACCTACCTCAGCACAAAACTGGAAACCAAATCTGGTATTTTCCAGCTCTGTCTCAGTGCCACACAAGGTGGCGGCCTACGCAATGAGCCAACAGAAAGCAGACTTCTTTTCCTAAATAGGTACAACTTTAAAAAGGACCTTTGGCAGTGCTCACAAGGGGCAAAAAACCCACCCAAGTCTATGCGAAACAGATAACAAGAGAGATTTGGACTTGGGGTAGGGATGATGATTTTTTTTTTTTATTCATTCACGGCATGTGGGCGTCGCATTTATTGCCCTCGAGAAGGTGGTGGTGATCCACCTTACACAACTGAGTGGCTTGCTAGGCCCATTTCAGAGGGCAGTGGGTCTGGAGTCACATGTAGGCCAGACCGGGTAAAGGCAGCAGATTTCCTTCCCTAAAGGACATTAAGTGAACCAGATGGGTTTTTACAACAATCCGGTAGTTTCATGGTCACCATTACATTCAGATTTTTAATTCCAGATTTATTTAATTGAATTTAAATTCCCCGGCTGCCGTGGTGGGATTTGAATTCATGTCCCGGGATCATTAGTCCGGGTCTCTGGATTAGTAGTCCAGGAATATAACCACCATGCTACCGTGCCCCTAACAGTGAGGTTCCATTTGTTTGTAAGATAACATAACACTAGGCATCTACAATACACACAACTACAAATCCGTACTACAATGAAGCTTTTTCTAACTAAAATCAACAATTGTCACCAATTAGAAACTATAGGCCATTTAGGGCATTATGGATTGCCCGCACTATAGTTTTCATCTGTACCAGGTATTTTCACCAGCAGAGGACCTCAAGTGGGGCAATGTTGGGGATTGTCTGCACACTAGTCACAATGACAGCAGCACATGCCCAGAAGAGATGAGGGAGGGAGAAATGGGAAGCAAAATGAGAAAAAAAATTCAGTGCATGCATAACAATCAAAAGGGACAGAGGCACACAACAAAAATTAAATACAACGCTAAATTAAAACATGCCGACAAAGCTATGATATTAGCTTAATTGTGTTTTAAAAACAGCTGCAAATTAGAGAGACAGAGGCCAGCTTCTGATGACCGATGGGCACGTTGCTTCTGAATCTAATTTGGGCTAATTTGAATCTCCTTCCCCCCCAAATTTGCCAAATTTAAATTAATTAGGACGTGGGACACATCCCTCAGTCGTTCCAGGCGAGAGTTCACGCTGCAGGCTCAGGTTAAAAATGATGCTCCGTTCTGAAAACAGCCCCTTCCTGGACCCATGCGTGCAAATCTAGTTGGATAATTTAATAATTTAAAACTAATGGACTTTAAACGCAACATCTTTTCGCAACACTTCAGCGGTGTTCTGAGTAAGAAGGGTTAATTAGGTATCAATAGGAAGAGAATTATCACCCTGGCATTTGAATTTCACCAGTAGTTAAACTATCAAGACAGAAAAAAAATGATACTTAAAACGGTGTACACAATTTATATAAGTGGAACGCAGCAACAATCAGCAGTTGACAAAAAATGGAAACATTTGCATCAAAGCCAGTTTCAAGGTTACAGCGGACCCACAGTGTGTATTCTCCCCATCACACAGACTGCACATGCCCGTACATAACCAGTTTAGGCTGCAGATTTCTCGGGAGGAGAGATACTTAAAGGGCACCACCTACAGGTCGCACTAGAAGTTGTGAATAGAAAGTCCTTGCGATTGATATTAAAGACAGAGCCTGACTGCTGATGTACCAGGATTCAAGCGATCAATTCAAAAGGCATGCTTGTGTGATCAACAGAAGAGAACTTTGCTCACCTGGGGAATGCTGGGTGGTTGCCAGTGAGGTCATGGAATTGGAGAGGTTTAAGTTGGCAGTAATGCTAAGCTGGCTTTGGACAGGGGGCGGGTAGGGGGAGGTTGGTGTGCGCAGAGACTCCTCAGCAGATTCTTCATCTATTCCAGGCAAGTACGTGTCAATTAATGCATCCAGAAACTTCACAATCAGCTCCGCGTAGTCTGGGATCTGAGTTTGCTGTCCAACAGGATAAACATTTTAGAAATGATTTACAAGTTAAAATGATCCAAGGGTGCAATTAACATTTTTTAAAAAGTAAGCAAAAAATTCACACACACACAAAGATTTAAAGGGCAAGAGAAAGTCTACAGGGGTTGTACTGTTCGGTTAAAGTAATTCCTCCGTTGTATATTGGGGGAAATGAGAGATAAAAACATTCAGAGTTTTAAAAAGAAACTGGAACTCCTGGACCTCAATGAAGACCCATTGCGTCAAGTCTCCTCGCCTCTAGGCTACCCTGGTGATGTCATTGATGGGGAGACACCCCGAAGCAGCTCCAATGAAAGCAATGAGAGGGGAGGTGGGTTTGGGGAGGGGAGGGGACGATTCTGAACCAGCCGATACAGAGCCATTGACTCCAGGGAACCACGTTAACTGGGGACGGCTACAGAACAAATTGAGCGAAATGCACAACATGATGCTAACCAACATCATTAAAACAGATTGTCTGGTCATGATTACATTGGTGTTTGTGGGATCTTGCTGGGCGCAAATTGGCTGCTGCGTTTCCTACAACAGCGACCACACTTCAAAAGTACTTCGTTGGATGTGAAGCGCTTTGGGACATCCTGAAGTCGTGAAAGACAATATCTAAATTCAAGTCTGTCTTTCAACAAAATATTTATTTAAACTAAATATTTCTTCAAAAACCATCTCAGCCACACTGAAAACGATGAACAGAACTAGCTGTTGTATTAGTTTGTCAAACCTAACATTTTGGCTTAAACATGCTGCATAATGTAAAGACAAAAAATAAAAACACAAAATGCTTCAAAAACAGTTTCAGTCTCACCTTAGAAAAAGATCCTGCAAATCGCCACAGTCCATTGAAACCAAAACCTGAAATGGGGGGGGGGGGGGGGGCGGGGGTGCGGAGAAAGACAAGAGAATGATAATAAAAGTCTGAACAATTTGGAAAAAAAAAACTCAATAACCAAACTATATCCCAGATTAGAGCACTCGGCGATACCTCATTACCTCCGAGGAGTTACAACGTTCCGAAAAACTTCCATTTTGTCTCCACTAGTCCTATCACCATCTCGTCTGGTTTTGAATACCTCTTAATGTCTCTTCACTTCTCTTTTGTTCTCTCCCAGCCTCCAAACTGGCCTTTTAATGTGTTTCATTTCCTGTGCTTTTTCAGTCTTGACAAAGGGTTTTGACCTGAAACGTTGACTCTATTTCTCTCTCCACGGATGTTGCCTGGCCTGCTGAGTTTTTCCAGCGTTTTCTGTTGTAAATACGGATTTCCAGCATCTGCAGTATTTTGCTATCGTACAACAATGTTCCGCCTGATTCAGGCTAACTTCAAGGAACATACTTCAGTTACACCACGAATACCATAAATCAGGTAAATTTTTGTAGTTCTATTTTGCTTGGTTTTATTTTTTCAATTGGTCATTTTGCAATAAATGAGACAAACACTAATGGTGGTTTAATAAGGCTCACACAAAAAGTGATCCAATGCACATTATGTTCTTGGGCTCTGTTCCTCCATTTCTGAGCTGGGTCTTGAAATTGAGAAGATCTACGGCCGAGCTGTGGTTTAGCCCACAAAAAAATGTTTGTATGTTACCAGCTTAAGCTGCTCTCCCAAGGAAGGCTCAATACCCTCCCCCAAAGCCTTTCTTCACTGGTAAGCTCCCTGCTGATCCAACTGAAAGCCTCCAGCTTTCCTGGAGAATCCTTGCGGCATCAGGGCGAGCTTCGCCCATTTCAATACTCCAATTCCTTCCGGCTCGGAATTCGGATCAGTTTGGTTCTACGGGCCCCACAGCCTAATTTCGACCAAGACCCTTCCTTGCACTTAACAGAGATGAGACGGTCATCCGATTAGACTGGGCTGGGTTTGATTCCAGGTCCGGGAGGTGAAATGACACTGGGCCAGATTTTGCTGTAGCAGAGCATCCAACCGAGTTTGACGTTAGTTAGACTTGCCCCTGCACCCTTCAGCTCAAAGCGTTTTTGCCTGTTAAGTTGCTGAAAGTGCGAGCTGATAACGGTGCAGCGAGGGGGTAACAGGGCATCTGGGACCCGAGTGAACAGGTCCTGTGTAGCTCCTTAATCAATCAGACTTCCTCGGCTGAAGTTGCTATACCATTTATGCAGAAATAACGGCGAGTGCCATTTGCCTCACAGTTGTTTTTGACAGAAAAATCTGTCCCATTGTGTTAATACTAACTGCACCAGCCTCTCTTCTCATTCCCCATTGAAAATGAAACCATTTATTAAAAAACTGCAGTTGGAAAGTGCACTTACTCTGTAAATATGACGGCTGGTACTGTGGCGGTGACTCTTCATGGTACACTACACTCTGCACAATCCCATGGATTGGATTTAACAGATTGGGGTCTTGGCACAGTGACAGCAAGGTATTAATCTTTGAGTCCAGTAAATTGTGCCTAGGTTTCACAAAGAAAGCACACAATAAGATCTGTTAACGGAGTCAAAAATTCCCAACCATCTTGAAAATCATTACTGAACCGTTCACTTCATGAAATGTCCTTGTGGAAATCCAAGTCTGTTACACCCTCTCCATACCAAATATAAGATTGAGAATTGTGTTATTGCTGTAATGTGTGAATGTAAAATAGGAAGCACAGGAACAGAAGTCGGCCATTCAGCCCCTCGAGCCTGTTCCGCCATTTAACGAAATCACAGATGATCTGCGATCTAACTCCATATACCCAACTTTTGCCCCATATCCCTTAATACCTTTGGTTAACAAAAAGCTTTCAATCTCAGATTCAAAATTAACAATTGTTCTAGTAGCAACTGCCATTTGTGGAAGAGAGTTCCAAACTTCTACCACCCTTTGTGTGTAGAAGTGTTTCCTAATTTCACTCCTGAAAGGTCTGGCTCTAATTTTTAGACTGTGCTCCCTAGTCCTAGAATCCCCAACCAGCGGAAATAGTTTCTCTCGATCAACCCTATCTGTTCCCCTTAATATCTTGAAAACTTCGATCAGATCACCCCTTAACCTTCTAAAATCTAGGGAATACAACCCTAATTTGTGCAATCTCTCCTCGTAAGCAAAGAAGCAATTAAGGGACAAGGGTGGGAGTGGAGTTCTGTAGCTGGAACAACACCCAGATTTAGAGGAAAAGGCTTGAAGGAGGTACTTCATAGCTGACAATAGTACTACAATAGGACAGGCCGATATCCAGCTGCCTCTGTTACATTAATTACGTAAAAGGAAAACTATTTCCATAAAGCCCTAAAGATGGCTTTAAAGAGAGCACCTGGTGAAGGTAAATTTCCACTGAAAGCTGAATGATTTACTGGGTTGTTAAAGGTGCAGGTTCTCATGCGAGACAAAGACTGTCTCCATTTTTTAAACTCAACTGATTAGACTAGTTCCTTATGGCAACATCTTACTGAAATGAGAAGCTCGAGTCCCATGGTCGAATGGGGCATCTGGACACGCTCAACAAGAAACCACAAATGCTCATTTCAACTTTGCAAATCTGAATTTTGACCGAAGACCCAATTGACATCAGGCTTTGAAGGATGCACATGCAATCGGAAGAGGAACTTACACAACTGGAAACACTTTAGGGAAGACGACGCTGGCTTCAGCTAAATACTCGTACAAGATCCGCTGATCAAACTCATCTGTGGTGTGTTTCACCAACGTGGCCTTTGAGAAGAACACAAACTCGTTAGTTGGTTGGAATGGATCTCTACATTTTTTCAGATTTACAAAGAAACACCGACCGGTGTTGTGAAGTGACAGCTCAACACCAGAAACACAGAATGGTGCAGTTCCAATGCAAGCCACTCGGTGGCGGTGACATGATGCACAATATTCAAACTATTGGTTCAGAAACCCACGGCAATTTGCTTTGAGGATGGATCTTTTTCTGTTCCAAGGCATTGCAATGAAACTTACGAGGTGCTAAATTCACTTGTTCACACCTCGGAGTTGGGAAGCAAAAGACAAATGCTCAAGTACAGCAACAGATCTTCTCCAGAATACGTTCCAATCTCAACTTTTTATCCTGGTACTAATGCCAGGCCCTCCTATACATACAAAAATGGAGGCTGTTCAGATACACAAAAGGCAAGACACCCTACCACACACACAAAAAACTAAAGACCCTCATGTACAAAAAAAAAATGGGAGGTCTTCCAAAATTCACACTGTCCCATGTCAGAAATCAGCCTTTACTTTCTTCCCCTCCTCACTCAAGACGGAGGGCTTCTAGATGATGAAAATTTGGGAGCAACAAGGGGGGGGCAATGACTCAGCATTATTACTAGAATAAAGGGGGAAGTTGGAAGAAATTTGTCCACACAGTGGGTTATTAGAACATGGAATGCTTTACCTCAAATGGGTACTGAGGCAGAGAATCAACATGGAAGATAGGAGCAGGAGTAAGCCATTCAGCCCCTCGAGCCTGCTCCGCCATTCAATGAGATCATGGCTGATCATCCAAACTCAGTACCCTGTCCCTGCCTTCTCCCTATATCCCTTGATCCCTTTAGCCTTAAGAAATATATCTAATTCCTTCTTGAATATATTTAATGAATTGGCCTCAACTGCCTCCTGTGGTAGAGAATTCCACAGGTTCACCACTCTCTGGGTGAAGAAATTCCTCCTCATCTCAGTCCTAAATGGCTTATCCCTTATCTTTAGACTGTGACCACTGGTTCTGGACTCTCCCGCCATCGGGAACATCCTTCCTGCATCTAGTCTGTCTAGTCCTGTTAGAATTTTATAACTTTCAATGAGATCCCCTCCCATTCTTCTAAACTCCAGTGAGTATAAGCCCAATCGACCCAATCTCTCCTCATACGTCATTCCTGCCACCCCAGGTATCAGTCTGGTGAATCTTTGCTGCACTCCCTCCATGGCAAGAACATCCTTCCTCAGATAAGGCGACCAGAACTGCACACAATACTCAAGATGTGGTCTCACCAAGGCCCTGTACAACTGCAGCAAGACATCCTTGTTCCTGTACTCAAACCCTCTTGCTACGAAGGCCAACATACCATTTGCCTCCTTAACCGCCTGTTGCACCTGCATGCTTACCTTCAGCGGCTGGTGCACAAGGACACCTAGGTCTTGTTGCACTTCCCCTTCTCCCAATCTATTGCTGTTCAGATAATAATCTGCCTTCCTGTTTTTGCCACCAAAGTGGATAACCTCGCATTTATCCACATTATACTGCATCTGCCCAAATCATACTGGAGTTTCTTTTGAAGTGAACTGGGTAAGTATTTGAAAAGAAATATAAAAGGATGTAAGAAAGGGCAGGCAAATGGGACTAGTGTAGCTAGCTTCAGTTGATACTCAATAGACTTTGCTGTAATTTCTAAGGTTCTACAGTAAGTGGAAGGCAGGCTTCTTCCACAGGAAGGAAAGGAAGAGGTAAATTACAGGTGGGTGGGAAGGGGAAAAAAAAAAAGTGTTAATTCTCCCCCAACCCACTCATGCACACCATTTAGTAGTTGCCGCTTGCACAAGCAAAACAATGCTGTTTAAGAGCGTAACCACATTGGATAAATGAGTGCAGGGTTAGGAATGAACTATAACAAGATTGAAGTTACTTCCTTCACTCACCCTCAGAAAGTGCTGCAAGAGAATATTATTATTTCATGGTTTAATTATTCCAACTATGCTTTACAAAAAACAAAACAAATCTAAGTAGGAAATTTAAACAAGAGCAATGGGATGGGCACACAGACCAGACAAACACAACAAAAAAAAGACATCTGATGTTAAACTGGAGGTGACACGTACAAGCACGGTAAGCAGCAGAGCCTGGATCTTTGGGTCGGTGAGGACCTCTTCATCCAGAAGCACGTTCGATTCGGACACTGAGACCTTCCGCAGGTGTGGGTGCTGCTGCGAAGAAATCCGCTGCGTCTCTAAATTGGGAAAAGTGGAAACAGATATTGCATTGAACTGATCACAGCAACACCGTGTAACTGAGAATGAGTGAGGTCAGATGAACTGGTTCCTCCGTCCTTTGATGTGTCTTAAGAATTACATCAAAGTGTAGATATGAAATTAAATTACAGTGGAGATATTAAAAAGTCCTCTCCATGTTGTAAGCCAAAATAAATAAAGATAACAATGCAAGTTTATGATGCGCCAGGTGAATTTATCCACTGCAATTGAGTCATTCAGACTAGGAAGATACAGGAAACTGTGTGTTATCCGGAGGTTAACTGTCCGGAATGCTCGAGCCACCGGCAAAAATCAGGAGCCGTTTCGTTAGGTTTTTTTTCTTCTCATTGCTTTTTTCTCTCAACAGTCAAGCTCTGCTCGGTCTCGCTGAAGCTGTTGCTAAGCTACAGAGACGCGTGGACTGTTTAGAAGCTGTTGCTAAGCAACAGGGTTTGTTGACAGATACGGAGCTCAAAAGCTTCCGTATGTTTCAACATTAGCGCTGGAGTGTCCGGCAGTTTAGAGGGAGCGGCAACAGCTCGGTCCCGTCGGTGCCGGATAGCACAAAGTTTCCTGTATTAAGTCTGATCCCCAGTCTGTGCCAAGTTAGGCAAGGTGCGGTAGGGCCAATAGAATGGTTTCAATGATCCTGGGTTAGGGAGGGGAACATCGGTCAGGGTTCCCGCTCCCGATTGCTATCCAGCACAATCATACAAGTAGACAGACAGACATTGGCTGAGGGTGGATCATGTTTGGCTGCAACGCCACAAGCTCAAACAACCCACCAATGTTCACCGTCCAGGTTCACAGATCAATAGTGGTCAGTTGGGTGAGATACTGGAGGGCAACTACACCCCTGCAAGGAGCTAATGCTTTCAAGAGAGATGGGCAAATGAGGAAAAAAAAGGGTAGGGGAACAAGGTAAAAGTATGTGGGAAATGGCAAAGTGCCACAGTGGTGTAGAAGGGGTTGCTCAAAGAGTAGGGCTGAAGCAGAGCCGATTGAGCATTACCATACTCTCCAAATATGCTCTACCCGAGCGTGCTCGATTCCGATAGTGGGTGCACAATATGGCTCCATTGCCAATACCAATGGGTAAAAGTCTCAAAAACACAAGGCATTGCAAGTCAGAACATACTTTGTATAGTATGTCAAGTCATTAAACACAAGGCTGTTTAGTTTACATTTTGAGGAACTATATGGAACTAAACACAAGTCTGAGGGGGAGAAATCATAAATAGTGTAGAAATGAAAGAAAAATAAAACAAAGATGAAAATGCTTGGCTAGTTACCCATCTCAAAATCGTGCTCTGCCACTCGCCTCATCTTGGGTGGAGTAGTAATCCCTGATTCTATCTCCTGTCTCTTTGGTGCTTTGCTGTCTGAAATCAAGTGGTCAAAACTTTTCCTTGTACCTGTAAAACACAATGTTCATCACCTGCTCAGATTTGAACACAGGAGCGTGCCACAAGGTGACAGAACCCACTCATCAATAACATGAAGATACAGGCACACACATTTCAGGGCCTTCCTAAGAAGAGCAGGGGAGTTCTCCCTGGTGTCCTGGGGCCAATATTTGTCCCTCAATCAACATCACTAAAACAGATTATCTGGTCATGATCACTTTGCTGTTTGTGGGAGCTTGCTGTGCGCAAATCGGCTGCTGTGTTGCCTATATTACAACAGCGTCTACACTTCAAAAGTAATTCATTGGCAGTAAAGCGCTTTGGGGCATCCTCAGGTCGAGAAAGGCACTAGTAAATGCAAGTCTTTCTTTCCTGCCACAATACAATCCTCCTTCAACCGAGAGGTGGGAAAGTCAAAGCAGCACTCCACGGTAGTCGCGGCTGCTGCGCTGAAATTCATTGTATAATAAAAGTTAACCGAGAAACTTGGGTGAAGGACCAAGGCCCATGGTGCAGTGCATCGCTCTGAGGGAAGACAAGACATATGAAGCAGTGGGTTAGGTGGCCGATATCCCTTCCCTCCCTCCTCACCAAGATACTTGCCCCTTTACTGAAACTGTTCTATTCAGCATCTCATCCCTCTACCAGCAGATCAATACAGTGCTGCAATAAATCAATTTGTTTAAAGGTGAACGAGCTTTCACAAAGGAGAGCTCAACCCAGCAAAGTAATTTCTTCAATTTCATGACTGGCTCCTTTGTCCTTGGCTGCAATATTGTCAGAGTATTTACAATACAGAAACAGGCCCTTCGGCCCAACTGGTCCGTGCCGGTGATCATGCCCCACACGAGCCTCCTCCCACCCTACTTCATCTAATCCCATCAGCATATCCTTTTAACTCCTCTGATCTGAGCACTTGCCAGAGCAGCTCAATCTTCAGAGAAATACAGGTGAAGGCAGCAAGATTGAGCAGTGTTTGTTTGCTGCAATGAATAGCACCCACAGAGCTGTAGAAAGCAAATTCATGCTTTGGACAACCATTGGGTGGGGAGTGGGGGGGGGGGGGGGGGGGGGGGGGGAGAAAAGAGAGCACTGATCGAAGGGGTTCATCCGAAACATAGGGTGTCGGGAAATGAAGAAGAGTGCTTCTCCTAGGGGGCGGAAGAAGAAAGGCACTGATAATATTAGGAGCAGGACGCCTGTCTGCTGACCCACCCAGCCATCCGGTTAAAATGGTGCCTGGAAATCTGGGGGAAAAAAAACTTAAATTGGGCAACAAAACAAAATTAATTGATCTGCTGAGTATTTCCAGCATTTTCTGTTTATATTTCGGATTTCCAGTATCCGCAGAGTTTTTCCTCCCTGCTCACTCCCTATTAAATGATTGTTGATGGGGCTAACTAACCTGAGAAACAAGGTAAGGAAGAAATCACTTCATCATTGTTTTTATTCAATCTTCAAAGAGATTCAGTGCCTTGCACAGTCATTGAAAACCCCAGGGAAAAAAAATACATGTGGGTGAAAAAATGGTTAAAGGAGGGTTTTTTCCCCCCAAGTAAATCTAATTAAACCGTATTTTCCAAACTAGCCTTGCCTCCCTCAAAGTCAGAGGGAATGTGAACCCATCGCCCGAAGCACTGAACCACAGCAGAGAGGGCAAATGGGCACAAACACACAGCTGAAGACTCTCAGCCTAGCTCTGCTAAACATGGCAGCCCTGGCAAAATGCTAAATTGGTCAAGTTTTGCTGTGCAGGTGGATGTTAATGATCCCGCAGCACTCTGAAGAGGAGCAGCGAATTCTCCCAGTTAACTTGGCCTTCTAACCATAAATTAAAAAAAAAATCCATCCTTTAGTCAACTCATTACTGGTTGCAGGACCCTGCTCCGCACAAAATGGCCATCACCTTCAACAGTGGCTGCACTTAAAAAGTAAACCATTGGCTGCGAAGTGCTTTGAGACATCCTGATAAAACGTGACAAGGTGCGAAAGAAATGCAAGTTCTTTCTTAAGCTCAGTTTCCCAAAATTATCATAATGTTGGTAGCTTCAAAGCCAGATGGTATCAAAGGGGGCAGGGACAGAAGGGGCTGCGGCAACATGACTTTCTTTCTCGGTTTCCTTTCAATTACCCATTGGAGAAAATGCACCGAGGTACGGATGCAATGAATTTCGACAATTTTTTTTGGCAAAGAAATGTAATCCGTTAAGTGTACCCCAAATGCTTAAACAGCCCATTACATATTACATTGCAGGACTGGAATGCCCATTGACAGACAAGCGTTAAGCTGCTGTGCACCATTACTGTACTTCCTTACCTAGCAGCTTTTTGGTGTTGGCCTGCGAAGGTTGCCCCATGTCCAGACTCATAGACTTGCGCGTCCTGGGGCTAATTTGCCCCATTGTTGGGTAATTAGCGGCCAAATATCTGTCCGAGGTCTTGGGTGAAACCCATGGCTGGCTTTCTCTTAAAGCTCTGTGAAGAGAATGGAGGGAAAAAAGGGTGAGACTCCATTTGGTCACAGTTGGAGAAAGTTTAACCTGTCAGCGAAGAGGCTTCAGAAAGACAACACAACCTCTGGTATTATACCAAGGATGCATTATGGGGGAGAAGAGTGAAATATGATACCGGTGAAGATAGCTAGTTCATGTGTGAGCTTTAATGTTCATGTACGGCTTTTCCCAGAGACCCAGATCCTGAATGCAAGGTAAGAGCGCCTAAACTCAGACTTGGTAATCCATTCCTTCCCACTGACTATTTTTCATCTGGCAGATGTGGAACTAAGTATTCTTTATATAGAGAAGTCCTGATGAAAGGTCATCAACCTGAAACGTCAACTCTCTTTCTCTCTCCACAGATGCTGCCTGACCTGCTGAGTATTTCCAGCATTTTCTGTTTTTATTACAGAGTTCCAGCATCCGCAGTCTTTTGCTTGTGTGTTCCTTACATAGTTCCATTTTACTTGTTGTGGTATTACAAATTCCAAGGGAGATTTAGTGCTCTCGCATTGTGTCTTGGGTTGCTTCTCAGTAAAACTGCTTCCATCTTGAAAATTCCCTAATCTGGAGTTACAGAGCAAGGGTCACCCATCAGTGTGCCTCTGCAAAAACATCAACCAACTTTATACCTTTATTTCGTCCATATTTACCATCAGATGAACTGGTTGGTAGGAGTTGCTGAGCCCAACAGTGCAGTGCAACTGAAGTGGCATCATCTGCAGGCACAGGGTCAGCTTCTACATGTACGCTGCGCCTCCCCATCACTCACCTATGCCTCTAGAGCTCCGTGCTATCAGACTGCCTGTCCAACATCATGGAATTACATGGAATGTACAGCTAAGAGACAAGCCGTTCAGCCCAGCAGGTCCATGCCGGTGTTTATGCTCCACACGAGCCTCCTCCCACCCCTCTTCATCTAACCCCATCAGCATAACCTTCTACTCCTTTCTCCCCCTTACAAATCAGTTAACACTATGGCAGCAATGAGAATTTACATTTGATTCAATTCACAGTTCAAACAAAAACAGACTAGGAGGAGTTAATCTGGCTAGTTATTTTTGGAGTTGCATTTACAGATGGGGAATCATGTTTGCCAGTTACTTCCAGAAGTCGGCAACAGATCAACACAGCGAAAAAGATAAAATGCAAACAGTAAAGAAAAAAAAAAGGTACACAGACCTGGAGCCTGGGTCGGAATGGTACATGGAATATATATCCATTGGCACATTCTCCATGGAAATATCAGACAGCAAGAGTGACTTTCTGTGTTTCAGACTGCATCGACTCCTCACCTCCTCTGAAACGGTCAGCAAGGCTGAGGAAAAACAACACTTTTTTAAACGACTTGCTTAGTAAGTCTGCTCTGCATCAGAGTCAGTGAAGATGGTACCAGTTCCTGTGAATCACTATTTCAGAGACTAATATCGGTAAAATAATACAGGCAGCATTGTTAGAATACTCGATTCCCCTTTAGAGGCTCCGGAGCGCCAGCTGCAATGCAATCTTCTCCACTTGTCGCCTGATGGCACTGGAGATAGCTCCAGGGAGACCAGCTGCCCCTCTAGTGCCTCCACCAAGTGGTCACTCTCCATGCATCAGACTCACAACAGTGAGCTCTGGTAGGCTATTAGACTGCTGGAGTAGATCACAACTCAGCTGATCGTGCGATGGTCTGTGCATCCAATTTCGAGCAAGGGATCCAGAGGGGAGCAGATTGTTGATTTTTTCGCTCCCAATCTATCCACTCACCGCTGCCCGGGCAAACTAACTCAGCACAGATTGGGACTGAAATCTGGGACAGTCTGGGGCTCAGCTGTCTTTACCAACTGAGCCACTGGGGGTGCTAGAACACCAGGTTTCATCTGTCCTTCCAACTTGATGGCCAACTTTTGGCTGTTTTTGACCAACATGCTCGACGGTGGCAGTGTGTTCAATTCCACACGCACGCCACCTCCCTTCCCCGACTTTTCCTGGAGGTTCATGTGACTAAGTCAGCATATCACCAATCACATAACAGGACAAAATCTCAGCTGATTCAGTTACATAAATATTTGACAATACAAAAGCAAATAAAATTGCCTTCTCACCTGCAAGATAAGCTACACTTTGAGTGTTAACTTCAAATTTGTCACAGTTTCTGTGCTTGCCAACCAAGGCTAGTAAGGTGTGCAAAATTCTCACTGTTCTGGCCACTGTGGTGGGGGATGGATGTCTGTATCCTAAAAGAGGGGAGGAAAAGAAATCTTCAGATTTTTTTAGTGAATAACTTCAGTATCTAACCTAAGAAACATTGAAATCCAAGCAACATATTGTGGATTGTCATCCGAAACAAAAACTAATACATAGTTGCAATTAGCTCAACTTAGCACTAAGTCATTGTAAGGTAACCCATGAACTGGAGGCGCAAGCACAGAACTTATTCATTTATCTCTGCTATAAAAGATATTTCTAAATCTAATGTAAGAGGGACGATGGCCAGAGCTAGAAAGAGGAACAACGTTCAGAGAAAACAATCATAAAATAAATCAATGTCAAAGATATAACTTGTGTCCAACCACTAAAGCTTTATCACTTGGTTCACAAAAGCTAGCTGAAACCCCGACACATCCTTGAAACGCTTACTCCTCAGGCAGAAGTACGCTCAATTGTTGTGCCCCCTAACCCCCATGGTCTAGAAGTTTGCTACGATATACTCTGCAGCTCACACAGAGCACTTGGCTGAAGCTACAGAGGGCTGTTGGCAACCTGACGCCATACCACAGAATGGGTAGCCACCTTCATGAGAAGACCGGGGTGGGGGGCATATTAGCAAAAGCAAAGGTTGCTGCGGTTTGCGAGGGCAGCTCAATTCAATTTATAGCATTTTGCTCTGGAGCTCTTTGCTTTGGCTAATATTTCCCCCCCCCCCCCAGGTCTTCTCATGAAGGTGGCAACTCATTCTGTGGTAGGGTGTTACGTTGCCAACAGCCCTCTGCAACTTCAGCCAAGTGTTCTGTGTGAGCTTCAGAGTGTATAGTAGCAAACTTCTAGACCATGGGGGTTAGGGGGCACAACAATTGAGCGCACTTCTGCCCACATACATGCATTTTTTCAAGCAGGGGTCACTGTATATTTATCAGGAATTGGAATCCTGCCTGACGCTCTTTGCTCTTCCTATAATGGAACGTCAAGGCCGATTGTAGTGTTGCTACTGCTGTCTTGGCTGAGAGCAGCTAATTGAGCACAGACTTGAGATGAGTTTGATACATGATCAAGATATCAGACTGAGTAATTTGCTAATTATAGACTTCCACAGAGGCCATCCACTCTCCACTGCCTGCTCATAAGCATTCTGCAATCGCAGGTACTGAGCAAGCAGAAAAGACAAAATCACACATTTGCTTACAACTGCAGGTTTAAAAATGTTCACAATTGTATGCCACTAACATAAAGAAATCGGCAATGAAAGTCAAGAACGGGCACAAAATATTGTACATTCTTTGCTACGAGGGAGTCTATTCCTTGGCTGAAGTGACCAAAGCTGAACCATGGAGGAAGGACGCATATCCAACGTGACCAAAACCCTCAGCCAAAAGTCAGTCTGTCTAAAGATACGACAGGGATTCCCTTTCAGGTCAATTAACAAAATTCAGGAAGTTGAAGACATTGCTTGAAACAAGCCTCCCACCCTCCAGCCTCGCCCCAATGAAGTTCAGCCTGATGTGGATGACCCTAGGAGTCATGCAATCATGTGGCAAGCATTTTGTTTTGGATCCTACAGTAATGAGAGAGATCGCGGCAGCCCTCTGAGATGACTGCAACCTTTGAATTTCACAGTTGAATTGCATTCGGCATGGCCACTTTGGGCCCTTTAAATTCAAGGACCAGGATATTTCACACATCTCGCATCTAGTATGTGAAAATACAAATGAACCAGGGGCATGAACAGTTGGACCATAACAGGTTCGTAAAGACTTCAACTGATGAGGATCTCCTCTTGCTCTTTATTGGAGATTGCGAATAAACTGAGCAGATTTAAGCCTCTGAAAAAGCTTGATTTTCATCCATCCATGGGCCGAATGGCCTCCTTCTGTGCTGTACTATTCCATGATCCAGGACATACAAACATTTGCAACAAGTGGCAACTTACTTTTGGGGGTTTTATAAGCTAACTCACAATAAATTAAATATCTGCAATTAAAGCACTGCGAAATGGTGGATCGGACTGACCAAAGCAATTTTTCTCTCAATTCACTGTGCATAAATCCAAATCTCTCAGTAAGGAGACAATTCAGATCTCAGAAAGGGTAGGTTGGCAAATGCTTGGGCATATCCATGTTATCGGCTCAGGTCTCCTTTGAACAAAATTCTTTTTGCTGTTTTGGGCTTTGTAAAAGACTGAAAAAAAGAGGAACCCACCTCACTATAATTCCTTAGCTATGTCCCACTTCTGTACCTCACCTCCTGAAAGAAACTTATTCAACCTCCAATTCCGTTTAGGTACGATGAGGAAGGAAGGCTGATGATATCAAACCAGCATGTGACCAGATGCACAGACGCTATCAATTACTTTTTCAACTAAATTGGGGTCAAACGTTTGCCAGAATTGAATCAAGTATTCAATTGGGGTTGTGTGCAGTATAAAGGGGAGAATTTCCTCCAATACTTACAATTATCTGCAAACCCCATTCATCCCGCCAGATCAAGGAAATCCTGAGGAGTCATGAATCAACCTGCAGTAATGAAGCTGAAATTTCTGACAATCAAGTGGAAACCACTTTTTAAAAACAGAAACTCTGCCAAAATTCTGAGAAAAAGGCTACTTGATATTGAGCCGGCTGAGTGTCCTATCCTCCCACACATACTTGAGACATGCGGGAGGGGAAGAGATGCTTTCTATTTCCAATAGAACAGTGCCAAAGTGAATCTTCTGGAGGAGGGAGGAGGAATTCTTCAGGGAGACTTTTCACACCCACTTAAATCCTGCCCTTTATATCACAGCTGACCTCCTTTTCTGTCGATAAACTGCGTGCGTGTGATACAGATAAGACTGCCGGCTGCCCAATGACCTTTCTTGAAGTTGCTAAATCTCCGGTTTCCTGTACAAAGCCACTCCATGCTTCCTGTAGTGGCTGATATTTTATTGAGCAAAGGACTGAATAACAATGGTCTTTTCCTTCCCTAACCTCTTGTTCGCTAACAGGACTGTTGTAATCATCCCGATTTGTTGAACAAGTTAAAAATACTGGAACAGATCTTGCTGAAATAATAAGTGTTTAAACGACGCACAACGTTATTAATGTGCAAATTGGCCAGCAAGTTCGGGGGATTAAGAGATACGCAGTCAGTTGTGAATCTCCAGAACCTGCTGGTTGATTTATGCCGCTCCGCAATTTGCATTGCGCAAACAGCATCTCACCCTTAGCCTCCCCATTATGTTGAAGAACTTGCTGGCTTTGGACATGAATTGCCTATTAAACTTGCCACAGAAAGCCAAGTCTTGTAATTAATTGGCTAAATACTCTTAACAACGTGATAATTGTTAATGACTGCCAATCAACTTCACTAGTCAAGAAAGTGAACAATTTAAACTGGAGTCTCATTCCTTCAAATGAATTGTTGTTGGAGATTTAAAAAAAGAAGTTTTTAAATTTTCAATTATTTTTCTTACTTTTCCGTTGTCAATTTTTTCTCTCTCTCTTAATCCAATCTTGATTTCCCTCTCTGTTTCTCTTTCTGTACATGATTTAAATCTAATTCACCCGCCTTCTCAATCATTCCTGTTTATTTCACAATCCATAAATCTCATTGGTTAGCGAGATGCTCTGTTTGTCCCAGCGTTGACTACGGTCTCAGATGCCCTGTTGCTGTCACCGCACCGTTATCAGCTCGTACAGCCCTCAAGTTTGGACGCAAAAAATTTGAGCTGGAGGTGCAGGAAAAACTCCAAACAACGGTGTACACCGCAAGATGCCCCTGCTCCAGCAAGTTCCAGCCCAATATGTTTTCAATGATGAGATTTTAATTTTTTAGGTTTCTTTCTCTCCTCAGGGTGTGGGCAATGCTGCATTCCTAGTTACCCAAAGGAGGTGTTGGTGGACCATCTTGAACTGTAGCGATCGTTTGTGGCTTGCTTATCCACTTCAGAAGGCAGCAAGTGTCAAAAAAATATAATGTGGACTAGAGTCATGCATAGGCCAGATGGGGTAGGGTGGCACAGTGCTGTTGCTGGTGGACCTTCAGTAAAAAAAAAGTTTTAAATAAAATCTCCCTTCTGCATGTCCTTGACCATCTTGCACTTAAATTTCTGTTGAAAGCAAGCAGAATTTTGATGTAAATATTTTATTTATCCTGCCTATCTTTGTAATCTCCTCCAGCACCACTACCCTCCGAGATCTCTGCGCTCCCTAAACTCTGGCCTCTTGAGCATCCCTGATTTTAATCGCTCCACCATTGGCGGTCGTGCCTTCAGCTGCCAAGGCCCTAAGCTCTGGAATTCCCTCCCTAAACCTCTCCGCCTCTCTTTCCTCCTTTAAGATGCTCCTTAAAACCTATCTCTTTCATGTGCCCTCATATCTCCTTGTGTGGCTGAGTGTCAAATTTTATTTGATAATCGCTCCTGTGAGGCACCTTGGGACAGTTTACTACGTTAAAAGCGTTATATAAATACAAGTTGTTGTTAGCTGTTCTCAGGATATGGGCGATAGTGGCCATGCCACATTTATTGCCTATCCTTGGCTGCCTTGAAGATGGAGTGGTTTGCCAGGTCACTTCAGAGACATCAAGAGTCAACCACTTAGTGTGGGATGAGAGTCAAGTGTAGGCCAGACTGAGTGGAGATGACACATAGAAACATAGAAGATAGGAGCAGGAGTAGGCCATTCGGCCCCTCGAGCCTGCTCCGCCATTCAATGCGATCATGGCTGATCATCCAAATTCAGTACCCGGTCCCTGCTTTCTTCCCATACCCCTTGATCCCTTTAGCCTTAAGAAATATATCCAACTCCTTCTTGAATATATTTAATGAATTGGCCTCTACTGCCTTCTGTGGCAGAGAATTCCACAGGTTCACCACTCTCTGGGTGAAGAAATTCCTCCTCATTTCTGTCCTCAATGGCCTACCCCTTATCCTTAGACTGTGACCCCTGGTTCTGGACTCCCCGACCATCGGGAACATCCTTCCAGCATCTAGTCTGTCTAGTCCTGTTAGAATTTTATAACTTTCGATGAGATCCCCTCTCATTCTACTAAACTCCAGCGAGTACAAGCCCAATCGATCCAATCTCTCCTCATACGTCATTCCTGCCATCCCAGGCATCAGCCTGGTGAATCTTCGCTGATCTCCTTCCATGGCAAGAACATCCTTCCTCAGATAAGGCAACCAAAACTGCACACAATACTCAAGATGTGGTCTCACCAAGGCCCTGTACAACTGCAGCAAGACATCCTTGTTCCTGTACTCAAACCCTCTCGCTACGAAGGCCAACATACCATTTGCCTTCTTAACCGCCTGCTGCACCTGCATGCTTACCTTCAGCGACTGGTGCACAAGGACACCCAGGTCTCGTTGCACTTCCCCTTCTCCCAATCTATTGCCATTCAGATAATAATCTGCCTTCCTGTTTTTGCTACCAAAGTGGATAACCTCACATTTATGCACGTTATATTGCATCTGCCATGCTTCTGCCCAATCACCCAACCTGTCCAAATCATCCTGGAGTTTCTCGGCATCCTCCTCACAGCACACACGCCCACCCAGCTTTGTGTCGTCTGCAAATTTGGAGAGATTACATCTAGTTCCCTTGTCTAGATCATTAATATATAGTGTGAATAGCTGGGGTCCAAGGACTGATCCCTGCGGTACCCCACTAGTCACTGCCTGCCATTCGGAAAAAGACCCGTTTATTCCAACTCTTTGCTTTCTGTCTGCCAACCAGTTCTCTATCCAAGTCAGTACCTTGCCCTCAATCCCATGTGCCTTAACTTTACACGCTAATCTCTTATGCGGGACCTTATCGAAAGCCTTCTGAAAGTCCAAATACACCACATCCACTGGTTCTCCCTTATCTATTTTACCAGTTACATCCTATAGTTTATATTCCCTTCCCTGACAAGAATGAAGAGAGGAAATATAAACTAAAAAGGGTACAATCCTAAAGGGGGTGCATGAACAGAGAGTATATGTGCACAAATTGTTGAAGGTGGCAGAGCAGGTTGAGAAAGCAGTTAAAAAAGCTTACGGGATCCTGGGCTTCATGAATAGAGGTATAGAGTACAAAAGCGTGGAATGATGATGAACCTGTATGAAACACTGGTTCGGCCCCAACTGGAGTACGGTGTCCAATTCTGGGCACCGCACTTTAGGAAGGATGTGAAGGCCTTAGAGAGAGTGCAGCAAAGATTTACGAGAATGGTTCCAGGGATGAGGGACTTCAGTTACGTGAATAGACTGGCGAAGCTGGGGTTGTTCTCCTCAGAGCAGAGAAGGTTGAGAGGAGATTTGAGAGAGTGTTCAAAATCATGAGGGGTCAAGACAGAGTAGATAGAGAGAAACTATTCCCATTGGCAGAAGGGTCGCGAACCAGAGGACACAGATTTAAGGTGATTGGCAGAAGAACCAAAGGTGACATGAGGAAAAACTTTTATTTTTTACTCAGCGAGTGGCTAGGATCTGGAACGCACTACCCGAAAGGGTGGTGGAGACAGGCTCAATCACTGCTTTCAAAAGGAAGTTGGATAAGTATCTGAAAGAAAAAAATTTGCAGGGCTACGGGAAAAGGGACTAACTGAAGTGCTCTTGCAGAGAGCCGGCACGGGCTCAACGGGCCGAATGGACTCCTTCCGTGCTGTAACCATTCTATGACGTCAGTGAACCAGCTGGGTTTTTACAACAATGAAGCAGCTTTTGTTGTCATTTTTCCTAGTGCCAGCCATCAAATTACCAGATTTCTTCAATCTAAATTTCACGACTTGCCAAAGTGGTATTTGAACTCATGACCTCTGGGTTGCCAGTTCTGTACCATGACCACTACCTACCATACCCTGTATAAAAAAAAATATATATTTTCCCACGTCAGGGAACCCAGTTGGTTGTGGAGCTGAATTGGGAGAGATCAGGGAGCAGTTTGCCCTTCCACCCTCACCCCCCAGGAATTGTGGACTTCACAGGGAGACAAACACGAGAGAAAAAAACCTGGAACAAATCACTTGCTGTAGTCCAACTCCAGGAGACTCCCGATACAGGATAAAGAGACAGGCTTGCTTGGGCCCGGTGATGATTTATCTGTTCTCAACAATTCTTAGGTTCCAGAAAAACATATCCAACTGCTAGGAGCAGGGTGACCTGAAACTTGTATATGCCCACGTTCAAAAATGGTTTGTAGCACCAGTAAATCTACTGGTTAAAAAAGATCAACTTAACACCCAATCATTTTTTTTAATTTTTTTTTTAATAAAATCGGCAACTGGTCAATCGAGGGATAGCTTGCTGAAACAGGCAATCTTGTCTACAGATAGCAAATTGTTCGACCTAATATCAATGTGGTGATTATTCTTTATGTTTAGTAAGAAGTATTGTGATTGGTTGTTTGTTTCCTGCCTTGGGATATATGCTGTAATCTCATTGGTAGTTGATGTCATGTGATTTGTGGTGGCCATCTTAAATTCAGTTCTTTCCAGCCTTCAGTTGGGACTGGGTGTTGAAAGATGTGCTACAGGATTTTTAAGTTAATAAAGCCTAGATTAGAAAGGCAAATCTATTCTTTATTTCAATCATCGTAGAATTTATTTCATAATACTCGAGTGTTTCTTATTTTATGTTTATATATAAACTCTCCTCAACCTAAAGGGTTTGAGAGGTCTTCGCCAGATTCCTGTTGATGCATCTGGATGCCTGCTGGTGTCACCAATCAGCACCCCCTACCCCAAGAAAAATTGCAGTTTGCGCACACAAATTCAAAGACAATAACCAGGATTAAAAAGTTAGATGAATATCTCTATTAAACACACAGTGCACAAGGTGCGGAGCAGATTTAGGGAGGAAACATTTGATTTGCAAAGTGCAACATTGCAAAATGATAAAAGGTCTTCTCCATTTTTATAAACAAATCAACACAAGGGCACAACACAGCAGAAACTCTAGAATTTTAAGCAGCAGCTGTTAGACTAATTCTCACCTTTCATCAGGTGTCCCACTAGTGCAAAGTTGAAGTTAGAGTTGAAATTGAGCCCTACAAAATGGTCCATCTGCTTGCAGTGCCACTCTAAAGGCCTTCTAATCTCCATAAATACCTCCTCTGGACTCTGAAAGAAAACATCAAATTACTACAATGAACAATCTTATTCATCAGGGCTGCTGGCTCTGCAAATTGCTGACATTTATTGGAATCACAACGCACGACATAATTACCAATGGTTTGGAGAAACAGTCTGGTCCATGTTGGTTTCTCCTTCCAGCTGCCATTTTGAATCAAAATGGTAGCTGGAGACAAACCCTTTGGCAGGTTTCACTTATTCATTGTTCCTGGGCTGGGAGACCTGGGCTCAGATCTCAGCCTACATATTATGGTTGTCCCCAGGTGGCTTATTGACATCCAATGGGAAAAGGAAAAAAAAAAATACAAGTTCTACCTCAAGTCAGACTTCACATTCATTACTGGCTGGACAGACCGGCAACTAATGAGGGCAATTTAAAATCGATGACCACAGGCACCTCGAAAACCCTTGTTGGCCAACCTGACTCGTCAACAGAGTATGACGAACAAACTGTAGGCAAACAACCAAATTTCAATTTCAAAAGTTAATTTTTCGCTGGAAGTTCAACCAGCATTCTCTGGTGAAGAAGGGGGTGCGAGGTGATTTGCCCCCCAGGTCAATTTCCACTTTGGTACGACAGCTCGTTAGCGAGTGCAGAGGGCTGCTTCAGGTTTAACTGCCCAAGTTTCCAGCCCTCTAGCCACCCCCTGGAGGGTTAAGTCATCTCACCTGCACTCAATATTCCAATCTGACACAGTGCTGGCAGCAAGAAATCATGTGGGGACTGCCAAGAGTCCAGCAGCAAAATATTTTATGACCTATTATGTTTGAATGCTGTAAGCTTCTACAATATTTGTATGGCATGCCATATAGTTCATCGTCTGTAAAATTCACAATATATTTCAGTTTAACAAAAAAAAAATCATTTGTTTTAATAGAGAAACTGAGCAAAAACACAGCCTATATTTAGAAGAGCAGTGTGCCCTTCAACTTTCTCTTTCAGATGCTGACTGACTTGCGACCTACTAAACCACTTCTTTCAAAACCGACTGGACTTTTCCCAGATACCAGTCTTCCTGACAGAATATCGCACTTTCAAAGTATTTGCAGTCACCTCACCTTGTCATTAAAAACTTTAAGACTATCCAGCGTATGCAGATTCTGTTCCAGTAATGCGGTACCAGCTGAGTATAGGTTGACTTCGTCCAGCTGCAACACTGCTACTGCCACCCAAAAGAGGGCCTTGTGCATGTTTGAGTCCTTTCAAAAGCAGAGGGTATGGTCAGTGAAGCAAAGCTGCTATTAAGTCAATTCCATAGTTATCTATAGTTATAAATCAGGTGCATTTGTAGCAACACTGCAATGCGGCGACAAAGGTGAGCACGTATAGATCAGTAAATTGTCTTATTTTATGAAGTTTTTCTTTCCCTTCTTTGGGTTGATCACTGTACAATCCATCTTACCCCAAGCTAAGAGGACAAGCAGGTGACCTACTTGTAGGCGGGAATGTGGAGTAATCAGATCAGCCATGATCTTATTGAATGGCGGAGCAGGCTCGAGGGGCCGAGTGGCCTACTCCTGCTCCTAATTCGTATGTTTGTATGTTGTAGACCTCAGCTAAGATGCTTTGTAATGGTGCATGGCACGAGGAAAATTAAGTAAAGTCATGCGCAATTGAGGGGAGGCTTGGCTTGGCGAACGAGTGTGGAGGGCATGTGGGAAGGCAGTGCACAGGAGAATAGGCAGTTACCCTGGACCACCACTGCATACAGTCTAGCAGTTAACTACAGAGCAGCATTGGTGGAGACCCAATCATTTTAATAAAGCCCCTTCACTGCTCTTTGGCAGGAATGTTCAAATTATGGCCAGTGGGCCATGAGCAACCCACCATAAAAAGGCAACTGTTCAATTTTCACCCAAAGTTGCTCGTTTGTGCTGTTTGAAACTTGCATCTTTGGAGGTTTTGAAAGGGCTGCTCGTGACCTGGTTCGCCTCATTGTTTCATAAATCCTAAATCAGAACCCCAGCTTGCGCTGGCAGATATTACCAAGTGCCTCCTGACACTTGATTCCACCAGCAACCCCTGACAACTGGGTGGTTTTGGAATTAAAGCTCGAGGCCTACTTGGAATGGTAGGTAGGCCACAAGCTGCCCACAGACCACATTACAGGTAGCGATGCTTGAATAGAAAAGCGGACAAGGAAAATCCTGTGACCATCAGGCTCGCAGTTCCTCCAAATGACAAATGGGAGGCAACTAGGAGAATGGCCTATGAATCAAAAACATGGGCTGACTGCACTTCCAGGCGTTACCGGGGTTTCATAAAACAATGCACATTGTCTTTCCTTTAAAAGATGGGAAGCAAACACTACATGTTTGTTTTTACAATGCAACTCCAAGGCAGAAAGTAATTTAAGAGCGTTATTAAAAAAAAAGATAATTATTTCTCTCAGTTCTGATGATCTCTTCTGTCTATGTATAATTAATGAGATGCATTACAGGATATGTTTTGTACATGTTATCAGGCAAAGTGCCTTTAACGAGTAGACCATCAACAGTACTTTGAAAAGGATTACAACATCCTTTTTCAACAAAAAAGGTTACTAAGCAATAACATCTGGCTCGGTGATAGCAGGGAATGAATCAGCTGATATATAATCACCGACCATTTCAACTGCCAGTCATCACACAGTCAATCATTAACACCGCAAAGTAATTTACCAATGTTATCAGTATGCACGGTTTAATATTTTTTTTTGAAGTAAAAAACAAATAGAATGCAAAACAAAATGTCAGCTTGGCATCACTCCCCTCAAGAATCAGAAGGTTGTGACTTCGAGCCTCACTACAGACTTCAGCACATAATCTATGTTGACACTTCAGGGCAGTACTGAGGGAGTGCTGCATTGCCAGAGGTGCCATCTTTCAAATGAGATGTTAAACTGCAGCCCTGTCCGCTTGTTCAGTGGATGCAAAAGATCTCAACACTATTTGAAGAACAGCAGGGAGTCTCCCCGGTGTGCTTGCCAACATGCCTCCTTCGACCAACACCACCAAACACATTATCTGGTCACTCGCTGCTGTTATCAGGACCAGGCTCTGCACAAACTGGCTGATTTGCCTTTATAACAAGACTAACTACATTTCTAAAGTAACCCATTTGGGACATCCTGAAGGCATGATACATGTGGTAAACCACTGTTGTTGTTGTTACACACTGTTGTACCTATGCATGCCTCAACATGTCTCGGCTGGCTCCACCCACACAGGCCCAGGTATAAAGGTGATTGACCTGCAGCCCCCTGCCTTCTTGGAACCCAGTCAACCACGAGAGGCATGCTCTGTTCTTTGCTAATAAAAGCCCTTAGTTACTCTCTTAACTCTCAGTCTTTTATGAGTAATTGATAGCGCATCAATACATAAATGCCTTTTCTTCCTTTCTTCTTCCATTCAGTATATTCTTAAGCTCGTCACATTTCTGATTGGGGCGTATCTCCCAGAATCTCTTGTAATCATCTCACCTACAGGAAACACTGATCATTATTTTTTGTAAATGAGTCTTTCATTCTCGGTCGAGATACACTGGCTCAGTCAGAAACGTTAACTGGTAAGGAGAGGTTAGAGTTTGACCCAAAGTAAAATTTACTCCGAATATCGCCAGTGAAAAATTCTGTTTGGCAAGTTCAACAAAAACAATGTGCGGCTGACTCAGAACTCCAACTGCTCGATATTTTAAGGCGGCGCTCTCTCTCCTAAAGCCTGGTGTCCCGTTTCACAAGCACCGGCAGCAGAGTTCCGGCAAAGGTGCGCACGGCCGCACAGTGGTTTGTCAGGTCCTGCGCAGGCCGCCCACCAGCTTTTACATTGTAGATACCGCGCACGTGCAAAAATTTGAATGGGCCGCGCACTGGGGGAGGCAGGCCGTGCAGGAGGCAGTGCGGCTTATGGGGGGGGGGGGGGGGACATTGACCGGCAGCCCTCTGTTGCATTGTCCAAGTGGCCATTTTTCACATTCAAGCCTAAAGCAGAGAATGCTGGTAGGCTACTTGATCACAAAGGATACCCCAACTGAGCCCAATCCTCTTCCCACTCCGTGTCAAATTGTGCACTTTCCAGCAAGGATCACCAGGTAGCCATCAGGAGCACCAACTAAATTTTCAACCTCCTTCAGTACCAAAGTCGATTGTAGTGCTCCAACTGCTGCCCAGTTAACCCAGCACAGGCTGGGGGATTGAAACTCGGACATTTCTTTCTTGCACAGCTCACTTTAAAAAAGAAAAATAATAGAAAGACTTGCATTTATACAGCACTTTTCACCATCTCAGGACATCCCAAAGCGCTTTACAGCCAATGAAGTACTTTTGAAGTGTCGTCACTGTTGTAATGTAGGAAACGCGGCAGCCAATTTGCACACAGCAAGCTCCCACAAACAGCAATGCGATGTTGATTGAGGGTTAAATATTGGCTCGGACACTGGGGAGAACTCCCCTGCTCTTCATCCAAAGAGTGCCATGGGATCTTTTGCATCCTCCTCAGAGTGTAGACGGGCCCTCGGTTTAACATCTCATCCAAAAGATGCCACTTCTGACAGTGCAGCACTCCCTCAGTACTGGACTGAAATGTCAGCCTAGATTTTGTGCTCAAATCCCTGGAGTGGAACTTGGACCCACGACCTCCTGACTCAGGCAAGAGAGTGCCACCAACTGGTCAGAATTAATTATTTGATATTTAAAATGGGGTGACACTCACATTGAAGAGAAATATATTCAGTTAAGGTTCTGTTTTTTAAATATAAAGTCAGAACTGTACTTCTGAAAAAAGTATCTGTCTTTATTTAACAAATATAACCACCATTTCCTCATGTTCTGTATTTACCTTATTGAGCAGTGGTTGAAGCTTGGTCAATGCAATGACAGTGGCTTCTATCAAAACCTGGCTGTTGTGGTTATCGGGACCTTTCAGGCAACTCTCCAGACCCTGTGCACATGAATAGAAAGGCCACAATGGTTAGTTTTTCTTGGTGAAAACATACACAAAGTGAGTGGTGACAGTGGTGGGGAACTTGCATGTCCATTTCCAACAACCCCTTATGGAGTTTGGGCGCCATTTATCAGGTGGTTTTGTGCTGTCCACTAAGATTACATAGAATATACAGCACAGAAACAGGTCATTCGGCCCAACTAGTCCATGCCGGCGTTTATGCTCCACACGAGCCTCATCCAAATCCATCAGGATAACCCTCTATTCCCTTCTCCCTCATATGCTTGTCTAGCCTCCCCTTAAGTGCATCTATACTATTCGCTTCAACCACTCCCTGTGGTAGCGAGTTCCACATTCTCACCACTCTCTCGGTAAAGAAGTTTCTTCTGAATTCCCTATTGGATTTCTTGGTGACTATCTTATATTGATGGCCTCTAGTTATGCTCTTCCTCACAAGTGGAAACGTTCTCTCTCTATCCAGTCTACCAAAATTTTTCATAATTTTAAAGACCTCTATTAGGTCATCTCAGCCTACTTTTTTGGAAAGAAAAAGAGACCCAGCCTGTTCATCCTTTTCTGATATCATCCATGTAAATCTTCTCTGCACCCTCTCCAGTGCCTCTATCATTTTTATAATAGGGCGACCAGAATTGTACGCAGTACTCCAAGTGTGGTCTAACCAAGGTTTGATACAGGTTTAGCATAACCTCCCCACTTTTCAATTCTATCTCTCTAGAAATAATCCCTAGTGCTTGGTTTGCTTTTTTTATGGCCTTGCTAACCTGTGTCGCAACTTTTAGTGATTTGTGTATTTGCACTCAGAGATCCCTTTGTTCCTCTACCCCACCCAGACTCGCACCCTCCAAGTAATAAGTGACCTCCCTATTCTTCCTACCAAAATGTAATACCTCACATTTATCTGTGTTGAACTTCATTTGCCAATTATATGCCCATTCTGCAAGTTTATTAATGTCCTCCTGCAATTTGTTGGTCCTCCTCAGTATTGACTATCCCCCCCCAATTTGGTGTCACCTGCAAATTTAGAAATTGTGTTTTTGATTCCAAAGTTTAAATCGTTAATGTAAATTGTGAACAGCAGTGGTCCCAGCACTGATCCTTGTGGAACACCACTACCCACCTTCTGCCACTGTGAATAGCTACCCTTTACTCCCACTCTCTGTTTTCTGTCCTGAAGCCAGCCAGCAATCCATTCTGCTACTTGTCCCCTGACTCCACATTCTCTGACCTTGTTCATCACTCTATTATGGGGTACCTTATCGAAGGCCTTTTGAAAATCCAGATAAATTACATCGACTGCATTACCATTGTCTACTCCCACTGTTACCTCTTCAAAAAATTCAAAAAGGTTGGTTAAGCAAGACTTTCCCTTTTGAAATCCATGCTAACTATTCATTATTATATTTTTGGTTTCGAGATGTTCTTTTATTTTCTCCTTTAGTCGCGATTCCATTATTTTTCCAACCACCGATGTTAAGCTGACTGGTCCATAATTCCCTGGACATGTCCTATCCCCCTTCTTAAATATCGGTATTACGTTAGCTATCCGCCAGTCCTCTGGCACCTTTTTCTAACGAATTATTAAATATGTGTAGTAATGCCTCTGCTATCTCTTCCCTAGATTCTTTAAAAATGTGTGGATGCAGTCCATCCTGACCAGGGGTTTTATCCTCTTGAGTTTGATTGGTTTATTTAATATATGCCCTTTTTTTTTATTTTAAATGCACTTATCGCATTACTAATCTCATCATCCAATGTCATGTCCACCTGTTCTATCTCCTTGGTGAATACTAAAGCAAAAAAATTATTTAATATTTCTGCCATCTCTCCATCGTTACCTGTGGCATTATCCTGTCTTTCCCTTAATGGCCCTATTCCCATTCCAACCTTCCTTTTTTTATTGACGTGTCCATAAAATATTTCACTATTTTGTTTTATGCTCCTTGATAATTTAATTTCATAGTTCCTCTTTGCCTCCCTAATTGTTTTTTTGACTTCTCTCCTAATCTTTTTGTATTCTCCATTATCAAGCACTCCCCTGCTGTTTATGTACTTAATGTATGCCTCTTTCCTTACCCTCAATTGTTCCCTTGTGGCTTTATTCATCCATGGAGTCTCATTATTGTTTAGTTTGTTCTTTCCTTTTAGCAGAATATATTGTTCCTGCACTCTGTTGAACACCGTTTTAAATGTTTCCCATTGCTGTTCTACATTGTTATTTGCCAATATTATTGTCCATTTCGCCCGCCCCCCCACCACCCCCAAGTTCTATTCTCAGCCCCTCAAAATCAGCTTTTCTCCGCCCCCTCAAAGTCAGCTTTTCTCCAATCTATTAACCTGTTTTTCATCATACTTAAGTCCTTCTCAATTATCATCTTAAAGCGTATAATATTATGGTCACTATTGCCTGCATGTTCCCCTATTTTTACTTCTCATCTGCTCTGATTCATTCCCCATTACTAGATGCAATAGTGAATTCTCCCTTGATTGGGCTTTTTACAGATTGGGTTAGAAAGAGTCCTGTACACATTGTAAGAACTCCATTCCCTTATCTCCTTTACCTACCTCTTCTGTCCAATTGATATCAGGGTAGTTGAAATTCCCCATGATTACAGTATTATTCTATGTTTTTTATTCATTTCCCTAATTTCACAGAATCACAGAAACCCCACAGTGCAGATAGAGGCCATTTCGGCCCATCGAGCCTGCACCGACACATATCCCACCCGATCCCCGTAACCCCTACATCAACACATATCCCACCCTATCCCCGTAACCCCACGTATTTAATCCCCCTAACACTAAGGGTCAATTTATCATAGCCAATCAACCTAACCCGCACATCTTTGGACTGTGGGAGGAAACCGGAGCACCCGGAGGAAACCTACGCAAACACGGGGAGAATGTGCAAACTCCACACAGACAGTCACCCGAGGCCGGATTCGAACCCGGGTCCCTGGCGCTGTGAGGCAACAGTGCTAACCACTATGCCACCGTGCTGCATATTTGTCTGCATATTTCTTCCTCTACCTCCCTTCCACGATTAGGTGGTCTGTAGACTACACCTATTGGTGTGACTGATCCTTTATTGTCTTTTATCTCTATCCATATGGATTCTATTTTTGTCTTGCTGATATCTGCGTCACTTTTTCCTACTGCCATTATGTTATCCCTAATAAGTACTACCCAAACCCAATTTTACTAAGGCTGTAAGCAGGCAAGGACACAGTGGGTGGAAGGCCCTCATCCAAGTGATTTAACATAAGAATTAGGGGCAGTAGGCCATATGGCCCTTCGTGCCTCCTCCGCCATTCAATAAGATTATTTAGCACAGAACGCAAGTACAGTAGCATGAATGCAATTCTACAAGTAGTTGCCATGCCAATCAGTTCTTCTACCTCAAACACCCCCCGCCTCAATAATTATTTGCTCCCCAACTCGAGTTACTGACTGAAAATCTGAAACAATCAAGTAAGCCAAACACTCGACTCCCAAGTTCATGTCTCAGGGGTATGCATCATTTAAACTAGTTTATCTTAGACTGATCTGTCAGTTCTTAACATCTCTGAAAAGCTTGACATGGGTACAAAGCAACTTCTTTCTAGGTCCAGACACGTTTGGATTTTTTGGACTTCCAAAAGGCTTTTGATAAAGTCCCACATAAGAGACTGTTAACTAAGGTCACGGAATTGAGGGCAAATTATTGACCTGGTTAGGAAATTGGCTGAGCGGCAGGAGACAGGCAGTAGGGATAATGGGTAGGTACTCAAATTGGCAGGATGTGACTAGTGGTGTCCCGCAGGGATCTGTGTTAGGGCCTCAACTATTCACGGCATTTATTAACGACTTAGATGATGGCATAGAATGCCATATATCCAAATTTGCCAATGACACAAAGATAGGCAGCATTGTAGGCAGTGTAGATGAAAGCATAAAATTACAAAGGGATATTGATAGATTAAGTGAATGGGCAAAACTGTGGCAAATGGATTTCAATGTAAGCAAATGCGAGGTCATCTACTTTGGACCTAAAAAGAATAGGACAGGGTACTTTCTAAATGGTGAAAAGTTAAAAACAGTGGAGGTCCAAAAAGAGACTTGGGGGTTCAGGTACATAGATCATTAAAATGTCATAAACAGGTACAGAAAATAATCAAAAAGGCTAAGGAATGTTGGCCTTTATATCTAGAGGACTAGAATACAAAGGGGTAGAAGTTATTCTGCAGATATAAAAAACCCTGGTTAGACCACACCTGGAGTACTGTGAGCAGTTCTGGGCACCACACCTTAGGAAGGACAGATTGGCCTTGGAGGGAGTGCAGCGTAGGTTTACCAGAATGATACCCGGACTTCAAGGGTTAAGTTACAAGGAGAGAGTACACAAATTAGGGTTGTATTCCCATGAATTTTGAAGGTTAAGGGGTGATCAATTGTTAATTTTAATCTGAGATTGATGGCTTTTTGTTAACCAAAGGTATTAAGGGACATGGGCCAAAGGCGGGTATATGGAGTTAGGTCGCAGATCAGCCATGATGTCATTCAATGGCGGAACAGGCGTGAGGGGCTGAATGGTCTACTCCTGTTCCTATGATTGCAGTCATCAAATTGTTCACAAATTTAACCTGTCACGCTAGAGTTACTGCATGACACTTTCTAAATTGTTGAGGGTATAAAAAAATGGCTTCAAACAGCAAGATATAATCTTACTTTGGTGAAGGGTTGGAGGGAAGTAAAGTAATCTCGGAATCTGACTTGCCATTTGAACTGCAACTATAATGGGGCAGTATAGAGAGGGGGCAGTATAGAGAGGGGGAGTAGTTTATGATGTTTGCTTAGAGGACGATATGTTGTGTAGGCCCGTCAAAGGATGAAAAATTCACCCCTCTAAAAATAAAGGCCATTTATTGCCGCACTCTCTCCACTGGCTGATGACTTATTCTTGCAGCATTTTCAACATCCTGAGGGTCACCACTGACCAGAAACTTAACTGGACCAGCCACAAATAATGTACCTACAAAAGCACATCAGAGGCTGGGTATGCTGTGGCAAGTGACTCACCTCCTGACACCCCAAGGCCTTTGCACCATCTGCAAGGCACAAGTCAGGAATACTCTCCACTTGCCTGGATGAGTGCAGCTCCAACAACACTCAAGAAGCTCGACACCATCCAGGACAAAGCAGCCCGCTTGATTGGCACCCCCTCCACCACCTTAAACATTCACTCCCTCCACCACCAGCACACCGTGGCTGCAGTGTGTACCATCTACAAGATGCACTGCAGTAACTTGCCGAGGCTTCTTCGGCAGCAACTCCCAAACCCATGACCTCGATCACCTAGAAGGACAAGGGGAGCAGGCACATGGGAACACCACCAAGTTCCCCTCCAAGTCACACACCATCCTGACTTAGAAACATATCACCCTTCCTTCATCGTCACTGGATCAAAATCCTGGAACTCCCTCCCAACAACACTGTGGGAGTACCTTCACCACACGGACTGCAGCGGTTCAAGGCGGCGGCTCACCACCACCTTCTCAAGGGCAATTGGGGATGGGCAATAAATGCTGGCCTTACCAGCGATGCCCACATTCCATGAATGAATAAAAAAAATTATGCTCTATGGTAAGTACCTCATAAAACATGCAGAATGTTGGCACTTCAGAACAAAATAAGCTGGTTGTATTAACTATACATGCTTGGTGACGACACCGAATCTTCACTCTTGGTTTACACGGTTGACCTCTGGTGAGTCAGTTTGCTCAAACCAGACCACCAAATTCTATTCCTGTAGCCAAGCCTTGGTTTCTACGTTTTACAGATTCTGCAAATACTGAATAGCAATCCTATGTAAAAGGAACACATCCTGTTTATGCTTTAATTATGTTCCTGTAAATGGCTGATTATCTGATGCTGATAGTGACTGAACACAATTTATGCGAGTCTCAACAACAACTTCCAGCAGTTATATGTGCCTTTCACATAGTTAAGCATCTCACTGTTGTGTGTTAGACCAGAGAAGGACAGGGAGGGTTGGGGGAGGTGACTGAAAGCACAAAGAGGTAGGTTTTAAGGAGGCTTTCAAGGGTGGGAGAAATGTAGCAACAAAGGGAGGGATTTCCAGAATGTGGAAGGATGATGGCTGAAGCCTTTGCCACTGATGGCCTAGCAGAGGGCTGGGGAAAATTGGGCACTAGGCCCCAAGATGGTGTGAGCAAGGACACAGGGCTGGAGGAAGTTGCAAGGTAGGAAACAGCAAATTCATGGAGGTTTCTGAAGACAACTAGAATTTTGGAACTGATGCATGGAGGGACAGAAAGCTAGTGGAAGCTGGCAGGATTGGGATGAGAAGCAAGCAGCAATTGGTATGGGATAGGACACAGACAGTGGAATTATGAATGTGTCAGATGCAAGTTGAATCTCGAAAGATCAACAATAGCAGTAGGCATTTATATAGATCAGCCAGAAGGATGTTGGAAAATGAAGGATTGAGGTGACAACAACTTGCATTTATATAGCGCCTTTAACATAGTAAAACATCCCAAGGCCAGTGAGGTGGGGATGGAGGACGATAGCAAAATACTGCAGATGCTGGAAATCCGAAATAACAACAGAAAATGCTGGAAAAACTCAGCAGGCCAGGCAACATCCGTGGAGAGAAATTAGAGTTAACGTTTTGAGTCAAAACCCTTTATCAAGACTAAAGAGGCACCGGGAATGAAATAGATTAAGAGGCCAGGCTGGGAGAGAACAAAAAAGAGAAGAGACATGAAGAGGTATTCAAAACGAGACGGTGATAGGACTAGTGGAGACAAAAGACGGCTCTAGATTAGGTGTGAAATGCGCTGGCAGAATGGGAGACAGCTGCCATGTGGGAGAGAGAAAAAAAGGAAAGGTGGGGGGAAGGGAAGACCCAAAACAAAGGTGTGGATGAAAAATATAAGTAAAAATGTAATAGGGGTCGAGGTTACGATCTGAAATTGTTGAACTCGATATCGAGTCCGGAAGGCTGTAAAGTGCCTAATCGGAAGATGAGGTGCTGTTCCTCGAGTTTACGTTGAGCTTCCGTGGAACAATGCAAGAGGCCAAGGACGGTGAGATCCGAGTGGGAATGGGGTGGTGAATTAAAATGACAGGCGACCGGATGAAGGGTTAGAAGCTCACCTCAAGATCAAGCAGGATGTGGAAATTACTGCAGTCAGGGTCAGTATCTGGAGAAAGGGACAAGCTTAGGAGAGAGTGCAGAGAGTTACTTTCAGGGTTTGCAGAGAGTTACTTTCAGGGTTGAACAGGATGGCTTTGGTCTTGCCAATGTTGACTGCAAGATATTGGATAGCACAGCAACAGTCATGGAAGCAAGGGTGGGGGCGACAAGGTGAAGCTGATGTACATGAAAGCCCTGGCACCACGTCTGCAGATAATGTCACCAAGGGAAAACATATAGATGGGAAAATAGGAGGGGGCCATGGATTGCCACTTGGAACTTTTCCCCTCAAATTTCTCACCTCCTCAAGATACCAATTCACAAGGGGATACCATTTCAGGGACACTGGCTGCAGTCAAGTACCTTGCCCAACCAGCTGGTCTTCCCTTGAGCTCAGCGAGCGCTGGCAGGCGACTCGGACATTGCAGCTGATCCTGATCATGTTTTCGCCTCGTGCCCATATGTGACTGCTTTCCAGTTCGATCATTGGCTAGCAACCATGAGCAAAAGCTGAATTTTTTTCCCTCCCTTCCCCAGTGCAGGGGAGCTGAAGCCAACTATAATACCTCTATACTTAGAAGAGACCAATTATCTACCTGGAACCTATCTGTTCAATACGACTTGGTATCACAACTGGAGGTTATCACCACTTTTAAAATTAAAAACTTCACAAAAAGCTGTGATCAACTTTAATTAAGATTAGTTGTGTAATATTTGTATTTAAACAGATGATGCCGTGGATACTGATTGAGGGGAACTTTTGAGTCAGATGGTACAAGGAATCTGAATTGCCATCTGCCATGTCATGCCATTTCCCATGAATTTAACTCCTCAAAGCTTTCAGGCTCAGCAACATCTCAAACAGTTTCCCAAAATACAACATTTGCAAAAAATATTCATAAAGGGACAAAAAAGATATGTTTCATTGCAGATCTTTAAGAGCGTTAGAAGTGATAATGATGTGGAGGCTAATTTTTTTGAGTAATCTATTCATAAAGTTGCATTTAAGTAAATAAGCTAAAAGAAAAAAGGTACAAGGGCAGCTTTTTAAAATTTCAAAACAGTTTTTAAGGATTATCTTAAAAATAACAAAGAACGGACTAATATGCTCAGGATAAAGGGTAGGCCATTCAGGACTGAGATGAGAAGAAATTTCTTCAGAGGGTGGCGAATCTTTGGAATTCTCTACCCCAGAGGGCTGTGGAGGCTCAGTCATTGGGTATATTCAAAACAGAAGTCAATAGATTTCTGACTAGTAAGGGCATCAAGGGATATGGCGATAGGGCCGATGAATGGAGTTGAGGCAGAACATCAGCCATGATCTCACTGAACGGCGGAGCAGGCTCGAAGGGCCGAATGGCCTACTCCTGCTCCGATTTCTTATGTTCTTATACTCAGGTAGCAATTTTGAACCCTTTAAAAAAAAATTTGTTTATGGGATATGGGTGTCGCTGGCAAGACCAGCATTTATTGCCCATCCCTAGTTGCCCTCGAGAAAGTGGTGGTGAGCCGCTTTCTTGAACCGCTGCAGTCCGTGTGGTGAAGGTGCTCCCACAGTGCTGTTAGGGAGGGAGTTCCAGGATTTTGACCCAGCAACGATGAAGGATCGGCCAATATATTTCTAAGTCAGGATGGTGTGTGACTTGGAGGGGAACTTGGATGTGATGGTGTTTCCATGCACCTGCTGCTCTTGTCCTTCTAGGTGGAAGAGGTCGCGGGTTTGGGAGGTGCTGTCGAAGAAGCCATGGCGAGTTGCTGCAGTGCATCTTGTAGATGGTACACACTGCAGCCACGGTATGCCGGTGGTGGAGGGAGTGAATGTTTAAGGTGGTGGATGGGGTGCCAATCAAGCGGGCTGCTTTGTCCTGGATGGTGTCGAGCTTCTTGAGTGTTGTTGGAGCTGCACTCATCCAGGCAAGTGGAGAGTATTCCATCACACTCCTGACTTGTGCCTTGTCGAAGGTGGAAAGGCTTTGGGGAGGCAGGAGGCGAGACACTCGCCGCAGAATACCTAGCCTCTGACCTGCTCTTGTTGCCACAGTATTTATGTAACAACAGATCAACCAGCTTAGCAAGGATTGTCAAAGTTGTTACATTCCTGATTGAAGAGCAGGTGCAGATTTATGTTGGAAGTTTGAGAATTATTATTTATTTTCCAGCATTTAGGTTTTTATTTTGCTTATTGAAAGAAAACAAAGTTCACTTCAGAGAGTCAGATGCATCATTTATAGGGTCACAGTTAAAGCCAATGCACAGAAATTCATGGAATGAACAGTAACTGGACCCAGAGAAGAAATAAAAAGGCTGATGAATCAAAATTCAGCACAGAATATGATTGTTCACACATCATCCATACGTGCAGATGAAGTGTCGATGGTAAAAGCAACCCATTCCTCCAATGACAGAAAACTGTGACTGCCAGCAATGCTGGAAGATGGCGTGCTTGGTTATAATTAAAAGGAAATAACTAATTCAACTTTATCTTTTGACTGATGCAAGATCCTCTGAAGATCCCCCAATAGCTCTAAGACTTGGTCATCAGGAAGTGAACTCCACCACCTCGGAAATGGTTAAAAAGGTATGTCTGTCAGAATTGCTGCAGTTTAGGGACTGTTAATTAAATGTGGTAAAGGGACCTTCTTATCCAAGGTCACATATTCATTATCAGTAGCCATCACTGGAAGCTAGGTTGATGGTCATAAGGTACACCAAGAGTACCTGTGCAACCCTGCACTTGCTTTGCATGCATCTCAAATAGATGACTGTGCTTGCTTCCACTTGTTGGTGTCCTTGTCTTGCTTTTAACTCAACATGCTTTACTTACTGGACAATGTTGTCTTGGTACTGTACTATTAACCGATAGGCACATGAACCTCAATGTCATCTGGTCATAGCTGAGAAACTTTAACTAGCTCTGCAACAATATTTTATACATTTATTGTAATTCATTAAAGGGTTCAAATTGGAAGCAAGACAAAAAGATCTTAGATAGCGATTACGTATGTTTGCACAGTTAAGTGACACAATAAAAGATTAATTACACAATTTAAACAGATTCAATTGTTAACCTTTCAAACTGATAATCTCATTCTTTTGAGTTGGGGGTTATCTTATTTTCAAGGATGAAGCTAAGAAACTAAGAGCTGGGGTCGGGGAGGAATTATCCAGATATTTTTATCCCCAATTGGTCTGGGGTTTTAATCTGGCTTGGCTTTTCACCTCTCCCGGGGGGGTCACATAGTTTTCGGGTGGGGTGGAGAGAGTATATATTGTGATGCACAAGGCATCGCAATCATGTGGGAACGGCTGGTTGGACCAGAGGGTCCTTTCCTGTCCTTCAATGTTTGTATGTTCGTAAAAGACAAACCTCCCAGTTCAAAGATAATTTGGGCATTAGGAAGGCAAGTCGCATGCGCACAGACTCTAGGTTTGCAGCCGTTCTTCCAAAAGGTAGTTTTATTAGGAAAAACTGAACTCTGATGAAATCCCTATCAATTTTAGTGGAAAGAGTTGGTGCGAGTATAAAATAAGAAATTCTGTTTTGTATTTAGTGACTGTCTATCGGAGGAATTTTGCCCCTTGTTCCTTGGGGAAGCATCAAAACCCTAAAGCCGAGTTGAAATTTTTTTTATTAACGAATGAACAGCACAAATTGTTGACTGAACTATAATGGATAATAGGATTTTGCAAAGGAATGTGTTAACCACGAATCTGAGGTATCACAGTCCTTTTTGATGCAGCCTCTAAGTCCCAACTAGGTAGGAGAGAGACCAAAGTACAGCTAAAAGGCTGGCCGGCAGAAAAGCAACAATCTCTCCATCAACATACAGTAAAATGTTCCTTAATAACAACAGAAAACGCTGTTCATGTACTTGTGCATTGTACAATGCACAAGTACAAGTTGAATTATTATTATAATATCCGTGGAGAGAAATAGAGTCAACGTTTCAGGTTGAAACCCTTCGTCAGGACTGAGAGAAAAGGCAGGAAATGAAACAAAAGGCAGTTTGGGGGCTGGGAAATGGGGGAGGGGATGAAAGAAGAGACATTAAGAGATATTCAAGGAATAGGACAAATAAAGAAACAAACAATGACTCGAGATGAAGTGTGAAATGCGCTGGCAGAGCGAAAGACAGCTGCCATGTGGAAGAGAGAGGAAAAAAAAGCCACAAACCAAAAGTGTGGATAAAAAATAAAAATATAAATCGGGGCCGAGGTTATGATCTGAAGTTGTTGAACTCGATAGAGTCCAGAAGGCTGTAAAGTGCCTAATCGGAAGATGAGGTGCTGTTCCTCGAGTTTACGGTGAGCTTCCGTGGAACAATGCAAGAGCCCGAGGACGGTGAGGTCTAAGTGGGAGCGGAACGGTGAATTGAAATGTTCCTTGCTCCCTCTGAATACAATACAGTTGCACCTTTACAATGTACACTCCACCTCCACCCCCAATGCCCCCATGCAGTCCGGGCTCGATTAGAGTTCCAGAGCCATTTGACACTGTAAATTAATGCAAGCTGTTGGTCCACAGTGACAGAATACTCCCACCAAAAACCCCCTCCTGTTCGGCCAACGTAACAGAACCAAATTGTTCTTACTGTATGTACAAAGTGCAGAGGTACAGAGAGTTTGTAAAATGCCTGTACCAGAAGCGACTTGTGCGTGGGGAACAAGCAGCAATAAGTACTTGCTGGCATGAAAAAGCATTCACGGTCCATTACCACTGCATCGGCTCTCCTACCACTGCAGCATTGCTAAAGTGGTCTTATGTCTGAAGATCAGTCTTTCCTTTGGGACTTTGCTCACTCTAGAGGTGAAGAGCAGAGGCTGGATACGTGCCAGGGAAATATCAGTTCAATTCAATTCAATTTTATTTGTCATATATGCAGCAGACGTGTGTACTGCACAATGAAATGTTGATTTTTACGAGTCCTCCCAACATTGAATCCTCCCAGCTATGCTGCCACCTTTGTAATGGAGCACTTACAGGTGCTGTTGCTGGTAGACCCTCAGCAAAACAATTTAAAATGAAGTCCCCCTTGTGTGTGTTCTGGATCAAACAGTGACATTTCTGTTCAACACAAACCAGAATTTTGATGTAAATTATTTTGCTTATTCGTTTGTTCTCAGGATAGGGACGATAGCGGCAAGGTCACATTTACTGAGCGGCTTGCTGGGCCACTTCAGAGGGCAACGAGTCAAAAAGCTAGTGTGGAACTAGAGTCAAGGGTAGGGATGTCACCTTCATGAATTGGTTGGGTTTTGAGACTATCTGGCAGCTTTCATGTTCATTTTTTTCTGGTGCTGGCCCACAAATAGCCAGATTTATTGAATTCAATTTCACAACATGCCATGGCGAGATTTGAACTCACAACCGTAAATATTCACTCCCTCCACCACCGCTGCACCATGGCTGCAGTGTGCACCATCTACAAGATGTACCGCAGCAGCTCGCCAAGGCTTCTTCGGCAGCATCTCCCAAACCCGCGACCTCTACCACCTAAAAGGACAAGGGCAGCAGGCACATGGGAACACCACCACCTCCAATTCCTCTCCAAGTCACACACCATCCTGACTTAGAAATATATCGCATTTCCTTCATCGTCGCTGCGTCAAAATCCCAGAACTCCCTCCCTAACAGCACTGTGGGAGCACTTTCACCACACGGACTGCAGCGGTTCAAGGTGGCGGCTCACCACAACCTTCTCAAGGGCAATTAGGGATGGGCAATAAATGCTGGCCTTGCCAGCGACGCCCACATCCTATGAATGAATAAAAAACCTTCGGTACCATAACCACTACACTCATATACCATACCATACCTGAAAGCACAAAACAGCCCTGCACACATTAGAGATGATGGCCCCTGTGCATTAGTAGTAACAAAACTGTAAAGACATGCTTTATAAATGGGTTTAGGATTGTGTTACAGGCAGGCCCACAGGAGAAATCTCTCTCACGGCCAGAGGGTGTCATTTATCAGAGAATATCAGTAACAGTTATTTGGAGACAATCTCTCCATTACCAATGCAACATCTTCCTGGCCTCAGAACAGGCCTGCCTGCACGCTTTTATTTAATCTCAAAGTCAACTTTTGTGTGATCTCAAAGCAGCCGTTAGTTTAATCTCAAAGTGAGAAAAGAGGTGCGCAAATCCGCTTAAACACATTTCCAGCTTTTGAAATTTTTGAGCTGATCCCCCTAAGTTTTGCAGCATCACTACTGGTTCAGAGACATGGCTTTTGAAACATAAGTTTATGCTTCGTATTAGCTAGAATGTAGCTTTATAAACTTGAGTTTAAGAAGGCAGTGCAAGGAAAGCTGCAACACAAGTAATGTTTTGCACTCACCTTGCTGAGGATCCGAATGATCTGTTTAATCTGTCCATGGGTTACTCGCTTACTGATGCAGCCAAAGACAACGAGGGCTCTCGGCTGAAGAGATGGGTTGTACTGGAATGCAAATCTACGTAGAGCAAGAACAATTAATAAGGGACAAGACAAAGCTGCAATGATACCAGACAGTGCATTGTGCGAGTACCAGACCAGCTGGAACAGGAGAATCATGCACCAATTGTTTTCACACATGACGACTAGGATCGTCTCTGGTTCAATACTCAAATCGGTGCAGAGTTAGCAGAGCTCACAGTTGCCAGAAAGGGCGCAATTGACCTCAGCACCTGCCCCCCTCCTGCCCGAGCTGGGGAGGAAAAATTCACCCAGTGTTGCACATTTCTCACGGTTATCCACCGACTCCTGTTGCAAAGTGCACACATGGGCATCCTTGGAGGGCAGGATTTGTCTTGGATGCAATGTCCCAGTGGGTACTGCAGGTAGAAAGACCACAATGTGGCAGACCAGCCTATTCTGGTGCCAGTGTTTCCCTCAAACTATAGAGCATAACGGCCGAGGCTTACCCCACTTAAGAGCCAGCCTTGCAAGACCAAATGGACTCTAATTATAAGTGACTCAGCTCTCCGCATGCTCATCCCATTGGCAACCGACAGTTGATATCAAAATGGCCTTTTAAAGTTTTTTTTTAAACCCCTTTCAGCTCCAACACAGAGTTTGGAATAGCAAAGAAGCTTGAATTGTTCAAGGGAAATAGATAATTGATGGCCAGATTTTATTGTACATTTATAAAAGATGCAATATACATCAGACAATGCAGGTTTCTGCATTGAGAAGGATGTACAGTAGGAGTAAGTGGCGTCGTCTCCATTTGACTATGTGAAGCGCATGAAATGTTTCATCATTTAAATTGAAAAATGGCAGAGACGCAGTGCACTGGAGCATCATGAAATGGCGGGACACGAGTTTGATTCATCCGCTCTGCTTGGTTCCCAATCTCAGCCACGAAAATGGGAAGGAGTTTCACCACGCAAGCTTCCTTGGAGTCAGCTCAGGAGAAGCGTGGGCGGAAGGTCTGATAACAGAAGACCCACTTCCCTGTTCTCCGGGACATAGGAGATACGAAGCCTGATGAGACCACGGGTGGGGGGGGGGGGAAGGAATTAAGGAAAATCGAAGGGCTGTACACTGCAAAACTAAGAGAAAACACAACTTAATTTTTGTACAATGCGTAGATTAATAGAACCTACTTTTGTGCTAATTCTGTCCACTGGTCCAGCCACTTGCAGGTTGGTATGTCCCTCATACAGGCCTGAAACAAACCATGGATTATTACAACTCTGACTGCAATCAAATTCTTCCATAAAAATATCAGATCGTATTACTGCACTGGATAAGATTTTTCCCCTGTTGACCTGTGACATGAATCAACTGAGCGACCTGTGGGTGGCGCTGTCCAGGGAGAGTATAAATACTTTGACACGGGCCCAGCTTGCACAGGGCATTCTTAACAGGAACTAGTGAAGGACACAACTAGACCTCCATGTTGTAAAACAGTTGATTAAAGCTTTGTTTAATGCTTAGACCAAGTGCCTAGTAGTTTTCTTACATCAACCTGCATTAACTGGGGAATTCTCCTTTTAAAAACACACATTTATAGGACCACTGGCTCGTCAGCACCCACCCTTCCCTCCACACCTACAATAAACTAACCTGGTGGTACCCATTTTCCAATATATGCCACTCTTATTCAGAATACAAGGGTCAAAAGTGAAACCTGCATTCCTACCACACTCCAATGAAGCGTGGTCGAAGCAAAGTTTAATACTGAATGTAACTTGAGGGATGGGCCACACACAATCAGTGAAAAAGGCAGCATCAATTATTCATCTTGGTTTACTTTCTTTACTCAAGCAATAACTATTTAATTGTAACTAACACACTTTGAAATTGGCACAAGTACAAAGAATGTAAAGGTTTGCTCAGAACACTGCTTTGCTCCTCAGCCGACGCCCTGTTAAAGAATCATTTTCAACAGTGAAATGAGGGAAATGAAATTAGTTTTACAATTTGAAGATGCATACAAGAAGTTTTAAAGGAATGTGTCAGCAATATTTAATAAAAATACATAAATCAGCAATACTTTACCAGATATGGCAGTGAGTGACAACAAATGGCGTTTGAATTTTCTTTCCTTGTATCTCCCATTTAAAGCGAACAATTTTCATCCCTGTGCTTAAAACCCAAACACCCTCATTGTGCTCAGTGGGACCTGGTCCCAGATGCCTGCCATTCCACTATAAGCAAGCCAAGGTACTTCAAACTCAGATTTTTCTCTTCCCAAAGTGAAGGGCCTTTCTACCTTCTTCAATGGGTTGACCAAGTTAAGTCCAGAGTGACGGGGAGGGGGGCATGTTACTGCAAAGCTATGCCCTGCTAACTGCGAGTACATGCTGTTACAGCAGCGCACCACACTACTGAGACATTTCCATCAGCCTTTCCTTTATATCCATTTCTGACCGACTTGTGGAAAAACACAAGCTGTTCCTTACTACAAAATATGCCTACTTCCTCCAAGATGTATTCTTACAAATCACCTGTAAGGAAGCTAAATAATACAAGTTCATTACAGCAAGGGATTTGTTTCTTCTGATCAGATTCTTTGCTGATAGGAGCCAGAGTATGTATTATTGTATTAAGAGCTGTATTTGCATTTATGTGACTGTAAAGCTGTCTGTGTCTCTCTTACCTCCATTATTTCCAACAAGGCTTCAGTTACAGTTTCTAGGGAGGTAAGAGCGAAAGTCTCCCTCTCGTAGGATCCAGGAGAGAAGGAACGATCCCGATAACTGGATCGGAAAGCAATCACAGCAGCCGATTTGACTTTACTAATTCCAAAGAGCAGGTAGAACTTGGGCAATGAAAACTCAGTTAGACTGAGCCTCAGCACTTGTTTAGTTTCTTCTGTTAGGAAGGAAAAAGAAAGCTTGTTTTCAAACAACATGTAAAGCACACTCCAACTCAAAAGGTCTACAAAGTTATTTAAACATGTAAACCTAGAAATTACTGGTTGGGATATAAGCGTATGGAGGCTTAATGTGGTCATGACAATCCTCTGGCTGCTATACCAGTCTATATTTAATGGTTATTGGTTCTACTGAACACTAGACAGGAGTATCTTTTTAGTGTATTTCTAGGCTACAGCGTTCAGTGCATCTATTGAAGCCCTAAATGTAAAAGATGTAACAGTAACCCCAATCAGTAATATCTTCAAATGCAGAGACAATTACAATGATTCAATTTCTTTTTTATATCATTGCACTCGGAAAATTCTTTACCAAATGACCACTTGTGACTTTCCTCCCCCTCATCTTTCACCTGCTAAATTATCTCCCATCCCTTCCTCAAGGCTGGGAGACTGTTGCACAGGTCACAATAGCCTTCTGGTGTCTATTGCTCAAGTCACTCGAGCCTGGGCAATGGATGCCAGCAGGCTATTTAGATGTCGGAGGCATCCTGTACTCACCACACATCCCATTGTGCCCTTCCAGCAAGGATCAGTGGCGAGCAATTAGGAGCAAGAACCCTGGCTCATCTGGGGATGCTGAGGCCAACTATAGCATCCTTACCACCAGAGATCAGTCAACTCCGTGCAGATCAGGATTAACCTGGGATGATCTTGTTTCACATTGTTCCATATCACATTTGCACCAAGTCACTTTGCACCTCTGTTTGCAACCTCAGTGTCCCACTGAACTCTGATCCAAGCTTCCAACCCCATATTCTCTCCATCACAAAGACCGCTTATTTCCACCTCCGTGACACCACTCGCCTTATCCTCTGCCTCAGCAACCTTCATAGATGCCGCTGCCAGCTTCAGACTCAACGATTCCAACGCTCTTCTGGCCACCCTCCCATCTTTCACCCTCTTTAAACTTTAGCTCATGCAAAATTCTTGTTGCCCATAGCTTATCCTGCACCATCACCCCATACATCCTGTGTTTATGAAAACGGGCTCCTTAACTCAACAGCACATTGGCGCCGTTACATTTTTAATCAGATCCCCAAATAGGATGGTAAGCTTCAGAAAGGTCTGGTTGAGCCTCAGACAGTGACCAGGAAGAGGAATGGAGTCGGTGGCTAGAGTTTATTGGAAGCTGGTTGGGGGGGGGGGGGGGGGGGGGGAAAACAATGGCTTCTGTCTTCCCAATATTCAGTTGGAGGAAATTTCAAAAAAAATTACTCCAGTAATGCAGTAGCTGAGATTCTTACTGCACCACTGTATTCATTTGAGTCGAGTTTTTACTGTCACTCAAACCTAGCCACCGCATACAAAGATAAATTCTGTAAATTGACATGACAGATTAAGAGGCAAAATACTACAGGGGTTGATCACTTTGTCTGGAGGAGAAAAATGGATACATGCCTTGCTGGTGAAAATTTCAGCTCATCCAGGACTGGATGTTGGACAAGCAGCATGACAAATCAGACAGTGGAGGAATAAAGAGCAATGGTGGCAAGATAGAGCTTTGCATCATCAGCGTACATGTGGAACTTGACATTGTGTTTTCAGATGATGCTGCCGAGGGGCAGCATATAAGACGAGAAATAGGAGGAGGCCAAAGATAGATCCTTGGGGGAACTCCAGAAGTAACGGTGCAGGAGGGGAAGAGAAGCCATTGCAGGGGGATTCTCTGGTTTCAACTGGATAGATAAGAATGGAACCAGCCGAAGGCAGTCTCACCCAGCCTAACGACGAAAGAGAGGTGTTGGAGGAGGATGGTCCGGCCAACCATGTCAAAGGCTGCAAACAGGTCAAGAACGATGAGGAGGAATAGTTTACCACAGTCACATAGGATGTAATTTGTGACTTGGATAAGGGCCGTTTCAGTGCTGTGATGGGGCAGTCTTTCAATTAGATGAAATTAGTGTCTCAATATTTGGACACTAAGGGAATCGAGGGATATGGGGATAGGGTGGGAAGGTGGAGTTGAGGTCGAAGATCAGCCAAGATCTTAACAAATGTCGAAGCAGGCTCGAGGGGCTGTATACTCCATTTTGTTCCATATACCTTGATACCCTTACCTAACAAAAAACGATCACAGTCCTGAAAATTTTCAGTGACCCAGCAGCCATACCCTTTTTGGGAAGAAAATTCCAGATTTCCACCACCCTGCCTGTGGAAAAAGTGCTTCCTGATTTCACTCCTAAATGGCCGAGCTCTAATTTTAAGATTGTGCCCCTTGTTCTGAATTTCCAAAAGAAATAATTTCTCTGCATTTCTTTTTATTCATTCACAGGATGTGGGCGTCACTGGCAAAGCAAGCATTTATTGCCCATCCCCGATTGCCCCCTGAGCCGCTGCGGTCCATGTGGTGAAAGTCCTCCCACAGTGCCATTATACTTCTTTGCAGCAGTTTGGTACAATTGGCCATTTCAGAGGGCAGTTAAGAATCAACCACATTGCTGTGGGTCTGGAGTCCAGATTTATTTAATTAACTGAATTTAAATTCCCTAGCTGCCGTGGTGGGATTTGAACTCAAGTCTGGATCATTAGTTCAGGCCTCTGAATTACTAGTCCAGTAACATAACCACTATGCTACCGTACCCTGCTGAATATCTTTACCATACTGAATATCTTTATAATTTTCAATACCTAGATTAGATCACACCTCAATCTTCGAAACTCATGGGAATACAAGCCAAGTTTATGCAACCTGGACCTCATAATTTAACCTTTTAAGCCCTGGTATAATTTTGTTGACACTGCATTGAAGTGTCAGCCTAGATTATACACTTAAGACCTAGAACGAGGATGCCTTTGCTTTTCGTTTTCAAATCTAGATGAACGTACTAGTGTGTAGAAATTTAAACTGCAGTATAGTAATCAAACTTAACAGTTCTAAAAAAAGATAGTTCCAATACTTAAGACGGCGTCAAATGTTAAGCCTGCTCCTCCTGAAAGGTACAGTATTTCAACTGAAAAATTGTCTGTACTAATCGCAACAATTTTGAAAGATTTCATGAACTGAGATTAATTTTGAAACAATTTCTCATTTGTTGTGTAACCATTCCTCAACTAGCCTAGCATTGCTGAAATACTTCAAGTAAACCTTCACTAGTTTTAACATTTCCATCAAGTTCCTAGCAAACATGACTCAACAGTGCAACAACACCCTCAAAATCTGCACTAACTTAAGGAACAAGTAATGTGAGAAACAGAGAGCTGCACTAGTTCCATGGAGTTGCATTTTTTCCCCCAGAGTCAGTGAACTTTGCTTCTCTTCTATATTGCTTCAGACCTGCGCGTGCTGACTCCCATCAGTATGTGCAATATTGTGAAGAAGGTATACTTCCCAGATTTGCCATCATTACCCTTGATAACAAAAACACTTGCATTTATTAATGCCTTCACTGTGGAAGCTTCTCGGAGGCATAACCAAAAAAATGGTACACCGAGCAAAATGATGAGATATTAAAAAAGGGGTGATCAAAGGCTTGACCAGGTGGGTGTTAACGAGGGTCTTAAAGGAGGAAAGGGAAGTGGCGAGGTGGAGTGTTGTCGGGAGAGAAGTCCAGAGCATGGGGGCTATGCGGCAAAAGGCATGGCTGCCAATGATAGAGTGAAGGAAGGGGTGGATGCACAGGTCAGAGGAATACTGAGTTCTTGGAGGAGGGGGGCAGGGTTGTAGGGCTGGAGAAGGTTATAAAGATGGGGTGAGGTACGACCATGAAGAAATTCAAACAGGAGGATGAGAATTTTAGATTGGAGATGTTGGGAGCCTGTAAGTTAGTGAGGACGGGGGAGGACAGGGGTGAACGGGTGTTTTGGATGAGTTGGCAGTTTACGGAGGGTGGAAGTCAGATGTCAGAAGTCTGGAGGCGACAACGATTTGTGAGGATTTCAGCAGCAAATGAGATGAGGTAAAAGCGTGACAGGCAACCTTAAAGACATGCAAGTAGACTGTCTGTGATGGACAGAACATAGCACCCGAAGTTCAGCTCGGGGTTATATATGACACAGAGGCTGTGAACAATCTGGTTCAGTTCATGACAGTAACTGGAATCGGCGGCAAGGGTACAGTGCTTGTGGCGTGGGCCGAAGACAATGACTTCGGTCTTCCCAATGTTTAACTGGAGGAAATTCCGGATTATCCAAGACTGGCTATCAGACAAGCAGCGTGACAAAATGGGGGCAGTGGAGGGGTCGAGAGGAGTGGTGGAGAGGTCGAACCTGGTGTTGTCAGTGTACATGTGGACACTGATCCCATGTTTGGGGACGATGTTGTAAAGGGGCAGCACGCAGATTATTAAAAGAGGGCTAAGGATAGATCCTTTGGGGACTCGAGAGATAACAGCACACGGGCAGGAAGAGAAACCATTGCAGGAGATACTCTGGCTACGATCGGATAGCAAGACTTGAACCAAACAAGGGTCGTGCCACTGAGCAGAAGAACGGAGGAGTGGCGTTTGAGGAGGACAGTGTGCTTGACCAGGTCAAAAGGCAGCAGAGAGTACAATGAGGGATAATGCACCATGGCCACAGTCACATTTGTGACTTTGGGAAGGTCGTTTCAGTGCTGTGGCATTTATCAAAATCACAATCTGAGCTTTTCCAGAAGGGTTTTGGATCCCTTGAGAAAGAGTTACACACTCAACTACTTGCCCTGACTGACATCAGAACTCAAAGTACTCTGTCTATAGGCATTTCATTGGAGACACAGTGAATACGAAGGAAGCCCATTCTGTTGTGAGCTTAGGGCACTGATAAGATTCAGAAAAAGCAAGAAAGGAACAGAATAAATTGCATTACTGATTTCAAAACGTTTTCTTCTGTGACAGCAAAAGGTTCACATACACACAGGAGAGAAACTGTGAAAATCTGGAAGTCTGAAGTGAAATATTAATTAAAAAATTGCAAGCTAGAATAAAGAATTGCAAATTCTTCTGTCTTTTCACCACACAACGCAAGAGAGAAGGTCACGTCACCAGAGCTTACCACTGAAATTGAGTTGGGAACAAGTGCAGAGTGAATGAATAATGTTGATAACCAAGCCGTGGGTGGAAGCCCGAAGGGACAGAGGCCCAGTGGCCACCAATAAAGTAACCACGTGGAAGAGGTAGGGGAGATGTGCGGCCACATCGAGCGAATTGTTGAAAGACAACATCAGCATGTAACGGGCTAGGATGGCAATGTCGTCCCACATCAGGTGCTGTTCGAGCGTCGGAGTTGGAGACAGGCAGGTCTTATCAATTATTTTGCACATTCTTCCAATCACCTGCAGAACAGGAACAGCAAGAGAACAGTCACATGTAGCACAAGATGAAAATCTTAACACATTGTTTTGAAAACTGGTCTGCACAGCAATTTAGATATATAGCATCAATAGCTGGAGGTTTAAGACATGACCACAATCAAACAGCTCCAATTCTGCCATAAATCCCAGGGTGAAGCTTTAGCATTTATACTGAACTGCCAATTTGCATCAACTTCAAATTGATAATTCTTTTTAAAAGTTCCCTTTCCGCCCACCCCCCCCAAACAACGTTTCTCCCTTCTCCGGCTGAGGGGATTTCGTCATGCTGCGGTACGAATTCTCCGGTTACTGGAGGACCTCCACTATGTCACGTAAGTGGCCATTCTTCATGTGTGAGCTTTGATAGTGACCGTCAACAGGCTGTTTAACATTGGGGAGCCAAGGCAGATCCTGTCCTTGCATCCCACCGATGCACGCTTTCCAGCGAGGGCCACTGGCTAACGGTAAAAAGAAGAAAGGCAGACAGATTTGTCCCTTCCCTAGCCCAGGGATGTTAGTACCCCAGCTGCTCCGCTGACTGAGATCATCTAACACAGCACAGACCAGGAATCAAACCTGTGACTCTGGTCTGCATGGCTTAGTGCGGCATCAGGCCGTGCCTTCACTCACTTGGCCATTTCGTTTGGGAGCTCCATGCCAGCATAAATCCCAAGAGTAACTGAATCCAAGTCGGAATCCAAATATTAGAGACATCTTCCCTCGTACCTTGCTTGACACAAGTTTCACATTTCCTGATGCCAGGGCGACTGCAGTATCTGCCATGACCTCTGCCTTGATAGAGCCCAAACCACCTGTAGCACTGGTCTTTATGAAACTATCGAGTACCACATCAAGCAGGTCTGTGATCTGAAAGAAGCAAACAAGGGATAAGGCAAAGAAATGTACCAAACAAAATGAAGAGCAAGTCAAGCTGGAGACAACTGTAAAGAGTGTAAATGCCTCAAAATGGATTTTAGTCAATGGCGAGTGTGCACGCCAGAGTTTGAGCTGGATGTCAAGATGGTTGCCAATTCTGGCTATGGAGCAATGGTGTTATGCAAATCTCCTAAAAACCACAAATCAAAAAGGACAATGGAAAGTCTCTAAACAGCAGCAAAATTAAACTTGATTAGAATTAGATTTTCCTCAAGTTAAATAAAATGTTGGATATTGCCAGCATGAAGTCCATGGTGCTTGGGGTCGTTGAGGACTTGGCATCAGATAATTCCAGATCACATGGAGTCCTTTCTTTGGAATGCTCATTTTATTTGTGCTTTAAGTTTTTCTGGTTTAACCTGTCTTATGCAGGCTAAGTAGAGCGCTTGATCCTTGCAGGTACGTTTATAGAGAATCGAGGTAGGTGGCGCAATTATTGGTGTCCTGCTTCAATAATAGATATTTTATGCAGTTTTCATACAGAGAACGGAAAATTACAATCTTTGGAATGCTTGAAAACTTTTGCCGATGTCAAAGGATCATATTCTCCAATCAAAAATGGATTACAAATCAGAAAAAAAACCAAGGTTATGCCCATTTATTTTATCCGTTTTTTTGAACTATGCCATGAAAAATGACAGGCAAAGTGGAATTTTCTTTGAAATCCGACAAGGAAGCTACACTTGCAGCCAAATCCGGAAATGGAAATGAACTGTATGTGCGACAAACTTAATACAGATGATGTTGACATTTATTACTTACTCCGAGCCTCTCCACATCCTTTGGCTCAATTAAGACAATGCTTAAAACACACCTCTCTGACTACAGGCTGAGCATCCAAAATCCAGAGTTCCGAAATCCAGAATATTCTGGAATCCGGGATGATTGGTGGCAGGGTCGCCGGAATCCGTAAAATGTTCTGGAATCCGGAACTCCGGATTTTGGACGCTCAACCTGTACTTCAAAAAGCCATTAACTTTTGTTGTTTTTTTTAAAAACTCCTATGAAAAATGCGAGTGATGCAATAAAACTTTAATGTTGTGTTTTATCCTCCTTAATCTGCACAGCTCCACTAAGTGTTTCCGCCAGGCTGCGGCCACGGCACCACGCAGCCCTGGTGGCCTAGTGTGGGCCATCGGATGCTCTGCAGAACTCGCAGCGTCCCTCCCCTTTAACAGAAGGGGAGGGGGCGGAGCAACGCGTCAGCGCTACACGGGAGCGGCCCAGGCATTTCCGGACTCGGAACGTGTTTCTGATGTCCGATGACGCCCCGAGCCCAGGTTGCGATATTGCCGGACTTCGGGCATCAGAGACACGCTCCGAAGTCCGGAAAAACACGACAACCGGCTCGGCCTTGGTCGAGGTTGCCGGATTTTGGACGCTCAACCTGCATCATCACGGAGTCAGAATCCTAGAATTTCCTACCTGCCACTAATGAAATAGCGCACTGTTAACACAAGGGCTGTTGGTTCAACAGATCCACCAACACCGTCTCAGGACAATAAATGTGGCCTTGCCAGTCGGTGTTGCTCACATCCCAAGAACAAAGGCTAAAAAAACATATACTTTTGGTTGCCCCTAGCATCTCTTCCTTTGGTTCCATGCCCATGGTTTTGCCCCGACATCTCTAAGGCGCCGTTAGCTGTTAAAAGTGATATCATAAAAGCAAGTTCTTGTTGAGAAACCGTGAGAACGAGCTTCTTTGCAGCCAAACTGGGTTGCAACATAACATCAGATGAATTTTTTTTTTTTTTTTTTAAAACATTGTGCAACGCGGAAGTTGCTGATGAGTAGGATTAGTGAAACCAGGAAATTTACTTTCCTAAAAATACTGTCAGATTACATTGCAAATGATTAAACTTGGTGGCATTTCAATAGGAATTGCATTGATACCTGACCAAGGCTGCCCCAGATCTTTGCCTGGATAGAAGGGTACATTTGCTTCTCGTTAATGGTCATTGTGATCAACTTATCCAGGATGGCAGTAACCCGTTGACGTTTGGCGTCGTCATTGTGCTTACAGAAGCGAACCAGGTTCAACAACCAGGGTGTCATGTACTCTAGACAAAGGTGTTTCAGTTCAATACCTGTAACAAAATGAGTTTGTTAAATTTGGAAACCTTTACGTCGATCATTTTGTTCATGGATATTCTTAAGACAAAGCAAGACATTCCACTCTGCATCTAGTGGTGGCGGCGGCAGCAGGTTCCATTTGCGCAGGTCGGTTATTTGTAGGCTCACATTCATGAATATCTTTAAATGATTTACCCTTGGTTAAAATTCAGGCCCTTTCCCATGTGGACAGGAACAGGATCAGTCTACAGGCACCAGCCTTGCTCAATATTTTCGGGAATGAACAGAGTCCCTGCACGGATTTTTCTCCTTGTGCATTTTTGAAGCCGCAAAATTGGAATATGGCGACTATCATTAAAACAATGCCTGTTCAAACAGTTCCATTTTAATAGTGCCCTCTTGTTAACTTGTACACTCAGCTATTCCTGGACTCTGAACACTGCCACTGAACGCATGATGAGCTATAGTTTTGAGGACTAGACTATTACTTGGCACTGAATCACTATCTTGAACAGTTCATATATTTATGCAAAATTTCACTGGATATACTGTAGGTTTTAAAAAATATTTTGCAGAACATTTTAAGTTCTCAATCACTCTCCTCTCCGTCCATATAATATTCTACAGACATTTCCACAAATATCAGCACGTTTTTTAATCTGGCCTGAACCATCAGGCGGAGGTACCGAGTCAAGGCGTGAGGAAGGGAGAGTGGGGACATGCAGATCACCCTGGAAACACCAGTTCATAACAGGTTACCCTCTCAACTGCAGGTCCTGCATTGCCCAACGAGATCAGAGGGGAAACATGGAAGAAAACAAATAAGGGGGCATATTTAAAACAAATCGGGAAATACCAGTCTGGGCCAGAGGTGAAAGGGCAGTATCTAACCCACTCCGCCAGTCATTCTCCAAACCAAAACGTGCTTACTTGATTTGCTGAATCCTGAGATGCACTCTTCAAGGAACTCCAGTGTCAGGTGAGGCTCATTCGCTGCCAAGGTTTTACTGATGGAGACAATAAATAATGTGTTGTTTGCAGGGATGCACAGTCCGGATGTCTCCAGCAACTGACCCTCAATCTTCAGATTGAAGGTGCATGTTAAGGCACACAGGAGATTATAGGCAGCAGACCTACGGGAATGCAAAAACATCATTAATGCAAAATTAAAAATTGCACCCCATGAAACAAAGTGGTGTTTGTGTACATCATCGTGACATCAATTGCAGCCAATATTTTTCCAGTTGAGAATGTTCATTCTATATAAAAAAAAAACTAGGTTTAGCCTGTTTGAAACAGCTGGTAAACACCATTTAGAATGCAAGGTAGATACAGTCAAAGATATTGGTATTCCATTTGAAGTTGACCAAAAGTTGTGTATGAATGGGGTCACCTCTGCACATGATAAAACAAGTACCCCCTCAGTTTCAAGCCCTAAAGGAACTAGCAGCTACAAATCTCAACTGTTTGGTGCACTGAATAAACATGGCAACTTCACGCCTCTGAAACTGGCCTGAACCATGCTCATTCCAGATCAGAGACCTGGAATAACTTGAAAGCAAATGGAGAAAACAGCAACATGAACTCCACTCGAAAGTTCTGCATCCCTGAACAAAGTGGCTGCCATTTCCCGATACTTACCTTCTTCACTGCATAATAACTGGCTGAAGAAATCTCAGAAAAACTATTACTGTATGTGAATATCGAGGCGTTTGCTTCTCCCCCCAACTTCTGAAGTGTTTGAGATTTCTACTGTATCCAGCCAATGGGCAAAAGAGGAAAGTGATACTACTGTATTCATCATCAATATAACAAGAGCAATTTCACAACCAGTAGGAATAAGATTCATGGTTAAAATACAACAAATCAAAACAAAACCAGACAACTCTGTATTTGACAGATAGATAAAATGACCTGCAACCAGAAAGATGCACTGCTGAAGGATGTTTTGTGTAGTTTGTTGATAGTCAATCAGGATGACCCACTCAGTTGGGTGTTCCATTTTGTTTTTCACATTCCTTCACATATACCATACTCTGAGGGGGCAGGTTAAAAGAAACTTGCTTTCAGGTCTTCACCATTGCTGCTTTGAGGGGTCAGGGACTTTGGGGGGGGGGGGGGGGGTTCCCTCTAATTTCTCAAATTGTGGGCTACTGTGAATACACAGACAGTTAACCGGTCCCCTTTCAACTGACCTCCCAAACCCACGACCTTTACCACCTAAAAAGATAAGGGCAGCAGGCGCACGGGAACACCATCACCTGCAAGTGCCCCTCCAAGTCACACACCATCCTGACTTGGAAACATATTGGCTGCTCCTTCATCGTCACTGGGTCAAAATCCTGGAACTCCCGCCCTAATGGCACTGTGGGAGTACCTTCACGTCAAGGGCTACAGTGGTTGAAGACAACAGCTCACCACCACCTTCTCGAGGGCAATTAGGGACGGGTAATAAATGCTGGCCTTCCCAGCGACGCCCACATCCCATGAATGAACTTAAAAAAAAAACCCTTGTCCAATACCCTAATCTTGTAAAACACTCACTCTTCCGGTCATCCATACATAGCAACCCAGAAAATTAGTGAAAACTGATCAACGATCTCAAAATAATCTAGCAGCCCCATAAATGCTGAAAAGAGTCCTGAATATAGGTTATTACACGGTCATACTGAAAGTGCAGTAGGACATGGGTTTGTCATAACTGAAGCCACAGCTACACCCAATAATCCATCACTTGCACAGAAGATAACGGCAACATTTTAGGGACGTATCCCAATTGTAGGGGGAACTAAAGATATGCATTAGTCGTTGGCTGTTGAATTGTTTTAAAGCCGGTTTGTAATTGCCACACTAACAAAATCAGTTGTCTTCCTCTTTTCACACAGGCACTCTTCACCCCCTTCTTCCCACAGTTCATGATGGCACTCTTCACCCTTCCTCTCACTGGCACTCCTCTGCCCAGTGCACTCTTGCACTTTTCTCCACCCCCCCCCACCACTGTTCAATTCATGCAAGCACTCTTCTTCCTCACTCCCCATACCCACATTTGCTCACACTGGCACTCTTCCCCTTGTACTGCATCACTCCTCCCAGGAACATTGCTGCTTTTCATCCAGAAACGTGGACACTAAGTTTGAAATGCCGACTGTGCGTGTAAAGAGCAGATGATTGGCATGCATGGTATGGTCAGCTACGTAGGAAGGTGCGACAACCATATTGGCGAGATCTACGCAAGGAAGCCTGAGGAGAACAAATGATTAGAACTGAAACAATGTACTTACACCAAAATGATATACGAATTTTTAGAAACGTATACATTTTAGAAAATAAACTATTCTCCAGGCTGTAATGTACCCTCAACCACCTCTCTTGGGAGTCTGTGGTGTTTTAAACCCTAAGTGCGTGACTGCTTTGCAATGCCCCGTAGGGGCCGCAAATGACGGCCCAATATGTTTTACATATTCAGTCTGATAAAAATGTTAAAAAATTTCACAAAACACCCTGGAATATGAAAACTCGAAAGACCTTCACTTGTGTAGCGCTTTACGTATTTCAAAGGGCTGCACATAAAATTAATTGCTTTGTAATGCAGTGACATATACAGGTTAACACGGCAGCATTTTGCATGTAGTTAGATGCCACAAACAACACGACTGACCAGTTAATCTGTTTTGGTGGCATTGGCCGAGCGAGAAATGTTGGCCACGAAACTGCGAGAACTTCCTGCTTTTCTTTTAAAAAAAAAAAAAATGGCCGTGGGATCCTGAAAATCCACCCAAACACAAAGGAACACAATGCCCAGCATTCCTTCCTCCAGCTTCCTACTCAGGCAAAGACTCCGCGACATTACTGAAGGCGGCTGCTGTTTCAGCTGTTGAAAGAGCGGAACAGCCTTCCGATTTTAGCAACAAATGGTGGTTCGGGCTGATGGGGAATCATTAGTTATTTTGGATGCGTTCAGGGAGACCATCCTATCAACCTCACAGATTGAGCAAGGATGAATTATATGGGGTCTCACAACAGGTCAATTGAAATGCTGCCTCTGTGCCAGTGATGACTTCCTTTCTCTTTTTAGGTTTCACAGGATTCTGTGAAGCAAAGACTCAAAAAAAAAAATGGACACTTGTAAGAATTTTTGAACAAAATAGTACATTTCCACACAGTAATGCAAATATATTACATTACATAAAACACTCCACTCTGGACACATCTACACAGCAGCAACAACATCCGTGCAAAGCAGAAACTACCTACATTGATGCTAATCTTAGAACGGACCCTTGAAAACTGAAACATTTATTATGTAAAAGCTCTAACAGTATCTAAACAGTGTGCTCCTAGATTACAATAACAAGTCTGTACTCTTCACGGTTTGCATCGACAGATGTTTTCATTTTACGACATGGTTTAAAAAGACACCAGCTCTTCTCATTGTATCTGTATGCAACAGGCGGACCAATAATTCCAGTAATGGGAGAACGCGGAACAAGGGCTGTGACTCCGATCTGATGCCGCATTTATTTTCATTAAAATATATACCAAATGTGCCAAAAGATTAATTTTTGGGTTGGCCACTGACATTTTATGTAGTGATGAATTGGCCAATATGGTGTCGGTGAAAAATAAAACGCACACGCCTACACATAGTTAGCGTTCCTTTCTGATATTACAAATGAACTTCATGTCACCACTACTACAATAGCAAAACACTGCGGATGATGGAAATCTGAAACAACAACTGAAAATGCTGGAAATACTCAGCAGGTCAGGCAGCAGCCGTGGAGAGAGAAAAACAGAGTTAACTTTTCAGGTCAATGGCCCTTCGTCAGGGTTCTATCCACTATCTGTTTCTAGCTTAACAGCAAAGAAGGGCATTTCCTGTCAGCAGTGATATACTCAAGATAGCAATAAATTTAAAAAAAAATTGACATCTAATTTTCCATTTGGTAACTTCTTTAAACAGCTACATTATTATTCAGATGCTCAGGTGATGGATTAAAGCTAATCTGTACCTCTCGATTTACTTGATCTATTATAAACTTTTCAACCTTGATGGCGCCATGCATCTATAGGTCTTGAAGCTTGACATGGGCTTCACACTTAAAGCAAGAACACATTGGCCCAGAAATTTGGGTCTCCACGGGTGAGTACGCGCTGGGTACTCACCCGGGGGCCCGATGGAAGTGCCGGTTTCCTGCATGCACTGTGCATGTGAATGAAACCGGCACTTCCGTTCCTCTGAAAGCAGGGGTTCAGAGGTCGAACGCATGCGCGGGGGAGTCTGCGCGTGTGCATCAAACTTAGGTTTTTTTCCCAGGTTTTTCCGTGAGGGTAAGTCTTTAGAATTTAGAAATGTAAAAAGCAGGCGTAAGGCCTGCTTTTTACAAGGTAAGTGGTCAATTAATTAAAATTTAAACATTTTTTCCCCCACAGGTTTATTATTTTTAAATACTTTAAAGCAAGGTAAGTTTATTTTTAGCCCTGTTAGAATATAAAATTATTTTTTTCAAAAATTTAAATTGTTTAAAATAGTTATTTAATGTAATTTATAGTTTATTTAAATAATGTGATTTAAAAAAAAAATTATTTGAAGGTTTAGTGCTATTTTGGGGCCGTAGTATTTATAAGTCTTGATAGCACTTCCTGTCAAGGCTTATGAATGGAGCATTCCCTGCTCCGATTGGCTGCCCATGGCCCACGTGATCCCAGGCGACGCATCAAACTAACTGCGCCCCTGGGATACGCAAGCACTGCGCGCCGGCAGCTGGGCCAGGCCCCGGATTGGAATTCCACAGGGCCCTACAGCTCAACTGCCGGCGCACAAGGTAAGTGCAGGTCGGGGGCTTGCACCCGCGGGAAGCCCCCGACCCGAATTTCTGGGCCAATGAGTAAGTGAACTTCCATCTGTTGCAGGAAGGCATGTCATGCAGTATCTAATGTGCGACAAAGTCTGCTAAATGATTCACGATAATGAAATAGAAATGATGCATATTAATTTTGATGATATACATCATTTCTATTTCATTTTGTTTTCTCAATGAACATTTCTTCCTCCCACAGATCTCAATTCCAGTTTATTTCCTCCTCCTTTGTTCCAGGTTTGGACTTCACTCAGGCAAGCATCTACAAGGGGGAGAGTTTATGAGTTTATGATCTCCGACAGACAGGCTGTGAAAGAACTGGTTCAGGAGTCAGCAAGTTGAAGGTCAGCAGCCGAAGGAGGCAACACTCGCAGCCTCCGCATCTTCTCGCTGAAAATTTCCAACTCCCGCCTGCCCACCACGACTCACTTTCGCTTTCACTCACACAGTTTTAGTCCACCTCACTGAGGCAGCACGGTAACTTTACATCGGGTAATAAAAAAACCAACATGTAAATAAATGTAAACATTTCATCACTTGTAATGGAAAAATGGGTTAAAAATTCCCACAATTGTTCAACCTTTTCTTTTTGGAACTATTCAGTTCAGTTGCTGGAAGATAGGGCAGGGTAAAAGTTGCAGGACCCGATTGTAAGATTTTCCAATGGGCAGGGCAAAGCTAAGTCAATTTGCTTATCCATGCACACGTGGGCGGGGGATACACCCCACCACAGCATGACTAGTTTTGAAGATACAGGATTGTAGTAGCATAATGATACTGAAATGGCAGGTTTCTCAGTACTGAGATCTGCTGTTTGGTCTCCTGCTAATGTCAATCACAGGACTTGGGAACGGGAGGAAAAAGAGCGACAGTCAGCACCTCATACACACGAGAGCCTCCCATCAAAATTCTCTCTGTCAGGAAGTAGATATTTTAGAAACTGTGATTTTTGCATTAATTCTTAACCAGGCTAGCCTATCATTAGAGCTTCATGCAATCAAGAGGCCCATGTAGATAAGTCTGAACGCTGTTCAGAAAAGAAAAATGTGATGATTCAGTAAAGTTTAACTTGTCAAATTCGAGATGCAATGGGGTCGAATTTTCGGTCAAACTGTTTGAACTCAAGTGTTAGAAATGAGAATGCAGAGACGATAAAACATACCGTAAGCTTGGATCCGAGCTCCCAAGGTTCAGAAGTGCTATGTTCAGCAGTGTTCCTGGAACATCCTTTGGTCGTATTTTAGTGTGCTGTGGGATAGAGTCTGGTTGTGACAATTCCCAACGCGTCCTTATATGGATAATAGATTGCACTATTGCCTCACATTCTTGGTGCATGAATGTCAGTGGTGTGCCTTGATTGGCAATAGTTAATGTGAACTGGCTTTCATCTACCAGACAGATTTCCTCAATTTCTGAAGCGTAGTAAATGTCATTCAGAAACACAGACTGGCCAAGGACCCGTGTCCGCTCCGCTGACGTCACCTGAACCGCTGTGGATCCCACCTAATTTAAAAGAAAAAAAAGTGTAGATAAAACTCACAGGACTACATACAATGCAAGATACAGTGTTAACACATTTATTTTAAACAGTATTATTTCTCGATAGAGTTGCAATAAAACTCTGTCAGCTGTCTACTAAAGACCACTTCATCATAATGATAAACAGAAATATTGAGGGGAGGGAGAAAGCATTGAGTTTCTCAGTTGATCACAACAGCCAAGACCCTTCTGAGATGGTCAACGGCAGATGCTATTTAAGACAAGTATTACAGTTGTCATAAAGCTCAACTAATTTGGCTCTAATGCTGCCATCCACCACCATGCTGCCTCTTCAAACCAAGAGGATTGGAACATCTGGAACCTTGGGGCAGTAGCCATATCAGTGACACTCTAATCCATCTACAGCAGGTGTAATTTTGCACACTAGTACTGGCCAGGCATCTGCAGTAGAGATGGTACACTATTCATATAAATGATCTGGATTCAGAAACTCAATGCAAAGTGGTTTTGGTGCTGCGGGTTTAAGCCAGGACACCAGGAGAAAGCACCCAATCGTCTTCGAATAGCGTTGTGGAAAATTAAATGTCTCCCTGTGCAGGGACATGGGCTCTCAGTTGAACATCTCACCCATAAAGTAGCACCGCTGACTTAACCTAGTTTGTGAACTCGGATCCTGGAGTGTTACTTGAAGACACAAGTTTCTAACTCAGAGGTTAGAGTGCTATTAACTGAATCAAGCTGATGTATAGTAACCCGCTTTCACTCCACATAAGTAAAACTAAATACTATCTTCCTTTGCTTTCATCTTGCGTATTGTTTTTACTGCACGTACCCATGTTATATTTCCCATGTCCAATGATGTCAAGACCCCATCATGTAACTCATTGGGGTGGGGCAACAATTATCATTGTTGCTACATAGTTAATTTTTTTAACAAGATTTTTTAAACTACAATACTCTCAAGGATTCAGAAAGTCCTGCTTTAGAATTAAAAAACCCGACAAAGCTTGAAATATGCCGGATGACCAACAATTTTACAGTTCCTCCCATATTCAACAATGAAGAGTTCACTGGCATTTTGCTTCTGGATTTTCCACCCACTCTAGGTCCCACTTGAACAGTTTGGAATTTCTGCAGTCCCACTGATCTTAGTACAACACCATCTGACTTCAGATACTTGGGACCAAATCCTACTGGCAAAGCAGTTTATAGATTTTTTGAAGGAAGAATTCCCCACCTTGATGGAGACTTTAGTGTCTTTGTGAGCCAATTTTAGAGCATTGTGAAATACTTTCAGATCCTCCTCTAGAGCCAGAGTGGCAGCAGGAAGCTTCTGATGATCTGGCTCAATGTGTTCCACAAGTTTCCCAGGCGAGTCAATGAAGATCAATTTTTTACTTCCCTTAAGTCCGGTTAGAAGCCGTTCGTGATATTTTGTGTATTCTCTGACCCAAGAGTTACAGTTGTAGATGTAGACCGCAGCCACATTCTCGTAGGCGGCCCCAGGAAAAACCACGAACCATTTGGAGAGGAAGTCCGTTTTGAAGCGATTGCTAGGTCCTGCGTGGGTAAGGTCCACAACAATCTCGTATGGCTTGGCATAATATGGCTTCAGAGTTAGGAGCACGTGATAAATGAGCAAATCACCGTTTATCTGTCCAGTCTTGAACCTGTGTTGGGGAAAGTGAAAAGCTCGAGTTATTCCTCATTACATTAAATTAATTTCCAAGGTGAACTGGGAAGTCCCTTGCACACCAGACCTATACCAAAGGTTACACTCCCACACTTCCAATTTTCAGGCACAGCTAATGAGTCATTCATTCAGATTTGTGAATGTCCATAATCTTTCCTACAGGGGATGGGTGGGGGTGGGGGAGAGAAGAGCAGCTCGGGGGGGCAGAAATGTACCTTTTTGCTCCAAAGAGCAATAGCCATGAGCATGTAGGCTCCTGGGGTATCTTTCTCCACTGGCTGAGAAGACATGGGATTGGAGAGGGATGGAAACGCCCATTATTGCAGCTGTGTTAAAGTAGTGTTAACTAAATAAAAGATCATCCTTTATTGGATATATTGACACAAGAGGTAGGCACATGGACAGAGAAGTGAGGTGGCAATCAGCAGTGTTCACAAATAGGAATTCAATTTGAACGATTCCAAATTAATCTTTGCGTTTACATTGCACCTCATCACACCTTTAGAAACGTCCCAATACTCTTCACATACAACAAATTACTTTGAAGCACACTCATGCGAGTGAACATGACAACCCTTTTGTGAGATCAGTAGCTATCTCTGGCAATGTTGGTTGAGAGGAATATTGGTCAGAGCAGGAGACTAATGCATCTTGCAGCGCCATGCGATCTTAAACATTCACCTCAACTAACAGAAAAGTAAACTGGATCGCAGGTTAATGTCTCATCCAAAGACATTATACAACGTAATGATCCTTGTGCTAGCACTAGGTCATGCGTTAAGCTGGGCTCAGTTGGTAACATTCGGGACTGAGTCAAAGTTGTGGTTTCAAGCCAGCTTCCAGCACACGGGAATGATATTCCAGTGAAGTTTCTGAGTAAGTGATGCATCGTCAATTGTCTTTCAGAAGAGATGTTAAACCAAGCTCTCGCCCACGAGTTTGAGGTGCATGTAAAAGATCCCACAGCACTATTCAATTAGGAGCAAGGAAGTTTTCCCTCTGCCCTGGCCAACATTTATCTCTCCTCTGCCACCACCATCAAAACAGAATATCTGGTCATTTATCTAATTTTCTCTTTGTGGGATCTTACTGTGTGTGAATTGACTGTCATGCTCGTCTATACAGCAATGGTGACTATGTTTAGAAATCATTCATTCAATCGGCTGTGAAGTTCTTTGGGATGCCCTGAGCACATGAAAGTGCTATATAAATGCAAACTCTTTCTGTGCAGCTGCATTTGAGAGTGGGACACAACACAGGGTCACCAAGATAAGTTGCCAACTGTTTGAAATACAAAGTCATTCGAGTTCTACTGATGTTTGTTGGACTGTAAGCTTTAATACTTCACATTGTCTCCCATTGCAGTATTGGTTTTTTTTGTGGTATGTTACACTTCCAAGCCAGAAAACTAAAATGTCAACCACCTGGAACCTTTGATGTCTAATTGTACCAACCGATTTAATGCACAGATCCGAGCTTCCCTGTCCATCAACGGTTGCTCCTGGTGATTGACTAAACGGAGAATCAGAAATAAAGAGCAGGGCATGGATCTATTCACTGCCACACATTTGGCTATCTTTGGCTGTAAAGCACCTTGGAATGTCCTGAAAGGCACTGTTTAAATGCAAGTTTCTGCTTTCTTCCATCTATAACTCCAGCGATCTTTATGACATGACATAGGGGGCAATTTTCTCAGCCCCGAGGAGATGGGTTTGGAGGCAGGACTGCCAGGAAAATGGCAGAATTTGGGGGCGGGTGGCAAACCCGTCTCCATGCCATCTTCCCAGGAGGCAGAAAATAGGATTATCTCCTTTTTGCCCTCAAGTGCGGGCTTCCAGACGGCTCCAAAACCCGCCAGCTCAGCGAGGCGAGTAGGGGGTCTGCGGGAGGTGCAAAAGTGTGGTGTGAAGTTGAGTGAAGGGTGCAAGACTGTAGAGGTGAGTATCTGAGGTAAGTCTCTGAGGTAAGTCCTAAGTGTTATTGAAAGTGTACTTACCTTCGTTTCTTCCTGCAGGCTTCAGTCGGTTTCTATACGGAGAGTCTCGCACCTCCGTGTTGCAGCTGAGAGATGTCCGTTGCATTCTCATATGCAACAAACATCTCAATTCTGTAAAAGAAAGGTTGATGAGGTCTTGTATGCAAGTCCTCATCAAACTGCAGAGAATGTCACTGTTTGACAGCTTCACAGAGCTGTCAAACAATGACAATTCATCTATCAAAATTTTTGACAGATGACACGTCATACGTTGACGTGCTCTGCAACCGGCTTTCCCTGAATTGGCCTGCTAAGCCCGCTGGCCCAGCTGAACAAGATCAATCAAGGGAAAATAGCGTGGGTTGGCCAGAACTTGGACAGCGGGACTGAAACCTGACGAGCAGCAGTCGCGCCTCCATTCAGAAAATCACCCCCAAAGTTTTGTCTTCTGTAAGGACCAATTCCAGGTTTTGCATTGACTCACAGAGTTAATGAAAATTAGTATATTTTTGCTCCTATTGCCACTGCTACATTGCACTTGCTGGTGCAGTGCTGACTGCTTTTGTTGCAAGTGGGGGGGGGGGGGGGGGGGGGTGGGGAGGTGTACTTATACAACCCAATCAATTGGTACGAAGTGGGTGATGGTAGAGTTCAGTGCATGCACACTCAAACATATGTACATTGATACCCTCTGGCCTTGAATGACTGTCAGAAAATTATCGTGTCAACTATTTCCAACCACTCCAAAAAATACTAGAATGGTGGCACAGGAAGTCACCCAAGCTAAACGAGTGGGTTTTTCCCACTGACAGCAGTATGAATTAAATAGGTGAGATCACCTCTTACAGCTAGTCTTGCTTACACTGCCAAGCACTGGCAGTGTTATGCTACACAGATTTGATGAATATCTTGGCAAACTGCTCCAAGGTACCTTCAAAAATAAAATCAACGCACAGAAGACATCAACTTTTGGGAGCCATTTAGAGACTTTAGGCAAAAGAAAAATCACACTGCATGCATTTCAATAACACGTGAATCAATATGATCCATCATTGTGGAACTGCAAGTCCACAATCTGAGGGCAGTAAAAGGCACCTGCCTTTGGTGCATGATATGGAGGACCAGTGCCCAGAAATAAATGGTCAGTCTACTGCCAAGCCACTGAAAGCAAACGCAAGTGATTTGGGTTTATTTCAGTAATACAGGAAACTTTCTGGTATCCGGCACGGACTGGACCGAGCTGGTGCCGGTCTATCAACATTGCCGGAGAATCGAGCGCGCTATAGTTAAAACATACGGGGCTTCTGAGCTCCGTATCTAGCAACAAACCTTGTTGCTTAGCAACAGCTTCAAAACAATCAGCACAGCTTGCAAGCATCTCTGTAGCTTAGCAACAGCTTCAGTTAGACGCTTGCACAGCCAGAAATGAGTAAAAAAAAAAACTAAAAGTAAACAAAGTTATCTGAACCGACTCCTGAATTTTGCCGGTTAACCGACATTTCCGGTTATTTAGTGGCCGGTTAATCGAAAGTTTCCTGTACAATGCAACAGTTTTGGTTTGGGACAAGAATGGCACTCACACACTGGGGTCGAGGGTCTACGCGGGTTGCTTTCCTTCACAGGAACACAGAATGTGGCAGCACACAAACAGGACATTTAGCTCATGAGGTTTCTGCTCCTGCTTCGCTCCTTGAGCCACGTAACCTAATCCCATTTTCTGCTTGCTCCTCGTACTTTTTCAATTCCTCTTTCAAGCAGCTATCTAACTCCCTCTTAAAAGAATTTATGAGCTCTGCTTTAACAACCGTTTGTGGCATTCCATTTCTAGCACATCACATTTCTAACCACCCTTGGTGTACAGCCATTTTTTCTAATGTCCTCGTTGATTCTTTATCTTAAATTTGTCCTCTTCATGGTTTTTGGATTTGTGAAGCAGCACAGGTGCATAAGCACATAAGAATTAGGAGCAGATGTAGGCCATACGGCCCCTCGAGCCTGCTCCGCCATTCAATAAGATCATGGCTAATCTTCTACCTCAACTCCAGTTTCCCGCTTGATCTCCCAATCCCTCGATTCCCCATGAATCCAAAAATATATCCATCTCGGCCTTGAACATACTCAACAACTGAGCATCCACAGCCCTTTGGGGTAGAGTATTCCAAAGATCACAACTCTCTGAAGAAATTACTCCTCATCTCAGTCTTAAATGGCTGACCCCTTATCCTGAGACTGTGCCCCCTAGTTATAGACTCTCCAGCTAGGGAAAACAACTTCTCAGCATCTAGCCTGTCGATCACACCCCCCCCCCCCGCTCCAAGGTCAATGCCTTTCTGCAACCTTAATGGCAGTAAAAGCTTTTTCTTTAAATTATAATAAACTTGCAAATTTAATGAAAGTGAAACTCTGAAGACCATCATAACCAGCAGAGCTACCATTTTAGAGGCTGTTCCAGAGAATTTCCACCCTGGTACGATATTAAAGTACACAGTAACATTGGGGAAGACCTACATATTTGAAGACACCAAGCCCATTTCAATTTTGCCAGAAAGAATGAATTTTCTTTATAGTCGATTCATATCAATGTTCCTTTTGCTTCTTGGCTGAATCCAGTAACTGGCTCTCGGTGACAAAGGTCAGAAGGCTAGATGTGGCTTTTACCGGCCATCTCCCACCCGCACCTTTTGTGCTGTCCATTCCTACAAATTTCCATTCTGGCCAAGGCCAGACATTCGAAATGCTGACTCATCTTTCTTTCACATTTAGTGTATTTGCAGCATTTTCTATTTTTATTGCCTCTGTCACTCCTCCCACCTTCTCCCCAAACACAAAAAAACCTCTTGCATTTGCAGCTCGTGCAGGGGAATTTTTTTTCCCCAATCAGAAGTTTAAGTCATTTTTAAAACGCCAAGGAGTTCTATTTAGAAAGTGCACGTGCCGAGTAGGAAATGTGCTAATCCTTTGTGGTCCATCAACGTCATCAGTATTGAATGTAGTGGGGCAACGTATTCACAGAAGGGATTAGGCAAAGAGTTTCTCGATCACAATCTGCTCCATCATCAGTAAAGTCATTATCTTGAAAAACAACTTCGGAGTGCACTTCACCCACACTGATTAGAAAAAAAGTTTGATTAGAAGACCAGGAGCTGTCTGGAGGTAGGTTACAGCTGTTGTGTTTCACTGGGTTAATGAACGTTTGATGCATTCATTCTCACAACGAGACCTTTGGTTTAGCAGAGAATGCAAGAACAGTATTTTTTTTTTTGATTAACGGTAAATATTGACATCTCAGCTTTTGGACGGTTTCGACATGTTTATTTCAATTTTGCACAACTGGAGGAAACTGGTCGTTTTTAAACTCTCTGTACTTGATTTGTTCAATAGTTCAGAAAACTTCCAGCATCGAACTGGAGTGTAACGGAACAGGCATGGCAAACTGTTTGGAGAATGTGAGAAGGTTTATTAGTGAGAAAGAAAAAAAACTGAAAGGGCAGCTCACCCTGGTTGTATTGTTACCTCCTTACTAGCTGATCAGAGAGCCTGTAGCTTGGGGAAGGGGAAGGATTGGAGCAGAAATAGGGAAACATAGCTCGGTCATTTCCTGGGACAGTGGTCAAGCTCTGTTTTAAAGGGAATTATTATTTTTTTTTTTTAAACTCCCTCGTTGAGCTCCTCTGTCCCACAAAACCTTCCTGACCAGGAGTGTGGATGGTCTGCTCCTACATCAAATGCTCTAATGTTGCCAGTCATGAACAGGAGCATCCCTAGGCGATTGTCCCTGCAACTTTTCTCTTTGTTCGGAAGAGAAACAGCAGATCGTCCCCTCGCATTTCTTCCACAGATAGGGAATTCAAGTGAAGCAGCACCGACGTGGTTTAACGTTTTGCTGAAAATAACAAAATTCTCACTGTTGTTGTGTCTATAACAGTCAGCTCTTAGATGTCCATCAAGGTCTGGGAAACTAAGAAAGTGATGGAGTTAGTACAGCAGCTGCTGTGCCAAGTGTTACAATATCCACAAGGTTACACAGCACTGTTATCCTGGATTTCATTCTTCACATTTATTTTGTCCAAGTAACTTAGTTCAGGTATGGTCTAAACAAGGAATCTATATTTAAAATTTACAAAACCATAACTATGATTTAATTCTCCATTAATACAAAAGCAAAATACTACAGATGCTGGAAATCTGAAATAAAAACAGAATTTGCTGGGAATACTCAGCAGGTCAGGCAGCATGTGAAGAGAGAGAAACAGGGTTAACGTTTCAGGTCGATGACCTTTCCTCAGAACTGGAAATAGTTAGCGATAACAGATTTTAAGTGCAGGGGCAGAGAAAGGGAGGAAAGAACAAAAGGGAAGGTCTGTGATAGGGTGGAAGGCAGGAGAGATTAAAAGACAAAAGGGATGATGGTGCAAAGCTAAAGGAGATGGTCATGGGACAAGTTAAGAAACAAAAGATGGGTCTAGAAGAGTGTAAATGGAATGGCAGAATCATCAACAGCTGCCATGTGAAAAAATAGGGGCAGAGGTTATGGTCTGAAATTGTTGAACTCAATGTTGAGTCCAGAAGACTGTAAAGTGCCTAATCGAAAGATAAGGTGCTGTTCCTCGAGCTTACATTGAGCTTCATTGGATCAGTGTAAGAGGCTGAGGACAGAGAGGTCAGAGTGGGAGTGGAGCGGAGAATTAAAGTGACAGGCGGCCGGAAGCTCGGGGTCAAGCTTACGGACTGAATGGAGGTGTTCCGCAAAGCAGTCACCCAATCTGCGTTTGGTCTCCCAAATGTAGAGGGGACTGCATCGTGAGCAGCAAATACAGTATACTAGATTGAAAGAAGTACAAGTAAGTCATTGTTTCACCTGGAAGGAGTGTTTGGGGCCCTGGACAGTGGGAAGGGAGGAGGTAAAAAGGGCAGGGGTTGCATCTCCTGCGGTTGCACGGGAAGGTGCCATGGGAAGGGGCGGGGGTGTTCTCACATTGAACAACTTCTCCTTTGAAACTACTCACTTCCTCCAAATTACAAGTGTTGCTATGGGAACCCGCATGGGTCCTAGCTATGCCTGCCTTTTCGTGGGACGTGGAACATTCTTTGCTCCAGTCCTACTCAGGTCCCCCCCCTCACCTCTTTTTCCAGTACATTGATGACTGTATTGGTGCCGTTTCCTGCTCTCGCCCTGATCTAGAAAATTTCATTCACTTTGCTTCCACTTTCCACCATTCCCTCACCTTCACATGGTCCATCTCCGACTCTCCTCTTCCTCGACTTCTCGGTCTCCATTTCTGATGATAGACCATCGACAAACATCCACTATAAGCTCACTGACTCCCAGAGCTACCTGGATGACACTTCCTCCCACCCCACTTCCTGTAAGGACTTTATTCCATTCTCCCAGTTTCTCTGTCGCATCTGTTCTGATTATGACATCTTCCATACGTGTGCTTCAGATATATCTTCCATTTCCCGCACTTCTGCTCTCACCCCTTCCTCTCCCTCTCAGAACCATGATGGGGTTCCCCTTGTCCTCACCTTACACCCCACCAGCCTCCACATTCAACAGATCATCCTCTGCCATTTCCAGCACATCCAGCGTGATCCCACCACCAAACACTTCTTTCCCCCTCCCCTCTCAGCATTTCAAAGGGACGTCTCCCTCCGTGACACCCTGTTCTCTCCTCAATTACCCCCTCCCTTTCCCATGGCACCTTTCCGTGCAAGCGCAGGAGATGCAACACCTGCCCTTTAATCTCCTCCCTTCCCACTGTCCAGGGTCACAAACACTCCTTCTAGGTGAAACAATGATTTACTTGTACTTCTTTCAATTTAGTATACTGTATTCACTGCTCACGATGCAGTCTCCTCTACATTGGGGAGACCAAACGCAGATTGGGTGACCGCTTTGCAGAACACCTCCGCTCAATCCGTAAGCATGACCCCGAGTTTCCGGTCACCTGTCACTTCAATTCTCTGCTCCACTCCCACTCTGACCTCTCTGCCTTCAGCCTCTTACACTGTTCCAACGAAGCTCAATGTAAGCTCGGGGAAGAGCAACTCATCTTTCTATTTGGCACTTTACAGCCTTCTGGACTCAACATCAAGTTCAACAATTTCAGACCATAACCTCTGCCCCAATTTTTCACATGGCAGCTGTTGATTCTACCCTTCCCATTTACACCTCTTCTAGACTCATCTTTTGTTTCTTTACTTGTTCCATTATCATCTCCTTTTGTGTTGTACTATCATCTTTTTTGTCATTTAATCTCTCCTGCCTTCCACCTCATCACTTTTGTTCTTTCCTCCCCTTTCCCTGCCTCTTGCACTTGCTGAAAATCTGCTACATCTCTAACTTTTTCCAGTTCTGACGAAAGGTCATCGGCCTGAAACGTTCACCCGGTTTCTTTCTCGACAGATGCTGCCTGACCCGCTGAGTATGTTTTTATTTAATTTTCCGTGTTTGTTCAATTTTGAAAGCATTTTCTGTTTTGTGTAACGCACAGCTGTTGACTTTAACAAACCAGCTAAAGTATCCATTGTTACAGTATGACGTACACAGGTCAGCAAATTTTGACTTGCACATTTCGAGTTACTTTAAAAAAAACGTTGCCATCATTGATAGGAAGTTTGCCGGTGGTGATCGGTGTCTGTATCAGACATCTCAGTCAGATACAGAATAATGCTGCTCCTATTCTGTCCCAATCCCTATTGCACCAGTACAAAATTTCCACTGGTGCTACAATTAGAGCTAATTTATGGACAGCTTTGTGCCATGCTCCTCCAGTCACTGGGTTGAGGTGGTGCCAAATTCCATTATGGATTTGCCTTGGTCAATAGAGGCAGTCATAAAATCACATGGCAAAGGTCATTTGACACATCTCACATGTGCTGGCCCGCTGAAGGAGCTGCCCACTTCGCCCCAATCCAGTGTCCTTCTCTCATATCCTATAAAATTCTTTGGGGGAAAAAATTCAGTTGTTTGTGCCTCCAGTTAGTGCCTTAAGAGGGCGCTAATGGGGCGCAAAGCAACTAGCGCCTGGGCACGGCGATGTTTGCACCGCTCGCAAAATTAACTAGACATTTTTCAGCGGCGCTAAACACTACCGCCACGATCTCCTGCGCCGGCAGATCGTGACGTCAGTTGAGTGTGCAACGCCCCGGACCGGATATTGAGTGGCTCCCCCTGCCTTGCCGCCTGCCGCTAGCAACGACAGGTTGAGGGGAGCGTTTTGCTGTCAGAAAGGGAGTGTGGGAGCGCTATTAAAGGCGACCGCTTCCTGCCTTTTTTTGTCAGTGACATTTTTGCACCATGCATTCTGAGAGAGAGAGAGAGAGAGAGAGAGAGAGACACACACACACTCTTCTGGAGAGATTCAACGCTGTGTGAAGGAGTTTTGAGTACTGATCAGCACTTTGCAGGTTTATTTTGATTTGCCCTTCCTTGCTTCGCCAACGCTCTGGAGGTAGCGCCTCGCTCCTCGGCCTTAGCGCCTGAAGACAGGTGTGAAGCGTCTGATTTAGCGCTCCAATCACCTCCAGGGCAATAAAAGCCAAGTTTGCTGTCGGAGGCGATAATTAGCGCCAGGCGCTAAACTTTGTGCACGGCCGATAATGGCGCCCCAAACGGGGCGATACTGAATTTTTCCCCCATTATCCCTTTTAAAAGCGATTATGGATTCTTCTTCACCACTGCTTCTGATAGGGCCTTACATACTCTAATATCACTTTGTGCAAGAACATTTCACCTAACCTCTCCCTTCGTTGTTAAATTTATGCCCCAAAAAACTGCAGATGCTGGAAAGCCAACACAAAAACAGAACATGCTGGAAACCGTCAAGCAGCTCAGTCTTCACAGATGCCAAGTGTTTCCAGCATTTTCGGTTTTGAATTCATACCCTCTAGTACTGACTCACCAAACAGTGGAATACTTTTTTCTAATTAACGTCACCAAAAACCCTTGGTAACTATGGACAGCATCGTCAGATTTAAACTTCATCAACATAAATCTCCCACTTTTAAAGATTCATCCACCTGAAGGCTTAAATCTCTTTACGCCTCCACTTTTCTGAAGTTACCATTTAGTCCATACTACTTATTCCCAAAATGCATCACCTCATATTCGCCACATCAAATCTCATTTTACATCTATCTGCCCAATTTACTAACCTAGATCATTGTGAAATGGTTGAGCTGTCCTCTTGACGGTTAACCACGGTCCCTACTTTTGTGTCATCTGCAAACTTTTGTCTCATCCCTAATTCAACTGTCATGATACATTACAACTCAAGGGTATATTCAGTGGAGTGCACAAAAATATATTCACACACAGAACAATGTGGAGCCTCATTCAAATTAAAATTGTTCAGTAATACACATCAACAAACTAAAGCTCACCTGTCGTCATCACCTTATGACAATACTACCAGTCTTCAAATGCAATGCAATCTGAACTCCGGCGAAAGTAAAGTGGCATAGATCTCTATTACCCCCACCCCACTCCCTCAATGGCTTAGAGAAAAGAAGGACTAGGTGAAACACTAAACCATAGAGGAAAAAGAAAAGTTGGCAGTCTGTGCCACAGCAAGAGTGCTACAGTTAGCTGCAGTGCCCCCAAGCATGGAAGGGAGGGGGGAGAAAAGAAAAATCAGCCAATATTGCTATTTTTAATGGGTTATGTGGAAGAGCAGAGGGATTTGAGGGTGCAAGTTCACAAGACATTAAAAACAGCATCTCAAGTGGATAAACTATTAAAAAAAAGCTAATGGAATACAGGAAACTTTGGTTTATCCGGAGGTTAACTGTCCGGAATGCTCGATCCACCGGCAAAATTCAGGAGTTGGTTCAGTAAGTTTTTTTTTCTTTGCTTTGCTTTTTTTCCCCCCACCAGTCAGGCTCTGCAAGGTCCAGCTAAAGCTGTTGCTAAGCTACAGAGACGCTTGCAAGGTACGGCCGACTGTTTAGAAGCTGTTGGGTTTGTTGCCAGATACGGAGCTCCGTATGTTTCAACATTAGCGCTGGTTTGTCCGGCAGTTTTGATGGGACGGCAACAGCTCGGTCCCGTCGGTGCCAGATAGCACAAAGTTTCCTGTACTGGGTTTTACAGCAAGAAGTTAAAGAAGTAGGCATTATATGAACTTGTAAAAATAGGTTAGATAGGTGGTTGAAGGAGAGGCAGATCAACATACATGGGAACATGCGATTAGGATGACAGTTTGTGTGGAGGACTACATTACAACAGTGACTACATTTCAAAAGTTCTTCATTGGCTGTAAAGTGCCATGGGACGTTCTGGGGTCGTGAAAGGTACTATATAAATGCAAGCCTTTCTTTTAATTCCACGCTATCTATTGACCCCTGCAGGCAAGTGGGCTCTGGGTGATAACATTGGGTATGGTTGCGAGGCGTGGTGACACTCACTATTGTCACACAAGAAGAATGGCGCTTGGGCAATGTCCCAGGCAATGGTGCCTGAAGAACATATCCCAGCAGTAGTCACTCCCTGAAGGAAAGGAGGGTGGGGGAGGAGAATTGGAAAAGGAAAATAAAGCAGCTCTTACAGACTGAAGATACTTTAAGGCTGTCCAACACTCAATGAATGCAGTCCTCAAGCTCACAGAACTGTCACAACTTTCCAAATTGAGAAAGGACGCGACTGCTGCCAACGAAGTTGAAGCACTTGCGCACGAGCAATGTGTGTTTTCTTTCGGCTGTTCGCTAACTGAAAAGAAACTGTTGTCGCCATTACAAAGAAAACACTTCGAGAGAGAAAGGAGGGGGGAGGGGGTGAAAAGAGATCGCTGCTGCCGAACACAGCCACATCAGGAAATGAAAATCTGTGCCAGCAAAACACAGTAAACATCAATTTTTATTAATTTTCTTATCCTTTCCCTTCATACGCAGCTCGCGCTCTATACAAATTAAATCTCCGCAACCCTCCCCCCACGAAAATATCATACATTAACACTTAAACCAACCCGCACTATTATACATTATTAAACCAACCCAGAGTCCATAGATTTATGGCATGCGATATAACTATATTATGCATTCATACTTAAGTGTCAACTGTGGCTCAGCTGGTAGCACACTCGCCTCAGAGTCAGAAGGTTGTGGGTTCAAGTCCCACTCCAGGGACTTGGGCATATAATCTAGGCTGACACTCCAGTGCAGCGCTGCACTGTTGGAGGTGCCGTCTTTCGGATGAGACGTTAAACCGAGGTCCGGTCTGCCCTCTCAGGTGGATGCAAAAGATCCCATGGCCACTATTTCGAAGAGGAGCAGGGGAGTTATCCCCGGTGTCCTGGCCAATATTTATCCCTCAAAAAACAGATTATCTGGTCATTATCACATTGCTGTTTGTGGGATCTTGCTGTGCGCAAAGTGGCTGCCGCTTTTCCCACATTACAACAGTGACTGCACTTCAAAAGTACTTCACTGGCTGTAAAGTGTTTTGAGACGTCCGGTGGTCGTGAAAGGCGCTATATAAATGCAAGTCTTTCTTAAACCACCACAGATTTATGCGCAGAACACTCCGATTGAAAAATGATCATTTAAAAACATTTTTAAAAAGGAATTTAAGATTTCAGATTAAAAATTTCCCCCCAAAAGCACTCTCCTTGAAACAGTGCTCAGCCCCATTTGAAGAGAATATGGTTCAACCACTCAGCACATTATAGCCTGTGGTTATATACGAGAACTGAGACCGTTCCAACCAGTCATGGATTAGAGCGTTGCCCCTCAGGCTCTTCAATGGTTTGACGACTTTATTCAGCAAGTGCTTGTGCTCGATCAACCAGGGAGGTCACAGCTTCTGGCGAGTAGCTGATCTTAGCGAGGGTGACTAACTTGGCCTCAGAGTCTGGTGAGGTGGGTAGAATCCTGCCCAGATTTCCATTTGTACCCAGTGAACCCCTGCTCAAAGTCTGTAGGCTCACACACAAATAGCAGACACTGTCATTCCTTGCTGGGGTGCAGGTGCCTTGATCATCAAGAGGGTGGGGTGGGGGACAAAACTGGCAAGAAAAAAAAAACTGCCCCTTCCAATTCTCAGCAATGTAAAAGTTGAGATTCTTTACACCCAGTCACTGGATGGAGTCTCTTCATCTATTCAAACAATCAAAAAATATAAAGTATGTTCACTTCACAGAATGCTACATGGAGAGACAAGATCAGAACAAATGGAATAGGATTGAAGCAAAAAGTCTTAAAAAGATATAAAAAAGCACTTGTATTTTGCTCACCCCAGCATGAGTTGCATAGTCAGTAGAGAGGGAGTAATTGGAGGGAAAAAACTGAGAGCCTGACTGGCTTAAGAATTAAACCGATTTCTTTGCTGCACTGTTCTAATGTTTATGTACGAAACATACACATGTACAAATCACAGCCTCTTTTTATATGATCCATTGACAGGTGAAGTCCCAGGAACAATGGGAAGATATATAAACAAACATTTCTTGGTGGCAGCTGGAATCTTGGCCCTCTTGTCTGCTGAGATCAAAGTCAACAGTGCGCTTACTGTTCCTACAACCACCGAGGAAGAATTCGTTACTGACGGTCCAGATATTCTTGCAACCACCGAGGGAGAATACGTTACCGATGGTCCAGATATTCTTGCAACCACCGAGGAAGAATACGTTACCGATGGTCCAGATATTCTTGCAACCACCGAGGAAGAATACGTTACCGATGGTCCAGATATTCTTGCAACCACCGAGGAAGAATACGTTACCGATGGTCCAGATATTCTTGCAACCACCGAGGAAGAATACGTTACTGACGGTTCAGATCTTCCTGCAACCACCGAGGAAGAATACGTTACTGACGGTCCAGATCTTCTTGCAACCACCGAGGAAGAATACGTTACTGACGGTCCAGATCTTCTTGCAACCGAGGAAGAATACGTTACCGATGGTCCAGATCTTCCTGCAACCACCGAGGAAGAATACGTTACCGACGGTCCAGATCTTCTTGCAACTACCGAGGAAGAATACGTTACTGACGGTCCAGATCTTCTTGCAACCACCGAGGAAGAATACGTTACCGACGGTCCAGATCTTCTTGCAACCACCAAGGAAGAATACGTTACTGACGGTCCAGATCTTCTTGCAACTACCGAGGAAGAATACATTACCGACGGTCCAGATCTTCTTGCAGCCACCGAGGAAGAACACGTTACTAATGGCACAAATCCTCCTTCAAAAACCATGGAAAAGGAATATACCACTGTTGGCGCAAATCCTTTTTCCAAAACTACCAAATACATTGGGAATTCTCTTGCAATTAAAAGCACAAAATGCAGAGACCTTTGGATTTTCTTAATCATAATAGGCATATTAACAGTCCTCTGTACCATCCTGTTAGTATCAACAATTGCCTTGGCCTATCAGGTGTCGGATTTCAAGACCAACCTGAAAAAGCGGCCGTCGAGAAGCAATTCTGACTTTGTTAAAACAGCCAGTCTCTGGTCTACTGGTCCCAGCCAACTGGCAGGTGAGCGAACAGAAACCAACGTCACGCTAGAGGAAGTCAGACCTCTGAAGGACGAGGAAGAAGCCAAGCCATCAAATGAATCAGAAAGAAAAGATGAAGTCCGGCTGACACAGAAAAGGCAGTAAACCGGACTGATCTCTGTAGACTCTAGTCACTGATCAGCCTTTTTTGTGCTGCTGTAGATGTTAATGCACCTAATTTGCCACATAAGTGCTCATTAGAACAATATTCAAACAAAAGAAATTCTCAGCAAAACAAGCGTTTTTTAATGTATATTTTTAACCACCCTTAAATTTTTTGGGGAAAGGGAAGAGCAGACAAGGTAGAAACGTAAATACCTTGGTCACCCAGTTAACAATTTAACAGATTCATTGTTACTCATCCACGTGTTCATTTAATCAATAACCCACTTATCTCAATCCTTAACCTGAATGCCTAGAGATCCACAACCATAGTGGAAGCACTTAGTCAATTATAACAGCTAGCTTGATCAGTGACAATTTATCTATCATGTTTTATTGAACTATTTAATGCATTATTATATTTTGGGTAAAAACTTTATTCTCCCCTACTTAAGCCCACAAACACGATCAGGAATAAGAACATGTAATTCAGGAATCTGCAAAATAAAGTATTATGTTAACAGAAATGAACGTAGGTCAGTCAGTTTAGGAGTCTTTCTTACTCAAACATACAACACTGACTTGCTAAGTACTCATTAAACTATCAGCTGTACAATTCATGAAATAAATGGTTGTTGAGAACTAACCAACCCAATTTTTGTTTAATCAAGTCCTTCAATATAACAGCAGGTTGTAAACAGCTACAATAATGTTTCCATTTAGTAGATACTTAATGGTTTTAAAAACATCTCTGTACCCGACTGCAGCCTTAACTGTCACACCAGAATTACTGAATGGAAATTGGAGGTGGGGTGAAAGAGGAGATAAGAAACTAGCACATCCACAAGCTACTGTCAGCTTCACAAATGATTCGATGAGTAACAGGATCTCAACAGGCATCATGGGTGACCAAATGTATGTTTTCAAGATTGTCGAGGGAAAGGACACGATCGCTTCAGGCAACTTGTTCATTATGGCGGGAGTTTCAAATACCAAGGGACTGTCATGTGAAATGTGTCCAAAGGGCAAGAGAATTGTGGAAGAAGTTATATGGAAAGGCCATTGAAAAAGACAGCATCAATGGGCTCAAGAGGTGCTTGCATACACATTCAATAAGCAAGATGGCAAGGCAGGCCAAGTTGGTCAATGTAAAATGGACAGGCTTATGGGACCTAATGGACTTTTCCTGTGAAATTTTCACTCCTTCAGGGGGAGACGAACACCAAATTGCACTGGAGTGAAGTAAAGAAAGAATTTGCATTTATTTGGAGCTTCAAGACATCACAAAGCGCTTGGTAGCTAATTAGGTATTTGTGAACTGTACTCACTGTCGTAATGTTGGGAAACAGTCTCTGGGGAGGCATCCACATCTTTCTAACTGAGCCAAGTGCTGTGCCAACTGAGCCATGGCTGACTCCATGGATTGATCATTGTTATATTGCGTTGCTTGGTCGCAATGTGTTCTACGTGCCATTTGGATTCATGGATGTTGTTCAACTCTTCATATTTGGGGAAGGGAGCAGGGTTGTGGACTGGAGAAAAAGGGGGCAATTTGCACAATGCGCGTCTGTCTGTAAAAAGAACACCTCAAACCCAAAATGTCCCCCCTAGGTGGTTAACCAAGCCTCCATTAGCTGCTCATCATCATCCACCAAGGTGTTCAGTAAATATCCAACTACAGCTGCGCTGAGTCACACATTCAAACTAACACTGTGAAAACTATATGATATACAACTCCACGATGGGGCTTAAAGAGCACCACCACTCAACAAAGGCTTCAAATACCCCTGAATTTCTCCCAACAAAACCAGAAAATGCTGGAAATACAGAACAGGCCAGTCAGCATCTGTAAAGAGAAGTTAACCTTTTGGATGTATACCCTGCATCAGAACTGAAAATTCAAATATCATTGCAGTAAAGCTGGGAGGAAAAAAATAGGGGGAATAAACCGATACTCAAATTACAGAGAGGGGAGTTGATGGGTTGAATGACCTGCAAACTGGTCATAGAAAGCTGGTAACAATGGAAATATGAAGTTTCTTCTCTCTCCACAGGTGCTGACTAACCTGTGTATGTTCAGCATTTTCCATTTTTATTTCAGTTTGCCACCATTTGCAGGTTTAAAAAAAACATTGCCCTGAATTTCTCAAACTCAAAAGATCCGAAATTTCTATAATCTTCTTCAGAGATATATTTTGGCATGTGTTCATCCCATATTTACCTCCCCAAACTGTGCCATGTTAAAAACTGCTGTGCATGTTTTCTTTTTTTTTAAAAATAGTAAAACAGATTACTTTCTTGCCTTCATTGTGTCTATTAGAAGAAAATGCATAAAGATTCATACCCAAGACAAATTTGCGTAGTACTCAAAACTAGGAGACACTTGATACTTTCACGACAGTAACGGACGAGGAAGGCCATCTGGCCCATCTCAGTTAATCCACCCAGAAGAATCCTCAAGTCCCATCATTTTGGCACCCAATTGTCTCAAAAGATTTCAGATTTTTCACTTCCAATGCTGTTCACTCTTGGTGCAAAGAAGAATTTCCTGCAGCTCAAGACAAGCGAAGCTTGGCACAGCCACAAATGTTGTGCATTCTAAATTATTCCCCTGATTGGGACTGGTACCCCGACGGCCGACAAAAAACAAAGAGTTGCTTATCCCCATCGACCTCAATAGAGATGACCTCGAATATAAACCTCTTCAGAGCACTTCAAGTTATGACTGCGAGGGGTTGACAGCTCAGGGAATTCATCTCAGGATAGTTTTGGAAGTTCAGATGTCTATGTCTGGCTTTCTATTTTTAATTTACACTTTAGCAAACCTGCCATCTTATTTTTCTCACAGTGTACATGTAGTGACCAACAGCAGCATTTGGCATACAAGGAAAAACTATTTGGCAAAATAAGAGAAATAAAGTTGCAAAGCCAATGATAAAACTATGGAGCATTTAAATTGGTTGAAACATTTAAAACTATGCAAAGAAAAAAAGAGGAGGGGGTGGGGGAGGAGAGAAGAGACTGCAATTGCTGGAAAACCGAAATAGAGAAAATGCACAGGTCTGTCGGTGTCTGAAAGGGGAAAAAAAGATGGGGTACTATAAGGCAGCGAATGCCTGTGCAACTATAGCACAAATCAACACTTTGAACGAAGGAGCTCAATCAGGTTTTACATAGAAACATAGAAAAATAGGAACAGGAACAGGAGCAGGCCATTCGGCCCTGCTCCACCATTCAATATGACCATGGCTGATCCTCTATCTCAATACCATATTCCCGCTCTCTCCCCATACCCCTTGATACCTTTTGTGTCTAGAAATCTAGCTATCTCCTTCTTAAATATATTCAGTTTTTTTTTTAACCTGTGGAGGCCAAGTCACAAACATTTGGTTGCAGGCTCTGGTTCTACTTGTTTTCCTTGTGCCTACAGAACAACAGTGACTACACTTTAAAAAGTACTTCCTTGGCTGTAAAGCACTTTGGGATGTCCAGTGATTGTGGAAGGCACTATAGAAATGCAAATCTTTCTTTTTCATTCTCTGAAGCACCTTGGGATGTTTTTCTACGTTAACGGCATTATATTAATGCAAGTTGTCCTCATTAACCAGTCTTTTCTCTTTACAAATGCTGGCGGAACTGCTGCACATTTACAGCATTTCCCATTTTTATTTTAAGCTCCACAGAACTGTCTATTGCACTTGCAAAAATTGTCACAGAATCGGAGAATACTTGGTGACAACAGGACTAATACTTGGGGAGTAGCCCAGAGGTGGAGCTAATCCCGACAGATCCAGCGCGTTAGATTGAAAGGCGTCCGATTAAAACAGTTTGCGAGTCTTGCATTAATTTTGGTGAAAGTATATGGAGGACAACAGAAACAGATATGACACAGGCATGCACATCACATACAAGATAGGTCGCTGCTCCGATGATAAAGTTCACTCAAAGTAAAATAGGCGAGGCCAAAAAAAAGCCTCGAGAAGTAAATTTTGTATAATAGATACTTAGATTAGAGAAACAAATTTATTTGCTTGATTAGAAAGACAAACTAAAAGGAAGTGGGTTTTACTAATCAGATTAGATTTAGCTAAATCTAAAGGCTACACCTATTTACGACTTAAATGGATTACCCAACCCAACAGTTGGGTTACATTTTGTTAACAGATAAAGCAGGTTAGGGTTAGTTAAAAAAAAGCTATTCAGTTTGGTGCCCAATGAAATATCTTTGTAGCGAGGCAAACTGCACAAGCTTTGTAACGGTTTGTATATTTTCACCTGCGTTTCAGGCCACATTTATATCTGTTGATTTTAGCATTCTTAAAATTATTAATTACGTGACTGCCTCGTCTAAATACAAGCTAGAGTTCCTCCCAACATTGGTGATTGTACTGCCCGATCTTTTAAAGCATATAGTCCAAACTGAAGGAATTACTAGAAATATGCAAGTCTTGGCATTGTTGGTGTTGGTCCCACTTTATACACAACTAACAGGGGGGCGGGGGCAGTGCTTAACTACAGAAAGGAAGGGAGCAAGTGTTGTGGTTCTCGAGCATCTTCCAGTTCTTGGCGATACAATAAGTTGGCAGATGCCTGGAAAAAAGCTCTCTTGACCAGTATAGGTGGTTGGTGTTTGGAGAATATAGCAGGGGAAGAAATCATGAAGGGGAATTTTAAAGTAATTCCTAAAAAGTCTATTTCTCTACCAATGTTATATCTCAAACGGAGCTGGAGTGTACATGCCTATTCGGACGACTACCTGATAATGGGTTGAGCTCACCAAAAGTTTCCAATCCACCACCAAACACATCCTCCCCTCACCTCCCCTTTCAGCATTCCGAAGGGACCGCTCCCTCCGCGACACCCTGGTCCACTCCTCAATCACTCCCAACAGTCCTGCTCCTTCACCTGGCACCTTCCCGTGCAAGCGCAGGAGATGCAACACATGCCCTTTTACCGCCTCCCTTCCCACTGTCCAGGGCCCCAAACACCCCTTCCAGGTGAAACAGCGATTTACTTGTACTTTTTGCAATTTAATATACTGTATTCGCTGCTCACAATGCGGTCTCCTCTACATTGGGGAGACCAAACGCAGATTGGGCGACCGCTTTGCGGAACACCTCCGTTCAGTCCGTACGGGTGACCCTGAGCTTCCGGTCACCTGTCACTTTAATTCACCGCTTCACTCCCACTCTGATCTCTCTGTCCTCTGGCTATTGCATTGTTCCAATGAAGCTCAACGTAAGCTCGAGGAACAGCACCTCATCTTTCGATTGGGCACTTTGCAGCCTGCCAGACTCAACATTGAGTTCAACAATTTCAGATAATTATCCCTGCCCCCATTTTTCATGCAGTATGATTTTTGCCATTCCCATTTGCAACATTTTTATCTTTCCTGCCTCTTACAAAAGTACAGGATGTTCTTTCTATTTCTTCCTCCCCTCCTAACCACCCCCCCCTGTCTCTGCACCTGCTTAATATCTGTTACATCTCCAGCTTTTTCCAGTTCTGATGAAGGGTCCCAGACCTGAAACGTTAACTCTGTTTCTCTCTCCACGGATGCTGCCTGGCCTGCTGAGTATTTCCAGCATTTTCTGTTGTTATTTCAGATTTCCAGCATCCGCAGTATTTTGCAATTACATTAATCATAGAATCTTACAGCACTGAAGGAGGCCATTCGGCCAGTTACACCCGTGTCGGCTCTTTGAAAGAGCTGTCCAATTTAGTCCCACACCCCAGCTGCTTCCCCATAACCTTGCAAATCTAATGAATGGCAAAAGAAACTACAGGTGCTGGAAATCTGAAACAAGAATGGGATATGCAGGAAAGACTCCTTTTTAAATGCTTTTGGTCTGCAATATCTTCCAGTTCCGATGAAAGGTTCACTCCTGAAACATTGGGCCATATTCTGCGACCCCTATGAGTGTGTACGTGCTCGTAGGGGCCGCACAAGTTCCGGGAAGCGCATGCGCTAAAACCTGAAACTTGCAATCTGTCAAGAATCTTGACAGATCCTCCACATCCGCGGGAGATGGGCCTCTGCGGGTGGAGAGTTGCGCTATTTGCCCAACTTCCACTCGCTGAATGCCTGCGAAACTCTTACGCCTGGTAAAAACAGGCGTGAGGCCTGCTTTAACCAGCATAAGAGTTTTGAAAAATTTAATTTTATTACTCATTTATACATTAAAAACCCTGTCCAATAAGGCAAGTTTATTTTTAGCCCCGTTAAAACATAAAAAACATTTTCCATTTTTCAATTTCCCCAAGTGTTTAAAACACAACTGGTACTTAATATTACATTCCCTTTTTCCATGCACCCTCCCCACTTCCTGCACTGTTAATCCCTGACCAAGAGAGGGGGAGCAGAAAACCTGCGCCCAGACATGCATTAATACCGCTCTCTCACCAGCCACTAAGAGGTGTGCAAGAGCACTCGGTGACCTGGCTGAAGATTCGGCCTCCCTGGCTGAAATTCAGCTCGGCTCTGAAGCAGCTCATACAGCAACCAACATATTCCACCATCTCCCTCCTCCTCCTTTTCCCCCGACGGGGAAAGCTGATTAAAGCTCAATTTGTACACCTCAAGAGAAAGGACAGTTAAGGAGAGGCTTTTATAAGTATGTAAAATATTAAACAGCTGGGTTAGGGTGACCATGATTATTTTGAGATAAGACTGAATAGGATTGCAGGTCATAAATGTAAACTAATGTAAAATAAATTTAGAACAGATACAAGGGGGAGGTTTTTCATGCAAAGGCTGATAAATATCAGATATCTCTGCTGACTTGCCCAGCAGATTGTATTAGAAATTCGGGTCCCAACGCGCGAGTACGGACGGAGTACTCACGCGTGGACCCGATGGAAGTGCCGGAATCTTGCATGCACTACGCATGTGCGGAAAACCGGCACTTCCGATCCACTGAACCAAGGGGTTCAGAGGTCGAACGCGTGCGCGAGTCTGCGCGTGCGCGTTGAACTTCCTTTTTTTTCCTCCAGGTTTTAACGTGCGGGTAAGTCTGTACATTTTAGAAATGTAAAAAGCAGCCGTAAGGACTTCATTTTCGAAGGTAAGTGGTCAATTATTTAAAATTAAAACATTTTTCCCCCCACAGGTTTTTTACTTTTAAATACTTTAAAGGTAAGTTTATTTTTAGCCACGTTTTTTATAAAATTATTTTTTTCAAAAATTTAAATTTTTGTTTAAAAGTTATTTAATGTCATTTATAGTTTATTTACAAAGTGTGATTTAAAAAAAAAAATTATTTGAAGGTAAAGTACAGTTTTACAGCCTCAGCATTTATACGTTTTGACAGGTCTATCTGTCAAGACTTATGAATGGAGCATTCCCTGCTCCGATTGGCTGCCTGTTGCTCACGTGATCCCAGGGGATGCTTCGCACTAACTACGCCTCTGGGGCACGCCAGCATAGCGCGCCGGCCTCTGGGACAGGCCTCGGAGAGGAATTCCACGCAGGCCAATAGGTCAACTGCCGGCGCGCTAGGTAAGTGTAGGTCGGGGGCTTGCACCCGCGGGAAGCCCCCGACCCGAATTTCTGGGCCATAGATAATCGGCAGCATTCAAAACAGCTAAATGCTGGGTTGGTTTGGTTAGAACGAGAGGAATGAGCTTCGGTAGACTGAATGGAATTTTCTCATCCTTGATATATTTGTTTTAAAAAGGCAGGCTTATACTGGAACACAGTTCCTTCGGTACTAGCAGCCTTCTAGTTAGAACTTCACCCAAGCATCCTTTGCAATCCAGACAGTACATTCAGGACAGCACCTCCTGTGCAAGTGCAGGAGATGCAACACCTCCCCTTTTACCTCCTCCCTTCCCATCGTCCAGGGACCCAAAGCAGCGATTTACTTGTACTTTCAATTTACTATACTGTATTCGCTGTTCACGATGCGGTCTCCTCTACATTGGGGAGACCAAAAGCAGATTGGGTGACCGCTTTGTGGAACACCTCTTCAGTCCGTAAGCGTGACCCCGAGCTTCTGGTCGCTTGTCACTTTAATTCTCCGCTCCACTCCCACTCTGACCTCGGTATCCTACAATGTTCCAGTGAAGCTCAACGTAAGCTCGAGGAACAGCACCTCATCTATCTATTAGGCACTTTATAGCCTTCTGGACTCAACATAGAGTTCAGCAATTTCAGGTTATAACCTGTGCCCCCATTTTTTCCAGACGGCAGCTGATGATTCTGTTTTTCCCATGTACACCTCTTCGAATCCCATCTTTTGTTTCTTTACTTGTCCCAATACCATCTCCTTTTGCCTTGCACAGTCATCCCTTTTGCCATTTAATCTCTCCTGCCTTCCACCCTATAGAAACATAGAAGATAGGAGCAGAAGTAGGCCATTCGGCCCTTCGAGCCTGCTCCGCCATTCAACGAGATCATGGCTGATCATCCAAACACTAGCACCCGGTCCCTACACCGACAGCCATCCCACCCAAGCCCTATCCCCGTAACCCCACGTATTTAATCCCCCCTAACACTAAGGGCCAATTTTTATCATGGCCAATCAACCTAACCCGCACATCTTTGGACCTTCCCTTTTGTTCATTCCTCCCCGGCCCGCTTTCCCTGCCCTTGCTTAAAATCAGTTACATCTCCAACCTTTCCCAGTTCTGACTAAAAATCATCCACCTGAAACGTTAACTCTGTTTCTCACTCCACATATGCTGCGTCACCTGAGCATTTCCAGCATTGTCTGTTTTTATTGCGGAATATTAAGTGATAAATCAAACAGCGCAGTCATGACAGCCAAACATCTATAGATGCACACATTCCAGTTGGGTTCAGTGGATAGCAACCCTGTTTCAAATTTCCCTTCTAACCAAGAACACCAAAGTCAATTGCACTGTGGCCGCCATTACCACCCAGCTGAGATCAGCTGCAGTTACCTTGTTCCAGAAGCAGACCAGGCACATTAAGCCACTGAGCCATCAGGGGAGCCAGCGAGTAGGCACACATGCGGGTGAACAAGCGTGCATATTATTTTATTCAAATCAAGCTTTGGTACACAATCACAAATTTATGTATCAGATTTTATTCGAAGATCCCTTTACTCAAACATTTTAAAAAGTTGACATAATTAATAAAGTACTGTGCGTTCAACAGTAACCAGGGTTACTTCGGTATTTATGAATACATGAGGTGAGAACTACACACCTGCACAAAGATAAATCACAAAGGCTGCATTCAGTAGGAATGCTATTTCTTCACTTAATCGATACTTGATAAATTTACAATATAAAATAAACAAATGACATACTGAACTGTTAAGTGAGCAAACCTCCAATTTCAGTCATGTAACTTTCCTGATTTACTGTAAATCATTACTCATGGACAGGATTACATTAGAAACAGCATATAAAAAGTACATGCCGATCCATTGGCAAACACTTGTGTGCTAACAAATTTCATCAGTGTGACGAGCATCCAGACGTGTAACTGCCTACACAAAGAATTCGGGAGTCATCAAGGAAAGGTGAAGTGCAGGGGGGTGGGGGAGGGAAGGGAAAGATAAATCAATAATGCAAGTCACACAGGCCCAATTTTGGCACATATCCTACTGAGTGGCATTTACAGAGATTATGGGAATAAACACAACTTGTACTTATTCGTGCGCTTCACACAACAAAACATCCCAGCAGCTTTACAAGAGGAGCCATGGACACGCATGCCCAGTCCAAAAATGGCAACCGGGGTCCTATGTACGCCACAGGAGCCCGGTTAGCATCCTAAATAGGCCTACTGCCTGGCCCAGCGGTAGGCCTAGGGGAACATTGCCACAGCAACGAGGCGGGATGTCATTGCCCATCATCTTTGTGGTGTCACCACCCAGTTTCCGCTGGGCTGGTGGGCCTGCAAGTTCATTGCCGTGTCTCAACATATTCTTGTGCCCTTTGAGCTTCAGTTGAAAAAGATGGTGGAATTGCTTAGGAACTTCTTCACAAGAGACACTCCTATTCCACTATCAGGGCAAGATAGCCAGCATCAACATTTATTTCCAGAAAGGGAGGTGGGCCCCTTTTAAAAAAAAAAAAAAAAATTAAATAAATTTGTTTTTCTCCCCTCTGCTAAAAGTACTCACCTTTCCTAGTTTCATAAGGAGGGCATGTTAACATATGGAAGTTGCCTTTAGTGGAGAAAATTAATAGAGCACATTAGGTGCGAGTACAAATCATTACTGTCTGGTCCAACTTTTCCTTACTTTTCTCTTAACCAGCTATAAACTCATGCAGTACCCTCACTGCATTCTTGGAACCGAATATATAATTGTTGTCTGCAAGTATATGCGACCGTGAATGCCCATAACAGGTCATAAAGTATTACCCATGGCATTGTCTCAGCCCGTTCGAGTACCCAAACACAGGTGTCACACCAATGATCCCTCGCAGCGCCAAGTTCCCAATCGTAGGCACATCCCTCGAGGGAATTTGCCTGGGCGCGGGCTGGTCCATTTCTACAGTGAACGGGGAGGTGAGGGAGGGAAGTGTCATCCCAGCTGTGCTCTCGCACCCCAAGCAATCTGAGCACCACCTTCCCTCTGGCTGTGGAGAATGGGCAGCATGGGGCGATCCCTTTAAGGGGTGAAAAAAGAGAGTGAAGTATTTTACAGTGTAAAACAAAAAAGGCTGAATGCCCAATAAACATCAGGCCATCTGCTGGGGATGCTGTGTCTTAAATTTTAAGAAAATATTCATTCATACACTTGCGCAGGTGGGTAAACTTTATCCTCAACAATGGTTAAACCCTATTTGCTTGAGTAATGTTGAAGTGCTTTTACCTTAGAGGAGTGCAGCTAACTACAGTTCTACCAATAACTGCAATCCCAAGTATAAAATTCTGGATCCTTGCAGGGAACGGGCAGCATGATGGACTCAAAAATGCAAGTAACTGGAGAGGACATTTAGGCGTCAATTGGGTTTCTGTATTTCGTACCGCAGCCCAGCAGCACTGTGGTGCTCAACAGAAAAAAAGTTAAAAGGAGAGAATGGAACAGGGGGGTTTGGTTCCGCTCAAAAAGTGGCTTTAATGAGCTGCATGAAGCAGCCCGGCTGTGAACTGCAATGTCAATACAGGGGAAGGCAAAACCAAAGGAGTCCACTCCACTCAGTGGAGTTCAGCTCGTCTTCTCCTCTCCGCCACCTCTTCATCGTGGTGCACAATTGCGGCAACACGTTTCATTCAGAGGCTTAGCCAAGAGGCAACTTCCTGACCCAGTTAGCCGAGTTCATGGGAGAGGTCGTACAAAGGCTTGAAATGAGTCTTTCTAAAATGAGAGCGGAGTTCTGCTCACCCATGCTGCTTCTCCAACAACAACTTTTAGTCAACATAGTGCAACCCTTGAGTGGAGAGAGAGAGAGAGAGAGAGAGAGAGAGAGAGAGAGAGTCAGACACAGGATTTTACAGAAGAACCGTACCAGGAATGGAGTTGCACCAGTACAGGTTGTGTAACTACACAGACTGTTTAACCCTGACTTACCAGGATAGCCGAAGCAAAGTAAAATGCCACAAAACAGGCTTACAATAAAATGGGAGCTCTCTGAATGTAGCACTAGAAGCAAGCAGCAAATTACACAACATTGCAAACTTGACATTCGTAGTTTAATCTTTAAAGGATTTAGTTCCAAATTTTATTTTCAGAAACAATGCCAGCGCTCACAACACTTGGTTTCTAACTAATTTCTTCACATCCGGACAACATGCAACTGCTCTTACTTCCCTTTTTCTAAAACCTCAAAATTAACAAGTGACAGCACGACACCACATACAATGATCGCTTTAGACTATTCACTCCATTACCGAGCGTGACAACAAATGCAAAGTTATTAATTTTAAAGGAACCTATATATCTTAATGCGGAATGCGCAGCAACTGCAGAAACAGACGCACCCTTCAACCTCCAAGTCCAAGCTCGTCAGTGGTAAGTGTTTTCAGAAGCACAGGTGCGATCTTATTTTTGGACCTAAATGTGTTAATAAATAAATTTCTTAATAAAAACATGTAGAAAATAGTTCAGTCAATTTGTGATCAGTCAAGAAACCTAATCCAATGACTAGCTTGATTTAGCTTGTGATTTCAAAATATCAATCTCTCAAGTGTTGTGCATGGTTGCTCAGCAATTAAACAGAGGATTAGCAATGTGTGCGTGTGTGTGTGCGAGCGAGAGACTGCGTGTGCGTGCGAGGCAGCATGAGAGGTGCCTCACAAAATATGTCGGCAACAATGGAAATCTGACTACAAGATAGTATTTGAATCTGGGGGCTCAGGGGGCAACATAAACCAAAACGGCACCGCCAAATCATAATTTGCTATCTAATAGGTGACTTACTTGAAGTCACTTGACGATATCCATTTTAATACACAATATATGGCTACTTCTATGGCTATTTTTATAGAGAATTCATGGCACAGTCAATGTTAGTTCTTGCTGCACATTTGACACTCGTACAGGGTAAAAGAGCAAAGGGATCAGAGTACAAATACACAAAACAGCAACACAGAACAGGCCATTAAAAAAAAGCAAGCCAACAATTCTGGTCGCTATATTATAAAAAGGATATAGAGGCACTAGAGAGGGTGCAAAAAAGATTTACAAGGATGATACCAGAAATGCAAGGTTATACAGTACCCATCAGGAAAGGATGAACAGGCTGGGTCTCTTTTCTCTTGAAAAGAGAAGGCTGAGAGCTGACCGAATAGAGGTCTTCAAAACTGTGAAAGGTTTTGATAGAGTAGATAGAGTGTTTCCACTTGTGGGGAAGAGCAAAACAAGAAGCCATCAATATAAGATGGTCAACAAGAAATCAAATAGAGAATTCAGAAGGAACTTCTTTACCCAGAGAGTGGTGAGAATGTGGAACTCGCTACCACAGGGAGTGGTTGAAGCAAATAGTATAGTTACATTTAAGGGGAGGCTACATAAGCATATGAGGGAGAAGGGAATAGAGGGTTACGCTGATAAAGTTAGATGAGGAAAGACGGGAGGAGGCTCGAGTGGAGCATAAACGCCGGCATGGGCTGGTTGGGCCAAATGGTCTGTTTCTGTGCCGTAGATCTTATGTAGTCCTATGCACCGAGTGGCTATGGGCCAGCAAAAATAATTTACTGCAAGTTTATTGATTAATTGGCTGCTGCGTTTCCTGCATTACAACAGTGAATACACATCATAAAGTACTTCATTGGCCATATAGCGCTTTGGCACATCCCGAGTTTCTGAAAGGTGCCATATAAACTTAAGACTTTCTTCAAACTAAAAAGAACACCGCAACGCACACATCATGGCACCAAATATTGCTTGAACTCGCGAGCATTAAAAAAAAATTTCTTCCATCTCATTTAACCACCTTCTTGTACCAGCTCCCAATAGCTGACTGAGGGACAGAAGGGCGGCGGGAGCGTTAAGCTTCTGCCAATGCTGCTTTCAGAATGGGGTATCGGAAATAAACAACAGCAGCGTGGGCTGACACACAAGATTTATTTTCTCCCTCGGTGGAGAGCACCCTGGGTTTCCGCCTGGAACCTCCCACTTGGATTTTCTGAGCTGGGGAACTTGCCATGGGGGGATATGAAATTGTGCCTCATCGCCACAGTGCAAGAGCAAGAGCACACAAAGGCACTGTGCAGCAGATTGCTTCTGCATACATTTGTGTGCAGTCACTCTCGCTGTGCTGTTTAGGGAACGAATAATGAAGTCAGCCATTTTGGAAAAGTTGATCAGGGAGATTCCACTTACACTGCGAGTTCCCAATTTTAGCTCTTGGGTGGGGGGGCCGGGGGAGCGGAATGGCAACTTCTCCCGGACTATGTGTGTGCTTCATTTCCTGCAGCCAATTATACAGCGGCATTGGCAGAAGCTGTCCAATTTCATCCCGGCTCAACCGGAGGAGGGAGCAAAAATCAATTAAAACAAACCAAGAATTAAAAATATAATCCCATAAACTGGGATACCAGGCAGCAGTTGAAATATGTTCAGGAAGCAAAACAGGTGTCAAGTCTCATTTGAGCTGCAGCTAAGCACCACGCTCCAGAAAGGAAGGGAGGATTACGGGAGATATTGTTTCAGAGCAGAGATTAATTAACCGAGTCCGCTTAAATTGAGCTCCATTTGATTTTTTTTTTTGTCGGTGAACGCAGTTAAATTAAACTATTATCTGATATCCTAGTTCGCCTGCCCTGAAGCTGAATAATGGCCTTACCATGCATATTGTTTTTTAAATAGCATTTAAAAAATGCATTTTCCAGTTCAGATAAAAAGTCAGTCCCAAGATCACAATTGCTTTTTGAAAATGCAGTAATTTTCGGGCTCATTCACAGGCTGATTTTGACTCACCGTAAGGATTAAGCGTACAGAATCGCTAGGCAACAGCATCAGTTCACTCCAAAAAAAAGTGTTTCCAGTCCACCATCAGTGAATTTATTCATGTTTAAATTATGTGCAATGTTAGTCAGAAGCTGTCTGCACAAACCTGCTTAAGGTTGAGTACAGAAACGCAACACGAGATCTGCATTGCCGCTCAAACACATCCACTGCTCCAGTGGCATTTAGTGAATGGTGCGCTATTGCAGGTACTAGCATCAGAGTTACGGACCCGGATTAATTTTAAGGTGTGTTTACACTACAGAACTGCAGCACACTGCAGATGCATAGTCCTTCCTCTGTTGGCTACAATCCATACTGCATACTAGTTGACCGACACCAAACTGCCAGCATCACAGACCCATGAAAGTGTAGGTCCAGGAATACACCATTGGATTAAAACCAGTGGTTTAATTAAAGTAAATGTGGCCCCACACTCTGGCAACACTACTGGGACTGTCTCCGTGTTTTAGAGTGTGAAAGGGAGCACGACACACTGAGGTCGTTCTCCTGGAACAGGTGCAAAAATGCTGCAAGCTAGAAAAGTACGTTTGTATCAGAAGAGAGTGCTTTGCACTGCATTCTGCGAGCTGCATGCCACTGCTAATGGCTGAATACAAGATTACTGCTCTGTTCTTCACCTTAAATTGGACATACAGTTCACTAAAATGGGGTGTCATTCCATTTAGTTGCGGACACAACAGTGTAACCAATTTTCAATCTTAGCATGCTCCATTCAAAGAAAATAGAAGCAAAGTTCTCCCTTAATAAGCCCCTTCTACACTACTTTGGTGTACATCCTTTTAAAATATTACATGCCTGTTAAAGTGGCCATTTAAGGCCCCATGGCAATATTCGAAGAGTAGGTGGTTTTCCTGGCCAACAATCCTCCTTCAACTACTTGGAGCAAAAACAGATTAACCATCCATTTATCGCGTTGCTGTTTGCGGGATGTTGAGTGCGCAGAATAGCTGCCGCATTTTCCTACATGACTACACTTCAAAAGCAATGCCCGTGTGGAATGCTTGGGGACATCTCAACATGCTAAATAAATAAAAGCTTCTGAAGGTGGATTTTGGACTTCATGGGCACAGCCAAGAACATTTTTAAGAGCCGCAGATGGCAGTCACACTACTCACTACCTGTGACCAGGAAATATGGGAATTTTAGAAATAGAAGGGGGAGGGAAGAATGCTTTTAAAAATAAGTCATGTTTGTGCATCAATGACCCACCAGCAAATATTTACCCTCTGACAATAGAAGACTAACAACCTCTCTAAGTGGAAGTACAGTTGACTGACTTGCTCGCTCGCTAACAGTAAATATCAAGGAAATAAGTGTGTAGATAGCAGTGCCTCAGCCACCATTGTCCCATACTCAGAAACAGCTGGTCAGAGACAGCCTGCGAGCAGAGACTTATGGCAATACCGCTCCTGCTGGGGCATCAGAACACTCCGCTCCACTGGCATCATGAATGAGGAACGCTGCTCACAATCTGCTGCTTCCATTCGTGATGTCACTGAAGCAGATGAAATCAGTCATGCCAAAACTAGCTTCTAATCTTCCAATTAACCCCTCGAAAGCATAAAACAGGTCAACAAGGGGAAGCATAATGGAACGGTTACACTTCAACAACAACTTGCATCTATATAGCGCCTTTAATGTAGTAAAACGTCCCAAGGCGCTTCACAGGTGCGATTATAAACACCGAGCCACATAAGCAGATATTAGGACAGGTCAAAGTATTAGGTTTTGAGGAGTGTCTTAAAGGAAGAGGTGTAGAGCAGCAGAGGTGTTTAGCCAGAGAATTCCAGAGCTTAGGGCCTAGGCAGCTGAAGGCACGGCTGCCAATGGTGCAGCAATGGAAACTGGGGATGTGCAAGAGGCCAGAATTGGAGGAGCGCAGAGATCTCGGAGGTTATAGGAGGTTACAGAGATAGGGAGGGGGCGAGGTCATGGAGGAATTTGGAAACAAGGGCGAGAATTATAAAATCGAGGCATTGCCAGACCGAGAGCCAATGTAGACCAGCGAGCACAGGGGTAACAGGTAAACGGAACAAGCTCAAATTTACAGAGGGTGCAAGGTGCGAGGCCGACCTGGACAGCATCGGAACAGTCGAGTCCAGAGGTAACCACGGCATGGGTCTGGGTTTCAGCAGATCGGCTAAGGCAGGGGCGGAGACGGGTGATGTTAGAGGTGGAAGTAGGCGGTCCTGGTGATGGAGAGGATAGAGAGTCAGAAACTCAGCTGAGGGTCATATAGGGCGCCGAAGTTGCTAACAGTCTGGTTCAGTCTCAAACAGTGGCGAGGGAGGGGGATGGAGTCGGTGGCTAGGGACTGAAACAATGGCTTTGGACACTTCGACAACAGTTACTATCGCAAGCAAGTCAAAAACAGGCAATTTTAAACTTGCTTTATGGTGTGAATTTTTTTTATTTTTATGAACTTGATATTCAAAGTGTGTGCGTCCCACATCTTTCTTCTAAACACACCCACAATAAAAGCACCAGGTTTGTTTTTCCTTTAAGCAAAAGTATTTTTGGAAAGGCCACACAATTCTTCAAAAAAAAAAAACTAAAAATAATGTTTTTGTTCTTCAGGTGTTTATAGTCATCAGCAACCTGGTCTTGGTTTTGAAATCCTGTCTCTTCAAAACTAGGAAAGATGGAAGCAATCCAGTTGACTATACTGGCACTACTGGCAAATGGCCTAGGGGGCACAGCCGCAATGAATAATACGTCAACAGCAGGATCAAATATCACAATAGAGCCAATTGCATCCCATTCATTTCACGACTCAAGTACCCTGACCCCTACAACTTCCGGGATCACAAGCACGCCAACCACCACAAGTGGACCTTCACGTGCTCGTCCCAGCGACACTTCTATCTTGACGACACCTTCCATCAGTTCACAGTACACATCAACATTTTCAACTACGGCACAATTGATTCCAAATTCGACCTCTCAGCCTACTTCGTATGTGGCAAATCAGACTACTACTAAGTTCACGACTACTAAGTTAATGACTAGTAAGTCAACCACTATCAAGTCAAGCACTATCAAGCCAAGCACTATCAAGCCAAGCACCAAACACCAAGATGCTGAAGTGCCTGCAAGTACGATCGTTGCTTGCTTTATCGGCGGGGCATTGTTGCTAATGGTGGTCATAATAATAGGCATTCTGGTGTGGAAAAGATGTTCAGGCAAGAATTCTGTACAGGACGTCACATGGGCAGGAACTTGCCCAGTCCCCAACAGTGAGGATTCTGGACATATAGCTCAAGACAATGATATAGATGCTGCTCCAGCTAAACGCCCCTCACTCACTACCTTTTTGTCTAAAAAATCTAAACAGGAATCACTACTGGATCAATATAAAATGGAGGTGCAGGAGTCTGAAGGAATCATCAATGCTTCTTCACCCGATATTGAAGAAAAGCTCATAGTGCCTGAAGTCAAAATGGAAAATGAAATAGGAAATGAAACACAAGGCCAAGATTTTCCACCACCTCCTCTTGAGTCACAAGGTCCACTGAATGACAATGACCCACATGCTCCACCTCCTGCAACAGATACAGAGGCTCCAGGCCCACCTCAGGCAGTTCCTGATGTTGATCCAAACAGCACCAACTTTCTGCCTCCTCCACAGGATTTTCTGGATCTTGTGAATGATTTCAATTTGCCACCACCACTCTCTGAGCTGCAAGTCTGAAGTACTGGGTGTCTGTCTGTTTTAGCTCTCACGACTGCAAAAGCAAGTGCGCATTGGCTACATGGTCACTTTCTTCCAAGGCTATGGGCATAAGCTGCCTTCCTGTAGCAACTGCTTCTGTGCAGCAGCATCGCCACATCACAATTTCAAAAATCAGCTAAGTTATAATAGCTCATCATGCCAGAAGTGCAATGCACTGCATCTTTCCAATATGCAAAGTTAGAAGCGGTGACATGATTTGAGCACACACACATACAAAAACAAAATCCCCTATAGACTGCAAATCCATTAATGTGCTTCTGCTTTTTTTTTAAACTTAAAAGGGCAGCAATACAAGCCTATTCACTCAATTTGTTTCACTCCCACCTCTGCACATAGACACAGGGTAACTGGTTAACAGTGAAGTACCTCAAAATGCTTTTCACTTTTATTATCCATCCACCAATTCCCTTCTCAGCAGCCACCCTATGTACAGTTCGCAATTAAAGTGGTCAACCACAATACAACAGCAAGTGCTGCATTTCCTGTATTCAGATGGTAAAGCACATTTTTTTTTTTTTTTTTTTAAGACTACAAATGGATAAACATTCGCTTGGCTAAGCAACCCCACGAAACCAGAGTTAAACACATGCACCTCTTCCTCAACTGATAGTCAAAATAGAAAAAAAAACAGGTAACAAAAAAAACTGGTATTTTCCATGGGCTGTCTTTTCGAAGCAGAAATGTTATTGGATTAATGTTTTAATGAGCTTTTGTAAAAAAAAAAAAAAAAATCCACGACATACAACTTTGGAATCTAAAAACCAGCAAGCAACGCTTTAACAATCATATCCCATGGCACTGCAGTTTGCTTTTAGATTTGTGCCAGTGTTAGGCTTTCCCATTTCTTCCTCCAGCTTTCGTTCTACCTTACTCATGCCCCAACCTTACTCATGCCCCATATCACATTTTAATCTTGCTTTGTTTCAGTTAACTGTGAATTTTTTTTTGAAGAAAGGTTTTAGACTGTAAAATCTAATCAATTTTCCTATGACCCAAACAGCCATTCAATCGATTGAGGGGCACATGGCTGGCATGCTTTCACATGTCTGTTGACGCCCTTTCCCTGTAACCAACCCTGTCCACACAAGTTTGGGATTGAGTCATAGCTTTGTGCGTGCTCTTCAGCACCATACTGCAATCTTGATACAAAAGGGGAAAAAAAAAATCAGAGTCCTCTGTGGGCCAACAGTCACAAATAATGTAGCTCAACCTTCTGCATAGATAAATATCAGAAAATATACAGCTGGTAATAATGTACGCATATTTCAATTAGCTTTTTTGGGCAGGGGCGCGGGTATAGCAGTAACATCTAGATGACATTAGTTCAGCTGCTTAAAACGTTTCCCTTTCACCTTTGGGCTCTGGGTATAAATCCATTGCAAACAGATGGAACCATTGCTGACTGCGAGTCTAATAAGAAATGAGTCTCAGCAGTTTCAAAAGAGCTTCTTGTGGGTGCGAGTGCACAGCATCATCTTGCAGTTTCACCAAGGCCACGTGGTTATTGTGGGAAATATCACACTGGTTGAGCAGAGTTAAGCTTAAAGCCAATTTGTTGGTGCTGCATCGAGTTTGCTCTGCTTTGAACTCCCAGGGAAGTTGTGATGCTCGCACAGGGTTTTTGTTAAAAAAAAAAATGGACTACTTTTTTTGGGAGCAAAAACACGACGAACATGTGTAGGCAGTATTGTTTTCCAAAGAAAGAGATTTACATCATCAGTGAGACATGAAGCAAATAACTGCAATGAATTTCCCCTATTCCCAGCTGGGAGATTTAACATTCCTTCCTGCCACGTTCTCAATTTTGGTCTATATTTCATCTTTTAAAATCTTAGCAAAGGATCCAAATATACTGCTGAGCCACAGAGGGAACAGCGGAGAGAGAATGCATTTCAGAACATGGTTACAAACTAATCATTTCTTTGTAGTGCTAAATGTTGTAAATAATTTTAACAATGCTAATCTAGATCTGCACGTTTTAATCATTAAGTCTTAGCTTGTATGTTACCATCGAATATAAAAGGAGACGTAATAAAAGGCAATGGAACCATCAGCTGGAGTTTTCATTAAGTGCAGATATTTTCTTACATTGGTACACAGAACATCATCTGAAGATCTCGACTTAAACAAATGGAACGCCGGACTCCATAAACGTGAAGATTTTCACAATTACAGGTTCTCCAGTCAATTTCACAAATAGGGCGAGCAATAGAAACTGAGGACATTTGAAAGATAGATTCAGATTGGCTATCCAGCTCAGCAGAGATGTGCCAAATTAAATTTAACACTGATGAATGAGAAGCATTATATGCAAGTTGGAAAAAAAAGTGGGTCAGAAGTATGCAATTAATGGAATTAAATTAACAAACTTCTAAATGGACTTGGGGAGTAATGATTGACGTGTTAATTTCGGTGTCCAGATAGTGTGGCAAAGCAATTAAAAAAAGTTAATAGAATGCTAGGACATAAATGTTTTAGAAAGAATTCAGAGAATAGCAACAAGACCGATCCCAAATATATATAGAGATATAAGATGAGTCATGAGGAAATACGTGGAAAAACTCAAACTTTACAGTCTTAAAATAAGTGATTAAGAGGGGACCACAAATGGTTTGGGTAAACTCGGTATTAACTTTGAAGTAAGCCAAACTGAAGGGTCAGATGACACAAATAGAAATTAGCGAAATATAAACCCCTTGTGACCCCACCTCATTGCTCTTTGATGTAATGTTTTCCTGACTGACCTGTTTGGACACCATTTACACCTTTGATTGCTGTGATTATCTCTCTGCCGAGGTGTGATAAATGGCAGTTAGAAAGATTAGCTGTAAACATCTGACATTATTCTCTGACTATATAAGCTGTGTTTTTATGCATCTCTCCACTTCACCTGACGAAGGAGCAACGCTCCGAAAGCTTGTGATTTCAAATAAAGCTGCTGGACTATAACCTGGTGTTGTGTGATTTCTTACATTTGTCCTTTCACAAAGAGTAATATAAATGTTTCGAACACTCGGCCATGCAGGAGAGTAGAGACAAAAGCATTGTATTTTCTCCAAAATACAACTGGATGGTATGATGGGAGTTTCTGTACTGGAGGGGTCATCTTGGATTGGCCAAATGACGCTCGGTTCTCACTCCTGGCTTATCTTGCATGTTACATCAGTTCACTCGCCAACGGTAAATATTTAGACAGCTCTTTGGTAGAGCAGTCATACACAAAACATGGTCAACTGGTCAGGATGGAACCACTTAACTATTATTTTGAATATGTTATCTATGGTCAGCATATGCCCAGACCTTCAGTAAAACAAAATTCACCAGTAACATATTAAAAGGGACAAAAGTGTATTTAAATGAAGGTTAAAAGCAAAGTCCAGATTTTGAAACAGTAATACAAGATATGCCACACTCCTTTGGATTTCTTTGATGTCGGGTATAACCTTGAAAAGAAAGGAAGATTTGCCTTTATATAGCACCAATCACAACCACATGACATCCCAAAGCACTTTACAGCCAATTAAATACTTTAAAAAAAATGTAGTCACTGTTGTAATGTAGGAAATATTGGTTTACCAAAGACTAGAAGGGAGTAAGATCAAAGAGATTGGGGGAAGACGCCTAGAAAGACTAAGAGGACAAAAGAAACTGGAGGAAATCCAGAGAACTTGGTTTAAGTTAGAGAAGTTTCAGCAGTTTGAGACAAATTAACAAAGTTACTCAAGTCTTTGAAGTATAAGCACTATAGAGCAGCTACAGGAGAAACAGAAAACAAAGCCTGATGGACCATAACAAAAATCATTGAAGACATAACCGAGATGCTGCATACAACACATTGCAGAGGGAGGCGGAAGCAATTCCCTGCAGAGGAAAACGCAACACTGACCAGGTAGTGTGAATAGTCCTGGAGCAACAAAGTTGTAAGCCTTTCTAATATAGAAGCTTAAAGAGGGCATTTCATTACTATTCTTTCTGTTGCCACACAAGCTACAGGTAGACTATCCTTTATCCGAAAACCTCGGGACCAGCCGTGTTTCGGTTTTCGGAAAATTTCGGATTTCGGAAGGTATTTTATAAGACTGGGAAATTTGTCGGGGGTGGGTCGGCGGGGGTCGGGGTCGGCGTGGGCGGTCTGCGGGGGGGGGGGGGGGGTCGGGGTCGTGCGCCATTCTGGTCATGTCGTGCGCACGACTTACGCTGAACGAAAAAACCTTCGGTTTTTAGAGGGTTTCGGTTTTCGGAAGTTCGGATAAAAGGTAGTCTACCTAAAAGACTAAAATATGGGGCAATCTTCAGAGATGTAATCCTGAACAGAGCTGTTGTGGCGGAGCCACTAAGGGACTCAGATCAATTGTACATAATTCCTTTTAACAGTTTGTTAGCTACAGACTGAATCTGTACCTTTGTTTATATTGTTTGCTTGTACAGAGCGCGGTCCCTTTAAGAGCGCGACCAAACGCGACGACGTCATCACGTTGATCATGTGATCCTCCAGCGGCGGGAAAAACGCGATGACGTCAGCCCGGGGACCTCCTAGTCAGTCCTCGTGGAGCCTCTGAACTGACTCGACCTACATTCGATGTTCTCCTGTATTTATCCGTTAAACTCTGTTAGTTTTCATTAAACCTCCCTGTGTCTGCGTGGGTTTCCTCCGGGTGCTCCGGTTTCCTCCCACAGTCCAAAGATGTGCGGGTTAGGTTGATTTGGCTATGATAAATTGACCCTTAGTGTTAGGGGATTAAATACGTGGGGTTACGGGGATAGGGTGGGATATGTGTCGGTGCAGGCTCGATGGGCCGAAGTGGCCTCTATCTGCACTATGGGGGTTCTGGGATTCTGTGTTTGATCGCCTGAGTGGACCTCAGTCTTTTGATAGGAACTAAACATTCCTACATTGCTATATTTAAGCTGAACTCTGCCAACGTCGTAAGTCCGTTATGCTGAACTGAGTTAGATCAGATTAAGCGCAGTCAAGTTACCGCTGTGCTATTCAAACTGCAAAAACAAACGTTCCTGTTATTCTGGAAGGCTCAGATGTTTACAAAAAAATGTTAAAACAGTGTTAATATGAAAATTTAACAAGTATATTTATGTTCGCTCGTTACTCCATCTTGGGTCACCTCAGTATATTGCTTTACACCATTTTCTTTGTTATAAATACGTTAAATCACAACTATGAAATATCATTCATTCGCTCGTGGAACATGAACCATTTTCATCCAATTTAGAAATATCTGGTTACAAACATCTAATATTTTCTATTGACTTATTTATAAAAAATATTCTACTGAAAAATTAATTCCACTGATTTTAGACATCAATATATAGCAGTTCCTGTTGTAGCACTATAATGCAGTGCAAAAATAATATGGGACAGAATATAGCTTTCTGTGCCAATGCGTTCATTTCAGTTCTAATTCTGGAGTGCATCACCATGAAGCGAGTCACAAGCCACTGCGCTGCTCACGTTAAGATGTTGGTGCCCATGAAATAAAATTGCAAGTGTAATCTAAACTTTTTTTTTTTTTTTTTTAAAAGCACAATATACATCAATTTTTATTTAAAACCTTACATCTGGGTGCACTGTGTGTCAAATTTTTCCATCAATTCCTACACCCACCGTTACAATGGAAACTGCCTGTTTAAATGAGTCACGCTGCAACTACACCTTTCTGCCAGTGGTGTGGCATCTCAGTTTTGCATCTCCCAGCTCTTCAACATGAAACTCCGATGCTCCAACCAACTCTCCTTTTCTACTTCCCATTTCTTTCTATTTATCTGGAAATAATATGTCTAAGTATAATATAAAAATAAGGACAGAAAGCAGTTCATGTGGTCTCGATTCCCTGTGCGCAATGACACAGGAGATTGGCTCGCGTACTAAAGGAATGGAGATTCCCAGATGTGTACACAATGATACAGCCCTGGCCCAAGACTGCACAAAGTGGAGGAGAAGCATCCGGGAAGGCGCCGAGCACCTCGAGTCTCTTCGCCGGGAGCAAGCGGAAGCAGCGCAAGGAGCGCACGTCAACCCAAGCACCCCACTCACTCTTTCAACCACCGTCTGCCCCACCTGTGACAGAGACTGTAGGTCCCGCATTGGACTCATCAGTCACCTGCAAATTCATTTTTAATGTGGAAGCAAGTCATCCTCGGTTCCGAGGGGCTGCCTAAGAAGGAGGATGTCGGTACGCATTATGTATAATCGTGTGCACAGATGTATTAATGTATAAAAGTTGAATAAATATTGTTGACTTGTTACTTGAAATAATCACATCATTCTCAACTTGTAGGCTACATCACAAGACTGATGTTTAACTTGCCCAGAAACTTGTTCTACCAATCTTGCACCACGAGCTCAGTCTCGGTGAACAGGCAGATTCTTTATATTTTTTTTAAATAAGGTGACAACACTATAAAATATATATAGGAGTCCAAATTAACTACCGTTTGACCAACATGGTTGTATTATTCTGGTTTAGCTCCAAAGACAAAGGGAAACATGGAAATGCAGACAGAATTGGAATTTGGACCAGCTGTTTGCTCAACGCACCCATGTTAGCCATGAGTAAAGAAAAACGAAGACTAGTATAATCTTTTGGTGTGTACATAGTCTTAATGATGTGACCCTGAAAAACTGCATTAACAGAACAATTGCTTTAAGATGCATTTTAAAAACTGCTGGAAGCCAATCACTTCAGTAACACAGCCTTCAAAGGCAACTCCAAGAGGGCAGACTCATTGAAAAAAATCAAATGGGTCTGCCAGCGGGTGGTGCCTGCAGCCTGCTCCCTCCATGGCCGAGCACGACTATCTTTCCACTGCAAACCTCTTCAGCTGGGATCGAAAATAGAATTCATGGGGTTCCCTCCGTCCAAAACAGATCTTTGTGCCTCACGTTACTGCGGTTGGATGAAATTACAGCCAGGAGTTCAAGTGGCTCAGGACACTGTTCTGCTTGCCGTCACATTAGGCACCTATAGCACAGGTTTTTGATTTTCTCAGAGATTTCCAAAGTTGGCCTTGTTTAATTAGCTGTTGAACCTTGGAGAGATTATGTAAGAAATTCTGCACATCACCTGGTTCTTAAGCACTTACGGTCATGTGCTCCAAGATCCATTACAAATGCAGCTAAGTTTACCTTCTTAATATTTTTATCAGCTTATTGCCTGTTCTTTGGACCTTGGTCTTAATTTTGCTGCCACCGATCAAATCAAATCAACTTTTGTCATTGTTAGTGCACAAGTGCAGTACAACGAAATGTAGGCTTGCGGCTCCCGAGAGTGTACCTTTAGATTAAGGCATTTAAACATTCAACATACATTTGGCTTGTAATACATTAACATAAACATAACCATAATAAAGTGCATTGGCAGATGTGCAGGCTTTCGAGTTTATTTGTGGAGTTCAGTAGGATGATAGCCCTGGGAAAGAAGCTGTTCTTAAATCTGGTCGTACGGGTGCGAATGCATCTGTAGCATCTCCCAGATGGCAGGAGGGCGAACAGACTGTGGCTGGGGTGGGTAGGGTCTTTGATGATGGACCATGACCTCCGTAAACAGCGTTTCTGGTATGTTAGAAACTAGGAGGTGCCAAAAAATGTATATGGCTACATGAATAATACTGTGCTTAAATGATAAGTTTCGTTTTCCTGGGAAGCTTGCATTAGAATTTGAGTGTCTTTTTAATCAGTTAGATTAGGTGAAACATAAACATTCCACATGGGGGCCCAGAGGATGGCCCTGCCAGGCTAGTTATCTGTTGTTTTTAAGTTAGTGTTTTGACTTTGTTAATGTATCTTTAATTTGGCCAGTGAAGGCCCAACCTATGTTTCTTCCATTATTACTAATAACCATATTGTAGGAACGGAGGTTCCTATCTGAATAAGGTATTCGACTCGATGAATCAAATCAACAGGTTTTAATGAATAACGAAGTTAACAGGGAAACTACAGGAGAAACGGTACACAGGTCTAATCAGCTTGCTGGGCACTCGACGACTACTGTAAGATTCTGGAAGCTGACGTCATCGCGTTCTTCGCGCCACTGGCGATCACGTGATCGGCGTCATGACGTGGAGTGCAAGAAAACACAATACAGTACAGTTAATAGGCAGTTTAAAAGGTGCAGTCCGCGGTTGCACTACACTGTAGTTAAAGGGATTATTACTAATTGTTCTGAGACCCTTGGTGGCTCTGCCACAGGCGCCACCCCAGAATCCACTTTAACGGACATTGTCAACCGAGCAGGAGGTTTAATGATCCTGGCCGAACGGCGACGAAACTCAGGCAGCGGAAACGGGGCGTTAGTAGAAGAACCAGTGCCGGACTGCGGCAGAAGCTGCGTCTCGGGCGAGGCAGAAACGGTAGTCAGAGGTGCAGGCGCGTCTGAGGCTGAATCGGGCTGTTAGACGGTGGGCTGGGGCACGGCTGGTCTGGCGGCCAACGGCGGTCGGCCGCGGCGAGGCAGTTGGGCAGCCACGACAGGCTCACTCCGATCTAGGTGGGCTGGTTTGAGCCGGTCGATAGAGATGGTATTGGACTTTCCACCGACTTCGACTGTGAAAAACTTTTCCCCTGATGAGATGACACGAAAAGGTCCGGTATACGGCGGTTTGAGCGGGTCTCTGTGACCGTCCGGTCTAATAAAGACATAGTCCGAACTCATGAGCTCTGTCGGGACGTGAGGCCTCTGCAGGTCATGCTGCGAGGTTGGGATGGGCAGGAAATTCCTAGCCGCCTCCTGATGTAGCAGGAGCTGTTGAGCCGCAGACCATGGTTCGTTGTGTGGAGGGAGAAAGTCACCTGGCACTCTGAGTGTCTGGCCATAAACCAGCTCAGCCGATGAAGACTGAAGATCCTCCTTTGGGGCTGTCCGGAGGCCCAGCATCACCCATGGGAGCCTGTCCACCCAGTTGGGTCCCCTCAAGCTGGCACGGGGGGACGCTTTGAGAGACCGATGGAACCTTTCGCACAGGTCATTCGCCTGCGGATGGTACGGTGCAGCTTGGTACCCAGGCCTTGTGCCACTGCGTTCCACAGCTCTGATGTGAATTGCGGACCGCGGTCCGAGGAGATGTCCATTGGCACCCCGAACCAAGCCACCCACGACGAAAGAAACGCCCTGGCGACGTCTGCTGCGGTGGTAGCGGCCAAGGGAATCGCCTCTGGCCACCTGGTGGTCCAGTCTACCACCGTCAGGCGGTGTGTGAATCCACATGACCCGGGAAGGGGACCTACTAAATCCACGTGAACGTGGTCGAAACGGCGCTCAGGCACTGGGAAGTTGGCAACCGGAGCCTTGACGTGACGGTGGACTTTGGATTTTTGACAATCGACGCAATTGTTTGTCCAGTCCCGGACGTCCAAATGCATGCCTTTCCAAACAAATTTGCTGGACCGTAGCCGTTGAGAAGCCCGCATCCCCGGGTGAGATAACCCGTGGATTGCCTGGAATACTTTCTTGCGCCATTCGACCGGCACAATGGGCCGGGGCACTCCAATGGATGTGTCGCACAAGAGCGTGGTTCCTGCCGCTTGAAACGGCACGTCTGCAACCTGCCAACTGGAAGGCGTGGTCTTAAACGCTTGTACCTCTGGGTCTGCCAGTTGATCCTCAGCCAGTCCGACAAAATCGATGCCCAGCTGGACTGCCTGGACTGGAACCCGGGAAAGGCAATCTGCCACGAGATTATCCTTGCCTGACACATGCCGCAAATCCGCTGTGAATTCGGAATTCGGATATAAACGTGAGGTGGCGCTGCTTCCAAGCTGACCAAGGTTCCGCCGTTTTGGCCATGGCGAAGGTGAGCGGCTTGTGGTCCACGAATGCAGTCAACGGGCGGCCTTCGAGAAGGAAACGGAAATGCCGGATGGCCAAAAACAGGGCTAGCAACTCTGTCATAAGTGCAATACTTTCGCTCGTTCTTGCGCAGTTGGCGGCTGAAAAAGGCTAACGGCTGCCAACCCCCGTCGACCCACTGCTCTTGAACTGCTCCGATGGCCTAGTCGGAGGCATCCGTAATGAGGGCAACAGTCGCGCTCGGGAGTGGGTGTGCTAGCATAGTTGCATCCGCCAACGCCGCCTTGGTATCGCGGAACGCCTGGTCCATTTGTGGTGTCCAAGTGAGAACATCCTTGCCCGACTTTCCTTTTAGTGCTTCGTACAGAGGTTGCATTAACCGGGCCGCCTTGGGGACAAAACGATGATAAAAATTTACCATCCCCAAGAACTCTTGCAGGGGTTTGACGGTGAGGCCGCGGGAATGCGGTAACTGCCTCTACCTTGGTGGCTAGCGGGACGGCGCCTTCTGGGGTAATCCTGTGTCCCAGGAAATCAATACTGGATACTCCAAACGTGCATTTGGCCGGATTGACAATAAGGCCGTGTTGGCTGAGCCGGGCGAAAAGTGTACGTAAATGGGCCATGTGAGCTGTCGTATCCTTGCTGGCTATTAGGATGTCGTCCAAATATACAAAAATGAAGGGCAGGTCCCGTAAGACAGGGTCCATCAACCGCTGGAATGCTTGAGTTGCGTTTTTCAGACCGAATGGCATGCGGAGGAACTCAAAAAGGCCGAACGGAGTGATGACTGCCGTTTTGGGGACGTCTGGAGGGTGCACCGGAACTTGGTGATATCCACGAACGAGATCCACTTTAGAAAATAGAGTTGCCAGCCAGATGTGCCGAAAAATCTTGGATGTGGGGAATAGGATACCTGTCCGGTGTCGTGGCGTCGTTTAAGCGTCTGTAATCCCCGCAAGGTCGCCATCCGCTGCCTGGTTTGGGTACTATATGCAGTGGGGAGGACCAAGGGCTGTCCGAACACCGGATGATCCCGAGGCGCTCCATGGTCTGGAACTCAGCCTTTGCGGCTGCCAGCTTGCCGGCTTCTAATCGCCGCGCCCAAGCGTAAACGGGTACTCCGGTCGTGGAGATATGGTGCTCCACCCCGTGCCGTGTGCCTGCAGCCGAAAAAGTAGGCCTGGTGAACTCCGGGAATTCGCCGAGCAGGCGCGTAAACCCGTCTTGCGACGGAACCACACAGGCCACCAACCAGGACACGGCGGTGCTGCGGTGGCAGGGCACTGCGTGGAAAGTGGACGCATTAATGAGTTGGCAGTGTTGGACGTCGACCAGCAGACCGTTGGCACAGGAAAAAAAAATCAGCCCCCAGGATGGCCTGTGAGACCTTAGCTGTAATAAAGTCGCAGACAAAACGCTGACCGGCGAAGGTTAAGTTTATCGTCCGTTTACCGAACGTACGCATGGCAGCGCCGTTTATTGCCACGAGGGAAGGCCCCTGGCCGCCGGATAGTAGGTCCAGCTTTGAAGCTGGGAGGATGCTGCACTGTGAACCAGTGTCGCACAGGAATCGTCGGCCCGTAACGGAAATGAGTTTGCCCGCTGAGCCCGCCGCCATAGCTAACTTGCCGTGCTTTTCAGACCTTGTCATCCGTCCGGGAGGACGCGGGCTTGTTGGAGTTTTTTTTTTTCCTTGAGGGAAACTGCAAGGAGGCCAGCAGCATCGAGCTTTGGCGCCAAAACGGGCGTGGTACGCGCACCATCCTGCTGGGGGAGGGCTGGGCTTCGCTCCCGTGGGGGAAAGGCGCCTCGTGGCTGCACAACATTGCTGAGTAACAGTAAATATCTTGTCTGCCTCTGCAGCGAGTTCAGCACCGTCTGTGATGGCAGTGTTGGCCAAGGCCGCCTGAACCGGTTCGGGTAGCTGGCAGAGGAAAAGCTCACGGAATAAAAAACATTGGGGTTCCGCGCCCAACAGCGTGAGCATTTGACTCATCAGCTCTGACAGTTTTGAGTCCCCGAGGCCGGGCATGGAAATAAGCTTGCGTGCCCGCTCCGACTTATTAAGATCAAATACCTGTAGCAAACGGGCTTTAAACGCTTCGTACTTGCCCTCCTCCGGTGGGCTTCCAAGGATGCTGACGACCCGCGAGGCCATGGCACTGTCGAGAGCAGCAGCCACATAATAATAACGGGTCGAATCTGCTGTGACCTCCCAGAGAGCAAACTGTGCTTCTGCCTGGAAAAACCATGCTGCTGGCTGCTGTTCCCAGAACTGCGGCAGTTTAAGGGCGACGGCGTTCGTGTTCATCCTCGACGAAAGTTGTCCGACGAGATCGGGGTCACCAATGTAGGAACGGAGGTTCCTATCTGAATAAGGTATTCGACTCGATGAATCAAATCAACAGGTTTTAATGAACAACGAAGTTAACAGGGAAACTACAGGAGAAACGGTACACAGGTCTAATCAGCTTGCTGGGCACTCGACGACTACTGGAAGATTCTGGAAGCTGACGTCATCGCGTTCTTCGCGCCACTGGTGGTCACGTGATCGGCGTCATGACGTCATCACGTGGAGTGCAGGAAAACACAATACAGTAGTTAACAGGCAGTTTAAAGGTGCAGTCCACGGCTGCACTACACTGTAGTTAAAGGGATTATTACTAATTGTTCCGAGACCCTTGGTGGCTCTGCCACAATATTATAATCTCCACAGATAGAATTTGGGGTTTGTTTAGCAAAACTGCTTGTGAAGATAATTAAAAGTTAATTAGGAAAAGACATAGAATGAAAGGAATTTGAGGAGGCTAAGGTATCCATCTTAGAATGGGCCATTTGCTAGATGAAGGTGAGATAGCGACTGGTTAATGTGCGACAGCTCTGGCTGGGGCCATGATTGAGAGGGACAGGGCCGGCCTTGTACTTGCTGGGTTAAGGAGGAGAGAGTCAAAAGAGATAAGATGGATTCCAATGGAGGAACCTTCAAAATGTACAAACACGATAGATAAATTGGATGAAGTAATGAGACCCTCTTTTGGGGAGGGCTTTCATCCAAGAACCAAGACAAAGAACTTGAGCTGTCATTGGTTGAAGTTTTAGAGGAACCTCTACAGGTTAAATGGTCTTGTCAATAACTTGGCCTCAGGCCCACCCCTAAAGAGAATAAAAAGTGACACCCCAAGGGCTTGCCCAGAGACGGTGGAGGGGAGAGCCGAACAGAAGTTGCAAAGAGAAGCTGGGCTGGTTGAACGCTCTTTTGAGTGTGATCCCACGCTCACCATCGGAGGTGGGAGCGAGCGAGCGCGCGAGACCGAGAGAGAGAGAGAGACCGAGAGAGACAGACCAATACGAGCTGCTCGTCACGGTTGTATGTTTTTGCTGTATTACTAGTGTGTTATATTCCGTCCTAAACTCCGATTAAACACAATATACCCACCATATGGGTTTGCACTCGATCCGGTTTACCAGAGATACGTGAATCTCTACAGATGTCGCACAATAAATGTGTCTGCAGAATCAAGTCTTCGTGGATTAGGATTGGGCAGAAAATTGGGATGATGATTGGTTTAGATTGAGGGTCACTGCTGACCTTACTGTGAACTCACTAATTACAGGGGAAACTCTTTGTTGAAGGGGAGCCATTATTTCAACACTGAAGACTGACACTCGTTGGATTCTCCTGGGGGAAGAAGTTATGTTTCATGAAATCAACCTCGGCCCTGCTGTTCTCCCTCACCATTGGCTATGAAACATAGAAGATAGGAGCAGGAGTAGGCCATTCAGCCCCTCGAGCCTGCTCCGCCATTCGATGAGATCATGGTTGATCATCCAAACTCAGTACCCTGTCCCTGCCTTCTCCCCATATCCCTTGATACCTTTAGCTCTAAAGAAATATATCCAACTCCTTCTTGAATATATTTAAAGACTTGGCCTCAACCGCCTTCTGTGGTAGAGAATGCCACAGGTTCACCACTCTCTGGGTGAAGAAATTCTTCCTCATCTCTGTCCTAAATGGCTTACCCCTTATCCTTAGACTGTGACCCCTGGTTCTGGACTCTCCGACCATCAGGAACATTCTACCTGCATCTAGTTTGTCCAGACCTGTCAGATCTAAGAAGTCACACAACACCAGGTTATAGTCCAACAGTTTTATTTGAAATCACAAGCTTTCGGAGCGCTGCTCCGTCAGGTGAAGGGCCTTGGTGAGACCACACCTTGAGTACTGTGTGCAGTTACATTTGTCCACCCCAGTCCAACATCTCCAAACCAGACCTGTCAGAATTTTATAAGTTTCGATGAGATCCCCTCTCATTTTTCTAAACTCCAGCGAGTATGAGCCCAATCGACCCAATCTCTCCTCATACGTCATTCCTGCCATCCCAGGGATCAGCCTTGTGAATCTTCGCTGAACTCCTTCCATGGCAAGAACATCCTTCCTCAGATAAGGTGACCAAAACTGCACACAGTACTCAAGGTGTGGTCTCACCAAGGCCCTGAACAACTGCAGCAGGACATCCTTGCTCCTGTACTCAAACCCTTTCGCTATGAAGGCCAACATACCATTTGCCTTCTTAACCGCCTGCTGCACCTGCATGCTTACCTTCAGCGACTGGTGCACAAGGACACCCAGGTCTCATTGCACTTCCCCTTCTCCCATTCAGATAATAGTCTGCCTTTCTGTTTTTGACACCAAAGTGGATAACCTCGCATTTATCCACGTTATATTGCATCTGCCACGCTTCTGCCCAATCACCCAACCTGTCCAAATCATCCTGGAGTTTCTCGGTATCCTCCTCGCAGCACACACGCCCACCCAGCTTTGTGTCGTCTGCAAACTTGGAGATATTACATCTAGTTCCCTTATCTAGGTCATTAATGTATATTGTGAATAGCTGGGGTCCAAGGACCGATCCCTGCGGTACCCCACTAGTCACTGCCTGCCACTCGGAAAAAGACCCGTTAATTCCTACTCTCTGCTTTCTGTCCGCCAACCAGTTCTCTATCCAAGTCAATACCTTGCCCCCAATCCCATGTGCCTTAACTTTACACGCTAATCTCTTATGCGGGACCTTAATCGAAAGCCTTTTGAAAGTCCAAATACACCACATCTACTGGTTCTCCCTTATCTATTTTCCCAGTTACATCCTCAAAAAATTCCAGTGGATTAGTCAAGCACGATTTACCTTTTGTAAATCCATGTTGACTTTGTCCGATCCTGTCACTGTTTTCCAAGTGCTCAGCTATTACATCCTTTATAATGGACTCTAGCATTTTCCCCACAACCGATGTCAGGCTTACTGGTCTGTAATTCCCCGCTTTCTCTCTACCACCCTTTTTGAATAGTGGGGTAACATTAGCTACCCTCCAATCCATGGGTACAGTTCCAGATTCCAGTGAATTTTGGAAGATGATCAGCAATGCATCTACTATTTCTAGGGCCACTTCCTTAAGTACTCTAGGATGTAGATTATCAGGCCCTGGGGATTTATCGGCCTTCAATCCCATCAATTTCCTTAACACCATTTCCCTACAAATACTGATTTCTTTCAGTTCCTCCCTCTCATCAGACCCTATGCTCTCCAACATCTCTGGGAGGTTATTTGTGCCCTCCTTTGTGAAGACAGAACCAAAATATGCATTTAATTGGTCTGCCATTTCTTTGTTCCCCATTATAACTTCCCCTGCTTCTGACTGCAAGGGACCTACACTTGATTTCACTAATCTTTTTCTCTTCACATATCTACAAAAGCTCTTAGTCAGTTTTTATGTTCCCTGCAAGCTTACTTTCATATTCTATTTTCCCCCTTCTTAATTAATCCCTTTGTCCTCCTTTGTTGAATCCTAAACTGCTCCCAATCCTCAGGGTTACTGCTTTTTCTGGCCAATTTATATGCCCTCTCCTTGGATCTTATGCTATCCCTAATTTCCCTTGTTAGCCACGGTTGAGTCACCCTTTTTGTTTTCTTATCCCAAACTGGGATGAACAACTTCTGTAGTTCATCCATGCGGTCTTTGAATGTTTGCCATTGCCTATCCACCGTCAACCCTTTGAGTGACATTCCCCAATCAATCCTACCCAATTCGCACCTCATACCATCGTAGTTTCCTTTATTTAAATTCAGGACCCTAGTCTCCGAGTCAACTACTTCATTCTCCATCCTGATTCAGCAGTTGTCTATGATGGGAGTCATAAATTGTGGGCAGCATGTGAACCCATCAGAACTCTGCTGAAACATCATCTGTCCTTCTTTAACTGACTGACCCCTGCTGTGTATGTCCAGCATTTTCTTCTTACATTTTTTTCCAGATTTCTGGCATCAATGCATTTTTTTAGAATCTCAGAAATTTACGGCACAGGAGGAGGCCATTTGACCCAATGCATCTGTGCTGGCCGAAAAAGAGCTATCCAGATGAATCCCACTTTCTAGCTCTTGGTCCGTAGCCTTGTAGGTTGCGGCACTTCACATGCACATCCAAGTACTTTTTAAATGCAGTGAAGGTTTCTGCCTCGACCACCCTTTCAGGCAGTAAGTTCCAGACCCCCGCCACCCTCGGTGCAAAAAGTTCTCAACTCCCCTCTAATCCTTCTATCAATTACTTTAAATCTATGCCCCCTAGTTACTGACCTTTCTGCTAAGGGAAATAGGTCCTTCCTATCCACTATTAAGGCCCCATATAATTTTTTACACCTCAATTAAATCTCCCCTCAGCCTCTCTTTCAAAGAAAGCCCCAGCCTTTCCAATCTTTCCTCATAGCCAAGATTCTCCAGTCCTGTCAACATCCTCGTAACTCACCTCTGTACCCTCTCTAAATCTTACCAATTAAAAAAATATATACTTTTGCTTTTATAAAGAGTTTGCAGACAAGTCCGGCTAGCTCAGTTATTAGAGCATAAGAACATCTCAGTCGTGTGTTCGCTCCCCACAGAGGCCAGTTAAGAGTTTTAAAATAATGTTCACTTGGACAAGTGTGGATTAATGAAGAAAAACCAGCACAGTTCTGTTAAAGGCAAATCGTGTTTAACTAACTTGATCGAGTTTTTTGATGAGGTAATGGAGGGGGTTGATAAGGGCAATGCGGTTGATGTGGTGTACATGGACTTCCAAAAGGCGTTTGATAAAGTGCAACAAAATAGGCTGGCCAGCCAAGTTGAAGCCCATGGAATAAAAGGGACAGTGGCAGCATGGATACGAAATTTGCTAAGTGACAGGAAACAGTAGTGGTGAGCAGTTGTTTTTCAGACTGGAGGAAGCTTTACAGTGGTGTTCCCCAGGGGTCGGTATTAAGACCACTGCTTTTCTTGTCTTGATATATTTTAATGACTTGGACGTGAGTGTACAGGGCACAATTTCAAAATTTGCAGATGACACAAACCTTGGAAGTATAGTGAACAGTGAGGAGGATAGTGATAGACTTCAAGAGGACATAGACAGGCTGGTGGAATGGACGGACATGTGGCAGATGAAATTTAACTCAGAAATGCGAAGTGATACATTTTGGTAGGAAAACGAGGAGAGGCAATATAAACTAAAGGGTGCAATTCTAAAGGGGGTACATGAACAGAGAGATCTGGGGGTACGTGTGTACAAACCGTTGAAGGTGGCAGGGCAGGTTGAGAAAGCGGTTAAAAAAGCATACGGAATCCTGGGCTTCATAAATAGAGGCATAGAGTACAAAAACAAGGAAGTTGTGATGAACCTTTATAAAACACAGGTTGGGCCTCAACTGGAGTATCGTGTCCAATTCTGGGCACCGCACCTTAGGAAGGATGTGAAAGTCTTAGAGGGTGCAGAAAAGATTTACAAGAAATGTTCCAGGGATGAGGGACTTCAGTTACATGGAGAGACTGGAGAAGCTGGGGCTGTTCTCCTTTGAGCAGAGAAGGTCGAGGAGAGATTTGATAGAGGGGTGTTCAAAATCATCTGGACAGAGTGACTAGAGGGAAACTGTTCCCATTGACGGAAGGGTCGAGAAATTGATATGTCGGTTGTGGAGCTGTGATATTTGCTCGCAGAAAGCAGTTTGGCTAATCAAAAATGCACTCAAGTTCTTTTGTATACGATTCCGATGTGGAGTAATGTTCTGGCAGTTACATCCACGGGTGCGACACCAATCGCAGAGAAGTGACTTATTAGGGCAAATGGATTTAGGTTGACATGGCGTCCCGCATTAAGTCACTTGAATTTCTACACCTCGTGCGTGCAGCGTGATTGCAGGTGTTGCAATATTGCATAATCACAAGGAAAATGTTGATAAGTCACTTACCACAACTTATGTCTTCATGAAGTCATTTTCTATTAGAGTTTGTCACAATCTTGAGGTAGCAACTAAAAATTCGCATGAGAGGCCCATAATGGAACATGTTTAACAATTGCGTCAGAGACAGGTGAAAGAATCATAGAATGGTTATAGCACAGGAGGTCGCCATTCAGCCCGTCATAACTTCCTTGCTTTTGTACTCTGCCTCTATTTATGAAGCCCAGGATCCCGTATGCTTTTTTAACCGTGATCTCAACCTGCCCTGTCACCTTCGACGACCTGTGCACATACACCCCCAGGTCTCTCTGTTCACGCACCCACTTTAGAATTGTACCTTTTGTTTATATTGCCTCACCTCGTTCTCCCTACCAAGGATTGTATTTCTACAAGTTTCCGTTTTTATTTCAGATTTCCAACTGAAGGTCAGTTCGACTGCACTGTTGTCTCAGTGTCAGTGGTGATGGATTCAAGCCCCATTCTTGGACTTCACCACAGGCTGACCCTCTGGGGCAGTATTGTGGGAACATATTACCGAAGCAAGCATGAATGATCATTTTTTTTTTTTAAACTCACTTTCTTTTAAAATAAAATTTACTTCAAACTCTGGCTGGACAGGTCATTACTTTAATGAGGCTCTTGCCAGCTATTCTCAATCAAGAACAATCCCAAGTAGGAGGGAATTGAGCATTACTCAATCCTTCAGCTGTCAGGAGGTGGTTCTTTTTCCAGAGAACAGCGGACCTCTGGAACAGGCTGCCGGCTCTTGCGGTGGACGTCGATTTGCTGAATTCCTTGAAGCGAGAGCTGGAGTCGTTTCTGGCTGGAGCGGAGATCACCTTACTGCACTGAATTATCAGGGCCTTCTGATTGAGGTTCGATCGTGGGGTCGGAGAGGAATTTCCCAGATTTTCTCCCCTCAAATTTTAACCTGTTTTTCCTTTGCCTCTCGCGGGACAACGTGAGGTTTTGGGTCAAATGGAGAGAGAGTAAATGTATCACAATTGTGGGGGACAGGCTGGCTGGACCAGAGGGTCTTTTACTGTCCGTTATTGCTCGTATGCAGGTATTCGTATACTCAAGAGTTAAGTTTCTCACATGACACAGACATCTGAGCAGACATTTTAACCTCCACTCCCTATCCCTACCACCAGCTGCCAAAAAAATGTCAGACAAAAAATGGAGGGGAGAAAATCTTAAGAGTAGACAAGGCAGGCCGTCCCTCAACAGAGGGTGCAGTGGGAAAACAGGCTTGCGGATAAAATCCCAGACTTCCCCTCCGCCGCCGCAACAACCCCTCAGCACATCATTCAAGGATCAAAATTATCACAAAGTTACACACCCAGGGAATATCACAAAGAACAAGAACTTGCATTTATATAGGGATATCCCAAAGTACTTCACAGCCAACAAGTGCAGTCACAGTTGTAACTTAGACAAAGGCAGCAGTCAATTTTCAACACAGCACGGTCCCACAAACAGCAAGAAGACAAACAAACAGTTTATCTGTTTTAGTGATGTTGGTTGAGGGGTAAGTATTGGTTAGGACACCGGGAGAACTCCCCCTGCTCTTCTGTGAATAGTGCCATGGGATTTTTACATCCACCTTGGTTTAATGTTTCATCCGAAAGATGGCATCTCCAACAGTGCAGCACTGCCCCACTACTGCACTGGAGTGTCAGCCGAAATTGTGCGCTCAAGTCTCTAAGCATGGGGCTTGAACTACCGACCCTCTACTGCAGAGGTCAAATCAGGACAAGAAACTGTCAGATATAAATATCAAGAGCAGCACTCCTTGCACAAGTAGTTAGGAAAAAATATATCGATGGCCCTGAATTTCCGATCGGAGGCTTCCTGCGGACGGATGCCTCTGATCGGAAAAAGTCTATGAATCTTACCCGCTGGTTCCATAGATCCCGAGGCTTCTGATCCTGGGCCTCTCCTCTTCTAAATGTGCAGAACCCCACGTATCTCAGCGGCGCATTTTTCATTCTTCTATTTTTAAAACTCTTAAGCTGGTAAAAGCAGGCCGTACGCTTGCTTTTACCAGGCTTAAGAATTTGACAGTCATTCAGCGGGCGGAAGTTGTGCAAAAAGCGCAACTCTCCACCTGCAGAGGCACTTTTCTTGGGCATGCGGATGATCTGTCAAGAGAATTCTTGACAGATCGCAAGTGCCAGGTTTCAGCGCATGCGCTTCGCATGTCTGAAACCGGCGCTTGCACGGCCCCTACGGGCACGTACACACCTTGTACGCACCCGTCGGGATTGCAAAATCCGGCCCATTGTGAAAGTATTTCGGCTCGCAAATGTGATTTCCAAAGCATTTCCTGAATTGGGAAACAAAAGAAACATATCCTGTAACTGAACCAAAAGGATCAAATAAAAGGTGCAGTATAGTTCAGCAGAGTAGAACCATGGCTCAAGGATGTGCCAATGACTCACTGCAGGTCAGTATTAAACATCCTAAACCATGGAGGGTGTTACAGTTCACTCAACAATCCTCCATCTGGAAAATAAGTAGAACAGAATACAAGTCAATGAATAAATAACCACTTGCATTTACATAGCACTTTTAGTGTAGTAAAACATCCCAAGGCACTTTCACAGGTGACGAAAAACTTGGTCAAAGAGGTAGGTTTTAAGGACCGTCTTAACTGAGGAGAGGTGGAGAGGTTTAGGGAGGGAATTACCGAGCCTAGGGCCTAGGCAGCTGTAGGCACGGCCGCCAATGGTGGATTGATGAATATCGGGAATGCGCAAGAGGCCAGAATTGGAGGAGCGCAGAGATCTCGGAGGGTTATAGGGCTGGAGGAGTTTGCAGAGAAAGGGAGGGGGGGGGGAGGAAGAGAGGCCAGGGAGAGATTTGAGAATTTTAGAAAATCGACAATACCAATACAGGAAACTTTGTTATATCCGGCACCGACGGGACCGAGCTGTTGCTGATCTATCAAAACTGCCAGACATACAAAGTTAATGTTGAAGGATACGGAGGTTTTCATCTCCGTATCTGACAACAAACACTGTTGCTGAGCAACAGCTTGTAAACAGTTGGCCCGTACCTTGGAAGCGTCTCTGTAGCGTCTCTGTAGCTTAGCAACAGCTTCAGAGACTTTCCAGAGCCCGACTGTTGAAAACAAAGTCACGAGAAGAAAAAAAAACCTAACAAAACAGCTCCTGATTTCTGCCGGTAGATCGAGGTTTCCGGACATACAACCTCCGGATAAACCAAAGTTTCCTGTATTGGAGGAGAAAATAAGGCAACTGAACGTCAAAACATTTTTTTTTTTTTTTTTTTGCAAGATGTCTCGGCCAGTAGCTCAAAAGTAGACATCCAAGACGACTATGGGAAAACTGAATGGCCAGCAGTACCAGGAAGTCCTGGTATGCCACTTGCGCCCACATCTTTCTAACTGGCAGAAAAGGTGAAGTGCAATGGGGGAGGAAACTGGGTAAAATGGTTGAAATATATTCAAACTAATTTGGTGTATATTAATTCCAAATTCCCTTCAGCAACCTCCACAGGACACAAGCTGCTAAGGCATTCTCATTAGTGACATAATAGCCATGGTTTATGGTGACTGAAATCAAATTCTATTACATGGGATTCCAGTTATTTTTTTTTGTGTGTCTATTTTGGGCATCACATTCCACGATCCCATCCATTTTTCAATGAAAACTGCAAACCAGTTGTCTTAATCATACAAAAGCCCAACAGTCCCCATGACAACAGTGTGCCTTTCATGCAAATATCTCTCATTTTTCCAGTGTTGCACAAACAATGGATATGCAACACCTTGGCTGTCTGCCACACATGTAGTGCTACTCAAATAAATAAATTAAATTTCTGTGTCACACACACAATAGGGAGGTGTTGTAGAAAATATGAGGTCATATTGTCAATAAGACGTAATTTATATGACACTCAGCAGGGCACGGTGCTTACACCAAAAATCCCTGCGTCTTTTCGGAGTGGGTATAAATAGTTCATCTGTAAGCAGCTGTCCAGAATTTGAACATCTGCATCAAGAACGCTTCAGCAGCAAACATCTCCTTGCACAGAGCTGCTTTGGTAAGTCCACTATGTTTCCTATCTTTTCTTTTTCTTAATTGTAATTTGCACCATTTTCCAGAGACTGCAGAGAGAAAACAAATTCGTCGAGACCAGCTAAAACGGATTTTTATGCAATGCTTGCGAATACAGAACCCAAGACAGCAGCTGCAATTCGGCTATCAACGATAAGATAAAATAATCTAATACAGAATTCCATCCCCCTCACCCACAGAACTAACCCATTTTTGCATTAAAAATATATATATATTTTGAAAAGGGGATGCTATCAAAACAGAACGGATTTGTGCATTAAGCTGGCAGTTTAGTGCAGGATGAATATTTAATTATTACAAGTAACCTTTCTTGATCATTATGACTGTCACAGTACAGTTTTTCGATAATATAATTGTTTCATTAAAAAAACCAGTAACTTATTTTAAAATAATAGAGCAAGCAGTACGTTTCATTAATTACAACACCATCAAAATTAGATCTTTAAAAAAAATCAATAATTTACTAATCAGGAATGTCTTATTGTGGGAGCATCGCAAGAAAAAGCATAATCATAACACGACCATACCAATTTGGCAGAGAGCTTTTGCTGCAACATTGTGTGTTGGTTTATTCATCCCAGAGCATTTCTACATCTAGCTGTTGTATCACAGGCAACAATAATGGAGCATTCAGAAATCTAGGTTCTTAAACAAACCCAAGTGTGAGGCACTCACTAACACCATCCTGGAACTGTGCCACAGGAGTATTAGAATGCAAGGCATGTGCTCGAGATTCTCTTTGCAATTATCTCGTCTGCCAAGGCATTTCATTGAAGGGCCCCATTGGAGTTGAGGTCAGGTACTTCCACAGAGTATGTTGTTTTGTGGGGAAGGGGAGGAAAGGGAGGGTTGTGGGCAGGGGGGGGTGCAATGGTCAGAGGAGAACAGTCAACTTATTGCTTTGGCCAGAGTATGCTTACTTCCTAGTCTGGGTGCAGATGATTTATCCACCTGCTCATCCAGAGAATGCAGCATGGTATGGGGGAACAATAATAATCTATATATATATATATAATAAAATCATCACATTCTTCTCATATAGCAATCTCGAAAAAAATAAATGACAGATGGATTTTTTTTGTTGCAGGGGGGGCAAACAAACTAATCTTCAATGATCTTCCTTGCAGGACAACAATGGGATATTTCAAGTTATCCGGTTGCTTCTTGGCCCTTTTGTCCATCCTACCTTCAACCACAGCCATCTGCCCTTCAGTGTGTTCATGCACACAAAATGACAGGCACGTCGACTGCTCAGGCAGAGACTTAACAGCACTTCCAGACAACATCCAGGGCAACGTAATATCCCTCAACATTTCTCACAACGGCATAAAAAATCTCGACAATAGGCTGACCAATTTCGACAACCTGAGGATCCTCGACATATCCAGCAATCTGCTCATTAAGATCCCGAACCAGTTGCCGCTGGCGCTGTGGGAAGTCTACGCTGCTAATAATAGCATCAAAGTACTTCAGAAGGATGACACGGTCAGCCAGTGGAACCTGAAAATACTGGATGTGTCTAACAACTTGATTGAAAGGGCTGTTCTAATTAACAACACATTGATTAGCCTCAACTTCCTCAATTTCAGTGGAAATAGATTCTGGACAGTCCCAACCAACATGCCCAACAACTTGAAAACTTTAGACTTATCACATAACAACTTGAGAAGTATTCTCCCAGATACTTTTCATCAAAACAAACTCTCAAAATTGTACCTGAACAACAATAGTTTCAGCTTTATTCCAAATGGTACTTTTGATCAACTCACTGGCTTGCAGTTCATTACACTGTACGGAAATCCGTGGGCATGCCACTCTGAACAGAGTATGTTCTATCTGTTGACATGGGTAAAGACGATCATAGCAACTGTGCTTGGATGCCCATGTACTGAAGAAACTATATGTGGTAAGAAAGGAGCCTCCACCTCTGACCCAAGTACTGTTACACTACCAAGTCACACTTCAGCTTTCACACACCATCAGACTGAAATCACAACAATTGTAAGTACCGGACACAAAGAGACTGAAGGAGGTACATTCCACTCTTCAGCTAGTCAAGAAACTGGAACTACACCCTTCTCACAGTTAGTCACCAATACTAGTTTGAATTCACCAGCACCAAGCTCCGACAGCAAACCTGCATCACAAGTAACCACCCAGAATATTACCATTCAAACAATGGCTAGCACTGAAAGGCCATGGAATACGACCAGTGTTACTGCTAATACGTCAGGTAGGCCTTCATCATCCACAATGTCCACTTCAACTCCTGAATTCACCTCCGACAGCAAACCTGCATCACAAGTAACAACCCAGAATATTAGCATTCAAACAATGGCTAGCACTGAAAGGCCATGGAATACGACCAGTGTTACTGCTAATACATCAGGTAGGCCTCCATCATCCACAATGTCCACTTCAACTCCTGAATTCACCTCCGACAGCACTGTTTCAACCAATTCCACTGCAATGGCCAACAACTCAAATGGAACTGTGAACAGCCAGACTAGTGGATCAATAGCACCACCAACCTTTGAACCAACGTCCACTGCAAGTCACATGCCAACTGCATCCTCAACAGCCTCTAAGCCAAGTAGCGTCAATGCAACTACTTATGCTGCAATAGGTATCTCGAGTACCATCCAGACTGATTCTACCAGCCTGACCACTGGGTCAAAGATCAATGGAACCACCAGTAGTACAAACAGTACGAGCCAAAATGTGACAACAACACAAAACACATTCTCAAAAGCACATGTATGTACAGGGATAACACTCTACCTCATGGTCCTCACCATGCTGGTACCACTGGTTGTTTAGTCATCTCACCAAGGGAAACCACCGTTACTGATAGTAAATCAACAATATCTTCGGTCAATGAATCAGGTATTTTATACATTTTTTTGTTAAAGAATGAAGAACAAAGGCCTTCCCTGATCTCTGGTCGGTGATGTATCAGCCACGGCCGGAAAAGAAGGGAGAAGAATTTTAAAAAGATCACCTTGCGTCCCTCGCTCCCAACAGCAATTCGTTGACTCCTGCTGGAAAGTGTGCACGCCTGAATCTCCGATTTGGACAGGGTCAGGTTCAGATGTGAGCTACCACTGACTCTCGCACCTCTGTAGCTTTTTTTTTAAAGTACATTTGAGGTCAAGGCTCGCACATGAAGAAGAGTCACCATTTGGACAGCCCTGGAGGGCAGAAGGGGCTGGCCCTGCCTGCAGCACAGTATATCAATAGGTCACCACCATCATGAGAAAAGGGGAAAGAAAAAAGACAAACCTCCACTACAAACTGACCCACCAGCAAGTAGCAGAAAGCATCCTTACTACCAAAGGTCAACAAACGAACTGCCTATGCACCCATGTTTTCAATAATTTTATTTTCATTTTCAACACAAATCTCAGTTGTGATGTATAGTCAGAATTCCAAACTTTTCTGTAAAATCAAACTCATGGGAATAGTTTAATAATTTTGCTACTAAACAATTTCTGCATTACCTGAAATGTCTAATTGGATTCTCTTTGTAATGTGCAACTTTTGGTATTTTTTTTTCTGGTGTGGGTGGATGCATGCAACTGCTAAATTATTTTGTAAATACAGTACAAATTAATTGCAATGTAATACAATTAAATCTCAAATAAAATGTTGAATCTTGCAAGGCCCATTGAAAAAGCCATTAAAACATATTTATTTAAACCAACCTATCTACAGGCTCCAATGGAAGTTAGTTTGGTCCAAGTTGTCAAATAGTTAAGTAAAGGCTTTTTCGAAAGACACACAATATTGCCAAGTTAAAAGTTTCCACAGTCACCTACAACATCAGCAAGTCCTTCGACAGGTGTACCCTAAAGTACAGCAAACCCACTCCATTGCACTCGTGAATGCTGGACAAGAAGACTGGAGCAATCCCGATTATTGGCAATATTGAAACTTCTCACTTTGCATTCCAATGTGCAAATAAGACCTTAAAAAGTGAGAAAAAAGTTTTGTGGGCTTGAGATGCATTATAAAGAGCTGAAAAGACGCGCATTTCTACAGCGCCTTTCACGACCACCTGACGCCCCAAAGTGCTTTACAGCTAGTGTAATGTAGGAAACGCGGCAGCCAATTTGCGCACAGCAAGCTCCCATGAACAGCAATGTGATAATGACCAGATAATCTGTTTTAGTGATGTTGATTGAGGGATAAATATTGGCCAGGACACCTGGGAGAACTCCCCTGCTCTTCTGCGACATAGTGCCCGTGGGATCTTGTACCCCCATCTCAGAGAGCAGACGGGGGCCTTGGTTTAACGTCTCATCCGAAAAATGGCACCTCCGACAGTGCAGCACTCCCTCTGGAGTGTCAGCCTAGATTTTTGTGCTCAAGTCTCTGGAGTGGGCTTTGAACCCACAACCTTCTGACTCAGAGGCGAGGGTGCTGCCCACTGAGCCACTACTGACACTCTATAAAAAGGATGGCAGTTGGAAAAATAAAACTTTGAAAAGCTCCCTCAAGTTCAGATCAACATGAGTTGATAGGAGTGACTCAGCAGCCACAATCAGTCCCGGCTTCTGAACCAGTATCCTCTTAAGGCAATACGAGTACAGACAATACAGTTGCCACTGTACCCCATTTGACTAGATATTACGTATTAAATCCTGCTATTTTCAGATTTTGCCCTGGAGAAATATTTGCTCCACTGAAATCATAGAAATTTACAGCACAGAAGGAGGCCATTCGGCCCATCGTGTCTGTGCCGGCCGAAAAAGGATGATCCAACCTAATCCCAATTTCCAGCTCTTGGTCTGTAGCCTTGTAGGTTACAACACTTCAAGTAGCATATCCAAGTACTTTTTAAATGCGGTGAGGGTTTCTGCCTCTACCACCCTTTCAGGCAGTGAGTTCCAGACCCCCGCCACCCTCTGGGTGAAAGAAGTTCTTAATTCCCCTCTAATCCTTCTATCAGTTACTTTAAATCTATACCCCCTGGTTATTGACCACTCTGCTAAAAGAACTAGGTCCTTTCTATCCACTCCAGCTCAGCCCCTCAATTTTGTCTCCCCTCAGCCTCCTCTGTTCCAAAGAAAATAACCCCAGCCTATCCAATCTTTCCTCATAGCTAAAATTCTCCAGTCCTGGCAACATCCTGGTAAATCTCCTCTGTACCCTCTCTAGTGCAATCACATCTTTCCGGTAATGTGACCAGCACTGTGCACAGTATTCTAGCTGTGGCCTAACTAGCGTTTTATACAGTTCAAGCATAACCTCCCTGCTCTTGTATTCTATGCCTCGGCCAATAAAGGCAAGTATCCCGTATCCCTTCTTAACCACCTTATCTACCGGTCCTGCTCCCTTTTCCTGGGACTAGGGACAGGGTCACTGGCAAGGCTTGGAAGCTAAGCAGAGCCAGGCCTGGTTAGTACCTGGAGGGGTGACCATCAGAGAAGACCAGGTGCAGAAGGTCACAGAAGGAGCCCCGGGAGGGGCGGCTGGTGAGCAGGCCCGGGCGTTGGGCTGAAGATTGTCGGACAGGAGGAATGGTGGAAATGGAATGGCGGCGCGCACAGACGCAGCGGCTTTGCTTCTCCCAGGACGGTGCTATTTACGTTTAATGTTAATGTTATTTGTACTGGACTCATGGGAGCTTGCAAGGTCACATTTCGTTGTTCATGTACTTGTGCATTGTACAATGACAATAAAGTTGAATTATTAAAGTTGAATTATTCAGGGATCTGTGGACACGCACTCCAAGGTCCCTCTGTTTATCTGCACTTCAGTATCCTGCCATTTATTGTCTATTACCTTGCCTTGTTAGCCCTCCCCAAATGCATTACCTCACACTTCTCTGGATTGAATTCCATTTGCCACTTTTCTGCCCACCTGACGAGTACATTATTTATTTGCACACGGTGTAAAACAAAGTTTTCAACCAATCCTATGGTCATCCTGCCCAATCTCTCCCTTCCTGGACTAGCATCCACTTCAGATATTCTCATCTGCGAAACAGCTCGACTCTTTCCCTGCCTCCCCCACCCCCCCCCCCCAAATATCTTAAAAGAGACAATATAAATAGAAGTTGTCGTGTTGCCCCTCATTTCTCGCATTAAAATTCCAGCAACTCACTTGTTAATTGAGTGCAGTCTCTACTGTACGAGACTTCAAGACACAATGTCCTCACCTGGTAAGCAACACCGTCGACAACCCTGTGATTTTAAAATAAAGGAGACCATCCTTGCATTTCTGGCTGTTTTTCATCATCACAGCTCAAATACGCCAGTGATTCAGGAAGCAAGGATAGTAATGAGACAGAACTCGCTTTCAATGCAGATTAACCCATTTAATATACCCTCCAGTGAAGTTCCAGTACAGAAAAAAGGGTTTGGAAACTGAATGAAAGGGAGATTCTTCCAGGAATTGATTCACATCAAAAAGGTAAAAATTCCAACCCGTAATCCATTTTTAAAACCTTTTAACTTATGTTTGATAACATAAGAAAACACAATTGAGTAGAAGCCAGTTTGGATTCCAGAGACCAAGCACAGCCGGTTCCACCATGGATTCTTACTCCACCCATTTAATATCCTGAGGGAAATGTATACATTAAAATATGCAGTCCATACCAAGTGTAAATATTCTGTGAACACTGAAAGTATTTAGTAACTGATTTTGCAAAGTCCTGGCTGAATTACTACACACAGTTCAAGAACCCCTTGCATGGCTCCTTTCCAGCAGTTTTCCTCTTCGGAATGGGAAATCGGTCCGAGTTTGGGGGCAACTATGAGAATCTCAAAAATAAAAAACCCCTGTCTGAGCGGTGAATCTTAATGCTGCAATACTGCTTTCTACCACGAGAGTGCGCTTCACTAACCATGGCTCACTGAGGGTCTCCTGTGGCAGTAAAGCTGTACTACAGAACACTCTGCGCATCCCCTGTTGGAATAATTTCCTATTACAACTGCACTGATCAGAGGATGAGTGCGGATGGAGAAAGCTCTTTGGACCATTTGCTCCAAAATATGAGCCTTACTGTCTTTCCATTACAGCATCGAGCTGTGGCTTAACCAAGTCCAGTGTCCTATCCTCAATCCCCCTCTCTGGCAACCCATCCCAGATGTTGCTAATGCCGCGTCCTAAACTTGCCTTTCAAAACCTAGTATAAAAGTTTATTTTTGGGTTTACATTCTCTATACTGTTCAACTGTATGTGTGTCTACAAAAACTCTTCCAAGGCATCGATTCTCAATGCTGAAGAGTCCCAGCTTATCAAATCGTATCATAATTCATCCTTCCAACACTGGGCCCAGCCTCAATGCTCTCCCCTGTACTCTCTGTGGGACTGGGGTGATCAAACTGCAGCCCACAAGCCATGTATAGGCCAGAAAGCCTGAGTGAGAGAGTTTCTAGATTGCCACAGCATCAGATGATCGTTTTAATCTGAATTTTTTTTAAATTGCAACTTCCAACTTGGGTTGGCAAGAAGGAGATTTACTGATAAATAAGGAAGATTTCTACAGCGCCTTTCGCAACCACCGGACATGCCAAAGCGCTTTTCAGCCAATGAAGTACTTTTTGAAGTGGAGTCACTGTTGTAATGTAGGAAACGCGGCAGGCAATTTGCACACAGCAAGCTCCCACAAACAGCAATGTGATAATGACCAGAGGATCTGTTTTTTTTTTAGTAATGTTGATTGAGGGACTACAGCAACTCGCCAAAGCTCCTTCAACAGCACCTTCCAAACCCGCCGCCTCTACCACTTAGAAGGACAAGGGCAGCAGACGCATGGGAACATCACCACCTACAAGTTCCCCTCCAAGCCACACACCATCCTGACTTGGACCTGTATCGCCGTTCCTTCACTGTCGCTGGGCCAAAATCCTGGAACTCCCTTCCTAACAGCATTGTGGGTGTACCTACACCATATGGACTGCAGCGGTTCAAGGCGGCGGCTCACCACCATCTTCTCAAGGGCAATTAGGGATGGGCACTAAATGCAGGCCTAGCCAGCCAGCGACACCCACATCCCATCAATGAATAAAAAAATAAAAAAAACATTGACCAGGACACCGGGGATAACTCCCCTGCTCTTTTTCGAAATAGTGCCGCAGGATGTTTTACGTCCACCCGAGAGAGCAGACGGGGCCTCGGTTTAGCGTATCATCCGAGAGGCGGCACCTCAGACAGTGCAGCACTCCCTCAGCACTGCACCAGGAGAGTCAGCCTAGATTTTTGTGCTCAAGTCTCTGGGGTGGGGACTCGAACCCACAACCTTCTGGCTCAGGAGGAGAGTGTGCTGCCCACTGAGCCACGGCTTGTAACTTTAATTACATAAAATTGATTAATCAGTAGTAGGTTAGTGCTTTGTATTCATTCGTGCATGTGTGGCCTACAGGCTTTTCCCAGTAGCTTACAGAGACAGGACGTTTCGACATCCCAGCTAAGTCCTGGGTAGCTCCCTCACATTGGGGCAGCCAGAACCACACGCAGTGAGTGCTGCAGGTGCAGACTGACCAGAGTCCCCCATGTTTCACTCTGCAAAAAAAAAATCAACATTTCAATCCCTGTTTTAAAAGGTGCAACACCCAACTTAAATGAAGGCAACAATTTGGAAACAGACAAGGTGCATGGAGGCACATTTATTGCTAGAGTCAAGTCTATGTGCAAAAAAAGTATAAAAAACTTAAGACCTCAGAAAAACATTTAATAGGTTCTGCTACTCTGCATCGACTGGATTTTGAAGGCTCACAAGTTACTTATTAAATATTTTTAAATTGTAGCAGTTAGCATCACTGGGCAAAGGCACATACTGGTTTTAATTCCAGGGGTGGGGTGGGGAACAAGGGCAGAGTTAGTCCAGGGACCTGAATGTTTACTGAGTGGAAAGAGGTTGAGTTGGAAATGTTTCAGAGAATCCACTGTTGCTGCAATACATCTGGTCTGACACAGGAAACCCTTAATGAGCGGTGCATAGCAAAGCTGACACTCCACTGAGGGAGCGATGTCGTCTTTCAGATGAGACGTTAAACCGAGGCCCGGTCTGCTCTCTCATGTGGATGTAAAAGATCCCATGGCCACTATTTCGAAGAGGAGCAGGGGAGTTCTCCCCGGTGTCCCAGCCAATATTTATCCCTCAATCAACCTCACTAAAAAACAGATTATCTGGTCATCGCACTGTCGTTTGTGGGAGCTTGCTGTGCACAATTTGGCCGCCGCATTTCCTACATTACAACAGTGACTCCACTTCAAAAGTACTTCATTGGCTGTAAAGCGCTTTGGGGCGTCAGGTGGTCATGAAAGGTGCTATATAAATGCAAGTCTGTCTATTCTCTAGTGGTAGAGGGCAGGTATTGCAGCACAAAGATTCACTGCACCCAAAGAAAGGGGTGTCCAAACCCTGAAAAAGCATGTTAAACCCTCAGGCACGGCCTGGCATCTGGTTACAGGGTGCAATGGTGGCGAGCTCGGACAATAATCCAAGCTGGCTTAGTAAAACCAATGCTGCAAAAATCTGGAAACCTACCCCACATAACCACTTTCAAATTAAAGTAAAAAGGAATCAACATGGAATATAGCTCTACAGAATCTGTATCCAAGGGATCTACATATTGTAGAAACACTTGGTTCATGCAGACACTTAAATGGCATATAATGCTGGTTTGAATCTGAATCACTGAACAGAACAAAGGCCAATCCACAGATGATGAAAGGTCCGAGACAGCACACAAACATGCCAGCGCTACCTGAACATTTTTTTTATTGATTGAAATACTGGATTTGAAAAATACTTTCCTACAATACAAGTGACTACACTTCAAAATTACTTCATTGGCTGTAAAGTACTTGGGAACATCCTGAGGTTCTGAAAGGTGCTATATCAAAACAAGGCTTTTTAAAAAAAAAAAAATGTATTGGAAAAGCGCAATGTCCAACAAAATCAGATTTTCTGTTTTGTGCGTTAAAACAAAAAAATGGTGAGAAACTTTCAAATGTTGGTGTTCAGAGAGATTTGGGTGTCCTCGTGCAAGAAACACAAAACTAGCATGCAGGTACAGCAAGCAATAAGGAAGGCAAATGCCATGTTGGCCTTTATTGCAAGGGGGTTGGAGTATAAGAGTAAGGAAGTCTTGCTACAATTGTACAGGGCCTTGGTGAGACCACACCTGGAGTACTGTGCACAGTTTTGGTCTCCTTATCTAAGGAAGGATATACTTGCCTTGGAGACGGTGCAACAAAGGTTCACTAGATTGATTCCTGGGATGAGAGGGCTGTCCTATGATGAGAGATTGTGTAGAATGGGCCTATACTCTCTGGAGTTTAGAAGAATGAGAGGTGATCTCATTGAAACATACAAGATTCTGAGGGGGATTGACAGGGTAGGTGCTGAGAGGTTGTTTCCCCCTGGCTGGAGAGTCTAGAACTAGGGGGCGTAGTCTCAAGATAAGGGGTCGGCCATTTAAGACCGAGATGAGGAGGAATTTCTTCACGGAGGGTTGTGAATCTTTGGAATTCTCTACTGCAGAGGGCTGTGAATGCTGAGTCTTTGAGTATATTCAAGGCTGAGATCGATAGATGTTTGGACTCTCAGGGAATCAAGGGATATGGGGATCGGGCGGGAAAGTGGAGTTGAGGTTGATGATCATCCACGGTCTCCATTGAATGGCGGAGCAGGCTCGAGGGGCCGTATGGTCGACTCCTGCTCCTATTTATGTTCTTAAAAGACACAAATTTCTTCAAAAACCAGAACGCCTATAAATCGATGTTGGTGTGAGGTGATCTCACCTGTACGCAATTACCTCCTGATGCGCCATCAATTACTCAAAAGACTGAGGTTAAGCGAGTAACAACCAGGCTTTTATTAACTAAAGAACGAAGGTCTTGTCTCGAGTGGTCGACCCGTCCAGAATACTAAGGGACTGGGAGGTAGTCACTTATATACCTGGAATAGTGGGAGGAGTCAGCCGAGGCATGTCCAGACCTGTACCTAGTGGAATACACATACAGACAGAGACAGGTATGACAGTGGTTTACCACACCTCCCATGGTGACAAATCCAATCTCTCCCGTGCAGCGTGATGGGAGAAGTACCAGGTGCATGCCCAAAACTCATCAAGACTGCAATCTTAAGATGAAGACCATTCACATCCTGGGTTGCACAGTAGACAAACACAATATTGCCGCCGCTTGATACAGATGCAAATACGTGAGCGCACAGTATAAATACCTATGCGCCCTTTAAGCGCACACTACAGAAAATCCTGTGTGCAGCAGTACAGAGCTCTGAGCAACCACACCACGGCTAGTGACTTGGGAGACTATAAGGAATCAATTAGCATGTTCCATACAGTCATACCCATGACAACCACAGAACCAATTTGGGTTTATTTTGGCTTTGAAAAGTAGTTGCATCATCCAACGTCACTGTGTGCTGCATCACTTTAATGCCTCCCACTCGTTCATTTTTAAACACTTCAAAAAGGGGTTATATTGAGAAATGATACTCATCCGATGGGATAATTTGACTGAGTCACAACTGCATTGTGCCGTCAGGCCCACTGGATAAGCACAACTAAAAAAAAAATACCACGGATGCTGGAAATCTGAAAACAAAAAAAGCAGACAGGGCCGGAAACACTCAGCTGGTCAGACAGCATTCGTGGAAAAATAGCAGTCAACGCTTGACATAAGAAAACTACGAGGCACTTGGTCTAAGCGTTAAACAAAGCTTTAATCAACTGTTTTACAACATGGAGGTCCAGTTGTGTCCTTCACTAGTTCCTGTTAAGAATGTCCTGCGCAAGCTGGGCCCGTGCCCGAGTATTTATACTCTCCCTGGACAGCGCCACCCGTAGGCCGCTCAGTATTATTTCATAAGTCTGTCTTTCATGAATGACTGATTCATGTCAAAGCTTGAAGCCCTTCTCAAGACTGGGAGATATTACCAATGAGCAGCATTTAAAAAGGAAAACAAGGGAAGGGGGTGGGGGGGGGGGGGGGGGGGAGGTAAAATACCACAGACACACAGAAAAAGGAAGTGTTTGGGTGGAGGTGATTGAATGGCAGGCTAGTGGGAGGCAAAAGGTGGGCCAACGAGACAAACCAAAAGAATTAAAGGACAGATGAGAGACAGTGTGCGAACAGCTAAAGGGGGACAGGTAGAAAGGGAAGGATGAAAACCCGGCACGGTGGAGCAGACTCCAGTGGCCAGAGAACCCACTGGATAAGCATGGCATCCAGTGGGTTATCAATGTGCACCGAAAGGGCCAGCTCTGCTCTAATGTACAGAATAGCTATTCCACTAGCTCGAGTCGTTGATAAGACCTTGAAGCAGTAACAAGAACCGTCCAATCACTCGCTATGCTGGCCCAGTTAAGGACCATGTGCTGAATTCCCAAACACAGACCATTTTCCGCGCAGCTCCCTCAACCTAAAAAACAAATCTGTGCCCTCCTATTTTTGAACACATCCGACTCCACAGTCACAGCACTTGTAACAAGAAGCAAGATTTTTTTTAACGTGGCTCCTGACATTCACAGGTAATTAAAGAACTGCTCTCCTGGAATGCACTCCTGCTTACCAGATACATTTCACGTGGTTCCTAAAGAAACCACCTATGTAGGGGCATCTGCTGTGTAATTATGTTTTAATAGGGTGTACCAGAGTAAGAGCCCGAGAGATCCAAAGGTCAACAACTGGTTAGCAGGGCAATACATTGCCATCCATTACATAGCTTATGAAACAAAAAACTACATCGATCTAGCAACAGGAACACATGTAGGAACAATGTGACGGCTGCCACTGTACGATACCATGTACAGTAAAAAGGTAAATACAACACACGAGTGGGAAATTTGAAACTGAGCTGACCAAAGGTGTGAACTATATTAGAAATAATTAAAATCAGAAAACACTGCAAATACACAGGCCAGTCGATCTCCAAAGAGCAAAGAGGTTTTAAAGGGTTTGGGTCAAAATGCTTTGTCGGAACTGAAAACCTTCTCCCCCAAACATTAACTTACAGCTAAGGTTACTGTGCACTTTCATCTGCAAATTTCTTTTTAGCCTCCATTTTAATTTTTAGACTGCACTGAAATGTTCAGATTTCTGCAGTGCACAGGACGCCCGGGTCTTTGTCTATTGAAGTCTAGTCCTCCTCAGTTGCAACCGCGGCAGTACACAGTCAAACTCACCAGAGGGTGCCAGAATTCAGAAAACGGAAAGCAAAAACTTTAGGAGTGCAGTGAGGACGTTCAATCCAAGCAGGTATAGAAGAGGTTGCAGTAGCTGAGCGTACAGTTAGAGCTTTCAGCACTGCAGAACCTCCAAAAACAAATAGGTAGGTTTTTACATTTGGTTACCAACTTTGTGTCTGTGTAATGTTAGTTTTTAAAAACAAAAATGTTTTTTGAGGTTAGTTTTGTTCCAGTTTCACGAGTTACATCGTGCCCAAAGTCACCGAAATTTCATACAATAGCAAAATACCGCAGATGCTGGACATCTGAAATAACAGAAAATGCTGGAAGCACTCAGCAGGCCAAGCAGCATCCGTGGAGAGAGAAACAGAGTTAACGTTTCAGGTCTGGGACCCTTCATCCGAACTGGAAAAGGCTGGAGATGTAACAGATATTAAGCAGGAGGCAGGAAAGATTAAATGTCGCAAATGGGGATGGCAAAAATCATACAGCCTGAAAAATGGGGGCAGGGGTTGTAGCCTGAAATTGTTGAACTCAATGTTGAGTCCAGAAGGCTGTAAAGTGCCGAATCGAAAGATGAGGTGCTGCGCCTCGAGCTTACGCTGAGCTCCATTGGAACAGTGCAAGAGGCCGAGGACAGAGAGATCAGAGTGGGAGTGAAGTGGAGAATTAAAGTGACAGGCGACCGGAAGCTCGGGGTCACCCTTACAGACTGAACGGAGATGTTCCGCAGAGCAGTCGCCCAATCTGCGTTTGGTCTCCCCAATGTAGAGGAGACCGCATCGTGAGCAGCGAATACAGTATATTAAATTGCAAGAAGTACAAGTAAATCGCTGTTTCACCTGGAAGGGGTGTTTGGGGCCCTGGACAGTGGGAAGGGAGGAGGTAAAAGGGCAGGTGTTGCATCTCCTGCGCTTGCACGGGAAGGTGCCGGGTGAAGGGGAAGGGCTGTTGGGGGTGATTGAGGAGTGGACCAGGGTGTCGCGGAGGGAGCGGTCCCTTCGGAATGCTGAAAGGGGAGGCGAGGGGAAGATGCGTTTGGTGATGGGATCACGTTGGAGGAGGATGAACCGTTGAATGTGGAGGCTGGTGGGGTGAAAGGTGAGGACAAGGGGAACCCTATCGTGGTTCTGGGAGGAAGGGGAAAGGGTGAGAGCAGAAGTGCGGGAAATGAAATGGAGTGTGTCCAGCATTTTGTGTTATTTCACCGAAATTTCACTTGGGCCATTCTGTACTTCCTTCTCAGAGCACATGTAGAGCAGGATGGCGATTTAAATTCTGAAGGTTTATACAGCTGCTTAAGGAGAGGTTAGCGAGTTCACAGGGAAAACTGATCAGTTATTCTCGTCAATAAACTAATTACAAAGGTCTTCGCATTGCAGATTTAAAAAAAAATTTAAGTGTTTGCAATGAGTTTGATTTAACCGATCGGATTTGTAAGCGGTTATTTAAGAAAGTGGTGATTGTAGGACTTGGAAATTTAAATCATATTTCTGCTTGACTGTACAAAATAGCCAGAGTGAAACTTCAATGGGCAGCACTTTGCCCAGTAGTTTCCAGAGCAGCAATGGTGGAAGCCTCACAGCTGGCAGCCCACCTGCCAGGCAACAAGTGTCATGCCCAGTGTTACAATGTGGGGCATTTACTGGAACCATGTTCTCTCTCTCAATAGTTTCATGATGGTTCCTGTAAGTGCACCTCATCTCCAGCAATATAGAAAGCTGCACATTCTCCTGTGATCTGCCCTTGCAGAGTTGCTGAACCCAAGCATTAGCAAATTGCTCTACTTTCAGCCATCTGATTATCAGATTAAAGTGTAGCCTCACGACAGACACACTACCGCCCTCACTTTTGACGAGCAGATATTAAACAATCATTTTACAGATTCCAAAAATTTCTTAATATACACAAGTATCATTTCCCTCAAATGGAGTTAAAATTGAGCGAGTGGTCTGATTCAAATTGAAGCTGTACAGTTTATTCACAATTTGGGGTGACTATGTTTAAATGGTAAACTGCCAAGGGGGTTGGAAGCTCTTAAACTAAATTATCCACTTAAAAAATGTGAACAAGGAAACATTGTTCGAGAGCAATTATATTTTTCATTTTTATAACCAAAATCCGTGCAAGGTTGTCAAGAAATCATTATCCAATGCGAAACCAGAATTGCAATTTGTAGAGTGACTTTAAATCTGGCTTTTATATTTAAAAAACATTACCTGTATTGCATTTACAACGTAAAATGGCTGCCTCTACCTGGATATCATTTATGTTGGTGCTGTTGTCGGTTACTCTTGGAACTTACCGAAACAGTACAGAGTCCATGGAACGCTACAATTTGACAAACATTTAAAAGCAGCCTGGCCACTACACCAGAGGGGACGAGCCCCACGGCCACCAACGCAAGCTACAATACAGCCAGTGTTCACCCCAGCAACAAGTCATTGGCTGCCCCTCTCGCACCTTCAGCCGTTACACTTGCAACATGCACTGGGTTTGCAATGCTCGGCGGGGCAGTGAAGCTCCTCCCTTGAAAATAAGCCCCTTCTGTACTCTTTGTAAACACTAACCAGCTGGTGAGGACCAGAAACAAAACCCGTCGAAATGATGCAGCAACATTTCAGCATGAAGCTAGAAGAGAACAAATCCTGCCTATACATCACTTCAAATGCATCTGTAGTTTTAAGGCAGCAGTCATTAACTCAATGATTATTGCAGGTCAACTGTAAACATGTTGAAATACCCGCATGTATAGATTTGTTGCTGCGGATTCCATTTTTTAAATATGCAGCATTTCACTCAAATGTTTAAATTGTTCAAGTTGAACTATGCCTTTCAATTCCAATAAAATGGTTAAAAAATTGTTCAAGGTGTCCATCAAGATTTGTTTTTACTTTGTGAGCAAATTTTCTGGGGTGGGGGGGGTTTAGTAATTCTGGATCATTTTCCTGCTCTTGGACGCATGAGCATCAAGCAGTTTCACTTTGGATGCTGGATAAAGCAACAATTTCAATTAATTGTAACCCAAATTGCGAAATACCACCCCCTACTGCGCCAGTTCGGTATCATCGCCTTCATTAAGGATGGGTAATGACCTCAATAGATTGCAAGCTCGATGTTGATTACGGACAGATCTATGCAATGGATTCACACCAGTTAGACATTTTGTGAGCAGTCTCGACCTCTCATTTCACTTCGGACACTGACTGGAGATGTAAACAGGTCTGGACTGGAAAGATGACGTGTTAATCTACACCACACCCAGCCCCGAACTGGAATATCCTTTTAAAACAGTGAAATAGCTCAGCTGGTAAAGAACGGCATGTAGCTGAGCTATAAACACCAAAAGGTCACTGGTTAGCTTGTTGGTCTGCGCTGGATTGGTTGACTTCAGTCAGGGGGGTGGCATTGTGGGTGCTGCAATTTGCCTCAGTACCCAGGGCCAAAGTAAGGAACATCAGTTCGGGTCCCCGTCATGGTTTGGGATTTTTTTTGTCCACTTGACCACAGGGAAGGACCGGGACAGGACACGTGTGCTGCGCCAAGGCTGGTCGGAAAAGGGTTAGCTTCTCAGAACAGCCCCACGCTAGATTGTGGATCCATAGGCAGACGATGGGCAATTGAAAAGGCGCGATGAGAAGTTGTGTTGTACAGAGATCAAACAATGGCCAGTACGTCAATGTCCGATAAGATTTGTTTGCATTTTGCGCGCCCCCCCCACAAAAAACAGTAAAATCACACCGCCGGGAGGGATATGAAAGATTTAATTCAAGCAGCGTTTTAACATGATAATTACTTTCGTCTTTTACTAACATTTGCTAACTATTTAACCAACATGCGCGATCAAACTTCCAAGCAACAAAGGCTGTGCGACGAGCAGCTCCCATTGTGTGAAGAGCGGACACCAGCACCATCTTATCTACCACAATCAGCAAAACTGCTCAATGATCACTTTAGGTGACAAAATCGTGACCGAGTGCTTCTTTGAAAAAAAATACTGCTGGACTTTTATATAAAAAATTTTCTTGCCACTGTGTCAATCCACCTTATCTCCAGGCTACACCAGTGGTGTTACTACTAGCGGTGTTTGGAGGGGGTGATTGATGAGGACCCAAACATATCGTCACTTGCCAATCCTCCAGGAAGGGCCCAGCGCCTCCAGGAATGGAAGATTAATCTCCTGGACATTGATGCGAGCAACCCAGGAGAAAAAAAAAAAAAAATCATAGGGGCATTAAAAAATGCTTTGAACATTTTCATTTATTAGTTATAAAAAAATATTGAAAATAGGGGAAAAAGGCTATTTGATTGGGCAGGGCAGTTGGAGGGTGGGAGGTCACGTGATGGAACCTCCAGGAATACGTTCAAGCAAAGTTGGTAACCATAAACACATCCCACAGCAGCTCATTCATTGCAACAAGAGCTGCAACCGAGAGCAAACTAAAATGAATCCTACCTTCTAGCTATGTAGTAGAACACGGGATTCCCCGTTTTCGATGTTCCGGCCTGGTAAAAGATGTTGAGTGTTTTTAAAGCCTTGAACTCCTCCTTTTCATGCACCTGATGCCTGGAAAGAAAATGTTTCAATATAACTAGTGTGCTCAAAGTGTCTGTGCCGCAAGCATCCAGCACCCAAGAATGAACGATGTACTTTTGTTTGCCATCATGATTCTAATTCCTCAACCAAGATAGTAGGCAAGATCCTGCTGCAGCCTACTGCCCAAGTCACTCTATAACCTGACAGTGAAGTCATTGCCGAAAAGCTTCACGGATCAATGCACCATCCAGTGCTGGTACTACGCCATGGAGACCAGGAAGGTGCCGAGCCAGAAAATCTCAACTGGAGCCACAGTGGAGCAATATAAGTGGCTACAGAGCCCCTGGGCTTGGGCGGGGGGGTAAAAGGTGGAGAGATTGAGAAAATCAGCCAGGGTTCCCACTCCTGACCACTTGTGTGGACGCTTGTTGAGTAAAGGGATTAGGCTGCGCTGTGATGACATGACGGCCGCGCAGTAATGGGATAGGTCCCGCGCCAGCCGCTCACCGGCTTTTACGTTGTAAATGCCGCGCATGCGCAGAAACACAGAGGAACCGCACATTAAAAGAAACAGGCTGCGCAGAACAAAGCGCAGCTCACAGGGAACATTGATCACGACTCTCGTACAAAGCCACAGGCACTTGAGTGAAGTACTGGTGGGTTGCAGACACTTGTGGAACCAGAGTTCAAGCATCAGTCAATGCCATCAGAAAATGGAATCGGAAGATGAAAGAAACCGAGAGACACAGGCAATGTAAGTGTTAGTTGAGAGCGTTTGTGGATGCAGTCAGACTCAAATTCCAGCGTGCCTATTCTGTAAAGAAAACTGATACAAATGAGAAAATCTGATCATGCTCGAAGAGCCAGTTTTAAAAGTATTCTTTAAGTTAATCAGTATTTCCAATTGCAGACAAATGTTTGGTGCGACTCAAAACTGTTCAGTTAGAAAGCTTCATGCTTCCAGTGTTTCCGAAAAATACGTACATGGCTGCTTACCTAGTCATGAATTCCTCAAACTTGGAGCTGGTGAGGTTGAGGCTGGACCAGTGAGTGTCAGCTACAGGCTTGTGCTCGGGAGGCCCCAGGTAGGCTAACAAGGTAGCCATCTTGTCAAACGGTCTTCTGCCTACAGCTTTGTGGTCCCTGAGATCATCAGATGATACAAGCAATTCTTTGATAAGTTTACAGTAAAAAAAAAGTGCAAAATTGGAATGCAATTTAATATTAAGGATTCATGGATTAGAAACTGCTCCTGCAATACAGTGTCTTACCAATATGGCGATGCACTGCCCATCATGAACAATGAACACTAAGGGGTGTACATTATGTCATTAAGTTAAGCAGCACCTCGATTTCAAAATTCTCATTCTTGTTTTCAAATCCCTCCATGGCCTCGCCCCTTCCCATCTCCAATCTCCTTCAGCCCCACAACCACACCCACCCCGCCCGAGATATCTGCGCTCTTCTAATTCTGCCTTCTTGAGCATCCCTGATTATAAATCGCTCAATCTTTGGTGGTCGTGCCTTCTGTTGCCCGGGCCCTAAGCTCTGGAATTCCCTCCCTAAACCTCTCTGCCTCTTTCCTCCTTTAAGGTGCTCCTTAAAACTTACCTCTTTGGCCAAGCTTTTGGTCACCTGCCCTGATTTATCCTTATGTTGATTGGTGTCAAATTTGTTGTCTTAAAATACTCCTGTGCTGTGCCTTGGGACATTTTACTATGTTACAGGTGCTATATAAATACAAGTTGTTGTTGTTGTAAAACATATTTCAATGGCAATATGCTTCAGGGTAAAGTCACAAGATTGTTAATTTTGCCATTAATTACAATCTATTATTTAATACAGTGAAAATTTTACATCAACGCACATTTCCTAACAATTTTTTCAATTAGATGTTCCAATGCCCACATGCAATGTTCCCCCCTAATTTTTTTTTTTGGTCGAGTTTCGCGCATTAACATTGAAAAGGCCGGTCCCAGGCTGCGTGGGACCGGCGGAGAGCTGCACGGATAGGGAACACTGCCCACATATATACAGTATTTGCAAACGTAAACTCATTATGTTGTAATTACACCCTTTCTCCAGCAGCACCCCACTACGTGGAGAGTTTAATTACAGCGTGACGAATTTAGATAGGCAATTATAAATGTGGGCATAGGTATTGATTCTAGAAATACATAAAAATCAGGACTTTAAAATGGGGTCTGAGTAACGTCTGCATGCGCTGGTCCAATTATCCACCGACCTCTAACCCCGCTTCACTTGGCTGTGCAATGCCACGTGAGATTGTCTCGTCTTTCAAAAATAGCAAAATGCAAAAAAAAACACGGTTGAAATTAAACCATCAACGTTCAGAATTTTCCTATTAAATTTGACTCAGCACTCAAAAAAAAGTTCACTGAATGCAAATGTTAGCAAAATGAAAAAATAGTCTCGCACATACCGGTTACTGGAGAGGTACTGCCCGATTTTCTCCTGATTGTTCCACAGTAACCTGTGCAAAGCGAGAACATTCCCATCACTGATGAACGAAAGGCTGTGATTGACTGTGTCACTGGCTGGGCAGTCAGACGCTATGTCCAGAAAAAACCTTCCGGAGTGGTGGGGATGAAGAGACACGGAGTTGTGGGGGGGGGGGGGGGGGGGGTAGAAAAGAGAAGAGAGAAAGAAGAAAATAAAAAACCTCATATTTCGAAAAAATGATTACGCTAACACATACCCAAATGGGAAGACCAACAGATAAATCGCATGCGCAACGAGATCCCAATCTCAGTTTTGACAGTTGGGAGAGAAGATAGACGTCATACAGCACAAAAACAGCACATCAAGTTTGTACCAAAGTTTTCCCTCACATGAGCCCTCCAAGTCTAACACCAATCTTGTGTTTGCTCGCGCTCACCCTTGATATTGCTCTTTCCAATGGCGACAGCAGGGCTGGAGATGGTAACAGTGGAATGACATCCACTTTGCCCAATAATCTCTCTGGAATTCCCTTCTATAAGTAAGTTCACAACTCCAGTTCATGATCTTTCTCTGGAGCTCTTGTCAAATTCCAAATTAACTTCAGGACTGTGAGGTGGGTTGCCAAAGTTTCTGATTTCTTTCATTCTCTTACAGCCCGATGTACGGGGCTGCTCTAAAGTAACCCGTAGGTTTGCTGTTCTTGCTTTTTACACGTTACATGTGGAGTAATAAATTCTAAAATTGTTGCCTAATAAAGTAAATTAACTGAAACTTCCAGTTTCACTTAATCATCTTACTTCTGCAAATAGCTACATTTAAATTCAAGAAACAATATACACAGCGCTAGTAATTGAAATATAATCAAATAGCTCTTGAAGCTTATTTCTTAATATATTATACCGATTTGGAAATAAATATTCAGTCATAGTAGCAAGAAACAAACAAGAAACAGTTTCCATTTCCCACTTACAAAGTGTCAGAGTATTTATCGCGCAGAAATGGACAATTCAGCCCAACAGCTCCATGCTGGCGTTTATGCTGCACGTGCACCCCCTCCCACTAGCGTTCCCTGTAAGGGCTGTGCACTGCTCCAGGGAACCTGCGCAATCAGCATTTCAATGTAAAAACTGCGCATGTGCGGAATTTTGAATGGCCCACACAGCCCCCAAAAGGGGCAGTGCAGCACCAAAAAAATCACAGGGAACATAGCCTCCCACCCCTCTTCACCTAATCCCATCAACATATCCTGCTAGTCCTTTCTCCCTCATGTGTTTATCTAGCTTCCCATTGAATGCATCGAAGCTATTCGCCTCAACTACTCCCTGTGGTACTGAGTTCCACATTCCAACCACTCTCTGGGTAAAGAAGTTTCTCCTGAATTCCCTATTGAATATATTAGTGACTATCTTGTATTTATGGCCCCCGTTTCTGGTCTCGTCTGCAAGTGGAAACGCTTTCCCTACAAAATTCACCCTCACCCAGGTGCCCAGTGCTCTTTCTTGTAAGATCAATAGCTAGGGAACACAACAGAGCAGCATTTGAAAGCTTATTCCCAGTATGAAATGAAGAGCTGTTCCTAAAAGGAGCCATGGGGTGCCACAGTGAAAAGCAGCAGGGCTCTGAACACCAGACAGGCGGCCCCACGACACAGGGGCGAGGACTCCCTGTGCAGAAAATAGGCTGGAGGGAGAAATACTAAGCTGCTACAGAACTGCAGCTGAATAGTTGAGATTTTTAAAAGTAACTAAAAAAAATATCTAAGACATTCCTGAAAACAAAACTATTAAAGCTACAAGTGTGGTGGGCTCGGCCCAAATACGAAATGCTGGAAAAATTAATTCACAGCAACCCTGGACAAAACAGCACTGAATCTTCATTAAGCATTCCTTTTGTTAATAGCATGTGCATTACACCCAAAATGAATCATTTTGCCCAGTTCTACTATGTAGGATCATATTCTCAGCAGAACGAAAACAAATCTTCATGAAAAAAAAAATCGTATTTTCCACTACAAGTAAATTAATCTTTTCAGTAAATTCACAAATTCATTAGTTACCTTCGGGCTGCATCGAAGTTGTTCTTCACAAAATCGTTGAACGGTCTCATATGCTCTTCTTTTGTAAACAGGACATGATTTGCAATACTTTGCAGAATCTGGCAAAAGCAGAATTTGTACACATATCAATGATGTTTGTTTATAAACCAGGAGAACGAGCCACAAACTCATCCCAACTAACCTGAAGTACATGCATCTGGTTACATGCTGGGATGGAGAGAGATAGATTTGGACTGAACTTTTATTTGACTTTAGTGGTAACATCCAGCACTCCCAAAGTTAAGTGTGGTATGGGTACCGTGTGGGTTCCATAAACAGGAAACTTTGGTTTATCCGGAGGTTGTATGTCCGGAAACCTCGATCTACCGGCAGAAATCAGGAGCCGTTTTGTTAGGTTTTTTTTTTTCTCGTGGCTTTGTTTTCAACAGTCGGGCTCTGGAAAGTCTCTCTGAAGCTGTTGCTAAGCTACAGAGATGCTTCCAAGGTACAGGCCGACTGTTTACAAGCTGTTGCTAAGCAACAGTGTTTGTTGTCAGATACGGAGATGAAAACCTCCGTATCCTTCAACATTAAACTTTGTATGTCTGGCAGTTTTGATAGATCGGCAACAGCTCGGTCCAGTCGGTGCCGGATATAACAAAGTTTCCTGTACATTACACCAAAACAATACAAGGTAAACACAAGTCTAGACCAGAACCCTCACATTTCTTTTCACTTAACTTTCTATCATCATTTAGCATCTCAACAGCAATTTGCCATTCTCGCTGATTGATCAGTGTCAAAGCAAGGTGAGCCTCAAGCATATGATAGGTGAAAGGTAGAATCCTTTTACAGTGTTAAATAACTGGGTAAGCCAAGAATGCAACAAGCCTTTGAACACTGATGTTGCATCGCTTGTCAACCACTAAATGCTGCTTACATATCTCATGATTATATTTTAGTCTCATTGTTGCCCTCAGGAGCACTTTGTTCACAAGAGTAAACACCCCTCAACAGGAGGTCACTCCTGTGACAAGTGTCAAAAGTAACTGAATGAATTACAGCCAGGAGTGGAAATAAAGCCACGAACAGAATAACACACAGAGATCCAACTGGCCATTTTTCCCACTGAGTGTTAAGACAGAATAGTTGACCTTGATGAGTGGAAGCCCCGTCACAGCCACACCTGACCCTGAACTCACCCGACGCATTTGTACTTCGAGCAGGGATTTCTGGACACAGGAGTGAGAACTCTGGCCGATTTTTTCCTTCCCTGACCCAGGGCACTGAGACCAATTGTAGCACCCCTATCACTGCCCCAGCCAAGATCGAAGGATTCGACAAAGAACGGGTTGAATTTGGAACCTTCTTGATCCTAATGGGTCCGCTACTCACTGGAAAAATTTGCTCAGCTGTGTGGGGCTCAGAAATATTCCCTTTGTGTGTTAAAACTTTTACCTTGGACATCAACTTTAATCCCCGTTCAATTCTAGGAGGCGGTTTCTTATCAAGGATTCCTGCTTCATAGGGAGACACTATAGCAGGATTGATGAACCTTAAGAACATAGCACTTCCCACTGCACCTATACTGTTCTGGGGAAAGCGCTGGCTGACTACCTGCAGGGAAGAAAAAGCAGAAACAAAAGCAGAATGTTATGTTAACATTACAATTTAAAATTAAATTCAAATGCCATTTTGAAGAACTGTTCAATTACAGTTATGTTCAGTTTGTTGGTCTATACAGGTTATGCTTATAATAGTCAAAATTATATTTATAAAAATACGTGGTTACGAGTGTCACAGATGGTCCCCAGCACCGCCCCCCACGAGAGGATAGTGCGGTGTGGGCGAGTGTGGAGGTGGAGAAAATGCAGACTTTCAACACAACCACACAATTTTTCAAAAAAAACCCTTAGAAGTTTTTTGAATCAATTAAGGGATGAGATCATTCAGTGATAAAATAGCGGGAGCATGGAGCACTTCACTGAAGAGTTATGCCACATCTGTAAACGATCACATTTTTCTCTGTTCGTAATCTAGTCTAACATTAAGTAAAACAGAACAGACGCTGCTCAAGATCACCAGCAGCCAATTTTCTAGCATTGCGACTCGAGAGTTTGGTCAAATTTGAGATTATTTTCTCCTGCAGTCCCAGCAAAAAAAAAGTAGTTCGATGGATTAGAGGTGGGGTTGGAGCAGGATAGAAACAAGAGGGGAAAGCTAAAAAGGTGTGTGGGTGAAGGCAGATGTTTTGCTTTAAAGTTGGAAAATAACCAAGAATAGAAGAAAAATGCTCATTATCTTCAACCCACAGACCACCCAAAATTTTAGGATTTAGCACAGCCGCTCCAGAAGATAAGCATTTAGATCAGTTCTCCAGTTTAGTACCAAGGTGTTTGAGCCACATGCCTTGTGATTGACATCTAGGGTGAATCCAGACATCAGCCTCCTGAATCATCCACACCACTGGAAACATTCCCAACAGTTGTGTTGAGACCTGAAATGCGAAATCTTGAGCTACATTAAAAGTAAACTCCCTCTGCAGGCAAGAGATTACTGTTTGTTTCTAGATCTTTTTGGTGGCTGGGTGGAGGGGCGGGGGCGGAAAGAGACAGTAAAATACTTCACTGGAAGTGCTCTCACTGTAGCTACCTTTATTAGCGCTTGGTTTAGCAAACAAAAGGAACAGCAACTCTTAAAACTGCAGGATATCACCAATCGTATCGGCAGGCTAATACTACACCATATTAACTCTGCCCAAACTAAGTTCATATCTGCTATTCCTCATGCAAATAGGCAGACACCCTTCCTACACAGAGGGGAAGGGGAGAGATCATCGCTCACTGAGCCACTCGAGTACTTCTTGTGCTTTGTAGCACAGAAGATTCATAGGATATTGGAAACATATTCTCCACACAACTCCAGTTGAGTGTTTTTTTGGTGGTAGTGAGTCAGTAAGATGCACACAACCGTTAACTGTTTAACGGATAGAGGATACTGAATGCAGACTACGATACATAACCACCAAAATGTCTGATTAAGTAAGCCATGAGCAAAAGATAAAAAATCTTATTGCACCCATCTTCACAACATTATTTCATTAGGCAATTCAAAGATTGTGAAAAGAAACAGGCAAAGTTAATTAAGAGTTTAAAGATGTGTAGCGTTGCAACATGGCTTCACTGCAGCTAGAGGCAGTCTGTGCGCTAATTAGGCTACTGCTATGTGATGTGGTTTTCAACATTTAAACTCTCTTCAAACAATATTTTCAAACGAATGGTTTCAGTAATTAGAGTGTATGGTGCCCACATCTGTGAATTCTGAAAAATATTTCATGAAAATGACACTTGCATTGTAATTTAAAACTCACCATAAAAAGGCTGCGACCAAGCTTTAGTAGCCTTATGGAGGTTTGGGGGCAAAAGGATGGAGGAGCCAAAAGAATCCCAATTGTGAGTTTAACTTGCTCTATTCATAAAAATTCTGGAGCAAGAAAAATTGCCCTTCATGGTTTAAGCAAACTCCAGGCAACTATCCAATGTAAAGCAGAAACCAAGGTTTCTATTTCACAATCTCCATATCTGGCTGACTAAATGTCAGCAAGTTATCAGGAGGTGCAGGAAAGCAATTGATTCAATTTTTAAAATTTGTTCATGGGCGTCACTGGCAAGGCCAGCATATATTGCCCATCCCTAATTTACCTTGAGAAGGTGGTGGTGAGCTGCATTCTTGAGCCGGTGCAATCCATGTGGTGAAGGTACTCCCACAGTGCTGTTAGAGAGGGAGGTCCAGGATTTTTACCCAGCGATGATGAAAGAACGGTGATAGATTTCCAAGTCAGGATGGTGTGTGACTTGAGGGGAATTTGGAGGCGGTGGTGTTCCCACGCGCCTGCTGCCATTGTCCTTCTAGGTGGTAGAGGTAGTGGGTTTGGGAGATGCTGTCGAAGAAGCCTCGGCGAGCTGCTGCAGTGCATCTTGTAGATGGTGCACACTGCAGCCACGGTACGCCGGTGGTGGAGGGAGTGAATATTTAAGGTGGTGAATGGGGTGCCAATCAAGCGGGCTGCTTTGTCCTGGATGGTGTCGAGCTTCTTGAGTGTTGTTGGAGCTGCACTCATCCAGGCAAGTACAAAATATTCTATCACATTCCTGCCTTGCGCCTTGTAGATGGTGGGAAGGCTTTGGGGAGTCAGAAGGGGAGATACTCACCACAGAATACCCAGCCTCTGACCTGCTCTTGTAGCTACAGTATGTGTGTGGCTGGTCCAGTTAAGTTTTTGGTCAATGGTGGCCCCCAGGATGTTGATGGTGAGGGATTCGGCAATGGTAATGCCATTGAATGTCAAGAGCCGTGGTTAGACTCTCTTGTTGGAGATGCTCATTGCCTGGCACTTGTGTGGCGCGAATGTTACTTGCCCAAAGTTACTTATCAGCCCAAGCCTGAATGTCGTCCAGGTCTTGCTGCACGCGGGCATGGACTACTTAATTATGAGGAGTTGCGAATGGAACTGAACACTGTGCAATCATCAGCGGACATCCTCACTTCTGACCTTGAGAGAAGGTCATTGATGAAGCAGCTAAAGGTGGTTGGGCCTAGTACACTGCCGAGGGGAATTCTTCCTCAATATTCTTGAATGAGAACAGGAATCTGAAGCTGCAATGGTGAGTGCCCACTGTGTAAATGGAGGCTGCTCCACTCCTTTAGTAACAGCTCAGTTTTCTATATTCCCCAACCAAAGTGATGCACATTTAATATGTTTAACCTCCATAACAAACTCAGTTGCAGGAATGGTTCCAATGCATGGACAGTGACAGCCAAGGCCACTGCTTTGTGATCCTCATTAAAAAAAAAAAAGATGGAAACGCAGAATGCAATCTGTTTGGAAAAACTTTGGATCCCTTGAAACATCAGAATTTGACGTTCCATCATCTACAACCTAGCTGCCCAAATTAGACAGTGGATACATTTGGGAATGACAACCTCCAATACACCAGTAAAAATCCCAGGATTTCTTGTAATAAAAGTAATTGCTTATTCAGTCACCACGAAGTGCTTACATTGTACAAAATTAGTGCCTGGTTGAGGATATATCTGTAGTGACTGACCAATTGTCGTGAGTCTTGACTGTGAGAATGTGCAAGAGGCCAAAGATAGGTGTGTGGTGTCAGCAAAAGATTGTTAATGCACGAGGTGGAAATACAGATTAGAGATTAGGAAGGAAATGTAATTCAGAAAAACTTAGTTCTTCAAATTTCTTTTCTCTCTCACCCCCAACCCTGCCACCAAAATGCAGATTCTCATTGTTCTTCCGACAGTCCTACTCAAGAACTTAACTTGACCTTTTTCCCTTTCAGATGCTTTGTATGTGTCATTTTGCTTTTATTTCAGATCTCAAATCAAATCAAATCAACTTTTATTGTCATTGTTAGTGCACAAGTGCAGTACAACGAAATGTAGGCTTGCGGCTCCCGAGTGGTGTCATCAATGCCGACACTTGGTCAACTGGCAGGAGGTGCAATTAAAATGAAAGACCACCTTCGCTACCAGTTTTGTCTCTTCCTCCAGAGGGCAGTAAGACAGTCCCACAAGCGGCAGCCAAAGTAGGACACCAATGAAAACTGGGATTAAAACATTGGTCTTCTATTAGAGACCATTTCTTATTGTAGCTGTCCAATTGCCCAAGCATGATTTCCTCTGAAGTGCCTTTAATATTGTTCCACATTAAAAGCTCTATACAAAATACAAGTTGCGTTGTTTCCCCCATTTTCTGCCACGTTTAGGTTGCACAGCATTCCTCTGACAAGAGGCTGTGAGGATTACTTGCTCCCAAGTTTCTGTCAATGGTGTCTAGTAATCAGATGCCAGGGAAAATATGCAGGCATGGCACAAACGGATTCTTAAGCACCAAGTAATGTGTACCTCATCCAACAGCCCAAATGATACCAGTAAAATATCACGGGAAGAATCGCAGCTGTACACCCACATCCTGCTGCTCGGTGTAGCAAATGATAGAATAGTAATCTGCCTGTTTGAGGTAATAAGTTTCTTTTTTATTCGTTGCTGGGATGGAGGCATTGCCGGCATTTATTGCCCCTCCCTAATTGCCCTCGTGAAGGTGGTGGTGAGCCACCTTCTTGAACCAGTGCCGTCTTTGTGGTGAAGGTACTCCCACAGTGCTGTTAGGGAGGGAGGGAGTTCCAGGATTTTGACCCAAGTGCATCATTGGTTCCCTTATGTCACACAGTCATACATTAACTTTTACAGTGGAGATGCATCCTTTAAAAAATAATCAACAGTTCAAAAGGCAGCTCTGCATCTTTTGAACTGAAAACTCTTGAAGACTTGGGTAGGTTGGCCCCGTCTACATGGGACATCTGCCTGACTTGCACGTGGCTGCAAAGTTCATTCTAAACTGTAAAACTGATTGGCTACCAAGCTGAACTGCTGAAACACCAAAGTTTAATTTCCCCAAACAATAGCTAGTTTTATCTTGGACTATGTAATCATCTAGATTTTCTTAAAAAAAAAAATTGAGTCTAGTATCTGGTCACCAACTACACAATTTGATATAGGGGAAGTTTGTTCAAGAGATTTAAAAAAATACAAATTTTATATTACAACAAATGGTGCCAATCAATGTTCCCTCTTCTCATTCACAGTTTCGCACATGCTTTACTTTACTTTGAAAAAGCCGGTTCCAGGCTTTGCGGGACCAGCAGAGAGCTGTGTGGTCACAAAGTTTACAGGGAACGCTGGTGCCAAAAATCTGAGCATCGCAAGTTAGAGTAAACCAAAATGGCTAGTGCTCGCTGAATGATAAATTCAACAAAAATCTCATCCTTTTGGTGCAGACAATCAAAGCAGAGCCTTAATGAGAGGTCTGCTGAAATTAAAAATGAACTTCAGAAATTGCACTGTAGAAAGACAACTACACAACTATCTCAACTGCAATGTTATACACCTAATGTAGTTATTTTAATATTCGTCAAACAGACATATTCAGTGAACACATTTCTTCACTATAATCTCAGATTATGCATATACATAAGCAAGCAAGATATTTAAAGATTACCCAAACACAAGTGAAATTTAAACTAAGGTTACTAGTTTAGAATGGACAGTTTAGCGCAGTCAGTCTGTACTCAAGATGAACCCACTCAGCTTTTAGGCATCTTCACTCAAATCATTGAAGTGAAGATGTAATTCTCCTTAAAAACAGTACAGGTACAAGTGTTTTTTTCTAAAAGGGACACTTTTAAAAAGGTATAAATTTGAGAAAGGATAATTGTCTCAAGTTCATGACTTTCCTTAAAATGTTTGAATACACTACAAGGTTGGGCAGAGAGGGTGGGTGGGGGAAATGAGGTGGAGGAATGAATCGAGGGAAGAGTTATGCTCCAACTCGAATCTTTGTTTACAATCAATGCAATTATTTATGAAGTTATAAAGTAGAAAACTATAGAAATTATAGTAGAGTAAACATAGAAGATAGGAGCAGGAGTAGGCCATTCGGCCCCTCGAGCCTGCTCCACCATTAGTGAGATCATGGCTGATCCTCCAAATTCAGTACCCCGTTCCTGCCTTCTCTCCATATCCCTTTAGCCTTAAGAAATATATCCAACTCCTTAAATATATTTAATGAATTGGCCTCTACTGCCTTCTGTGAGAATTCCACAGGTTCACCTCTCTGGGTGAAGAAATTCCTCCTCATTTCTGTCCTAAATGGCCTACCCCTTATCCTTAGACTGTGACCCCTGGTTCTGGACTCCCCGACCTTCGGGAACATCCTTCCTGCATCTAGTCTGTCTAGTCCTGTTAGAATTTTATAAGTTTCAATGGGATCCCCTCTCATTCTTCTAAACTTCAGCGAGTATAAGCCCAATCGACCCAATCTCTCCTCATACGTCATTCCTGCCATCCCAGGTATCATCCTGGTGAAACTTTGCTGCACTCTCTCCATGGCAAGAACATCCTTCCTCAGATAAGGTGACCAAAACTGCACACAATACTCAAGGTGCGGTCTCACCAAGGCCCTGTACAACTGCAGCAAGACATCCTTGTTCCTGTACTCAAACCCTCTCGCTACGAAGGCCAACATACCATTTGCCTTCTTAACTGCCTGCTGCACCTGCATGCTTACCTTCAGCGACTGGTGCACAAGGACACCCAGGTCTCATTGCACTTCCCCTTCTCCCAATCTATTGCCATTCAGATAATAATCTGTCTTCCTGTTTTTGACACCAGTGGATAACCTCGCATTTATCCACGTTATATTGCATCTGCCATGCTTCTGCCCAATCACCAAACCTGTCCAAATCATGCTGGATAGAATGGTTCAGAATAGAATGACATTGCTTGAGGAGTGATGGGTATCTATTGAACAGAGAAACCAGACCTTCATGGAAGTCCTTCTGAGTAGGGCTGCCATTGCAGATACGGGTCCCCATGGCCCCCCTGATGTGCAGCAAGGTGCTCTCCAGCCACTTGCAGGTGCTGAGGGGGACCTGACCCATGAGAGGGAGGTTGGTGGCAGACCGCAAGGAAGTGGGGGCTCCTCTCCAAGCGCTCACACTTCCATGCCACTGCAGAGCCCTCGGTCAGAACTCCACCGGAGTCCACACCCAAGTGAGATAGACATCTCAACCCCAGCACAGCCGCAGGAGCAGCAGACGGTTGACGAGCCCTCACAGGCTTGCAACCCCAGAGGATGCCCGCCAAAGGTGTCGAGACAGGAGCAGCAGGAAAGTGAGCAAGGGGCGTCCACATCTGCTGAAGCCACAGGGGAGGCACCACGTAGGAGCACGCGTAAGAGGAAAATTCTGCACAAATAGTCACAAGGGTGGGTGCAATTTTGTGTTTAGTGTAAAAATGCCATCACATCGTTATTGAACATAAACATTCTGATGGCAAATGTTGCAGTTGTGGAGTCTGTCATTTTGCTATTGGGACTACCACATTGAGGCCTTAGGAATACTTGCAACTGTCAGTATGGTGGTCAGAATTCTAGGAATCCTCTGGTTCTTGGCCATTGTCAATGCTCTGGTAAGAAGCTGCGTCACAGGACACAAGTCAACATTTATTCATTATAGACAACTCAAGCAACAATGTGGGTTTTTCCATTTTACTTGAAGCTGAACCATTTATAATGAATGAACAAAAGCTAGGGGGTTCATCTAATTTTTTTCCAAGTTTAAAAGTAGTTGCTTCAATAAAGCAATCAACACCCTACCTCCAAAAATAACATAACACACACAAAGTTTAAGCTCCAAGATGGTTTTCATTGGTATCTAAAGATTAACGATTTATTTTTTACAAGGTCATTTAGCCAAAAAGCCACAGTGAAACAAACAAGAGCAATGGCTTTGGTGAATAAAGCACCTCAGTTTAACACCTCACCCAGAAGACAGCACCTCTGACAATGCAGCAGTCCCTCAGTGCAGCACTGAAGTGTCAGCCTAGATTACGTGCTCAAGTGGGCAGTGCGGCCTGAACCCACATCCTGCTGATTCAAAGCTCCCAATTGAGGCAAACCAACACTTACGTACGTAGAAGACTAGTCCCTGGAAATGGATAACCAGGTAAGGAGGACCAGTGCTTCATGGGTTCATTTTATGCCGAGGTAGAAGAGGGGAAGCACCTCTGTTGATTTGATACAAATAATAGTAAAGTCTGTATTTATTGTAATGTTCCGTGTTGTTCATAGTTTATTTGCAGTTTCTAAATGACTGTCTGATAGGTACATTCTTCTGCTTACTGAAAACAAGATCATGTAGTGGCACATGTTGAGGGATCTCCATTCAACCTCTGGGCCTCGCTACTTTTCTCCTGATATTGGGCAGATCGAGGCATATTCTAGGTCGTAAGGGAATAGCAAGATCTGCTTGGTTACATGGCTCATTCGAAGCTCCTGATACTGAACCCAAGGAAGTATCGAGTACAGAACCCCCCCAAAAGTTACACAGTTACTTCGGAGTAACAAAGCGACTAACGCACAGCCACAAACTCCCGAAGTATATTGGTGCGCTACTCCCACCCTTCACCATGAAATCACGTGGTGGCGGATGTGGAAAAAGTTAGTGGTTGCTCAACTCCAGTATTGATCAATTTGTTGGACAAAGTTGGATGAGCATCAAATGTGTTCAATACTGGCCAATAGAAGAGAAATACAGAGAGATACATGTTTATTGGAGAGATTAATGCCAGACAAGGCCTGATGTCATAGCTAAACTCCAATGTGGACATTTTTCAGCAAAGACGGATGCCATTGCGGACTGTGGAAAAAGTTACACAACACTAATTTTAGGTGATTCCGAAAAGTAGTTGGAGAGAAACATGCAAGCTGGGATTAAATATACACACACAACACATCAGTCTGTACCAGGTTAGCTAAAGCTTCATCTGAAAACACAGATTTATGAATGTTTTTATGAACACCTCGGTATCAGATGGGACTTTACAACAACTTTAATTAGACATGGTCTAGATAAAGGGTCCCATGCAAAATGTTATCTATATTTTTCTCAGGTGCTGAGACCTACTGAGTATGCCCAGAATTCTCTATTTTTACAACAGGAAGTTACTTCTGTGTACGATATGGAATGTTATTCTGTACAGCAATGATATTTTTGCGGTTTATGTTCTGGAATGATTCAGGTATTTTGGAATACCAGTGCATTCCTCCATAGAATCAGCCAGAATATCGAATTAAAACTGAAGCATTTGTCCTGCATGCTTTGCACCTGGGAAGCAACCCACACAATTACTTGCACGGTGTAGCTACATTAATATTGGACAGGTCAAAGCACTCACACAAATACCATAGAATAGTACAGCACAGGCCACCATTTGGCCCATCAAGTCTGCGCCGGCTCCTTCGAAGAGCAAGCCAGTCAGTCCCACTCCCTGCTCTTTCCCCAGATCCCTGCAATTTTTCTCCTTCAACTATTTATCCAATTCCCTTTTGAAAGCTACTATTGAATCTGTATCCACCATTCCAAATCCTCACCATAAGAACATAAGAAATGGGAGCAGGAGTAGGCCAATCGGCCCCTCGAGCCTGCTCCGCCATTCAATAAGATCATGGCTGATCTGATCCTAACCGCCAATCCACTATCACAGAACCATCTCCTGCATCTAACAGAATTAGACACACGAAATAGGAGCAGGATCAGGCTACACGGCCCCTGGGCACGCTCCGCTACCCACAGGGCCATGACCGATCCGAACCTGGACTCATGTCCAAATTCCTGCCCGCTCCCCGTAACCCTTAATTCCCTTTACTTCCAGGAAACTGTCTATTTCTGTTTTAAATCTGTGTAATGATGTAGCTTCTACAGTTTTTTGGGGCAGCATATTCCATGGATCTACCACCCCGAGTGAAGTAGTTCCTCCTCATCTCAGTTTTGAAAGAGCAGCCCCTTATTCTAAGACTATGCCCCCTAGTTCTAGTTTCACCCATCATCTGGAACATCTTCCCCGCATCCACCCGATCCAACCCCTTCACAATCTTATATGTTTCAATAAGATCGCCTCTCAATTCTTCTGAACTCCAATGAGTAGAGTCCCAATCTGCTCAACCTCTCCTCATATGTCCATCCCCTCATCCCCGGGATTAACCGAGTGAACCTTCTTTGTACTGACTCGAGAGCAAGTATGTCCTTTCTTAAGTATGGGCACCAAAACTGTACGCAGTATTCCAGGTGCGGTCTCACCAATACCTTGTACAACTGAAGCAATACCTCCCTATTTTTATATTCTATCCCCCTAGCAATGAAAGCCAACATTCCATTGGCCTTCTTAATCACTTGCTGCACCTGCATACTAACTTTTTGAGTTTCATGCACCAGGACCCCCAGGTCCCTTTGTACTTCAGTACTTTCCAGTTTCTTGCCATTAAGATAATAACTTGCTCTACGATTTTTCCTGCCAAAGTGCATAACCTCACACTTTCCAGTATTGTATTCCATCTGCCAAATCTCTGCCCACTTACTTAGCCTGTCTATGTCCCCTTGAAGGTTTTTTATGTCCTCCTCACTCACTACTTTCCCTCCCATCTTAGTATCATCTGCAAACTTTGATATGTTACACTCGGTCCCCTCCTCCAAATCGTTAATATAGATTGTAAAGAGTTGGGGACCCAGCACTGACCCCTGCGGAACACCACTAGTTACTGATTGCCAGTCTGAGAATGAACCATTTATCCCAACTCTCTGCTTTCTGTTAGAGAGCCAATCCTCTATCCATGCCAGAATATTACCCCCAATCCCGTGATTTTTTATCTTAAGCAATAATCTTGTGTGGCACCTTGTCAAATGCCTTTTGGAAGTCTAAATACACTACGTCCACTGGTTCCCCTTTATCCACCCTATACGTTACTTCCTCAAAGAACTCCAGCAAATTTGTCAAACATGACTTCCCCTTCATAAAACCATGCTGACTTTGTCCTATTAAATTATGATTATCCAAATGTCCTGTTGCTGTCTCCTTAATAATGGACTCCAATATTTTACCTACCACAGATGTTAGGCTAACCGGTCTATAGTTTCCAGCCTTCTGTCTACTGCCCTTTTTAAATAAGGGTGTTACATTAGCAGTTTTCCAGTCTGCCGGGACCATTGCCGAGTCCAGGGAGTTTTGGAAAATTATTACTAATGCATCCACAATCCCTACCACCACTTCCCTCAAGACCCTAGGATGTAAGCCATCAGGTCCAGGTGATTTATCCACCTTGAGTCCCATTATTTTACCGAGTACCACTTCCTTAGTGATTTTGATCGTGTTTAGCTCCTCCCCCCCTTTAGCCCCCTGTTTGTCCAGTGTTGGGATATTCTTAGTGTCTTCTACTGTAAAGACTGATGTAAAATATTCAGTGTTTTTGCCATCTCCATATTTCCCACCATTAATTGCCCAGTCTCATCCTCTAAGGGACCAACATTTACTTTAGCCACCCTTTTTCTATAACTATAAAAACTCTTACTATCTGTTTTTATATTTTTTGCTAATTTACTTCCATAAATCTATCTTCCCTTTCTTAATCAATCTTTTTGTTATTTTTTGCTGTCTTTTAAAGTTTTCCCAATCCTCTATCCTCCCACTAGATTTGGCTACCTTATATGCCCTTGTTTTTAGTCGAATACTATCCTTAATTTCTTTACTTAGCCATGGATGGCTGTCTTTTCTTTTACACCCTTTTCTTCTCAGTGGAATATATATTTTTTGGAAGTTGTAAAATAACTCCTTAAATGTACACCACTGATCATGTATCGTCTTACCCTTTAATCTATTTTCCCAATCCACTCTACTCAATTCCGCTCTCATACCTTCATAGTCTCCTTTATTCAAGCTTAGCACGCTTGTTTGAGATCCAACCTTCTCACCCTCTAATTGAATATGGAATTCAACCATGTTATGGTCACTCATTCCAAGGGGATCCTTTACTAGGTCATTTTTAATTAATCCTGTCTCGTTACACAGGACCAGATCTAAGGTTGCTTGCCCCCTGGTCGGTTCAGTTACATACTGCTCAAGAAACCCATCCCTAATACACTCAATGAACTCATCCTCAAGGCAGCCCTGCCCAATTTGATTTGTCCAATTAATATGATAGTTAAAATCCCCCATAATTATAGATGTTCCCTTATTACAAGCCTCAGCTATTTCCTGATTGATACTCCGTCCAACAGAGTTGCCACTGTTCGGAGGCCTATAGACTACGCCCACTAGTGTTTTTTTCCCCTTATTATTCCTTACCTCCACCCAAACTGTTTCATTATCCTGATCTTTTGACCCAATATCATTTCTCTGTATTACAGTGATTCCTTCCTTTATTAACGTAGCCACCCCACCTCCCCTTCCTTCCTGCCTGTCCTTCCTGATCGTTAAATAACCTGGTATGTTTAATTCCCAGGCATGGTCACCCTGCAACCATGTTTCTGTAATGGCCACAAGATCATACCCATATGTAGTTATTTGTGCCATTAACTCGTCTATTTTGTCACGAATGCTACGTGCATTCAGATAGAGAACTTTCAAAGATGTCTTGTGACACTTAGTTCCTGCTTTTGCCCTTTTTATTACTTTACCTTTTACTCCATACCTTCTGCCCCTTCCTGACACACTCTGGTTTTTAATTTCCCCACTGCTACCTAAGTCTATGACCTTCTCTGTTGTCATTTTTATTATTTGCTCTCTAGGAACCTCCCCCCCACTAGTTAGTTTAAAGCCCTCTCTACAGCCCTAGTTATATGATCCGCCAGGACTCTAGTCCCAGCACTGGCCAAGTGAAGCCCGTCCCAACGGAACAGCTCCCTCCTGCCCCAGTACTGGTGCCAGTGTCCCAGGAAGCAAAACCCATTTCTCCCACACCAGTCTTTGAGCCACGCATTTAACTCTCTAATTTTATTTGTCCTAGCCAAATTCGCTCGTGGCTCAGGTAATAATCCAGAGATTATTACCCTTGTGGTTCTGCTTTTTAATTTGGCCCCTAGCTGCTCAAACTCCCTCAGCAGAACCTCCTTCCTTGTCCTATCTATGTCGTTGGTACCAACATGGACCACGACAACTGGATCCTCCCCCTCCCACTCCAAGTTTCTCTCCAGTCCAGAGGAGATGTCCTTAACCCTGGCACCGGGCAGGCAACACAGCCTTCGGGACTCTCACTCTCGGCTGCAGAGAACTCTATCTATCCCCCTAGAAAGTTTTTCCTCACTTCGCCTCTGGTTCTTTTGCCAATCACCTTAAATCAGTGTCCTCTCGTTATCGACCCTTCAGCCTTTGGAAACAGTTTCTCTTTATTTACTCTGGCTAAATCCTTCATGATTTTAAACACCTCGATCAAATCTCCTCTTAGTCTTCTCTGCTCCAAGTAGAACAACTCCAGTTTCTCCACTTAACTGTATTCCTCATCCATTGAACCATTCCACTATTAGAGAACCTCTTCTCTAAGCCCTCCAAAGCCTTCACATCCTTCCTAAAGTGTGGAGCCCAGCATTGGACACCAGACTCCAGCTGGGGCTGAAGCAGTGTGTTATATAGGTTTAGCATCACTTCCTGGTTTTTGTACTCTATGCCTCTATTTATAAAGCCCAGGATCCCGTATGCTTTATCAATTGCTTTGTTAACCTGTCCTGCCACCTTCAAAGATTTGTGCACAAGCACCCCCAGGTGTCTCTGTTCTTGCACCCCCTTTAAAATTGTACCATTTAGTGTGTATGGTCTCGCCTCATTCTACCTACCAAAATGTATCACCTCACACTTCTCTACATTGAATTTCATCTGCCACATGTCCACCCATTCAACCAGCCTGTCTATGTCTTCTTGAAGTCTAATACTATCTTTATCACTGTTTACTACACTTCCAAGTTTCATGTCATCTGCAAATTTCAAAACTGTGCCCTGTACCTCCAAGTCCAAGTCATTAATGTACATCAAAAACAGTGATACTAGTACTGAACCTTGGGGAACACCACTGTACACCTCCCTCCAGTCCAAAAAACAGCCATTCACCACAACTCTGTTTTCTATCCCTTAGCTAATTTTGTATCCATGCTGCTACTGCCCCTTGTATCCCAATTCTGCTAACAAGCCTAGTATGTGGTACTTTATCAAACACCTTTGGCAAGTCCATATACACAACATCAACTGCACTGCCCTCATCCACCCTCCGTTACCTCATCAAAAAACTCAATCAAGTTAGTCAAACATGATTTGTCCTTAACAAATCCGTGCTGGCTCTCCTTTGTTAGTCCATGCACGTCCAAGTGGCTGTTAATTTTCTCCCGGATTATTGTTTCTAAAAGCCTCCCCACCACCATTTTGGTAGGCAGAATGAGGCGAGACCATACACACTAAATGGTACAATTTTAAAGGGGGTGCAAAAACAGAGACACCTGGGGGTGCTTGTGCACAAATCTTTGAAGGTGGCAGGACAAGTTAACAAAGCAGTTAATAAACTTTTTTGAACAAGGGTGTAACATTTGCAATCCTCCAGTCCTTTGACACCACCCATGTATCTAAGGAGGATTGGACAATTGTGGCCAGCACCTCTACAATTTCTACCCTTACTTCCTTCAGTAACCTAGGAGGCATCCCATCTGGACCGGGTGACGTAACCACTTAAATTACCGTCAGCCTTTCCAGTACTTCCTCTTTATTTTTTATCTCATCCAGTATCCCAGCAACCTCCTCGTTTACCACAGCTTTGGCAAAGTCCTGTTTCTTGGTAAACAGCGACTCATTTAGTACCTCAGCCACACCATCTGCCTCCAATAATAGTTCTCCATTTCAGTCCCACTGCTCCGCTGGCCACTCTTTTAAAGTTAATATCCTATAGAAGACCTTTGGATTCCCCTGAAGGTATGTTAACCATCCTGGACAGCTGTACTACAGGATTCCTTAGGACCCATGAGGTAAAACACCTTGTTATTTGCAACTCTGCTGCATTCAAGTCCTTTGGTATCAAGGGGCAAGGCATGTTATGACAAAGATTATCTGAATATTTCTAAGTGCAAGACAGACCCCAGTTGGAGAAGCGTGTGATTACATTACTTAAAATAATTCTAATACATTTGTTAAGATCAACCTTTGCAGAAATCCCCATCTACATTCATTCCTTTTCTTCCCAAGTTAACCCTTTCATCCTCCTCAGTAAAGAGTATAGAGATTATTGGACGAGGCATCAAAGACACTCTTAGATCATGTGCAGGAAGGGGACATTAATCTGCCCCAGTAAAGTTTTCTCGTTCAGACTGAGTGCCAACTTAATACCGCATCCGAGAGAAGAAAAATGTCAGTCAAGACTAGGATCAGAACCAAGATCTCCAGTTGTTCATTTTTACATTTTTTAATTCACCTCGTCTTCCCTCATGCTTTTCAAATATGGTGTTGCCTTGGCCCCTGAATGTACAGGAAACTTTGGTTTATCTGGAGGTTGTATGCCCAGAAACCTCGATCTAACGGCAGAAATCAGCAGCTGTTTTGGTTAGGTTTTTTTTCTTCTCCTAGCATTAAAAAAAAATTTTTTTTTTAAAAACAGTCAGGCTCTGGAAAGCGTCTCTGTAGCTTAGCAACAGCTTCAGAGACGCTTCCAAGGTACGGGCCGAGTGTTTACAAGCTGTTGCTAAGCAACAGTGTTTGTTGTCAGATACAGAGATGAAAACCTCCGTATCCTTCAACATTAGCGCTGGTCTATCCGGAAGTTTTGATAGATCGGCAGCAGCTCGGTCCCGGATATCAGAACTTTTCCTGTAGCTTTCTTTTCTCTTTTTAATCAAGAAATAAGACATGACAAATTCTCAACCTACAGTAATCACATTTTCTGAAGAACAAGTACAATCGTGATGAATGGGTACGGTAGTGTAGTAATTATATTACTGGACTAGTAATCCAGAGGTCAGGACTAATGATCCGGAGAACGCAAGTTCAAATCCCACCATGGCAGTTTGAGAATTTGAACACAATTTTAAAAATCTGGGCGGGGGGGGAGGGGGGAGAAAATGGCATCAGTAAGCAGGACCATGAAGCTGCCAGATGGCTGTTAAAACCCAACTGGTTCACTAATGTCCTTAGGGAAGAAAAACAGCCATCCTTACCCGGTCTGGCCCATATGTGGTTACAGTCCCACACCAACACGGTTGACTCTTAACTGCTCTTCAAAGTGCCCTAGCAAGCTACTCCGTTGTCTCAAACCTGCTACAATCAACAGCAAGAAACAAGCTGGACGGATCACTCTGTCACAACCAAGGCATCATTTCATGATGAAGGCCGTACCCAGCCCAGATGACCATGCAAAGTCCTCCTCACTAACATCTGGGTAATGATGGCAAAGTTGGGAGAGCTGTCCCACAGACTATTCAAGCAACAGCTTGACATAGTCATACTCTCAGATTCATAACCAACAGCTAATGTCCCAGACGCCATCACTATCCGTGGGTACGCCCTGGCAAGACAGACCCACAATAGGTGAGGGAATAGTGGTATACAGTCAGGAGGGGGACAGCTGCAACAACACTCATGAAGCTCGACACGATCCAGGACAAAGCAGTCCACTTGATGGGCACCCAATCTGCCAGCTTAAACACCCACATCCTCCACCACCAGCGTGTATTATCTACAGGATGCACTGCAGCACTTCCCAAACCCACGACTTCCACTAGCTAGAAGAACAAGGGAAGCAGTTGTATGAGATCACCGTCACCTCCAGGTTCCCAACTAAGTTACACACCATCTCAATTTGGACATGTATCGCTGTTCCTTCCTGGGCATTTGGTCAAAATCCTGGAACTCCCTACTTAACAGCACTGTTGGAGCACCTTCACCACATGGATTGCAGTGGTTTAAGATAACGGCCCACCATCTTCTCGGGCAACTAGGAATGCTCAATAAACTAGTCTTGCCCGTGACGTTCAGATCATGAATATTAAAATACGTAGGACATGTCCTTTTAATAGGTGCACTAAGCAAGAACCCTTCAAAGCTGTTGCCACCACTTTATATTAATGTTCATGTGACATTTTTTTAGCCAAATGATACACCCTCCTGTCGTTTGCACCTAGTTCTGGCTCAGCAAACCACACTAAAAAAGAAAGAATTCACTTGCTGTAGAACTAGGAAGCAATATCCCAATCTATTCAGTTTTATGAAACACTTTCTTTAAAAAAGAAAAAAAGTTACACCAAAAATATTTGCAAGTGATGTACTGTCAGTTTGCCCTGATTAACTGAAACATGCACCCCCCCACCCCACCCCCAACATTTCACCACAAAAATATGACAATGTGCAACATTAAATATCTAACTGTATTCATGTAAACACTGGTGGCCCCGTCAGCTGGACAGATTTGCTTTCCATCTGGCTTAAAGAGCTAACATTTTGACAGAGCATTCTGTCACAATAAGCCAAGTGATAGAATCTTCAGCCCTGCCCAGAGACTGGCCCCACTATCTCAAGCCACAGGTTAATTGTGGCTGAAAGATCAACATCAACTGGAATGACGTTCTGCTGACTGGTCCACGAGAACGCCAAAGCAGCACATGCATACCGGAAAGTTAAGTGAAAAGTGCACCCAATTTATACATAACAGATAACTGTAAGGTTAGCTGCCACTGGTGGGATATCGTGTCGGATTTATACAAAGCAGTGGTGTTAGTCACTATGAGCAGAGAGTTACATTTTTGGCAGATATAGTATGCTATTTCACCTGCGCTTCTTCAAAGCTGTACCAAGTAACTTCAACTATATCTCTTTTGAGAACAGCCACCCCAAAAAGCTTTTTGGATCCTTCAGAATACTGTACGTGCAATGATTCAATTACTTTTTTTGCCAAGTTAGATAACATCATTGGCTGGTACAATTCTAAAGGATAAAGGCAAAATCGTTGCACGTCTGTTCAAAGATCAGGGCAAGCTGCAGGTCGTCTGTGATGCCAAAAGATTAGCTCAGGTGAGCAAAAAAAATCAAAATCCATATACAGGAAACTTTGTGTTATCCGGAGGCTAAGTGTCCGGCAAGCTCGAGCCACCGGCAAAAATCAGGAGCCGTTTTGTTAGGTTTTTTTTCTTCTTGTGGCTTTTTTTCTCTTCTCGTGGCTTTTTTTTCCCCAACAGTCAGGCTCTGGAAAGTCTCTCTTAAGCTGTTGCTAAGCTACAGAGACGCTGCCAAGGTACGGGCCGACTGTTTAGAAGCTGTTGCTAAGCAACAGTGTTTGTTGTCAGATACGGAGATGAAAAGCTCCGTATGCTTCAACATTAACGCTGGAGTGTCCGGCAGTTTTGAGGGAACGGCAACAGCTCGGTCCTGTCGGTGCTGGATAGTACAAAGTTTCCTGTACTGCACACTTTAAAACCCTGTGCTGCTTAGAGTACCACAACCCATGGCACATCATCATACACCTTCACCATCCATACTGGTGAAGTCATTCAGAAACAGGATCACTGTCCCAAACTAGAGTTCTTCACCCAGTGCTACCAGTCAGGAGGTTTTTGCCCAGAGGATTTACACTGTGTACACCAGCCAGCTTTCAATGAGTTCAAAGCTGTAATTCAGTCAGAAGGATCGAATAATTGAATTGTCTGTCTCACTTCTTAGGACATTTAAAATCCTACTGCTTGAATTAATGCCTTATAACTCGCTGACAGCAATCTAACATTAACCTTGCATGCAACCACCGAGTTGATCAAAGTTCCAAGTAGGATGTAATGAAGCGTGAATGTTTTTAAGCCTTAAACAATTCGAGCTTTAAAATATACTGTACAGGAGTGGCAAGTCTCAGGCAGCACATCTTAAACCAGGACATCAATTCAACCCGCTTCTGAAACCCAAATTATACTGTACACAGATTTAGAATCTAAATTAAAAATAATAGGGTTAATTGGAATGAAAGCTATTTTTTGCCAGAATTAGTAGAATGATTCCAAAGTGAAGATCAAAAAGGCTGAAGGCAAAGTGGTTTTTAGAAAAAAAAAAGCACAAGGTTTTAAGAATTTGCTTTGAAAGAAAGGGTGATACAAAATTGCAAAAAAGGTCACTGAACTTACTGATTTTTTCATGTTTTCCTTTTTTTCTTTTACTGTAGATTTAGTCAGTAGAGAGTGGCAAGTAGCCTACAGAACAGAGATGAGCACAAACAAGTCACAGTACCAACTTCACACAACAAAAACACATTGTTGGCTTCTACATACAACTGCACAGCAAAAAAATATACAATGAATATTAAACTCTCAATTTTAATTAAAAATGCAAAAGGACAAATAAAAACTAATCTGGTACAATAGTTTGGGTTTTCAGCCAAGGATGTAATACGCTAATTATTTTTAAACCTTCACTTAAAAAAAAAAAAGGATATTTAACTCTGCCTGGAGAGAAATGTGCAGTTTATTTTCCATATCAAACCATTTTTCCACAAGGTATAAACACAGATACAACTGCTTTCAATCAGTCTACTATTTCTGGCTCGATATTCAACAGAATTTTTTTCCCCCCAGTTTTTGTCCTGTGACCAAAATTAATTAGGATTATGTCACTAATGTTTAGATAGCGTGTAGAACAATACAACACTATGGTCGTCACTGAAAGCGCTTTTCCCGATCAACAGCATATTATAGGATATTGGTGGACGGTTGGAAAGCGAAGCCCGGGGCTTTGCCACAGCCGATATTTGTGAAAAGGGACATCACATTGCTAACATGCGAATAGAGAGATCACAATGCTGTGATGGATCAATGCAACAGGACGCATAATCTGTCAATCATCCATTTCCCTCTTCCTCTGAACAAGAGCTTTAAGCTAAATCAACCACGATAACCTGGCAAAATGCTTGATCAAGACAAAGGTGACGAGAGAGCAATAATGAAGGCTTTTTAAACCTTCATTCGGGTGGTCACGTTTCCAGGAAGAACAAAACCATATACAATTGAGATTATTCTGCATTATAAGTATAGAGACATTTAATATCAGACATATCGTGATAATTTAAATCCATTGCGACATCCCAATTGGCTGTTAATGTGAACACTGTCACCCTCCAGGAGTACGTACATAAAATATACATTTTGACATGGGGCAATAAGGAAAGTCCCATTCCCCAAAATGCATTTTGTTTTGCTAGCCCAAACACCTTAAATAGAGGCATGCGTTGGTAACAAAGCAAACAAGAATGAAGAAGCTTTCCAGTCAGTAGCATGCAGGATTATTGAACAAAACTCTCAACAGCAGCAGTTATACAGGACCATGGAGAACAGAGATCATCCATTGATCAAGAGAAGCTATCCTTACTTCCAAAAGTTTCAGCCAGTAAAACAGATTAAAGCACCACAATGTTCCATATTTAACGAACAGCGGAGATTAAAGACCAAATTCCGTCCACTTTACCCAGCTGCATTTGAAAAGCACCAAAATCTGCCAGACAGTCGCATCTCTCTCCAATTCCAAAACAAAGTTTATCTATGCCACCGAGGAAGCTCCCCGCTCATTCACCACCACACGCCAACCTAAAGAGAGAGGAAAGCTAACCCACTCCCAGGCTTCTGCCACACGTCACCCTGTAAAGCAGCTGACCAGATCTGCATTAGCACATTCTAAAGGGTCACTCACCTGCCAAGTTCACCTTCCCTCCTGCCTTGTGGAGAATTCCATGGTCTCCATTTGGCAGCTCCTCCAGACAACTCAACAATCTTTAGAAGCTCACGATTGTGGAGAAAGGTTTTGTGAAACGGGATCATCTTTACGTCAACATATCCTCTGTGGATCCAGGGTTTCAAGCTACAACTTTATTACTGCAGCAAAGCGATTTCTGCAGCAGCAGTTGCAGTTTAAATCCAGATTTACACGACCTAACTGGAGAGAAGCAGCGTGAACCCCACCACCACTACCCTTCGTCCCGCCCCCACGAGGGCTTATGCACACCAAGGAGTACCGTCACTACAAGGACTGCAGTGGTTCAAGAAGGGGGCTCACCACCACCTTCTCAAGGGCAATAAGGGATGGGCAATAAATGCTGGCTTTGCCAGCGACGCCCACATCCCACGAGTAAAAAAAAAAAGTATGAAGTGCAACTCCAGTGTAATCTCAAATCGGGTTCAAAAAGCGCATGTGTTTGGGCCTCCCGAGTACTCTTCTAAACCTACCTCGACTTCATTTAAATCAAATGTAACCCCACTATTTAAAAAAGTGGTAGAGAGAAAACGGGCTATTATAGATCGGTAGTGGAGAAAATGCTAGAGTCCATTATAAAAGATGTAATAGCAGAGCACTTGGAAAACAGTGACAGGATCGGACAAAGTCAACATGGATTTACAGAAGGTAAATCTTGCTTGACAAATCTACTGGAATTTTTTGAGGATGTAACTGGTAGAATAGATAAGGGGGAACCAGTGGATGTGGTGTATTTGGACTTTCAGAAGGCTTTTGATAAGGTACCGCGTAAGACATTAGCGTGTAAAGTTGAAGCACATGGGATTGGGGGTAAGGTACGGTCTTGGATGGAGAACTGGTTGGCAGACAGGAAGCAAAGAGTTGGAATAAACGGGTCTTTTTCCGAGTGGCAGGCAGTGACTAGTGGGGTACCGCAGGGATTGGTGCTAGGACCCCAGCTATTCACAATATAAATATAAATGATTTAGATGAGGGAACTAGATGTAATATCTCCAAGTTTGCAGACGACACAAAGCTGGGTGGGCGTGTGTGCTGCAAGGAGGATGTAGAGAAACTCCAGTATGATTTGGACAGGTTGGTTGATTATACTGCATTTGCCATGCATCTGCCCAATGTGGATAAATGCGAGGTTATCCACTTCAGTGGCAAAAACAGGAAGACAGATTATCTGAACGGCAATAGATTGGGAAAAGGGGAAGTGCAACGAGCTTATATTCGCTAGAGTTTAGAAGAATGACAGGGGATCTCATTGAAACTTATAAAATTCTAACAGGACTAGATGCAGGAAGGATGTTCCCGATGGCAGGGGAGTCCAGAACCAGGGGTCACAGTCTAAGGATAAGGGGTAAGCCATTTAGGACAGAGATGAGGAGGAATTTCTTCACCCAGAGAGTGGTGAACTTGTGGAATTCTCTACCACACAAGGCAGTTGAGGCCAATTCATTAAATATATTCAAGAAGGAGTTAGATATATTTCTTAAGGCTAAAGGGATATGGGGAGAAAGCAGGGACAGGGTACTGAATTTGGATGATCAGCCATGATCTCATTAAATGGTGCAACAGGCTCGAGAGGCCGAATGGCCTACTCCTGCTCCTATCTTCTATGTTTCAAGAGAGAGAGTGCAGACATGGCCATCTGCACTCGCTAACACATTTTTACTCTTCTCTCCTGAGAAACAGACTAGCACTGCCAGGCGTGCAGTATAAACAGGACTGCCTGTAGCCCATACTGCAGCTATATTGACCTCAGCTGCAGTATAATATCTTAATGCAACAGAAACACACGAAAAGTCCGGTCGGTGTCCTGAAGAAACAAAGGATTACTTTAGTTTTTGGGGAGGGGGGGGTGGCAGTTGGAGAGCCTGGTTTAGAAAAGATGATGCTTACCAAACAGCAATCAAAATAATTCCTTTTCTACTTAGAATATGTCCTGAAAGTTTTGATCCGATTACCAAAAAAAAATAATCAGTAAATCAGGAGAATTTACCATCAGAAACACAGTTTGGAATGAGTCAAGTGAAAAAGCAATCGCGAATATACCCAAGAAATTATACTATCTGCTGACGGAAGCGAAGAGTGAAAACACAGTAATCTGTCAGAAATGACAAGTTGTTGGAAACTGTGGCAGAGAGTGGATTTGAACACGATCTTCTCATCTCTGGGATCTGGATTCAATGGTAGCCCAATAAATGAAGGCTTTTTTCCTCTGTTGTCCACAATGCTGCTGCAGAATTGGCCTCCAAAGTTCTCACCAGGAACTCCGTCCTTCAGTCTTCAACATTTCTGCTCCTCTTCACCTCTATCAAGTGTTTTGTTCTGCTGCTTTTTCTAGGCTGTACCCATTTTTCTGGATTCTTTGCTCCCTTTCTGCACCTCCTCTCTCCCCCATACCCACCTTCGCACTCATTTTGTCCATTTCCCAGTGTGCCTTTTCACTTTAGGCAATAAAGTCAGTTACGGAATTGGAGGCGAGGCCCAGTCATGCTCCTCGGCACTTGCGAACCCACTTTGTAAGGTTATAGAGCTGTTTCACCAACACTAGGGAATGCGGGAAAACCCCATTCATGTTGCACAGAAGCACAAAAAATTATGCAAGTAGGTAGAGCCAGTGAGAAGCCACAGTTACAAGAAATAAACATAGCAAGCTGAAAAACTGTAATGGGAAGAGGAATAAGGAGCAAGATTGTACCAGATCATCCCATCATTTGAATACAAGCTTTCTGGGATACGAGAGTTTCCTATAAGGAGCCTTGTCGGTCAGTACACAACGTTTGATGCAGATAGATTACACATCTTCATCGTTCTTCAAATGAGATGCAACCTCCACACACCATAGACTTAAGGAATTGGGGGGGACAACCACAACACAATAGTGCAGCTACATAGTGCTGCACATGGCCTCTTACTCTGCATCAGATAACACCCCAGGATTAGCCCCACTGTCCCAAGTCATTCTGACCTTTAGGTTAGTAAACACCCTCCCAAAACTATACCTCTGCAGAGGAAGATGGATGGAATCATGGTTGATGCAAATCATTTGAAGAATAAAGATGACCCTAAAAAGTCCACACACCATTGGAACATAAAGTACATATTGGTTTGGGGGTGGGGACGAGAGAGAAAAGGAGAGAAAAAAGGAAGGGAGGCCCTCGTGTAGGAACCATCGCACCAACTGTCATACGGCAAATTAAATTTTTCATTTTGTATCTACAGGCATGGAGTACAAAAGCAAGGAGCTAGTGTTGAGCTTGTATAAGATCTTAGGCCACAGTTGGGACACTGTACAGTTTTGGACACCCTACTATAGGAAGAATACAGAAGCAATGGAAAATTTAGAGTGTAGATTCACTGGGATGTTTACAGGGATAACAGGTTACTTTGAAGAAAGACTTGAGAAGTTAACACTATTTTTTTATGTTAGACCCAAGGAGGTTAAGGGGTGAACTGACAGAGTTCTCCAAGATTATGAAGTGTTCTAACAAGGTAAATAGTGATAGACTGTCAACTGGTCAGCAAGACAGTAATGAGCATTATAAAGTTGATTTTATAAACAAAATTTATGTTGCCTTCTGGTATATTTTGCTTGGAAATGTCCCCTTTCTGGTTTAGATGCTGGTGGAGTTGCCAGTTTTACAATATCCACACTTTGGGAACTTCCACTGCAAATGCTGGGGTGCAGCGACCATGAAGCTGTCGAATTGCTGTTAAAAACCCAACCAATTCACTAATGCCCTTTAGGGAAGGAAACCCTCCGTCCTTACTCAGTCTCTACCCTATGTGTCTGCAGTCCCACACCAACATGGTTGACTCCTAACTGCCCTCTGAGGTGGCCAAGCAAGCCACTCAATCGTATCAAACCATTATCTGCAGCTGTTCAAGGTGGTGGCCCACCACCACCTTCGAGGGCAAGCAGGGATGGTCAATAAATGCCAGCCTTACTAGTGACGTACACATTCAGAATAAAAAAAAACAGAAATAAACGTGTCCATCTGTCTAACATCACCAGACATTTTTAATCCATTTGTCTGGTGATTAAAACACTTGCTTATTTTTGTTTACTAATTGAAATCATTATTAACCTTTTATGTCCTGGCCAACAGTGCACTGCAATAAATAGGTCCACTGTAAAGCTGCCCACTTGCTAAATTTGTCACTTGTAGGTCATCAGGTCAGCCAAGAGAGGAGATAGTTATTGTTATACTGCTGGGCTAGGACAATTCTTTAGTTAAGTGGACAGCTGGATTAGAGGATGTGTAATTCAAGCTGCCACCTTGAGTTATGAATAATAGAGGCATGAGGTTAGCTGCTTGAACGAGATACAAACAGTTGGTACATTACACATTTAACTTTTGCCTCCTTCAGTCTTTCTACGGAAGAAAATTGTGTGTTCCATTTAAAACACTTACTTTCCGCTAAGTGTTAAAGCTCAAGGGATGTTAAAGCTCAAGGGATGTTAAAGCTCAAGGGATTCAAGTAAAACTGCATTGGAGTAATTATAAATGTGAAAAAAGGATTTCCTTTTTCGCTATTGTGGCTAAGAACCACAGATGACAGAAGAAGAAAATGTTCCCCATTGCAATATAGGCAGTCAGACTTCTAGCTCGAATACCCTTTACCCAAAAAATTCCCTGCCAGACAACTAACAGCTGACGCTGGCTATTATTGATTATACAAAAACATTTAAGCCATCTTTAATATAATTCATAAAAGGAAACTTAATCACTTCAGCTTTTCCACGATCTCTCACTGATATTTTGAACGTGTTAGACGCAAGTAACATGGAGGAGTTACTAAGCTCAACAGTACAAGGGATCTGAATCTGTCATTCACACTGACTGTTCCAATCGGCTAGTCATTTCCACTGTGTACATTAATTAAACTCTCTCCCATGTTATTTTTTTTTAAATCAATAGATGAGGAATTTTTAAGAGCTACCAACAATGAGATACAATCTCCAAATCCGTTTTAAATCAGCAGCATGCTTGTTTTAGTGAATATGCAAAAACAAAATCACTGACAGGGAAAAATTCCCAGTACACTTTTGGCTTGTCATGTTGCTTCCAGTAAATCACTATACTTAATATCGATGGGATTTTTTTTATAATCGAGAAGATAAATATTTAAAACAAAAAGAAAAAGTGCATGCGAAACAGAACTAAACTGATAGCGTAGGTGAGTTTACAATGCCAGACCATTATTGTAGTTTCAGCAGTAATCAACAAGTGGCATAAAATGACCTCCATCAGAATTCATACTTATCTACACATTACAGCCATTCTTTTGAGAAAACAAGATTTTTCTTTATACTCCCATTCTCTGCTCAATAACTGACAAATTATTCAAGTGAGAGTTTCATTTCAGTTTTAGAACCAGCTACAACAGTTACTGTAGGTGACCCCACCAAAGGTAAATGCTGGTCCCACCCTACCCTATAAAACAATAACAACCTCAAATAATTAAACACCCACAACACAGCCGATTGTGTTTTTTTCAACTAAATGAACAGTATATTCGCTTAATGTCCAGTCAAGAACCTATTTTTGTGTCAGACAAGATTATATTACTGAGGAGAGTACAATAATGGATGTTAAGATTTAGCAAGACAATAGGATAAAGTTACCAGATAAACACTTTACTCATCGGTTTTGCAAAAACACCTGCATCCTGTAACCAAGTTGATATTTTCTAACCTTGCATTGTGCAAAGATACAGCAGGTGATGAGCAGGTATTAGAAAGGCATTAAGTCTGGAAAACTACAGGAAGGTCATGGTCAATCCCTTTTAAGTGAAATAAACTGAATATAGATGCACACAAATTCAGCATACCTTTAAATACAACTCAGGATTGACACAAATAAAAATCCCAAGGGAGTCACTTAGGGCACGGCAAGTGTGTTTACCCAAATTAAAACAAACATATATCGGAGTCATTAGGATTATTGAACGAAAAATAATGAGGGGACTCAGCACTTCTATGAAGTGAACAGAAATATTTATCAGTGATTCATCCGATTGAACAAACTCGTGTCAGTCCTCCAGCAGAAGCATGCAAAAGAAACTGGGGGAAAAAAGTGATCTCCTTTACAAGGGAAAGCAAAATTATGCCACATATCCCCAGATCTTTGTTGCACTAGAAGAAATAATGAGATATCTTCCAGGTGCACTCTGTAAAGAGACAGATATTCCTTCCTGTGGAACTCAAGATGTCCACTAAACCAGGGTTTGATCCCAAGTTTTCTCTTTGCAAGGTATATCTGCTGCAGGAATCTGCAGAAGCTGAGCAGAGGGTTAGAAAATGCAAAAAATTAAACCCATTTCCAAACTGGTACAAATTACTGTGCAACAGTGGAACAAAAATTTAACAAATGTTCCTGAATTTGGTAAAAAATTAACTTGGTACTTAAAAAGTATTAAAACCTCAATGGTGAAAGCAATTTCATGGTGCGTGCTTCTTTAATTATTGTGATTATTTCATAGACTAGTTCTCTTCTCTTTGGTAAGAGTGCTTTGTGCTCACTTATTTGGGTCTGCGTGACAGCCACAAAAAGATTGCGAACACGGCATCTTAATGTAAACTGTGGGCGCTTTGTAAATGCCACAACTGACCTCAGACTTCATGGGAGGGGAGGAAGCAATCAAGTCAACGTACCCACTCAAACATTATACTGTGACCCCAGTTGCAAAGTGCACGTAGGTAGATCTTGGGTGAGGACAGGATCTGGCTTGCATGCGAATCCCTCAAAAGTTAACAGCCTGCTCACACTGGTGCAAAAAAATGGCCCCTTGGGGGATGCACTGGGGCATAACCGTGCAATAAAACAATATCCTCGCATTGGTCATCAACTTGAGAAGAGAAAATTGAAGAAAAATGTTGTTTAAATGCAACAGTGGGCTTAATTCCTGTATGGGCACCAAGATCATTCTTAATTGATGAAACTCATGACCTGGGAAGTGGACTATATACACAAGCTCTTAACCACATAGCTCACAACCATAAGCATTCATCAAGGGTTTTGATAAGAGTAAATAAGGAGAAACTTTTTCCTGTGGCAGAAGAGTCAGTAACCAGAGGACAGATTAAAAGGTAATTGGCAAAAGAACCAGAGGAGTGGCGAGGAGAATTATTATTTATTTATTTATTTATTTATTTTTTAAACACAGCCAGTTGTTGTAATCTGGAATGCGCTGCATGAAAGGGTGATGGAAGCAGATTCAATAATAACTTTCAAAAGGAATTGGATACTTGAAGAGGGAAAACTTACAGGACTACAGTGAAAGAGCAGCGGAATGGGACTCTATCCAAGAGCCAGTACAGGCACGATGTGCCGAATAGCCTCTTTCTGCGCTATAGCATTCTACAATTCTACGAAAAGTAGAATGAGCACATCCGTTTAAAAAAAATCATAACTATCATTTACTCATTTTAAAGGCAGATGGAGACTTTCCTGCTAACTGTGGCCTTAATACATTACGTGAATATTAAACCAAGCTTCACAACCGATCCTTAAAACCCTTGAAATATATGACCTGCGACTCTTTTCTTCATCTTCCCTTACCGCCCCTTCTCCATCCACTCCTTACGCCCCCATTCCCCCCCTCCCCCGTTGGATCCCTTCTCTTTCACGGTTCAGTGTTTGTTGTGCTACTTTCATTTCTATTCTTCAGTGCCTTTTTACTTCAGAAATAAAGCTGTTGAAACAGCAGCAGTTGACTTCATATAATGTTTTTATATGATTAAAAAAATCTTGCGTAGGCACACACTTCATGCCCACAAGCCTTGCTTCCTGCTGTCACAATTTTTGGTCATGCTTGTGTGTCAACATTTACCATTATTAGGGAAATTACTAGGCCAATATTTTCAATTCAATTTGGCGATGTCAACTGTCACGATATAGTCGCAGACTCTGGCTATCAGGTGGCTCTCTGCAGCCAGTTTCTGAAGTCTTTCTCCCAACTTAGTCACCATTTGGTATATTAAACAAAAAACTTATATTCATGAACTGATCATGGGAAAACGCCATAAGAATTTCCTAGTATTCAGAATAAATATTTGAGGAAACATAACACCTGGCATCATTTGTAAATGATCCTTGCTTGCTTTGGAGGTCAGCCTGGATTAAGCTGATACATTGTGATATTGGTCTCTTGGTCAGTGTCCAGTCATATAAATCCGTCTTCGAAGTAATCAGCTAACAGCAGGTTTAAAGGATGGCAAAGCAAACAAACTGCTGTGAGACTCAGTTGTCATATAAAGAAAATTAAGCACTTAACAATACAGCTCGTATTGTGACAAAACAGTTGCACTTCAAATTTGTTGCATCAATTACTCCGTTGCTTTTTAAAAAAAAAATATATAAATCCCATTCCATTCTCCCATCAAAAATAATTTACCCCAGGGCCCAACGGTTTCTACTTCAATGACCCACAATGGCCTCTATCTAATTTCCCAACACTGGTTCGAGTCACCAGTATCAACTTTGTAAGCTCCCTTTGCAATTCCCATTACCCCAAGCCAGCATACCTGATACAAGCAATGGCAGACACTTCTCAGCTGTGGGGGAAACTCAGATGAGGAATTAATAATTGCATGGAAAAATCTCTCTGTCATTTGCAGTAGGTTCCGTTGATTTTCATCCAGGCTTTCCGTTGGTTCTAACCTGTGGAGCAGTATTCACATGATCATTCTTATTTGGATGCCAAAAACCCCCCCCACATAAAACACACAGAATTACTAGTTTTTGCACATTCATCTATTATGTACTGAAATCAGGTGAGTCACTGCATTCCATACCCGTGTCAGCCGCTCTCCATGGCTGGTTTCATTTGAAAGTATCCACATTTACCTGCCAAACATGTTAAATCTGCAGGTGACATTGTGATCAGAGCTTTTAATGTTAGTGAGCTAACATCATATTGTCTCATCTCCAGTCTGGAGGACATTGAGGTCTATGCAGAAAATTAAACAGTGTCCTGTTGAAATCGGCACCGGTACAGATAGACATACCTCTTGACCATTTATAAAAAAATAAAAAAAATTGGATCCTCTTCATTGGGGCCTTGTCAAATTGAGGGCCTATAAAAGGTTCAAAATTCAGAGCCAGTACATCTTCCTCACCCCCATGTGATACTTTCATAAACTCTTGTTTACCCCCCGCCCCCCCAAACTCAGTGATTTTCTTGCTCTCTTCATTACCCCTCCACCCAAGGTAGTTTCCCAGTTCCTTCCTCCACCTTGGTCCAATGATTGCCCCAAATCCTCTAACCCTGCATTTACCTGAAGACTTCACTTGGCCTTGACTCTCCCATGTACATGAAAAAAACTTTGTTTTCCTCTGTCCCCCCCACCCCCATTTTCGGTCCTCCACTTGCTCTATCGACCATTCTTCAGCTGTGAGGGCAGGCATAAACTGACTACCATTGGAAGGCCCAAGTGCTTGGTGTTAAGCGCACTACTCTGAGTGGTGCACCGAGCTACACAGACCAGGAATGTCAAAGGTTTAATCTCAGGTCTGCAATGAATTAATTTCTCTTAGCTGGGACAACAACAGGTTGCGATCATTAGCCTGTGTACTCCTGGGCCAAGAAGGGAGAAAACACATTAGCATCATGCAGGGCTCCAGTCCCTGGTCGCTAACCAGCAACCTCTACCATAAAGCACATACTTGGAGGCCAGGTGAGAACAGAATTGGGCTTAACTGTGATGTTTTCTATGGTCAAAACATCCTGCCAAAGCTCGCAATTTAGGCTCACATGTAAAGAATGGCCACTTAAGCAAGGTACTAGGGAACGACCAGCACTTGTGGAAGTGTATGACATCAAGAGACAGCAAGAGGAAGAAAACGGAACAAAAAGGCCGAGACAGCTGGGTAAATCACTCTTCCTCACCAAGGAAGCACCCAGATTCTGTTCTGCAATAGCCGGAGATGAGAAACTCAAAATGTCAAGAACTATGGGTACATATGCAACCAATACAACCCATAATAATATTAGTACAGTATATTGATCATGGCACTACAAAGATAAGATTCTTAAGGGGATAGCAAAATACTGCAGATGTTGGAAATCCGAAATAACAGAAAATGCTGGAAAAACTCAGCAGGTCAGGCAACATCCGTGGAGAGAAATTTGAGTTGACGTTTCGGGTCGAACCCTTCTTCAAAACTGGAAAGAAAATAGATCGAAGGCAGGGCGTGATTTGATTTAAATGGAGAGAAGGGATTCACATGTGGACGAATGTTGGTCTGCAAATATCTGGGTTCACCGGTGATTTGATTTAAATGGAGAGGAGGGATTCACATGTGGATGAATGTTGGTCTGCAGATATCTGGGTTCACGGTCACACCTGGTCTGCACTTCCTCCCGATCTCCACCCGTCCACAGCTCAGAAATCTTCCTCCCAACACCTGGGAACACAACCAAATATGAAAGCACCATCCCGCAGGAAAATTTCTGAGCTGTGGCTCCAGGTGGACGGGTGGAGATCGGGAGGAAGTGCAGACCAGGTGTGACCGTGAACCCAGATATCTGCAGACCAACCTTCGTCCACATGTGAATCCCTCCTCTCCATTTAAATCAAATCATGCCCTGCCTTCGATCTATTTTATTTTCTTTCCAGTTTTGAAGAAGGGTTCGACCCGAAACGTCAACTCAAATTTCTCTCCATGGATGTTGCCTGACCTGCTGAGTTTTTCCAGCATTTTCTGTTGTTATTTAAGATTCTTAAGGGCCTAACTATAAACATGCAATCACCATTTTAGGTCTGTTCAAACTCGATTGCTTTGACATTGCATAAAAAGGAAAGGATAGCCAAGCAGGAGAGCATTCTCAGGATGGAGCGCTTCATGTTGGAAGTGCTCTCCAAGGCTTCCCTTCTTTAAGCATTGTATACACATTTGCTTTTCAAATAACTAGTTCTACACCTTCCACTCATTCAAGTGTTAAGTGAATTTTTAACAGTCTTACTTACTGACAAACAACCTCTCTGTCACTGAAAGTTAACTTTTACAAATGTGGAGTTTCATTCCTTCAGATTTTAATTAATGTTCAAGACTTTTTTTAATTTAATTTTTTTTTTTTATTTAAACTTTTTCTTTCTCTGATCTCTCTCTCTATCCCATCTTACTTTCCCTCGATTTCACTTTCTGTACATGATTTGGCACTGAATTAACTATTCTAAAACTCACGTCCTTGTTTAGACTCTGCGTGTCTCAGTAAGGTTTCTTCAATCTGATTGGTTAAGAAGATATACAGTTGCGTGCCCTGTTCTCTCAGATCCCCTGTAGAGGGCATCGCGCTGTTTGGGATTTCTAATCACCCCAAGTTCCAGTGCAAAAGCCCACAGAAAAACTGCGAGCAAGTGTAAGGGTAATCAACGGCTAGTGCGTTCGTTAGCCGCTGACCGCAAAATCCGGGGCCAATAAGTTTCAATGCTATATTAACGTAGGCCATTGCCAGTGTAGTGCTTTATTTTAAAAGCACATTGTACACCTTTAAACTGCTGCTCCGAGCAGCTTCATCCAAGGCCAGGGACAAATGCAGTCATAAGACTACCATGTGACAGGCACTGCATGTCTCCAAGCTACATACAGGAAACTTTGTATTATCCAGAGGTTAACTGTCCGGAATGCTCGAGCCACCGGCAAAAATCAGGAGCCGTTTCGTTAGGTTTTTTTTCTTTTCGTTGCTTTTTTCTCAACAGTCAAGCTCTGCAAGGTCTTGCTGAAGCTGTTGCTAAGCTACAGAGACGCTTGCAAGGTACGGCCGACTGTTTAGAAGCTGTTGGTTTGTTGCCAGATGCGGAGCTCAAAATCTCCGTATGTTTCAACATTAGCACTGGTTTGTCCGGCAGTTTTGATGGGACGGCAACAGCTCGGTTCCGTCGGTGCCGGATAGCACAAAGTTTCCTGTAGTTCTATGGTCCTGGTTTTACTGTGCATGAAAGTTTAGATTGTTCCAAATATTGGCCACAATCTGGTCCCCAGCCGATTGTAGAATCTATCCTGAACAAGGTTTACAGATCAGTACCAGAGTAAGTCATATCCAGAGCTTTACTTTTACACCAGCATTAATTCAACTCCGCTCATCGGCCTTCCAACAAATTGATCCAAGTTTAGCACCTAGTCTCATGATCAAGGCGGCTCAATACCACCCTCAGAATTTCCACAGATTGAGCCCTACTGCAGCAAGAGGTATTTAATATAGAGCTGGTGACTCTTTTCTGGGGGGAATGGTGGGGGGGCAGGATTTATTCACTCAACGGGACAGCTCCTTCAAATAACAGGGACACAGGATTCTTGCGCTAGCATTGCACGATTAATAGATCTGGATTGTTACTGTCTCTTCGCGATAAAATAGACATATAACATTCTCTCATTTAAACATCCTCACAGACCAGGTCATTGACAAAAGTTACAGAAAGACAGTCCTAACCTGGTAGGATCAACCTCAAAGCTGAGATGCTGTTTCTCGGGGTCCTTAAGTACAGTTTTTAGCAATGGCTCAAGCAGCTTCTGCAGGTATGTAGCACCATAGACCTGAAAGCAGCAAGAGAGCACAAGGGTAGTTTGCAATGTAGAAGCAAATCATAACAAGCATATCATAGATGTAAACTTTCCCAGGGATCCAATTAAAAATTTGTCAATAAACTTGTACTACCAAAGCTGTGGCACCTTTGCTGTGAACAGTAGCACATTATAGGCATGAAATAGTCGTGCTCGTCATTCACACCACACAAAACAGAATGAAACTTCAATTTAAAGCAGTCTGCATTATTAACAAGGGAACTATGCCAAGGCTGTATGTAGCCTGATCGCTGGAGGCAAATCACTTGCAAAATTGATCTTCCAATTTATATCTACTGTCCCTTAGATTGCTGCCTTCTAAATTTTCTAAGATAACCATGGGGTCTACTTAACCCCCAACCTCCAATTAAAAGTACATAAATCTCCTAAAATCCCCTCGGTTAGTGGCAGAAAGCTAGCACGCTAACTGGTGTAACTGCCCATTGGGAGCATGCCAATTAAGCTTGGCATCCTATCTATCTGTTTTAAGATTATGTTCAACACACAGAAATAATTTCTCTTTTTTTTTTTTAAATAGAAAGACTTCATTAAGGTACAAATTTATATTTAATAACAGGCACAAGGAAGTTAAAGCAAATCTTAAAAGACTAAGTGGAATCGTTCACGCTCTGAGAAGCTAATGGATAGGATTCCCCACTTCTGCATTTACCAGTCCATAATTTTCAGCCAATTCATTTTAATGGATGGTAAAATGTTGTATAGCGAGCATGGAAGCAGAAAAATCCGGCTAAGATCTCTCTGGGCAAATGGCTGCATATCTCACACACTTTTTGGTGGAATTCAAATCTGAACACATTGGGAACAAGTAGTAGTTTTAATTTTGCTCTGCAGAGTTAATAGGAAAGGCAAGGTACTTTTATCAAAACTGAAGTTCATAAATTCCTGAATGAACACCAAGGCTTCAACAACTGACTGCACACAAACGGATCAAGACATTTCCCCCGTTATTAGAAACAGAGACTTGCATTTCGCTACCATTGTTTCCTTTACCATATAGAAACTGTGCTTCAAAAGGGAAGCACCCCAAACATATTACAAATATCAGATCTCCCAAGGCATTGTTCATGGTGCGAGGATATGCCATTTTATAAAGATAAGGAGCATTACACCATCTAACAAACAAAATGTATTATTCTGCGGCTGCCGAGATAGAGCTCGTGTAACTCACATCACTTAAAGGCATAGCGTCTAAGTGCTATACCATATCCTGGGGTCAATTATAAATTAATTGCTTGGGCAGATCCTGGAGTCAATTAGAAGGTATTTTCTGTTACTGGAGAAAGCTTCTTTGTGGGTTAGCTTGTAAACCCCTGGCTCCTCTGAACAAACCAGCAAAGAAAGGACTGGATTTCTTTTTGTTTGCAAGAAAGAAACAGCATGCATAATCAAGTGTGATGGGCACACATTAATACTCATGGTTCGTTAGATAGAATGAAATGAGTTACCCAATCAAGAGCATTATACCATGTAACACAAACTGTAACCAAAAAAGTCACATATTACTAATCTCAAAAGCCCTTATGAGCATAAATGTGTCACAGATTTACCTTAAAACAGAAAGTCATTATTTTACTCGCAAGGCTGTTGCCTCTAAAGAGGGTCTGCATGGAATCTGCGAGCTCAACCTCCTTAGAGAACATGTTCCAAAGCAGCTGGTAGAGAAGATGACGCGAGTCAAATAACGTCACCAGCACACGAGCAAGCTCATCCTGGGGGTGGGGGGGAAACAAACACATCTACATCAGTTACAGAACTGCAAAAATTGGAGATGTTGAATAAACTACTAGAAAGAACAGCGCAGGGTTAATGCATAATGCCAGTGAGAAGCAGCAAATAATTAAGTTCGAATAAGACTCTTTAAAAAGGTTTTCCTGTCTGATATTTTTACCCCCCCACCCTAAAATAAAATGCTTTTAATTAATTTCTACACAACCAGAATGACTACTAGGGTCACTTTCCTATAAATACATATTACAAAATACAAAAAAAGTGGTATTTGCAATACAAACAAGCAAAACACAGTAACTAATTAACTCTTATAGGAAAAGCTTCATGCAATGGGTTAGGTCTAGTTGCTGCGCTCAATAAATGAGAACACTAAATTAAAGGGCAGTATTGGTGCTCTAATTTGAATGGGGTGTAGAGGAGGCAGCTACTCCCTTCCCCGAGGGCTGTTTAAGAGGCAGGTGCTGAACTTTTGATTTGTGTTCCGGGGACAAGATTTGCATCCAGAAACATGTCGGATGGCACTGCCCGTTTAGATGATCAGCAACTGTCCACTGGCAGCCCTGTAAAAGCATCATCTCAGCTCCCTCCCCCCCCCCCCCCCGCCACCTACAAGGTCTGGAGGTTTTATACGTTCTCGTGATGTGGGCAAGACTGGCATTTATTACCAATCCTTATTGATGCAACGGAGTGGTTTGCTGGACCACTTCAGAGTCAATCACGTTGGTGTGGGACTGGAGTCACACATGTGGGCCAGACCAGGCAAGGACGACAGGTTTCCTTCTCCATTAGGACATTAATGGGTCCGTTGGATTTATACGACAGTCCAACAATCTTTGTGGCCACTTTTACTGATGCCAGTTCTTTATTTCCTGATTTTCTTTTTAACTGAATTCAAGTTCTCTAACCATCACGGTAGGATTTGAAATCAAGGTCTCCGGTTTACTAGCCCTTGACACGGCAGATCTCCCAAGATGGTTTCAGAATTGTACAAGTTAAAATCTTTCCTCTTAAGGAGCAATAACGGAAGCAATCTTTTTGGTAATTAGCATTTTCATTATGAAGGACCATCCACCCAGACCAAATAACCACCACCCCCTTTGAAGTCAGTCAATGGATAAAGTCACGACTCCAGACCGGGCAACTTTTTCCAGCTGCGTCAGCTTATTTACAAATCTGGGCAAGCTAATTACGACAAGCCCGCTTCCACCCAGCGGAAGTCATTCAAGCATTGAAAAAAATATGCAACAAATGAACAGAAATATGCAAGGAGAATGCTCAAACTAACTTTAGTTTTTAAAAAGATCAATGAGACCCATCTGTTAAGAATTTTTTTGTTTGTTTTGCCCAAACCCAACTTTCTGCTGGTTTCCACTGGCAAGAATGTGCAAGAGTCAAGGTTCAAGGTTCAGGTCTAGTGCTCAGCTCCAACCAAGTCATGCTAACCTTTTTACAACCGCTACCCAGACCTTAGCTACATGAAGCTGCCATAAGCATATCACCACCACGAAAGAAATGACTAAAGGAACTACTTAAAACCCGCTCTCTGCTCAAAGCAGTTGGAGAATTACTGCAATTGGTTCAAGAGTGCATTTTGCTTGTGTGCACATTTTAAGCTTTCCTACCTGTTGGTTGAGATTTGTGACTGGCCCAATGGAAGTCTGTGGTAAAAATGAAGAATTGCATTTTTTTGAGCTACATCCATGCAGTACTTTTCAAGAAATTGCAATTTGTAAAACTCAACTGCGGGAACTGTTTAATAGGCCGCAGACAGTCCAATTCCATGGAACTTGCCCTGATTTTTTTTGGAGGGGGGGCGGAGAAAGAGACGAGAGGAAAAGCAGCATTGTATCACTCCCCAGCAAGTCCCCAAATAATTACAATGTATTCTGATGTATTTTTATTTCCCTGTGGGGAAGTGAGTGACCTTGGCTTCCACCTTGCCCCTAATGATGTGGGTAATTTGCCCTGATTTTAGGAGTAGTGTTTTTTTTTTTGGGGGGGGGGGGGGGGTGGGTGGGGAGAGAGAGAATGGGACGACAAAAGCAGAGGGGAAATCAATTTCCCAAATCAGCACCCTGCCACGCCATGGCATACCATTTTGTAGCACCACAATGCTACCTGGACTACTTAAATGCAATCTACTTCTAACGTCTGTGCATGCACGAACGTGCAATGCAGATGCTGGGAGTTGCAGTTGTGTCCTGGGTTTACGGTTACATCTGATTGACCTGCACGTGTGATATGTTGAACGGAGAATTGCAGTTTATCTTTTTAAATGGTATTGATATGATAATAGGTATTACATGTGCACCTTACAAACAATTCTCACTTTAAAAAAGTGTTCAATACACACAAATGCAAAGGGGGGGTGGGGGAGAGAAAGGGGGAAAGAGCAGAGAGAGCATGGCCACACTCAGAGGCGGCAGGGATGGAGACAGGCAAAAACTGGGAAGGTGGAAACTGGACGTGCCACGGAATGGGCCAATGATAAACATGGAGAAAAACAAACAAGAACCCACACTTATTACTCCGGCCCAGGTCTAAATTTCTTGCATATACTTTAAAAGCTACATTAATTAACTGAAGGTTGTACTTACCGCACCAAGATCTCATTGAATGAAATTGTAATTCTGGTCCTTTGACTAACACTTTACTCAGTGTTGGTATGAACTATTCTTGTAGCTTATGTGCAATTAACTTTGATTAGAAGGACATAAAAAATAGCCATCGACCACAACTGAGCTACATGCAGTAATTGACGCCCTTCAACTGTAAAGTGCAATACCTTATTTTATCAAAGCAACCTGACAATTAACAGTTCTCTCACTCTCCACATCTCTTTCTCCTCCACCACCACCCCACAAATTTGGCACTATTTATTGGAGAACCAAAATGCTACCCAAACAACTTTATGTATTATAACACACTGCAATTCTAGAAATCATCAGCTGTGTAATATAGTAGTCAAGTATCAAAACTCAAGAATTTTATGCTTTTCTGCCACCTTCAGGCAAAGTCAGGTATGGCACTTACCTCATGTCACAGGTTATGAATGCTTCAAACAGAGGGCTTGCTAGACAAAAAAAAAGGCCAAGGTTCATCTAGTTCGCCATCTACCATTCTGGCAGTCGTATAATACGAGAATGGCGTTGTTGACTAATCGTGGCAATCAGTTTATCATCAATTAGTCTACAGCAGAGCCAGACAGAAGGTGAAGAAAACCCACCAATGGTGCAAAGCTTTAGGAGCCACAGGTCCAAAGCTATCTGTTCCTCCCAAGCCTGCTACACTTACCATATTACGATCACCTATCAAATTACTCCTACTGTATCCCAAAATATTATTTTCTATAATAAATACATCTAATTTTCATTTGAATAAATCAACACATTCTGCTTCCACCATCTCCTCAGGGAGTCTGCTCCATAGATTTACCACTCATTCAGTGAAATAATGCTTCAGCAGATTAGTTTTGAATTTAGCCCCTTCAAGTGTAGGCCATGTTTTCCGGTTTTACTGTCCTAGACAAGGTGAAACAGCGCGTCATGTTCTACATTATCTAGTCCCTTTAGAATCCTAAAAACAGCAATCAGATCACCTTTCAGCTTTCTCCTTTCCACTGAGAACATGCCCAATTTACATAATCACTCATCATAATTCAATCCCTCCCTCCCCTCAATCATTCTGTTGCTCTCTTCTGTATCCTTTCAATAGCAGCAACATCCTTTCTGTACTGCAGCAACCAGACCTGCACACAGTATTCAAAGTGCAGTCACGCCAATGATTTATAAAGTGGCAGGGTGACCTCATTATTGTGGCTCAATATTGACCTTTTAACACAACCCAACATCTGATTTGCTTTACCACTGCCACCGAGCATCGTTGCGATAGCTTCAATTTATTGTATCAGGACCCCCAGGTGTCTTTCATTTAAGTAATAATCCCTTGCTGGATTTTTTTGTCCCCACGTGAAGCACTTCACACTTCTCTACGTTAAATTTCATCTGCCACCAGTCTGCCCAATTCCCAAGTATATTCAAATCATCCTGTAGCTTATCCTGTTCAGCTCTGTAGTCTACATTAGCTTCGTATTTTCTGCAAATGTAACCACTGCACTTCCATCATTTATGAAGCTATGAAACAAAGGAAGTCCCAAAACAAACCCCTGTAGGATCCCACTGCTAACGCTCTCCCAGGCTGATGACAAACCCTGTCCCACCACCAATGCTGTAATAACCATTAGAAACGGTTGAAGTAAATATATTCAAATTAATTCACAGCGTTGATGGCATAGAAATAAACCCAATTCCAAGATTAACAATGACTTAAGAACACAAGTACAATTCAACAAATTATTCCAGTTCCTAAGAGCATTTCACTACCTCTTCAGATAGGGACTACTTCAATCAAATCAGTAAAATTATGCACTTCGAGAATAGGCACTAAAATACACAACTAGGATACTAACACTGTGTTTCAGCTTCATCGTGAATATTGCTTGGAAGTGAAAGCATTTAATAGGCAAGTGACAAAATTAAATGGCCAGGACATGAATCCTTCCTTGGTCTTCTCCTCCGTCGTCCATGAACTGAATTGGCTCATTCGTGAAGATGCTACAAGGCAGTCTAACTATATGCATTTAATAATTTTATTTTTGAAAATTAGATCAGTCTTGCATGCAGAGGTGCGATTATGCAGTGGACACAAAACAGAAAGCACTGTGAAGCTATTTGGGGCATCTCAAGTTGGAAAACAAGAAACATTAAATGACAATTAGAGTACTGCAACCTTTTACAGTAAAAGATGCAGTATGAAAATTTCCATGTAAGTAATTTAAACGTATACTAAAAATGGTTAATTCTGAGGGGGTGGGTCAGAATGCGTGTTATCTTGCATTTGTCACTCCTCTCTTCGCTCACGTTTTACTCTACCACTCACCATTCCCAAACAACACGAGGACCTTAGCACGAGAATCATATGTCCAGAGCAGTTCCTCCTCGCACAATGCATTGGAACAGAGACACTACAAGGGCACTTTTAAACAATCCCCTTCCTCCAAATAAAAAAAAGATAAGAACCACAAACATTTTGAGCTCCTTCTTAATATGGGTGATGTTTCCAAACTAAGTCCACTTACCCACTGTGAGCAAGGCACCACATTGGCTAGAGCCATTGCAATGGGCAGCTCTCCCTGATCTCCCATCATGGTGACCAACTCCACAAGTCTTTCAAACCGATCAGCCAGTACAGTTTCTGCAAGGGTGTCAAACTCTGTGCCCTGTTGAAGAATTTTAGTCAGCACTTCCATGAATGTAGCTCTTGTTTGAAGATCTTTATGGTACCCCAAGCCTAAGCACAGTAAAACAAAAGAAAATCCAATTAGGGTTTTGTTATGGCTGGGTAGGGAACACAAGACTAAACTTCAAAGCATCATTTTTGTCAAAGGGCATTCATTGTAAAAGGATTTTCTAAAAGCAACTCTTCTAAATAAAACGATTCATAAAACCTCAACAATGCTGAAATCCAGCATCAACCCAACACAAGCGGAATATGCTAAGTGAGCCTGCCTGCCGTGGAAAATTCACCACTGGTAGGGACCCAAATTGGTCAACCTTGGAATCATATTTTAGGATGCTTTACCTCAACTTCCCAATTTCATTTCTGACTAAGATAACCAGCAGAGGAACACAGGCAGCAAGCTGGGCGGCACAAGACACACAAACCAAAGCGATCTTATTTGCTGAATCTCCACTCGTCCAATAATAGCAATTTAAACCATCACCTTTAAAAAGTGTTTCATTTTTTTTTTTTTTTTTTAAATTGTTCAGTTGTGACAACACAACTAGTCTGCTAAGACTTGAGCTTGGATCAGGAATTCTACGAACTTGCACTGCACTATAAACTAAAACAGATCATAGCAAAAATATATTTTATACATGTTACTGTTGCTCTTTGCAACGCTGCAGTTGAAAGCTTAGACGTGATATGTTCAGCATATGAAAAACCAAGAAAGCCCAGGAAGAATCTGCTCCGATAGCCCAGTTAGTTTTAAAAAAGACTGCCCAGTCTGGGACTCAGGTCTTGCAGATCAGGAAGGTCTGAGTTTTGATCCAAGTCTGTGCTGAGTTAGCTGATCTCAGGAGGGGGTAAAAGTGAGACAAATCACTATCCCGTGACACTTGTTGAGATGTGCATGGAGGTCATTGATGCTAAAACAGCCCAGTCCAGACTCAGGTGAAAAATAGCCAATTAAGGCAGGCTGCTGGTTGATGCTCATGCAAATGTACCTCAGTTTGAATCAGCGCCCCCAGGAGATAGTGGGAGAGACGTTTCATCTTTAGATGAGAAATGTTATATATAACAGGACTAAATCTAAAGTAGCTCGATTTATTTTTGATTCAAATATTTTCATCCAAGCCTGGATTTGCACGTAATTGGGTTCTGATCAGCTGCCCATGAAAAATATTGAATTAAATCTGCATACAGTGAATGCTTTTGAAGAAGTTATAAATAAATAGGCGTTTTGTTCACCTATGGAGTGCATAAGCCCGCTGTCTACATTTGCGTTGAGAAGGTTGGACATGGCAAGAACTGTGCAGTGCCTGAGTGACGCAAGGCGCCGCGACATCCCTCGTTTTCGTCCACCTGTTTGTGCCGTTTCCTCCTCCACTTCACTGCAGTCATTTAGCAAATTCATGAAGAGAGTAAAGTACCTAAGGAAGAGCAACATTTTATTTAAATATTATTTTTTTTTTTTTTTAAAAAGTTAAAAAAATTGTAAGAACAAATATATGCGGCAGCTGAGGAATTTTCGGGCACAGTTCAAATCACCATCACATTCAACATTTGGATTTGTTACCTCAAGTGGCCTGAACTGGACTTACTTGAGGAAGAGCTGTGATTTAGCCTCCATTAGTTCCACGCCATCCCCCTCTTCTGGCTGCAAAGGTAACCCAGCAAGCAACGACACCACCGCCTCCATGCTCGCCTGGTCAAGGTCTCTGGAGAAGACATCCATCAAAAACAGGCACAAACTGATTTCAGGTTTCATTTTTTTTTTTTTTTAAACTCCACATAACATGTTCTTTTCTTTTTGCGTTGTCAAGTAATTTTTTTTTTTAAAACACCAATATAAATCAAATTTAAGATTGGAATGCCGATTAGATTTTTATTCCATGCAAAGTTATTGCAAAGATCCTTGCATCAATAAATCTTAAAAATACTAGGTAACGTCGCCTGGGCATTTGACAATAAAATCAAAACAAGTTTCTCTGAACTTGGGGGAAGATTTCCCCGATGCACTGCATGTAACACAATCATAAAGTTGCTCTTTATAAACAAATTTATGATTTTGTTACTTATTGGATGTGGAGAAAATCTTTCCCCCACCCCCCCAAATATGAGTCAGTTGTATGACCACATGTAGCATAATGTACACAATTTTGGGCACCTTGGCGTCAAAAGAATGCATGAAGCGGGTTTGAAGAATTAGGTATGAATGACTCCAGGATTCAGGAGACTCACTTGAACATTTGATTTGGGTGGGAGGGGAGGGAGAGGAGGGAGAGCAGGGAGAGGAGGGAGCGCATGCAAAATAGAACAATGCAAGAGGGAGGAGAAAGAGAAAAATAAAAATAAAGAAAGAAAACAACAGAAAAGAATCCAGATCTTTGAAATGCTCAACCCTCAAGGTATGTATGTTGTATACAACCATTGAACCAGCATATATTCTATTATTTTTATTCTGTAATCATCTGAAGACACATGAAAATTACTGCACAACTAAACAAAAATATTGTTAGCTACTTGAATTTAAAAAAATGCTTTAAGACATTTCGTTAAGGGGCACATTTGACTTAAAACAGAACTGGAAGACACTAGTTTAAAATTATTAAGCCTCAAGTGAGATGAGAGATTACAGAATTTATTTTAACACTCGAGTATTGGATCTGTGGAACAACAAAGCAATGAATGTTATGTGGAATTGCTCAAAATAAAACTAGATACATATGTTTCATTGTGGAATTGAAGGTTGCAGTGGACAATTATTATACGGATTATCAAATACTCCCGTGACACAATGGGTCCAGAGTTGCTGGGACTGGAAGAGGACAGTAATGTGTGCAAGGGGCAGCAACCGCGATTGAATAATGGAGATGCGGGAATGGACATATATTCTGCACTTCGGCTGATTACCTTTGGGAAGTCAAATGAGTTGGCTTGAAAAGTTAGAAGGCTTTTTTTCTTGCTCCAGGCTTTATTATATACTCTTAATAAATACAAATGATCACTTCCAAGGAAAGAGGACGATCTCTTAAGCATTCATAAATCTCAGCTTGGAAACATTTAATGGGGGGGGGAAAAAAAGGGCTTTACCTCGTTAAGCATTTCACATCATCATCAGCAGCCTGGTTTGATGTTCCCATAACCCAATCCGTCAGGTACTCCACCATCTTGTTCCTGGACACAAAAAAAAAGGGTAAACTAAACACCATATTGCAACACGGGTTCACCGCATCAATCTCCCCACCCAGCTGATCTCCCAATTTTACACGTTGATGACAAACATCTGCTTACAAAGGAGGAAGAAATATCATTCACAATTATCATGACAACTTGCATCAGGTATCCTTACTTATATCCCAAGTCTCTGGATATTATCATTCTTGGTCATCTTTGTATTTCCTCATCCCAATAACATTTGTATTAAAATGCTCACCTAAATTTCATCTCTTGACAGAAGGAGAGATCATCTCGTCTCTCCATCATTACTTCCACCAGTTGACAGAGTTTGGTTTTGATCTGGATTGCATGGACTGTATTCCCAAGGACACGTACATACCTGCATTGAACAGCACAACAGGACAAGCTGAAGTAATGTAATCTGGAACTTATTTGTGGAATTTATCTTTAGCACCTACTTGGTATGTGAAGAGAGTGAATGCTAATTCAGCAATGTCAGGCGATTAAAAGATTAGCTGGGTCAGTCGTTTGGAATGACAAATGAAATCAGTTCTCAAATAAGCAGCCGAACGATATGGATCGGCTACTCGCATCAATCTGCTACTCCTAGAATCTAAAGGCCACCTGACTTTAAGGGTACAGCTGCTCTGGATGTTGTGGTCAGAGCTCCTGCCATCTCCACCCTAGCTTCTCTCAGCAACCCAAGATGCACCCCATCTGAACCGAGTGACTTGTTAACTTCGATTGATGCCAACCAATTTAGCACCTTCTTTATCCGATCCAATATCTCTGCTCCCCACTCTTCAACTGCAATATTAACTTTATCCTCTTTTGTGAAGAATGATGCAAAAGTACTCATTCAGTAACTCGGTCATGCCCTCTGCCTCCACAAGACAATTTCCTTTCTTGTGCCTAATTTGTCCCACTCTTCCTTTAACTATTTATATATATTAATTATTTAAAAAATTGGGTTCCCATTTATGTTGCCCACGAATCTTCTTCATACTCTCTCTCTGTCCTCATTATACCCCCTGCATTCGGTATTCTGCCTGGTTTTCGATTGCATTCTGCACCTGGCATGTCATAAACCACCTTTTTCTCTTTTATTGAACCTCTATTTCCTTTGTCATGCAGAGTTTCTAGCTTTGGATGCCCCATCTTTCTTCCTTATGGGAATGTGTTTGGTTTGTACCTGAACTACCTCTGCCTTCTAGGCCTGCCACTGCTCATTAATTGTTTAACTTGGCCAATCTTTGTTTCCACTTGTGATAGATCCCTTCTCAAATCATTCATATTGGCTCTCTTCTAGTTGGGAATTTTCACCTTTGAGGTGATCCAATTAGCCTCAGTTCCCCAGGTGAAGGGAAATGGGAAGAGAAGGTAGGAAAAAAGGGAAGGGTTTCGGATTCCATTTGCCACCGTTGGAAGTGCACACATGTGGACTTTGGGTGCAGCCAGGATTGGGCTTGCTGTGGTGCCACCCCACCCCAAAGACAAATTGCCCACCAACATTCACCATCAAGGCTCATGCATGAATAATGGCTACTTGGGCACAGTAGTCGAGGAAGACCAGCAGCTATGGTACCAATGGAAGGAGGCAAAGTCTTCAGGAGAGAAGGCCTGGGAGAAAACTGGAGAAAGAAAGAGAGAGGGAGGGGAAGAGAAAGAGAGGAGAGAGAGAACCTCATACCTAACTAAATTGAGCATCATGGTCTCAATGCTGGCCTGTCCCAGGTGCTCTGAACTGCCATCAGTGTGATTATCGAGTAGGTTCTTCATAATTGCTATAGTCTGTTCCACAAATGGTGTGTTTGTATCATTCAATAAAACCTGTATGAAAATACAAGTTACACTTTAGGGAGCATCGTGTTCATTTAAAATAATGTATTTCTAATAGCTCAGCCAAATGGGAATGCAGTTACCTCAGTGTCATACCCCAAAGTTTTATTGAAAAGAAAAACCCACTATGGTCTGTTACTGAAACACAAAAACCTGACGTATTCAACATTTGGCATAAAAGACAGGTGCATCATATTTAAACAGCTCTTCTGCAGGGCAATGCCATCAGATACTGCAGTATAGTACTTCATAAGTACAACAATTACTTCAAGAAGTGAAATTACATAAAATACACCTAATTATGCTTTTAATCAAATTCAACCCCCTCCATCCACAATGACACAAACTTGGATAACATAATAGAGCAAGCTTTGGGCTCATTTTACTTTAATTCAATAGCCATTTAAGTAAAAGGTGACCAGTAAGTTCAGTTACTTGGATACTCACCTGACCTTGCAAGTCAAAAAACCTGCTGATGCAATTTTTCAGCTTGTTGAAGAGCATTGGGTAAAGTACAGGGCTCAGCTCCAGTCCAACCAGGTCTTTAATGTTAGTCCTAATCTGAAGCCCTACTTTTTCATGATTACACACCATCAGTGTGAGCAGGCGTTCCAAAAATTTGCTGACTGGAGTCTCTGCGCTTCCTTCAGTTGAGACCATAGATATCATGGAACCCTTCCTTTCAGTGATTGGCCCCATGGGAGGGCTGTATGTAACTAAGCCTGGGTTAGTGCGATGCTGGAGACAGACACCTCCTATTGCACACAAGAAGCCTGTCATGTTAATCCATTCCTGTAGAGAATCAGTGTCCGACAGGTCTATCGAGCCACCCCCACTTACATGTGACATCCGGCGCTTAACAAGCGTCTTATGAAGACTTTCTGTCACCTAAATGTGGAAGCATTTGTCAGTACATATTATAGCAAATGAATTATTAAAAAGGGAAGAAATTATTCTAAGTGTACAACAGAACCAAACTTTTATTAAAAAAAGGCTTCACCAAAATATAAACAAATTATGCAAGTCACACAAGAAAAGCACATCATAACAGAATTGGAGGCAACCTTGTGGAATGGATGGTTAATTGGTTGAGAGGCAGACATTGGGATAAATGGGCCATTCTCAGATTGCTGGGCACTGACAGGTGTTGTTCCCCCAGGAAGCTATGCTGGGGCCTCAGCTTTTCACTCGACTCCCAGATTCAGGCTACTTTTGTGTATCGAGTAAAAGTTTCCAGATGATATTAAACATGGAGGTGCAGTGAATTGTGAAGCAAAGTAAAATTTCAAAAAGGGCAGATTAAGCACATGGGCAGAACAATAGCAGGTGTCGTTTCATGTGAAAATGTGAGGTACTGTAATATACTTCAGATGCAAGAATGGCAGATAACAAGATACACTGAATTAGGAAGCACATGAAGGTATAGATGAAAGGATTTTGGGGTCCGGGTCTTGAAAGCTAGCTTACAGGTGCAGAAAGCGATCAAAGAGACCAATAAGATCTTAAGCTTCATCACAGGTATTAAGAGGAACTAAATACAAGGAAGTACTGCTGCAGTTCTTTAGAGCAGGCAATACTTGGAGTGCTGTGTTCAGCTTTGGGCACCTCACCTTAAGAAGAGTATGCTGGCTTTGGAAGGAGAATAAAGGATGATCTGATTGAGGAGCTAAAATAATGCCGGGTTTGACAGTAGATGGGAAAAGACTCTTTCCTACAGTAGGGGAAATCTAAAACAAGAGATAGAATATTATAATTAAGCCAGTTAAAAGAGCAAAATCAAGAAAACGCTTCTTTACATCATGGGTTATTAAAATGTGGTATGCAGTGCTCCAAGAGTTCATAGATTCAGAATCAATTGAGGTGTTTAAAAGCAAGATAATTACTAAAAAGTGAGTATTTATGGGATGTTGAGAGGGAAGGAAACTGGGATTGAAGAGATAGAGCTGCTATGGCCAACAATGACACAGCAAGCTTGAAGGTGCAATGGCCTGCTCCTGTACGTAACACCTTCCAGACCATCCACAAGGCTACCTATGTCACAGGAGGTAATGCAGGAGCGGTTTCGATTAGATGACTATGACAAAGAGGATAATTTAAGTCTCTGAAATGGGCACATTAATAGTTTCCTTATGCTCAATCTCATGCGGCTAAACGTCAGTTGTCCCTCTAAGAGGTTGGACACAGATCATGCAGCAGGACAAATTACACTTGCCCTCCTCCAATATTTAGTGCTGGGAATACTCAGCAGATCAGGCAGGTCATCTGTAGAGAGGGGAAGCTTTCCTCTCCACAGATGCTGCCCAAGTTGCTGAGTGTTTCCAGCATTTTCTGTTTGTATTTAAAGTATTCCCATGCCAGTTATGAATCCTTTTTCCGTGCCCCCAACATGATTTAAACTTCAACAGCAGAAAAGCATCTCTTATGGCCCAATGTGATTCTATGCTAGCCATCCCGACATCTTCTATGACAGAGACTGGTGCCAAATCACAGCTGGTTTTGATAAGTATCCACTTGTATTACACTCCAAAACTTAAGACTTACCTGTCCATCCTCAATCTTAGTTTTAGGATAATTGAGAATTAACTTGGTAGCATGTTCCCACTTTGTATGTGTGTCTTCCCAGGCCTAAAAACAAAGCAGCAACAAGTCTACATAAGGAAAGGGAACTGGTGTAAATGCAGAACATATGGCCCAGTTGTCAAGATCCAAATTAGGCCATCACAGATGGGATAAAAAGCATCACTTGGTTTCAGCTAGGCTGAATGTTGTTACGTTTTATTTACAAACAACACCAATTACTGCAGTAGGCATTTCAGAGAAAATATGGTAGACATAAGAGAGATGTTGCAGGATTGAGATTTAACAGTCTGAAGCCAGGTCTGTGGTTTACTTAGTATCTAAGGAGGCAAAAAAAAGTGTATACAAGTTGGACACATACCTAATTTAAAAAACGATCTTTCACTAAAGCTAACCTATCACAGTTTCGGGCTATTCTTTGGATGGCTACACTGTACTGCATTTCCAAATCTTAATCTCTACCCTGTGAATGAACATCACTCGTGTCAATTCTTCTAAATATTGGAATACAGGAAACTTTCTGGTATCCAGCACGGACGGGACCGACGTGGTGCCGGGTTCATCAAAAATTCCGGATAACCGAAAGCTATAATAAAAGATATGGAGCTCAGAGCTCCGTATAAAGCAACAAACCCTGTTGCTTAGCAACAGCTTCAGAACAACGTCCACAAGTTGCAAGCATCTCTGTAGCTTAGCAACAGCTGCAGCCACACGCTTGCACAGCAACAAATGGACTAATAAAAGTACTAAAAGTTACCTGAACCTACTCCTGAATTTTGCCGGTTAACCGACATTTCCAGTTAATCGAAAGTTTCCTGTAACTTTCCAGGTTTCAAAATGCACACATCCTTTCTATTATATAAAAAAATGCAATAATTACTTTGAAAAAAAATGCTCAAGTTTCTTTTGACTGCTCCTCGGCCTCCTTTAGTAGTGCTGAGACCATCATGAGAAGGGGGCGCAAACGGCCGGGTGATAATTGAACCTACAATTTCACAGTCTTCTCCCTCCCTTCTGTGGCAAAAGGCCAGGCCCTCATTTGGCATTTCCCCATCAGGTTGCTGTTGAGAATTGCAACTCAGGTGAGCATCAGCCTATAAAGTATAAACCCATAACTTATTCCAAAGTAACACGTTACAGATCCAACATGGTTTGCCAGTGCACAGCTTCTGTTCATTTCTAATGCCAATAATGCACCAAGTACCTGAACTTCCACTGGGTGATTCAGTACAAACCGCACCTTTTACCAGTTACGCTACTCTTCAAAAGAAAGCCAAAAGATTTGACCCACATTACAGAGCCAATAGTACATTTTGCAACACCTTAAACACCACACAAGTTAAAATGCCCACCTTCTGCTGTAATATGCACAATGGAAACGGGCATCTTCCAACTCCGACACATAAATGCAAAAATTTTTTTTTAACATTTACCTCAGTGTTCCCCGCTGTTGGATGCTCTATCCTCCTCAGTAACGCCATCACCCGTTTCTGAAGAGCTGCTCGCCCTGTAGTTTAAAATCAATATAAACACGAGAACATAAAAAATTAATCAAGTGAACACTCAGCAAAAACGATGAGAACATGAGCCACCAGTACAGATCGGATCTATTTTAGTGAGGGCTTACAAAGCTGATTCTCACTAAATGAAATGGCAAGACAGATCACATTCTAGTTTAGCTACTAGGAGGTGCCATGAGCATTTTTATTTATATTTTGGAGTTACAAATTATTAATGTTGGAAGAAGCATTTAAAAGATGCAGTGCTCCCAACGTGAACATTTTCAAATGCAACCCAGTGTCTGATGAGAAGCAATCACTAAAAAAAAGAGAAAATCTAGTCAAATGAAAATAAAATGGGTACTACACAGGGTTAAAATGCTTTCCTTTCACATCAGGACCTGAATTAAAATCCAGACCAGAACGTCCGTCTCCTCACTCAGCTAGCTGAGAGTCTTGAGTCAGCACAAGTCCATAGCACACATAACTTAGAAGCTTCATTCAGATGGAGTAAGGACAGCCCTATACAGAAAAATAGAAATGTCATACTGGCAAGCAAGGTGTGCTCTTTTAAGGTTAGTGCTACATATAGTCTACAGCACAAAAACAGGCCCTTCGGCCCAACTGGTCTATGCTGGTGTTCATGCTCTACACGAGCCTCCTCCCACCCCCTCTTCATCTTAGCTCATCAACATATCCAATTACTTTCTCCATGTGCTTATCTAGCTTCTCCTTAATACATCTATGCTATTTGCCTCAATCACTCCCTGTGGTAGCAAGTTCCTCATTCTTGCCACTCTTTGGGTAAAGAAGTTTCTCCTAAATTCCCCATTAATTTATTGGTGACTATCTTACATTTATGGCTCCTAGTTTTAGTCTCCCCCACATGTGGCAACATCTCTATGCTCCTGCCTGTTCAGCCTTTCCTGATAGTTTTGACCTCTCGGCTCTGGTATCATCCTTGAATCTTTTTTGCACATTTCCAGTGCCTCTATATCCTTTTTATAATATGGAGACCAGAACTGCACACAATATTCCAAGTGTGGTCTCATCAAGGTTCGATACAAGTTTAACATAAATTTCGCTGCTTTTCATCTCTATTCTTCTAGAAATGAACCCCAGTGCTTGGTTTGCTTTTTTTTTAATAAATGGTCTTTTTAACCTGTGTTGATCCTTTTAGTGATTTGTGTATCTCTACCCCTAGATCCCTTTGCTCCTCTACCCCAGTTAGACTATTAGCCAAGCAGTATGTGGCTTTCTTATTCTTTCTTCCAAAATGTACCACCTCACACTTATCTATATTGAAATTAATTTGCCCATTCTGCAAGTTTGTTAATGTCATCTTACATTTTCTCTCAGTCTTCCTCAGCATTTACTACACCCCAAATTTGGTGCCGCCCACAAATTTTGAAATTGTACTTCCGATTCCCAAGTCCAATTCGTTTTATGTAAATTGTGAACAACAGTGGTGTCAGCCAATGTTCCTGCTAATGTGCGCAGTCGTGCAGTAATCGCAAAAGTTCCCGCGCAGGCCGCTCACTGGATTTTACATAGTAAATACCGCACAAGCGCAGAAATTTAAAGGGACCGCGCATTAAAAGAAACAGGTCACGCAGAACCAAGTGCAGCTTACAGGGAACATTGGTCCCAGCACCGATCCTTGCGGAACACTACTTCCCACCTTTTGCCAATCTGAGTAGCTACCCTTAACCCTTGCTCTCTATTTTCTGCTCTGCAGCCAACTTGCTATCCATTCTGCTACTTGTTCCAACTCCACATGCGCTGACTTTAGTCATGAGTCTACTATGCAGTACCTTATCAAAGGCCTTTTGAAAATCCAAATAGATCACATCTACTTCATTATCCTTAACTACTCTTTGTTACTTCTTCCAATAATTCAATAAGGTTGGTCCTTCCCTTTTGAAATCTATTACATTTTCCTTTTTTGCGTGTTATAACACATTATTGGGGCAATGTAGAGGAAGAATTTCTCAATATCTAAATGATCCAACACATCACAAGAGTTTGCTTAATGCTGGCTCTGAATGGAATGAAAACAATGAAATGTAGAGCTTGCCATTCTACGGCACACCTCTCTCCAAGCCTGACCAGGCCAAAATTCACCCAATAATTGGGGCAGGAGAGAAACATCAATGAGCTGAAGTTCGATTGTGCGCAAAAGGTTAAATCTTATCCTAAAGCGAAGAAAGTTATTTCCATTCTGAGCTGTTCACAATTCCTCCCCCTTCAAGTTTTGGCAAAAAAAATCCCATTCTTGCCTTATTGCCTAAAATGGTCTCGTTATTTTAAAAAAACTTAGTGAATGTATCATTTCCTTAAAAGGGACGAGCTGTTCAGTACCAATCAATTTAGCACATCCCAGAATACCAGAAGATCCAAGACTGGGCCCCCTAAAGGACAAGTTCTCTAATTTTACACAATGCAATTTGGAAACGATGAGGAAGAGGTCAAGCTGTCTCTCTTCTTCTGTAAATGGAAGTTCATTAACCAACACACAGCCACTGGGTTAGAAGGCACAAACTACATCGGTAATTACCCGTCGACATCATGTTGCTGACTGACGCAAACTCCATGAACGTATTATAATTTGGGAGGATGCTCTGGACAGGCACGTCATCGACTCCACACCTAATATCAGCTTCCTCACAGAGGTGCCGAAAGCATGACATGGATACAAGGACGGCTTCAATATCCGGACTCCACAAGAACATGTAGAGCGCCACTTCTAGTTTTGTCTGTGCTTGACGGCAAATGGGGATCCCGCTGCCTAGCGTGGCATTCTCCTGCATTCAAAAATTCAATTTACTCAAAGAATCAGTTGCCATAAATGTTGAAACTGTCAGACAGTGTTAGCATTTTTTAAAGTCACCGTAGTTAATGTTATACACACATGAACTATATACATCTTTTGTTAAGACTCGAGGTACCATTACATAATACCGTCAGAAGATTGTTTGATTTTCATCCAGTGACATCATGATTACATCAGTTTGTAATCAAGCATATTACAAGGCATTTTATGGCCCAAACACAGCTACACAAGTGTATCCTTAGCCTCCCCAAATCAGAGAACGTTAACAATCCATTCAGAATAGCTTCTCCATAAACACTGCATTGCAAACTAAACACGATACTTCGACTTTGCAGTGGAACAAGAATTACTGAAAGTGCCTAAAGATCCCGATTCTTGACTCAAGAAGAGTAAAGCACTTTGGTTCTTTTATTACCTTCAGATCATTTAAATAGCTGGTTATGGATAAAGCAGGAGCTTGGAGATTAGCAACTGTTAATACTACATTAAATTAGTAACTTATTAATAACTTGAATTAGATACATCCAAGTCTGAAGTTTCTGTAAAGTTAGTTAACAGTCAAATAAATAAAGGCATGGCAGGGCAGCTTGGTCCAGCGGAATGCACATCCTGGGCCATGTGGGAACTCCAGGATGCTTCCCGTGTCCTAGGCAATAACGTGTGCAGGAGGTGCCAGCTGGAGGAGCTCGAGCTCTGGGTTTCGGAGCTTGAATAGCAGCTGGCGTCACTGCAGTGCATTCACGAGGCTGAGAGCTACGTGGATAGCACGTTTCAGAAGGTGGTCACCCCGCAACTAAGGAGTGTGCAGGCAGAGAGGGAATGGGTGGTCGCCAGATAGAAGAGGACCACCAGGCAGGTAGTGCAGAAGTCCCGAGTGCATCTCTCTCTCCACCCAGTATTCTGTTCCGAGCACTGGTGAGGGCAATGGTTCCTCTGGGGAGTACAGCCAGAGTCAAATCCACGGCACCACAGGTGGCTCAGCTGGTGCCAGGGTTATGGATGTCACCGAGCGGCTAAAGGACATTCTGAAGGGGGAGGGTGAACAGCCAACGGTCGTGGTCCATATCAGTACCAACGACATAGGTAGAAATAGAGATGAGGTCCTGCAGGCAGATTTCAGGGAGCTAGGAAAGAGATTAAAAAGCAGCACCTCAAAAGGTAGTAATCTCTGGATTACTGCCGGTGCCGCACGTGACTATAGAATTAGGAGGATAGAGCAGATGCGTGGCTGGACAGATGGTGCAGGAGAGAGGACTTTAGATTCAGCCCCAACTGGAGTATTGTGTCCAATTCTGGGCACCGCACTTTAGGAAAGATATGAAGGCCTTAGAGAGGGTGCAGAAAAGATTTACGAGAATGATTCCAGGGGTGAGGGACTTCAGTTACGTGGATCGACTGGAGAAGCTGGGTTGTTCTCCTTTGAACAGAAAAGATTTGATCGAGGTGTTCAAAATCATGAGGGGTCTGGACAGAGTAGATAGAGAGAAACTGTTCCCATTGGCAGAAGGGTCGAGAACCAGAGGACACAGATTTAAGGTGACTGGCAGAAGAACCAAAGACGATATAAGGAAAAACCTTTTTACTCAGCGAGTGGTTAGGACCTGGAATGCTCTGCCTGAAAGGGTGGTGGAGGCAGATTCAATCACGGCTTTCAAAAAGGGAGTTGGAGAAGTACCTGAAGGAAAAAAATTTGCAGGGCTACGGGGAAAGGGCGGGGGAGTGGGACTGGCTGAAGTGCTCTTGCAGAGAGCTGGCACGGGCTCGACGGGCCGAATGGCCTCCTTCCGTGCTGTAACCATTCTATGATTTAGAAACATTATTGTGCAAATCGTAATGCTAACTTCTAAAAATTTAGAATTTGTAAATTAATCTCCAACCAGTAAAGTTTTACTGCTAGAGTCTTAACCAGCACTGTTATCATACAAATGCTCATCAAGCCTGTACCAAATCGCTCTCTGCACTCACGTTACAACATCGCAGAATGGAATTTGGAGCAAGTGCTTTAATCATTCACATAAGTACCAACTGCAATTGCCATCCCAACACTACAAAATATTCTTTACAGACCCATAACTTAATCCATGTAGAATGGCAAAAAATGCATTACCCATTGACACACCCAAAAATGAATGATTTTTCTCTATTTTAACGGAGTCAAAGTAAATCTATGTAGCTACTAAAGTGAAGAAGTTTACTGTGTTAAATAGGGATGACTGTTAATTGGCTTGTTGCTCAGAATCTACCCTGCTAGAAACCTCGTACTCAACACTAAGAATCACAAACATTTTTCTGAACTGCTTGCATTATTGTGGGCAGAATTACTCGACTACTACACGCTAGAAATTTTAATAGAAAATAAACCACTGATATGCCAGTATATGGGCGCACTCTGGTAACTTAAGAAATGAAATTGTCACTGAAGTACCTTAACAGTTTTGCATTTAAAAGGTTTAATAATTTCCACAAATATCTGCAGGAAAAACCCTCTTCAAATATAGCCATCTGCCATGCAGCAGCTACAACAGTAGCACAGTGGACTCAATGAGGAGACCAACAAGAGTGAAATTCCGATCTGAACTAATATTCTCAGGAAACAAGGCTGTCGATCCTGGTGATGGCGGCAGAGAGACAGACAGAGACAGACAGAGAGACAGACAGAGAGACAGACAGACAGACAGACAGACACAGACAGACAGAGACAGACAGACAGAGACAGACAGACAGAGACAGACAGACAGAGAGACAGACAGAGAGACAGACAGAGAGACAGACAGAGAGACAGACAGAGAGACAGACAGAGAGACAGACAGAGAGACAGACAGAGAGACAGACAGAGAGACAGACAGAGAGACAGACAGAGAGACAGACAGAGAGACAGACAGAGAGACAGACAGAGAGACAGACAGAGAGACAGACAGAGAGACAGACAGAGAGACAGACAGAGAGACAGACAGAGAGACAGACAGAGTAAACTGGGGAAGGGGGAGGAAAGAGAGAATCCCCTTCCCCAAATTACCCAAGAGTACCACTCGTCTGGTTAACCATGCGATAGGACTGACAACAACCCCACAGATGTCTGTGTATGGGATGGTCCTGCCTTCAGCCGAGTACAACATGGATCCCAATGGGATTTAAAGGCAAGGATAGAGGAAAAACAGGACAACTTATTTCTGGCAGCAAGCGACTGCGGTACTCGTCACCAAATCATGCAACACTCATTAACTGTAGAAATCTGCAACAAGTCGCTGCAAAATAAATTTACCTTAAAAACTGGTAAATGCTGTGAAAATAACGGATACATGGACACTTGAAACTACTTGGGTTTTATCTCTATTTGTAGGAAAAGCACAACAGTCACTGCATTACAAAGTAATCAATTGTGTGGGAAGTGCTTTGAGATTTGAGGACTGTGATAAAGTGCTGAGTAAATAAAAATGGGAACAGACTACCGATCTAAATTTCTACGGTGGCAAGTGGTTAGCACTGTTGCCTCACAGCGCCAGGGACCCGGGTTCGAATCCGGCCTCGGGTGACTGTCTGTGTGGAGTTTGCACATTCTCCCTGTGTCTGCGTGGGTTTCCTCCGGGTGCTCCGGTTTCCTCCCACAGTCCAAAGATGTGCGGGTTAGGTTGATTGGCTATGATAAATTGACCCTTAGTGTTAGGGGGGATTAAATACGTGGGGTTATGGGGATAGGGTGGGATATGTGGGGGTTACGGGGATCGGGTGGGATATGTGTCGGTGCAGGCTCGATGGGCTGAAATGGCCTCTATCTGCGCTGTGGGGTTTCTGTGATTCTGTGATTCTGTGAATAAGCACTGTAAGGCTGTTAGTTTGTGACACTGACACAGCAAGTTAAAATTTCAGAAATGAAAATTTGAATCCAGAATCAAGACAACTTTGCATCTGTCGGCCGACTAACGTTAGGTGAAAATAGGTGAGCATATCAAACTAGAAAATTTATTTTATTGCCTTGCTCCTTCACGGGTCACATAAATTGCAAAAACAGTTCCCTAACAGTCAGCAATAAATACCACTCTTAGCTGGGAAGAGGACTTTCTCTCTCATTTGGCATCCATCCAGGGGCAAGCACCCTTTCACAGTACAACAACCCAAATGAGAATGACGGGAATATACAGGGCCGTAAAAGCTGTTTCCACACTGCCGCGGTACTAGATCTGTGTGTTCGAAGGTGTTATTTTACAGCGTCAAAATGAAATAATCAACTTCTTCCCCCAACCACCACCCCACCCCCACATCCTATTCTCTTAACCCCAAAATAAAATAAAAATCGGTTTACATTAGCCCTAATAAAAATTTAAAAAAATCGCTACCTTTCTGTTCTCAACAAAAATGTGCAGTTATACAGCAGCTTCAATGTAGAAAAAAATCCCACACTATGTACGGCGAGCCTTTGTGGGGAGGTTAAGAGCGATGACCAAGGTTTGGTTAAAGGGATAGGTTCACAAGGGGCTTTTTAAAAAAAAGAGAAAAGTAAAGAGGCAGAGGGACTTGGGGCCAAGATGGCTGAAGGCTACCATTAAATCCTCGTTATCAACATCCATCATGTTGGATGAGCAACAAGAGCAGGTCAGAGGCTGGGTATTCTGCAGCGAGTGTCTCACCTCCTGACTCCCCAAAGCCTATCCACCATCTGCAAGGCACAAGTCAGGAGTGTGATGGAATACTCGCCACTTGCCTGGATGAGTGCAGCTCCAACAACACTCAAGAAGCTCGACGCCATCCAGGACAAAGCAGCCCGCTTGATTGGCACCCCGTCCACCACCTTAAACATTCACTCCTTCCACCACCGGCATACCGTGGCTGCAGTGTGTACCATCTACAAGATGCACTGCAGCAACTCGCCAAGGTTTCTTCGGCAGCACCTCCCAAACCCGCGACCTCGACCACCCAGAAGGACAAGGGCAGCAGGCACATGGGAACACCACCACCTCCAAGTTCCCCTCCAAGTCACACACCATCCTGACTTAGAAGTATATCGACCGTTCCTTCATCGTCGCTGGGTCAAAAGCCTGGAACTCCCTAGTTAACAGCACTGTGGGAGCACCTTCACCATATGGACTGCAGTGGTTCAAGAAGGTGGCTCACCACTACCTTCTCAAGGGCAATTAGGGAAGGACAAGAAATGCTGGCCTTGCCAGCGACTCCCACATCCCATAAACAAATTTTTAAAAAGAATGAGCAAACCAACTGTGAGGGGGGGGGGGGGGGGAGGGAAAGAGAGAGAGAGAGAGAGAGAGAGAGAGAGAGAGAGAGAGAGAGAGGAGAGAGGAGAGAGGAGAGAGAGAGAGAGAGAGAGAGAGAGAGAGAGAGAGAGAGAGAGAGAGAGGGGGGGGCCAGGGAGAGGAGAGAAAAAAAAATAGGGATGATGGTTGAGCAAAAACCACTACTCATGCCCTGCAAAGTGCCCCTCTTGCCAAACAGTGTGGAGTAATTTACTGGAGCCATGCAGAATTCTGTGGCTAATGGCAACCTATTCTTCCACCCAAGGAAGGGCACCCTGGCGTAGGTTTTATATGCTAGAAATTAAAGTGAAAGATTGCACGCAAAGATGACTATTATCTCTTTATTACTCATACCATCTGCAATATCACCATGCCAAGAGTGCATTTATTTCCCCCCCCCAAAAAAAAATTTTTTTAAGCAATTCAGTTAACATTTACTCGGGGTGGGGGGGGTTGTAACTAGATCTTAAGATTTTATTTTATCTTTAAGAAGTCCCAGAGGGGAAGTTCTGAAGTCTTGTACTACCTTATTCTTCAGTAGAAACTTATTCCGACAGATTAGAATCTCCCGCAACCACTTGAGAATCTCTGTGCTGTTCAGCATCTGATGAGCGATCAATTTCTTACAGATGAAAAATAGAACCTGAGAGCTGTCAGCACAAAAGAAGCGTTATTAGAAACAAGACATCAGGGTTTCAGTTAGATACTTAGTGGTGGGGGGAAATGACAGCTCGTCTAAGAGGGAGAATGTAAATTGCACCTTTTATGGACTGCCTGGGGGTTGGAGGGAGCACAATTAAAGCGGAGCTAGTTTTATCATGCAACCCATTACAAAACATCACCATTTCAGAATGTCCACTGCATTACAAGTTGACCACTTGACTGCTGTTTACCAAGTGAGGCACCAAGGATGCAGCAAGCTTGCTATTCTCAAATTATATCATTTCATTCTCTCAAAGTTTGATCCCGAGACTAATTTCTGAACTTGAGCTGAACTGCAACTGCTGCTTCTTGAAGTGGTGAGCCTGACTAAAAATGGACTGCACACAGTAAGTACTCCATCTCCATAGCCTCACCCAATTTTAAAAAACATGATTTGTAAAATCTCCAATTTTGAAAGGAGACATCAGATTTTTAAACCAATTATTGCAACTCCACAATGATTTGCCATTTCAGGCCTCAAAACAGGCAGAGGCACTCAGTCGATGTTGATGAATGACTTCACAAAGTCAGGTGATTGCCATCCTTTGCTTTTTGGTCCTCAATGTGAGCAGGTGGTGGCAGAGCAAGAGAGAGACTACAGCAGCATCCAGCTATTGAATGCACTTTCAGATTCTCCATCCAGGACTGAACAGAATGGCAATCACCACTGGATTCTGCAGCGCTGCTTGCTGATGGGACTCCTAGCACAGGCTACAGTATAGATTTTCACACATATCATGCTGTCCATGAAGCTACAAGAATCAGCTTCAAATATGAACGGGTTAGAGAGACTTTAACAAGGTTTCCAAAGTAGACTGTGGAAGGAAAGAGAATACATTGAAAGTACTTCTTCCAAACCCAAACAGTTTTCCTTGAACAGTTTTCCACTGATGGGTGAGACTAGAACTAGGGGGCATAATCTTAGAATAAGGGGCTGCCCTTTCAAAACTGAGATGAGGAGAAACTTCTTCACTCAGGAGGGTAGTAAATCTATGGAATTTGCTACCCCAGAGAGCTGTGGAAGCTGCGACATTAAATGAATTTAAAACGGAGATAGACAGTTTCCTAGCTGATAAGGGAATTAGGGGTTACGGGGAGCGGGCAGGGAAGTGGACGCGAGTCTAGGTTCAGATCAGCCATGATCCTATTGAATGGCGGAGCAGGCCCGAGGGGCCGTATGGCCTACTCCTGCTCCTCCTTATGTTCTTATGTAATATAACTGTGTGTGGAGTACCCGAATTTCAAACAAACATTTTGAAATCATAAAATTTGTTTCCATTAAAGTTTTCTTTTTACTCTGTTGAGCTTATTTTTCTCCTCTTTTTAGCTTCCATACCAAGCTTTGAATAATGCCACATCTGTAGGCATCTACAATCTACTGATAATTTGGGGTAGATGGTTTGTTAAATTTGAATTATCCCATAATTGAACAAAGCAGTGCAAACCAGACAAAATGGCAAATTACTACTAAAAATACAAAATGATCAGATAGTTTGAATTAAGTGCTTTAAGAATAGACTAAGCGTGCAAAAAGCAGCTCTTGGACAACACTATCCAATTTGCCCTCATTGCAGAAATGAAACTCGTCTCCAACTGGAAGATTAAATTTCTTGTGTAGGTTGCTTAACTAAGCAGCAGAAAAAGAAAAAGTTTTTGTTTTATTACTGAAAATAGAGGATTCAGTGGAACCTGACCTGAATGACTAAATCCAGCCACAAGTGTGGCAACAGGCCCATAGCAATCTGGCAACTTTCTGTTGATTTTGTTTTTCAATCCAATTAATTGTGCATATCCATGTATTGGTACATATCAAGTGTACAATTAAAATAGGGGCCCATCATTTCCACATGCATATCAAGATTTAACAGTGCAATCTTGGTAGAACTACAAGACCAAGGCACTGGACTTAAGATGCTCAATTAAAACTTTTAAAGGGTGGCTATCTTGTACTATTATGCTGTGAATTATTTCTACAATGCTTCAATGTTATTAAGGCAAGGGGGAGGAGAAAGCATGTTGCAATGCAAATAATGTACATATATTTAACAGCCAAAGAAAGATAGCCTTAAAGAATACAAACTTCTACATGCAAGAACTATGTAGTTCTGTTGTGAAAACAGAACGGGTAAAAGAACAGTGTATTCAAAATATGAAGAATACATTTGGAAGTTTATGGAATACCTGCTATAAGCTGAAGTTCCTCACCTTATATCCCAGAAGGTTTCTATTGGTGCATCTGGGTTCCATAACTCTATGTTTTCTGGTTGGTGAAGAACTAACAAGGCCTGAAAATAGAAATGGCAGGGAAAGTTTTAATTTAGTGTAAATGCAAGTTTGGCCCAACAACAGCGAGAGCTTTTGATCAAATCTTTGAGTCTCCCAACAATCAATGCACCGATGTCTTCGCCCAACACCAAAACCATTTGATCTCTCAAGTCTTAGATTATCAGTGTGGTTAACCTCAAGTAAATATTGGGAGCACTCAGTCTGGGTAGGTGTTTCCTTTCCTTAAAGAGCTGCTGTTAGAAAAAATATATAATACACGAAGGAAGACATAAAATGATGGAAATGCATAGCAGTTCTATCGGCATCTGTGAAGGTAGAGCAACATTCCAGGTACAACCCTTCGCCAGAACTGAAAAAAGCTAGCAATTTAGCAGCGCTGAGGAAAAAATGCAAAAGAGAACAGATGCAATACACACACAGATCTTATAGAACAGAACTGGAGCAGTACATTTCTTACCTCCATGGCTTCCTGTGCTATCTCAGACATGCTCGTCTGTGGAACCAGCTGAACTAGACCAGTTATCAACTCAGCAGTGCTGCTCTGAATTTCATGTCCGAGCTTCCCTGGATTCTGCATAGCAAACACAGTATTTTGGAAAGTAGAAAGATGCAACTCAAAGAAAAGAGCCCAGTTGAAAGAAACCGGCACAAAAATCTATCTTTTGCAAATTTTTATTCATACTGAAAACTTCATTTTTGTTTTTAAGTTGGCAACAATTTCATAGGATTGCATAGGATAAAGATCATGAAATATTCTCTACTCAGATTACACGTAAAAACAGTTTAAAGCTTTAACTATGAAATGTATCAGTTTGGAGAAAAGAACCGTCTTCAGCCTTGGCACTTGCAGCTTTTAAGAATTTAAGTTGTAAATTGTACATTCTTATCAAACAAAAACAAAGACTGCAACACAAGTGTCTGAAGACATTTGGGTACTTAACTGAATTTCAACCAATAGAAAACATGGCTTAGATCATATTTCTTAAAGAATTATGCAACATAATACTTATATGAAGATTATATAGTTCAACAGGGTAACTATACAAAACAAATAATACTAATTGTGGGTTAAAGGAAACGATCCTTACAGTACAAATGTAGTTTTTTCTTTACTGTTGCCATTGGCAGGTATTAGAAGTCCATCAACCACAATCATCTGCTATGCTGCTGTGTCATGACACCTAAAACCCCATTAATGTTCTATTCATATTCTAATCCAAATATCCTTTCCAGACATTAATAAAGTGTGTTCAGCTTTTACATCTCTCTTTCAGTGACAGCCCGAGTCCGGTTTCAGAGTTACTGGGATGAAAACCATAACACTGTTGGACTGAATTGTGGCTGGTATCAAAAGGGTCCTTCTGTTCCCAGATTTCTCTCAACATGCTTCTATCTGCTTTGCCAATGTACATGCTCAATTTCTCAATCGACTCAATCTGTAATATTTGAACAACAAGGTAACCAAGTTGGATCTTCAACCTGAAGCGTTACTTAGCCCACTATTATGGAAGTATAACTTACTGGTAAATGTGTCTTCTCACTCAGATGGGTCATAAGAATGGTTATTAAAGGAAAAGTGAAAAAAAATTCACTTGGGCAATAGGGGCACTTTTCTGAGAATGAGGCAGATCTCGGTCACCTTGACGAGCACAATAAAAAAAATTGCAAATCTGGTAAGTTTATCAACTTGTTCTGTATAGCTCACGAAAGCTTGGGAGGTTAAAAATTAAACTTTCTTCAATCACACCTACTAGTTCTGAAGTGCTATGTCTTTCCATCACCATCTTACATGTTTCCATCCCCAACTACTCAGTTGGTCTTGCACCTCTCGCTGAAAATGGCGGATTTGGTTTCTTCCCTACCTCAGAACACATCACAGAAATGACAGCACGAACGGAGGCCAACCAGCACATGGCCGCTGCGCCAGTATCTGGCTCTTCAACTTCAGCGCTTGGGGAAGGCCAAAGTCAATGTCAAACGATAACCCATTTTAAATTAAACTGAACTCCTTTGCCTTTCACAAGGTCCAATGCTTTCCATGTTCCACAACTCATCTTTGCCAAAGTAGCTACGAAAGCCGAAAACGTTCTTGGCCGCACAGCAATGGCTTGTTTAAATCCGCTGCACTATTTCACAAACTCATCTGCGAGATCCATGACCATGGTATAAAACTGACCAATACTGGTCCAAGAGCCTCGGACATTTCCAGCTGCAACACATCATGCTCCTTCGCGTTTCTGAACTCTAGCCACTTTCTGACAGGATCATGCCCATTTCCTTTATTATTTCTTCTCAGTTACATGGCAGGGAGTGATTTTCAGAAGGGAGGTGCATCAACAGATGATCAAATAGTTCCAAGTTAAACCATGAAAACTTTTTTTTGAAAAAAAGTTTCCCCACCAGTAAGGAGTTGTTAAAGATGAACTGTAGGCAATACGTGCTACTGTTGTCAGTTTCATGGTGTCCCAAGAGTTCAGAGCCTTAATCACAAATTCTTGACTTTAGCATTAATGTCATAGCAAATTTCACATTGACAGAATTATACTCATTGGGCTATTGATACAAAGTACCTTTATTGCAATGTCCTTTTATTCTGGATGCACATCGCTGAGTTTAATGAAATTGGAGCCGAATCTCACCGACAGTCTCAGCATATTCAAGTGCCAGTAGACAGGCGTTCGCCCAACTGGGTAGCAGGAAGATTAGGCCCTTCTTACCTCAATGGATGAGCTTACTCCTGGCAGCAGTTTCTATTGGTCTACAGAGAAAGCATGACAAACGCCTCAATTTGAGCGCTCTTGGCCTAGTGCTTTTGAATCCCGGTCATCCTCAGTTCCAGAATGGATCAAAGTCTACCTTCTAAGCAAGTCTTTATGCTCCTGAAATGCTAAGAGTCACATTTCAGCCCATCGGCTTTTTCCGTAAAATTCTCAAACATCTTCACTTGGCAAATAGTAGCAATACAACATGCACCAAACCTCATCTGATGTTTTGCCAACAGCTCAAGCACGTTTTATAGCATCCACACTGATTTCACCTGTTATACAGAATTCTACTCATCACACCGTAATCCACGGTTGGGAAACTGGCAATTCAAAGTTTCACCAGTGCTCCATTGGCCACCTGGATGGTACCATTATATCACAGATTCAAAGTTGGACTTAAGCGTTGGAAGTAATTGAAGTGATATGTTAACATCCATGAGCAGACAGAAATAAAGCTACAAACCATCATTCTTGCTTCTAGGAATAAAAATAGTATTACTGTTGCACAAATCATTCACCTTAAAGCCTCTTAGATTTCCAATCGGTTAATCGCAATAAACTGCACTGGCTTGCCACGCAAATGTTCCTTCCCAAGTTTAGAGCCTTACATCCCACACCAATACTTACGTGTAACATAAGCTTTGGGTCTCCATGAATTAATTTCACAATGGCCAACAATAAAAATTTATAACTTCGGGTTTCTGAGTCTGTCGGCTTTTCTTTAAATTTAAGGCTTGTCATTTTTTCCTTGAAGGTAAGACTCTGGAATAAATTTTAAAAAGAGAGGAATCATGTAGATAAGCACGACGGCCTATTTCTTGCCATTCACCTGATTACACGAATTATAATTTTGCTCCGGCTTTGAATGTACTGAATGTCTGATTCATATGTTAACGCAACACTAACCTCTACATACATACATATATATATAATATAGCTTATTAAAACCACTACGTACATTCAAAAACAATTATAAAACAATGGAACAAAGTGAAACATTAGTAAATGCATGGCAGAAAAGGAGCTGTTTAAATTTAATCAGATCTTTTTCAACAGTTAAGATTTTATTTGAGAAGGTGGATGCATGCTACGTATTCAGACCTAGATGGATTACGTTGTGTTTACTAATGTAACTGAGCACAGAAAAGGCAGTGGTCTAATTGCTTTTCTGTGGTAGTTACTATGTATCATACTTACAGCAACAGAAGCCCACTGCCATGCAAAACAGTGACTGGTTGGCGTCTGATCATGTGAGCGACAGCAGCCAATAAGCACAGAAAATAAAGCAGAAGACAAAGCACCACCAATCAATGTCAGAGTAGCCATGTTAAACAGCTGCTACCTATCCGAACAGGTGATACTAACTATACATTAACAAATGGGTTATGAAATGAAAGGTTTTGCAACATGTTTTACAACTGTGATACTTTTTCCCCCGCCCCGCTTCCCAATAAACTGTCAGCACTTGGACAACATACTTCAATTCGCCAATATTCAATATACTGCACTTTTTAACTTTTTTGGAAAAAATTTTGCAACTATAATACTACATCCAATGTGTACTACAGAAATGAAGCAATATTAGAACCTAAGTTAATAACTTTCAATAAAACAGCAAACAAAAAGCAAGGCTACATAAATTTAGCTATGGGTTCCCAACCCGCGATTGTCCTTTACATCTACTTCTTATGAAAATAAATCACCTTTGCTCTATATAATCTACAAAGCATCATCTCCTGAAGCTGAATTTGGCACTTGGCCCATTAGAAATCTAAAATACCAGTGATAGACAAGTACAAAAATTTACCTGGTCCGTCCGGTTGTGTAGTGCCAAGTCAACACCAATGTGCAAAATAGACTACAGTGTAAAACAAACACACACACAGCAAGTGCCCAATGTGAAAAATAGTAACCATCAAACATCTGTGCTACAGCTGCTACAAGAGAAGGCTAAAAGCTGGTTGTCCAAATGTTGCTTTTTGGCCAGTACTTGTCTTATTCTTCCAGCTAAGGAATCATGCCGGTTGTCAGGGAGAGCAATGGATAGGGAGAAAAAAGATAAATAAAATAGCTAAACTGAAAACAAGAAAAAACTAAATGATGGCAAGAAAAAACTACGGATGCACTATTGTTGGTGCCCAATATTGGTTCAGAAAGAAGCCGCCAGTCAGGTGGGAATATTGTGTTTCTCAGCTTGCGAGGCCAACAGGAAATAATGCACTTGCAGCTTCAGCAGTCACTTTTCCCATCTGGCTACGGTCATCAGCCATGAGAAGCAACAGGATTCTATCCATGGACTGTACAGCAGAGCGCAGGGAAATATCACGACTTGCTGCTTTTCGCTTGCACAGCAGCTGCTTTTGGAGCTGCCGTGGACGCACGCCTGGGATTAGGGCACCTGCCTTCTCAGATGGGAATGATGTACAGCAGAGGGAGAGGAATTATCTTGTGTTCAAAACTAAATAATACTGTTTTAGTGATGGCATTTAACACAGAAATATTGTTATACACTTTTTTCACTAAGGCAGGCTACTGGAACTATTGTACCTACACTACATAACAAAACCCAGACCTCATCCAGTTTGTGTTAAAACACATCAGCTTCCAACTTATTATGTTGTTATAGGCTATGTTATTGAACATTCACTACAGTGCACACTTTGTGGCAAAATGCATAATTCTTGACTCCTAATACCAAAGAGGGTATAGTTCATAGAAAATAGAACTCGTGTTACACTTCGACAAAAAAGTTTGTTCACTTGTCTGTTAAAAAGAAAGTTGGAGATTTTTTATAAGTTGGTTTCAAGGTTATTTTCTTTTCCTTACAAACTTCCATACTAAAAAGAGCAAACTCTCCAACAACAGAATAATTAACATCTGTGCCAGTACAGGGCAGGTATTTGTATTTGTCTATCCCTATTGAAAAGTACCCTGCAGAGCCTAAACTAAGAATTTTCCTTCCTGTTCTCTCAAAGTAGTATTTCTCCTTTACAAACCTAAGTGCATGGAAAATATCCACAAATTTCTACATTCCATCGCACCTCAAATTTCATTCTTTACCAAACCAGTAACTAAAATGTTAATGCTCTAAAAATTGCTTTTCAGACAACTTATGTCCACTGAATCTGTTAATTATTTGGACTAATATATTCTAACTGTTGCAAATTAATAAGCATATTTGTATTTGAGGATGCATGGTTCAAAAAAATATTGTGCTAGAAACTATATCCCCCAGACAAACAGTTATGGAAAAACTGCAGGAATGGCATGATGAAAACATTCAAATAATGCAACAAGAAACCCTTAAACAGGCATACCGATGTCATACGCAAGGGAGCATGCGTGCTGCAACTCTGCATCACCCGATTCAGAGTTTCCGCTAACATGCCTCGGAGTTCTCCTGAGTAACCGTACACGGCATCGATCTTAGGCCACCAATCCACTGCAGACTGAAAATGTGAAGGGGGTTTGGGGGGGGGGGGGGGGGGAGGGAGGGAGGAGAAACCGAGGAAACAAGAGAAGAAACAGACATTTATTTTAACAGTTCAACTGAATGATGAAATCGCATCTATTCCTACAGAGATCTTTACAATTAAATGAGTGTTAATACACCATTCCTTTACTATCCAGATCGTGTTTTTACACATGTGCAACCTCCAAAGCCATTGTTTCCCTGCAGATCTCTGTTATATATACACACACGCGTCATTTTATCCTCCCATCTTCAGGGCCTTTAGGGAACCATTAGTGCCAAATTACTTGCAATCTTGTGCTGTCAACTTGCTCCCATTGGGAACTGGGATCAGAATATTATTACACAGAAAACTAGTGGTCAGTATTAGTTCAGGCCAGATTCAAACTCAGATCCCAGAGTAAAAGACCAGTGTTCTAACTAACTGTGTACCACCCGGCACCTAGCAACGCTGTAAATAACTAATTAATGTCCAAAGAGCATTAGCTCCAGGCCTTTGCTTTTTCAATAGATCCTCAGAACTGAAAGGAAGTCATTTACCAAATTTAGTCCCAGTCTGCTCCAGAAATTGAGTGTGAATGCAGCTTCTTTGTAAAGAAATTACAAATTGAAATCATTTTTCCCAATCAGTTACATAATTGAACTCCACTGATGTGCGCCAATCATTTCCTCTTGAGTTTCCAATTGCCCAAGATGGTGCAATCATTATTTTGTTTAGATTTTGACTATCCCCATCATGTGACAAGAGTTTTCAAAGCTATACAGAAGTCAAGGGTAGACCATACATTGTACAAATTAATGCATCTCTTTACAGGATGCAAGGTCAATGAGCAAAAGAAGGGGGGGGTGGGGGGGTGGAAAATCAGTGGAGGAAATGCAGTTTGACTGTTTGTTTATTCAGCATCAGGAAGTAATCAAGCTGCATTCAAGCAGTGATGACAGATGAAAAGCGTTCCCAGTCTTAAAACCATCCTAATTCAGAAACCACAGGAGAACCAGTAAAGGAGCAGAGTGAATAAAATAAACCACTGGAAACATTGCCATGATTTGAACATGTCCTGCAGCCTTTTGTAAAAGATGTTGAAGCTTGGAGGCACCAATGAAAAGGAAATAGCAGTTTGTTATTTTTAAAAATCATAGCGTGCGACAATCTCGGCTTCTGCATATTTAGCTATTAAGTTAGGTTTCAGGCAGGAGCGCAGTCCGACCGCCTGGAGTCAAAAACGTTGCTGCCACCATCTGCACTACAGACTCTCACTGGATCCCGCCGTTAAAGCAAAATAAATGGGTTCAGTTTTGCACAAAATGATTTCCACAATCACTTACAGCATCCAAGTTTGATACTGCAAGTATTTGTGTCTCCGTTTCCCTCCCCCCCAACCTCCAAAAATTGGAGTTTGAGTTTAAAAAAAAATGATTATTCATGAATACATTGAGACTATTTTCACTGCTGCATCAGTCAAGTAAATTGAATTAAAACTGGAAAAAAAACTGTAAAGACTGAAAACCAAAAAAAGAACAAATGGTTGAAAATACACAGCAGGACCATCAGCATCTGAAGAGAAAAAAAAACAGGTGAATGCTTTGGGTCAAAACCCTTTTTCAGGTCTAGGTTAATGCAATAACCGTTAAACTGATAATTAAAATCTGTTCCCGAGCAGGCCCGCGAGAGAGCATTATATAATTTGAAGCGCAGTTTTACAAATGTAATCTCTAGTACATTACAACTTTGTTAATAAAAACAAGGTTTCACTCTTCCCCCACCCCCCCCACCTCTCTTTTTGTAACTTATTTTAGGTTTTTCCCTCTCCACTCAAGTCCTGGGCCACCGTCAATGCCACTCTTGAGCCAACCACTAGGAGGTGCAAGAATGTCACAGGTCAACTTTCCCTCAGATTAGCTTTCTTCAGGGATGTCTTGCATCCCCAGTTGATACTCTCCGCACAGTCCAATTACAAACCTGGAATTCATTCCTCTCTCTCCTTTCGCCCCCCCCACCCCCGGGGAGTGAATAGCCATCCTGGGCAAACCCGCATCTGACCAATTTCTACTGCTGTTAATTAATTAATGCAACCAGACCACCCACCGCTTACATAAGAACATAAGAAATAGGAGCAGGAGTAGGCCAATCGGCCCCTCGAGCCTGCTCCGCCATTCATTAAGATCATGGCTGATCTGAGCCTAACCTCAAATCTACTTTCACTCTCCATCCCACCCGAACCCATGTGATCTCCCGGGAGAGGCGAAAAACCAGATAAAAAACCCAATGGCCAATTTGGGATAAAAAATCTGGGAAATTCCTCTCCGACCCATCTAGGCGATCGAAACTCGTCCAGGGCATCACTCTGTCCCTGTATTTCCTGCAGTACTTACCGTCTGTAAGAGGTGATCACCACCCCAACCAGGAACAGGCCCAATTTACTCTTGAAGGACTCCTAGCTGGCAGCCTGTTCCCGAGGTCGCCACTAATCCCTGTGAATAAAACCATCTCCCGAAATCTAACACAGAATTAGAACACAAGAAGCTTCCCACCATTCTTTTACATTCTTGTAGTTTTACTCTTTCATACACCTTCTCTAGCCAAGAACAGAGAGGAGAACTGCTACATGGCCATCAATGCCACTCTGTGGAGGGTTTGAATTGTCTAGCACTTCAATTTCCCTACTTTTTCCCCATGAAGAACTGACCACGAGTCATCTCCTTTACATTAAGAGCAAGTTCATCATCTAATTTCCTACATTACAACAGTGACTACACCTCAAAAAAGTACTTCACCGGCTGTAAAACGCTTTGGCATGTCAGGTGGTCATGAAAGGCGCGATAGAAATGCAAGTCATTTTCTTTCAACGGCAGTGCATTTGAAGCCAAGAAGTCACCGAGTGAGAAAGCGTGGGCATAAATCCATGTCCTGCCACAGCGCACTGAAATACAACACTGCGCTTCCCAAAACTAGGAACTTCCATTGAAAAGGAACCTGTCCTCAGGCAACAATTAACTGCACAAGCATTCTACAGACTTCTTATTGAAATTGACTCGAGGAAGAGAATGATTTGCACATTAAGAGCAATTTCATCATTAAGGGGCTTCCACTATTTCCCCCCCAATCCAACACACAAGAATTGGCTAAACACACTCACAGTTGCCAACCATCTGCTCAATACTGGCTCAACTAGCATTGCTGACTCACCCGATTCCCACTCCATAAAGTTTGGATGTGCACATGTGTGGAAGTGGTAGATTATGGAGTTTATGAAGCAGGAGTCGGTCGAACCAGAAGCGCTAGTTGTGGAGCCACTACATGAATGGAGCAGGCAGTTAAATTTTGTATTGCCCAGCGACTGGTCATAAAGCTAGACCCAAGTTCTTTAAGATAGCTCTTTGACAATAGGTACTGTGATTTCATCTAAGGACATTAGATCCAGTACAGATCCTACCCACTGTCCACCCTGGTACCTTATGGTTAGGTTAAGTGCTATATGGAACAAAAAATGCTTCCCATTTCCAACACCACCCACCCCCCCCAACCCTTCCATAATTATGAGACACACATAGCATTGTACAGCATCTTCATTTGCATTTTGTCAATTTAAGATACTAACTTCACCAGTCTTCACAGTCATCACAAATATCTCAAACTGCCGCTACAAGTACATAATGTTTGAAAAGCCATGATTGTTAAAGAGGTCATCTTGTAGATGGCCAAAATAATGTGAAGCATTCTGTGTATTACAAACTCAACTCACTGCACATCCAGCCCTATTGTGACATTAGAAGGCAGATTACAGTTTTTAAAAACTATCTACATTCCCAGAAATGCCACAAAGAGCATTACTAAAACCTTCCAAGTTGTAATTTTATATCTACAACACAAGAAAGCCACCACACAGCTACATGAAACGTTCATTTATTCGGTGTAGGCTCAGGCTAAACTGTAGTTAATCGTTACACAACAGTACCTTTGCCTGGTCATTTCAGGATCTGTGTGGAAACAGTATTGTATTTGGAATGGTCTTCAAGTTCAAGAAAGAGCAGCAACAGACTCTTCTAGCAACTAAACAAGTTTTAAAAAAAACCTCCGACTTTGGGTTGCACGGATGCATTTAAGGTTTGGCAACAGGCAAGACTAGCATAACTACATTATATACCACTATAATTGCTGCTGTTGCCATCCCATGGAGTGGGGATGTGCAAGTTTGAGTAGAATTTGCATTTAAAAGGAGGTCTTTCAAAAATATTTATCAAACATATAAAACTTATTTTTCAGCATGAAGCATTTGAGAGATTTAAAATATATATTTATTACACGTGGACTGTTTTATTTCCTGGTAGCAAACTATGGGTTAGGTCCCAAATTAACCTTGCAGCCCAAATTAACCTTGCAGCCCAATGTCACACAATTGCAAAGAGTGCACTGACTGGTTTTAAGAGAGATAGGTGGCTTAATGAGACAAAAATGTCAAGTTACGTACAAGACCAAGCGAGGCAGACAGGCACTCCATGCTCAAATAGCTTCCCAACACACTATCTTGAGTCACACGTGAGGAGCAGCTGCCTGGGCAAATTGCTGGAGGGCTCCCAGCACCTGTGGAACTGTATCCCAGGAAGGGAATATCGCTCTGCCAGGAGCCAGACTGCACCAAGCTGTAATGCGAAAGGGCTTTAAAACTGGCTACAAAGTACTCGGTTTCAAGAATTCAAGCAATTTTAACACCTCTCAATCAAGGTTCCTGCTAAGATGCGCGGCCACGCAGCGGGCTAGAGGTCCCATGCAGGCCGCTCACTGGCTTTTACATAGAAGAAACCGCGCATGAGCAAAAATTTGAATGGGCCACACAGCCAGTTAAGGGACCGCGCACAAAATAAAAATTAGAGGGAACTTGCTGAATGCAATAAAAGTCCGAGTATGCAAGGAAACTGAATTCACAAACACATAGCTAAAGTGACAAACTCACTAAAGCACGCAGGGTTAATGGCAGTATCCAATGAGCTCCCTCATACTGTCATGGGTACAGGGCTGGCATTTTTAGGTTTAAAAGCTGCAGCAGATGGACAACATGCATTTCTCTTGCCATCCACTGCGAATTGAAATGATAAACCCCCTTGGGCTTTCCTTGCTCCAGTGGCAGCAGAGGCTCACTGTTCTGCAGGCCTTGCAAGCTGCCGTTGCTTGTACCCCAGCGCCTGTTCAGAGAATAGCAGCAGGTGAAGCGTGGCGCTCTCAAAGCCGGCTCTGCAATGGTAGAGCATCTTAAATGTTCTCCAAAACAGTTTGCCTCCAATAATAACAACTGCACTTTCACTTTAAATAAGCAGTCAATGGAAGTGAATGTCAGGCGCTACGTACAACAGGCGGCCAATCCGACACAGCCCGTTCTACGCCACCGCCCGAGACAAACTTCGAGGCCACAGCCTATTCCTGATCATTTGAAGTTTTAATCTAATTTGAATTAAGTAATAGCAAAGTGGGAATTTAGTGCTAAAAATGTAAATCAAATAATTTAAACTAAACAACTTTTAATTAAGGTTCCTCTGTACTCTCAAAATCAGGGGAAAATATACCAGTTCAAACATTGCTCTCTGACCAATTCTTTTCAAAAATAGCACAGCTAGTGAGACTCACTCACATTTTTACGTACTAATTTTTTTTTTTTAAATAAAATTTTCCCCTTTTTTTCCAGCCTAGGTCACGGAAACAATCTTGCAAAGATCTGTGAAATTATTCAATTTGCAATCATGCTCAGAAAAACGGTGAATGAATCCTTCCAAACTGCTCATCAAGTAGTTTGTTTAATTTTTTTTTTTTTTTTTTAAATTAAAGGTCAGTGAATATTTCCTTGGCAACATCTGAATCTCATTTCTACTCCATTTGAACCAGTGATAGTCGCTAACCTTTGGACTACTCAAGGACTATTCAAGAAACTCGAAACAGGAACAGCTCCCCCCCCCCCCCAACCACCCCAGGCTGAATGTAGAACGTGGACACAGGTTCTGTGCAGGGTTAACTAACCACTGTCAAGGCAACATTTGGGGCAATGTTGGCCGTACACCCGCTGGATGCGAGAAAGATAAATTCTGACGAAGTGTCTCTACTGAAAACATGAATCTTCCTTTTCTCTTTACAGTTGCTCGCTTGCTGTGTATTAAATCATTTCTATTTTCATTTCAGATATTGCGGCACCCAGTTTCTTCGTAACAAAATTGGTCCCAGGCACTAAATTGACAGGCTCAGCCCAAGAACAGACAGATTGCTCAGGGCCTGCTTTGAGGCTGATCTCAATACATTTCACATTTCAAGGCCAGTCTGTGCCACATTCAAACCCAGGTGAAAGGACAGTGTGCGGCACCCCAACCTTCCAATTCAAAAACAAATCTGCCTCAGAAGGTAGAACACTAGAAATCTTCATTAAAATAAAATAAATTTAAACCAAACTAAGATGCTTTAATAAACAGCACAATTCATGTAAAACTTCACATTATGTCTTTAACACAAAGTACTGAGATAGTGTTCAGAAGTTTGTGAATTACATTAACAGGAACCAGTCACATCTAATTACACAGGATAACAGTTTGCTGCATCAAGAAATACTTACATTTGTAATAATTCTGTGCAGTGAATTAACCAAAACATAATGAAAGGTTGGAGGGGAGGATGATGCCAAACAGACCTGCAACAAGAGAAATAAAGAACTTGACGTCAGCAGGAAGGTGAAATCTAATCTACACAGTGCATCTGCTAGATTGTTGTAAAGACCCAAGTGGTTCACAACCTAATCTGACCACCACCCTAGCTAGTCTGGCCTACATGTTGGCTGACTCTTGTTATCTGAAGTGTCACTAGTTAAAAAAATTCACTGCCAAGGCCCACCACCACCTTCTTGTAACAGGGGTCCATAATAAAAATGTAGCCTTGCTCATGTCACCCACATCCCAAGAACTCTTTAAAAAAAAAACTTTAAAATCACACATTTAAATATAACAGGGTTGTTTTCATATTCTGTCTGTGTCCACGTCAGTGAGATCTTACCTCTGCTTATGGATAGCTGGGATGCCTTCTCCAGTATAAAATTGGGCATTATCCTTTACACATGCAGCACTAACTAAGAACATGCAATGGCATAACCCTGCAATCCACTGTACAAACAGAATGCATCATGACTGAATCATCACTGTTCACCCCTTGCTTTTTTTTAAAAAAAAGATAAAAGTGGGGGGCAATTAGGACTCCACTTCTCATGGCTACGTCAGCCTTGGTTCAGTGGTTAGCACTCCTGCCCGAGTCAGAAGGTTGTGGGTTCAAGTCCCTCGCCAGAGACTTGAGCACATAATCTCGGCTGACACGTCAGGGCAGTACTGAGGGAGTGCTGCACTGTCAGAGGTGCCATCTTTCAGACGAGATGTTAAACCGAGACCTTTCTACCCAATCAGGTGTGCACAAAAGATCCAATAGCACTTTTCAAAGAATAGGGGAGTTCTCCCGGTGCTTTGGCCAATATTTATCCCTCAACCTACATCATCAAAACAGATTTTCTGGTCACTTATCTCATCGCTGTTTGCTGCACTCCTGGCCAGCCTCCCAAGTTTTACCCTCTCTAAACTTGGTCATCCAAAACTCAGCTGTCCGTGTTCTAACTCGCACCAAGTCCTGTTCATCCATCACCCCTGTGCTCGCTGATCTATATTGGCTCCCAGTTAAGCAACACCTCGATTTTAAAATTCTCATCCTTGTTTTCAAATCCCTCCATGGCCTCGCCCCTCCCCATCTCTGTAATCACCAGCCCTACAACCCTCCGAGATCTCTGCGCTCCTCCAATTCTAGCCTCGAGCATCCCTGATTTTAATCGCTCAACTATTGGTGGCCGTGCCTTCAGTTGCCAAGGCCCCAAGCGCGGGAATTCCCTCCCTAAACCCCTCTACCTCTCTTTCTTCCTTTAAGACACTCTTTAAAATCTGCCTAACTCTTTGACCAAGCTTTTGGTCATCTGCCCTAATTTCTCCATATGTGGCTCGGTGTCAAATTTTGTTCCGTAACACTCCTATGAACCGCCTTGGGAGGTTTTACTACATTAAAAGGTGCTATATAAATACAAGTTGTTGTTGTTGGGACCTTGTGTGTAAATTGACTGCCACATTTCCCTACATTACAACAGTGACCACACTTCAAAGTACTTAATGGACTGTGCAACACAGACTTCCTGCGGTCTTCCAAGGTGCTACATAATTGCATTAGCACAGCAGGACTCCACTACAGTACTTAAATACAACATGACTTCATTCCTGGGCCAGAAAAACTTTGCATCCATTGCTTTTGTCGTGTGGTACCATCCCTTGTGGCCCAGTGTAGCTCCTACCCGGTTCCATTGACTAACTTATTTATGCCAATAGGCTCATTTTGTTCCTTTGCAATTACAAAGCTCCTCTACAGAGTTGAAGATTGAAGTTAAAAATATTTGCAAGGATACGGTGTGTCTGTTATTGCAGGGGTTCTCAACTGGGGGCCCTTGGCCCAGAAAGTTTCAAGGGGCCTGCCAAAATAGCACTAAACCAATCATGTTTCTCGTTGCTTCTTCAATGAAATCAATCGAAATCCAGATGTAACTGCTTGGTCAATCGACTAAAGCAAATTTTGACAAAGGGTTTGACTCGAAAGGTTGACTCTATTTTCTCTCCACGGATGTTGCCTGGCCTGCTGAGTTTTTCCAGCATTTTCTGTTGTTAGTGAATTTTATCTCCACTCTCTTTCTTTCTTTGTATGGAACAGTACATTTTAGCTAACATGAGCTGGGCGACACCCTGAATGTATTTATTTTAGGGTCATGTTGGTTGGAAATTTCTGAAAATGATAGCTTGGCAAAGGAAACACAAGATGGAGTGGAAGGCGTTTATAAATGCTGTATTTTTTATGCCTTTATCATATTCTCCTTTTTATATGTGCTTTAAATACTTGAAGGGGGAAAAAAATTGCAGGGCTATGGGGAAAGAGCAGGGGAGCGGGACTAATTGGATAGCTCTTTCAAAGAGCCAGCAAAGGCACGATGGGCCAAATGGCCTCCTTCTGTGCTATATGATTCTAATTAACCAATCAGATTATTCTTTTGCGCCAAAGTCTGAGCCCTCCTTCATGTTTAACCAATAGAAACTCTCGTTTCAATCTGCCGCCCTCCTGACCAATAATCTTTGCCGAACTTGCACTTCTGGGTTAGATGTGGCCAATCTGGTTGTTCGGTTTATTCGGCGCTTTGAACGGGCGATGCGAAGCTAATCAGCGCAGCGATTACAGGTGGGGCCAGGTCGGGGGATGTCCTTGTGCTCAGACATGGCAGGGCGGGGCGAACCAATGCAGAGAGCTACACCATGACCCCTTCTTCTTAGGCAGTCCCTTGGAACCGAGGATGACTTGCTTCCACATCAAAAATGAGTTCTCAGGTGACTGATGAGTCCAATGTGGGACCTACAGTCTCTGTCACAGGTGGGGCAGACGGTGGTTGAAGGGGCGGGTGGGTGGGGTGCTTGGGTTGACATGCACTCCTTCTGCTGTTTGCGCTTGGCTTCCGCTTGCTCCCGGTGAAGAGTCTCGAGGTGTTCGGCGCCTTCCCGGATGCTTCTCCTCCACTTTGTGCGGTCTTGGGCCAGGGATTCCCAGGTGTCGGTGGGGATGTTACACTTTTTCAAGGAGGCTTTGAGGGTGTCCTTGAAGTGTTTCCTCTGCCCACCTGGGGCTCTCTTGCCGTGCCGGAGCTCCGAGTAGAGCGCTTGTTTTGGGAGTCTCGTATCTGGCATGCAGACGATGTAACCCGTCCATCGGAGCTGATCGAGCGTGGTCAAAGCTTCGATGCTGGGGATGTTGGCCTGAGCGAGAACACCGATGTCGGTGCGCCTATCCTGCCAACGGATTTGCAGGATCTTGCGGAGGCAGCGTTGGTGGTACCTGCTGTACATGGTCCATGTCTCTGAGGCGTACAGCAGGGCGGGTATCACTGCTGCTCTGTAGACCATGACACGGCCAACACGGAGTACACTGAGGTTATCACCAGCATCAAAAACATAGCGGATTTCCTCAATTCATTCGGTAAGGAGCTGCAGCCAGTGAATAATAAATAACCAGCAGTAACAAGAGTGGCCAAAGGAGAGCTTCCTCTTTACACCCACTCACTCCGGTGGAGGCCAGTGATACTGGGGTTTAGGGCCTGGTTCAGGACATATCCTGTATTCGTTTATCTCTGACTTGACGGTAGTGGAATAATAAAATTGCATCTAATTTCCAGTTATTGATTAAAGGGGGTGGGGTTAATATAATTGGAATTTCTCTTCCTAATTAGTCACATTAGCTAGAACAAAAATAATACGTGTGTTTAATTGTATAACTAATTTTTTTTTTTTTTTTTTTTATACACAGAAAAAAATACTGTGTTGTGTTACAGGGGGTCCGTGGAATGTTTATAACATGGGAGGGGGGCCTCAGAAGTAAAAAGGTAGAGAACACAAAGGTCACCAGTTCAAATCCCACCATGACAAGTTTGGCAATTAACTTCAATAAATCTGGTAATTTACAAGCTCGCACCAGGAGAATGGCCTTGGAAACTGCTGGATTGTTGAAAAACCCGTCCAGTTTATGCTTCTGGAAAACCTGCGGCTGCTGCTCAACAGGTGCGACTATGGCAACACTTTGAGCCACATGCACGAATTTTAGTAGACAACGCCTTACATACACGCACAATAACAACGTATATTTATATAGCGCCTTGAATTTATTAAGACGTCAAGGTGCTTCACAGGAGCATTATCAAAAAAAGCTAAAAGTACTTCGTGTGTATAATTAATTAACATCTATCACCATTCAGTATCGAAGGAAGTAAAGAACTGAACAATCAAAAAAATACTTGCACTCTGTTTTTCACCTTACCATTCAACCAAACGCACAAAATGTTTAAAGTACACAAGCAATGGCAATATGAAGAGATTACATGCCCAACGACGTCATCAATTACTCGTTTTTTTATTTACCAATCAGAATACAATTAGCCACATCTGGATTCCGTTAGCCACATGTGGCTAGTGGCTGATGTATTGGACAACACTGCTCTAGTGCACACTATGTGGTTAACTCTTAATGCCCTCTGAAGTGGCCTTGCAAGCTGTTCAGTCACACAGAATTTACCGGACAGAAACAGGCCAGCACCTGTGTTTATGCTCCACACGAGCCTCCTTCCACCTTACTTCATCTCACACGATCAACATTGCCTTCTATTCTTTTTTGCCTTCATGTACTTATCTAGCTTCCCCATAAATACATTAATCGCCTCAACCACTCCATGTAGTGGCGAGTTTCACATTCTCACCAGTTGTACAATCGCGAGAGGGCAACCCACCGCCTTCAGAGCAACAATGGGTGGACAATAAACAGCGTTGACAGCAAGACCCACATATCAAGAACAAATTCTTAAAATTTTGAAGTTCTGTTCTTACTTACCAGCTGTCCAGGAGTTTGAGACATATACAGTTTCATTTATAGCTCCCGCGTCTAATTGAATGAAGGAGCAGATACAAAGGGCTGAATGGCCTACTCCTATTCCCATCGTTCCTACACTAGCATAAATCATCCCTCCATAATTCCCCAGTTATACCTCACTAAAGCAGCTCAGAACAACATGCACATAGCCCAGAAGATTGTGAGCTGACTGCCATGGTCATGCTGTCTGCACCACAAGTGCGGTGGTGAGGGGTGGACAGGGGATAGGAAGGAGCAGAGTTCTGTGCGTGCACAGGAATGCCTGCAGCGATCATCAGCCTCCGACTGCTAATGAAGTATCGAAATACAAACGATAACAGGGTAAGCGGCTTGTTCCCATCATCAGAAAGTTAACTGTTGTACACAGCAGGCTCCTCGTGTTACACACCCCACCCCCATCCCACCTTTATTCTTTTAAATGCTGATTCCTGGTTCTAGTGATGCAAAATCACCTTTTTCCAGGGAGTCTTAATGCTAATGTTGAAGTATTAATATAATTTTTATGGACTTTGTATACCTTGTCCATCCTAAAATATGCTTACCACAGAAATCACAAGAAATTAAAACTTTCCTAAGGCAAAACTGAAGCATAGTTAGATACCTTGAAGTGATTATTGTTATGCGGGTTGATGCGAAAACAGGAAACAAAACAGTCTATCATGAGATCCACATCGGCACTCTGGCTGCCAGCGCCTCTGGAGAAAGGCTTGCTAGGATTAAACAACAGGGCCTGAGAAATAATAACAGACCAAAGGAATTACTGAGACAAAGAACTACAGATGTAATAAATGTAATGCAGTGGTCAGATGAAGTTTATTAAAAAAAAGTTTCGTTTTCTGATCAATTTGAAAGCTTCCGCTAAAACCAAAAAACATTAAAAGGAGAAAAGAAATGCAATACCAAGTACTCCCCCCTCACTTCTATACCAACCTTTCCCTTTAAACACGGATTATACGTCCTGATTTTGGAGTTTGCTTTGCTTTCTGAATATTGGTCAAATATAAAGTTTTCGAACAGTTTTGGGTTTAATCAGAACAATTTTGGAAGGAACAATAACTCGTAAAATTCATACAACTGTCTTCACAAAATACCCTGCTCAAAGGAATCACACAGCATCATTGCTTGCATCCCCAACACCTTCTGCCCCCAAGAAACTTTACTCAGCTGCCTTGCATGACACAGCCATCTAGGTCAGTCTTGTCTGACGGTAGAGAGAGATGATGCACCCAGTATCAAAAAGAAAAAGTGGCTGTGTGCGTCACTTCAGAACTGGATCAAGTTAATCTCTAATTTTAGATTTCCATTTTGGGTTTAAGCCTAAAATCAGAAACCGTGGTTATATTTATTTGTCCAATTATTAAACATACAATTAAATAAGACACTTGCCACAGAGAAGTGGGATGCAGTTTCAGGGTTATGTATCCCCAAAATGAGAGGGGGGGGGTTTGGAGGAATAGTCACTATTTATCTGTCTAAAGGCACTTCCCAGGATTCAGAAAAGGGTCCTATTGGCAGAAGTCTAGGAACAGACTCCCTGCCTACCCTAGCTGGGATGGTGGACAGTCCAGTTTTTTTTGTGAAAAGCAATGGCCCAGAAATTCAGGTCTCCACGGGTGAGTACGCACGGGGTACTCACCCGTAGGCCGAATGGAAGTGCCGGTTTTCTGCATGCGCTGGAAACCGGCACTTTCGATCCTCTGAACAAAGAGGTCGAACGCGCGCGGAGAGGCTGCGCGTGCGCTTTGAACTTAGGTTTTTTTTTTTTTTTGCAGGTTTTCCCGGGATCGTAAGCCTGCAGTATTTAGAAATGTAAAAAGCACAAGGTAAGTGGTCAATTAATTAAAATTAAAACATTTTTTCCACAGGTTTATCACTTTTAAATACTTTAAGGCAAGGTAAATTTTTTAGCCCCGTTAGAATATAAAATTATTTTTTTCAAAAATTTAAATTGTTTAAAATAGTTATTTAATGTAATTTATAGTTTATTTAAAAAGTGTGATTTAAAAAAAAAATTATTTGAAGGTTTACTGCTATTTTGGGGCCGTAGTATTCATAAGTTTTGACAGGTCTTCCTGTCAATCTTATGAATGGGCTTTTCCCTCCTCCGATTGGCTGCCCATGGCTCACGTGATCCCAGGGGACGCATCGCACTAACTACGCCCCTGGGACACGCAAGCACAGCACGCCGGCAGCTGGGCCAGGCCCCGGAGCGGAATTCCACGGGGCCCTACAGCTCAACTCCCGAATTTCTGGGCCAATATCTTTTTTTTTTTTTTTAATTTGTCTACAGGAACTCACATTTAAGAAAACTTCTGGTGCACTAAAGTAGAACATGTTGGGAATGTGGGAACTTTTGGGCACAGGTTCGTCACATGGCCTTCAAATGTTGTGATTATGGAGACTGGCTCAATGCAGCCCAACAGTGTGCAGGCAAGTGCCCGAGCAAAGGCCTCAGACCACTGTGAAATCTTGTCTGTAACTTATCTGGCAAACCCTTAGGTGTTTACATTGCTAATTACACAAAACCAATCCACTGCATGTCAGAACAGCCACAACACTTTCAACCTGCAATCTGTACTCCAACGCCTTGGTAATCAACAGTGAATGATGCATTGCGAGATCACCTGGCTGAACACAGAGGTGACAAGCTCACATTAGGCTCATACTGCGACACCTTCTGGCTTTTGGTTTTCAGATGCCAGAATACTTGAAGAATGGCACGCGAGTTAACGACCATCCTCAACTGATGCCTCACCTAACTAATTGTGTACCAGGTGACGTAAGAAAACTACTAGGCACTTGGTCTAAGCGTTAAACAAAGCTTTAATCAACTGTTTTACAACATGGAGGTCTAGTTGTGTCCTTCACTAGTTTCTGTTAAGAATGTCCTGCGCAAGCTGGGCCCGTGCCCGAGTGTTTATACTCGGCCTGGACAGCGCCACCCGTAGGCCGCTCAGTATTATTTCATAAGTCTTTCTTTCATGAATGACTGATTCATGTCACCGGGTCAAAAAAGACACGAGGTGATCCATGTTTAAAAACTCCAGTTAATTTTTTTTCTCTTCCTCTTCAGGTCCACTTGCACCCCAGTCAAGAAAGAGGGGTGAGCGACCTGCCCCCAGGACGGTCAATGCCCGTCTTTACCCAGATGCTTGGAACTGCTAAAGGCAGAACATTGATCTTCCCTTAGAGTTAAAAACTCTCCAGCTTGCCACTTCCCCAAACAACCGGAGACTGGGAACTCGTGAGGAATCGCAGGCGAGAACCCATATCTTACACTTCCACGATGCAGCACGAACGAGCTGCACCAACTATCCTGGCAGGATCTATTTTTAAATTTATATCGAGAAACATAGGTGGTGAAGGACCAAGACAAATTACACCGCCTTATTCTCAAACTGTAGCAACAGTTATCTCCTTCAGTCTGCCCTTCTCCAAATACTTTACAGGCTATTAAACTGAAGCTTATCATCTAATCGTCATCCAATCCCCATTTCTCAATTCACCTAAACTTCCAACTAAATAAATGAAGTACTTCTATTTATGTTATAAAGACTTGTCTATTGGTGCTTCAACAAATTAAGACATGTAGAAGCAATTCCATACCTTTAGATCTACAACCATGGACTGAACCTGAAAGCAGATGACTGAGTTGTCCTCCCAGCTGATGTACGTGGAGGCCTTGCACAGTTTAACACAGGCTATCGCAGCACTTTCCGTCAGCTGCCGACTGCCACTGTGACCAGCAAGAGCTTTCTTTAAGTTATCCAGGAACAGCTTCTGTACAAAGATTAGGAAGACAGCATTGAGACAACATAATTCAAATGGTTGCAGTTTCTATTCATTTACAAACCCACCTTCTCTAACCTTGCATCTGATCCATTACAAGAGGGGGAGAAAATTGGCACCAGCAACAAAATACAAGTCTAAACTAAAGCCGAGACATTACGAAAGAATTCTGTGTGTATTGTTGTTTCTTGGCTCGGAACATCAGCTCAGCTGGGTAAACTGGGCCACAGTGTTGGAGGGAGGGAATGTCAGACCATGTATTTGGGGCTGGGGTAGAAGGGGAAAGAGCTAGAATAATTTGACGACGGCATTATCATTTTCTTTTCCCTGAATTGTTGATTGTTTGGTATGTTTATGTTAACTTGAGGGGTACATTGTGGGAACCGTCAGGTCAGTTGTATCTTGGGAGAATTTCTCTCTGTTGGAAACCAATCTGAATAAATTATACTTCCAGCCTAAAGCACATTCTGTTAAAAGGTCCCCTTTTTTTTTAAATAAAGTTATTGCTCCAGTTTTTGTACTGGCCAAATACCAGTTCTGGAGATGGACATACACCAACAAGATCCTGACAGAGTCCCACACTACTTCCGCTTCTGAAGTTGAAACAAAACGATATCAATAGCCATTCCCTCGCAACAGCTGAAGGAGAGATAGCTGAACCCTCAATCCACAAGGACCTTGCATAACTGATGCCTTACCTACACACCAATCTCAGCCAAGGTAGCAGTGGCAACACTAATTTGCCTTGGTATCCCCGGGCTAGGAAGAGAGGGAGGAATACGGTCAGGGTTAATGCTTCAGACCGCTATTTAGAGATTTTTGCTGGAAGTTTGGATAAACTCATCCGCATCAGCTTTAGGCAAGAGAAAATTGGCAATAAAAAGAAAAAAACTTTAACTGAAATTTGAAATAGTAACAAAAAACAAAATGAAGATGAGATTTCTTTTAAAGAGAAAGCGGGGGGGGGGGCAAGAGCGAGAGGGGCGAGGGGGGAGGGGCGAGAGCGAGGGGGGAGGGGCGAGAGCGAGGGGGGAGGGGCGAGAGCGAGGGGGGAGGGGCGAGAGCGAGGGGGGAGGGGCGAGAGCGAGGGGGGAGGGGCGAGAGCGAGGGGGGAGGGGCGAGAGCGAGGGGGGAGGGGCGAGAGCGAGGGGGGAGGGGCGAGAGCGAGGGGGGAGGGGCGAGAGCGAGGGGGGAGGGGCGAGAGCGAGGGGGGAGGGGCGAGAGCGAGGGGGGAGGGGCGAGAGCGAGGGGGGAGGGGCGAGAGCGAGGGGGGAGGGGCGAGAGCGAGGGGGGAGGGGCGAGAGCGAGGGGGGAGGGGCGAGAGCGAGGGGGGAGGGGCGAGAGCGAGGGGGGAGGGGCGAGAGCGAGAGGGGAGGGGCGAGAGCGAGAGGGGAGGGGCGAGAGGCGAGAGGGAGGGGCGAGAGCGAGAGGGGAGGGGCGAGAGCGAGGGGAGGGGCGAGAGCGAGAGGGGAGGGGCGAGAGCGAGAGGGGAGGGGCGAGAGCGAGAGGGGAGGGGCGAGAGCGAGAGGGGAGGGGCGAGAGCGAGAGGGGAGGGGCGAGAGCGAGAGGGGAGGGGCGAGAGCGAGAGGGGAGGGGCGAGAGCGAGAGGGGAGGGGCGAGAGCGAGAGGGGAGGGGCGAGAGCGAGAGGGGAGGGGCGAGAGCGAGAGGGGAGGGGCGAGAGCGAGAGGGGAGGGGCGAGAGCGAGAGGGGAGGGGCGAGAGCGAGAGGGGAGGGGCGAGAGCGAGAGGGGAGGGGCGAGAGCGAGAGGGGAGGGGCGAGAGCGAGAGGGGAGGGGCGAGAGCGAGAGGGGAGGGGCGAGAGCGAGAGGGGAGGGGCGAGAGCGAGAGGGGAGGGGCGAGAGCGAGAGGGGAGGGGCGAGAGCGAGAGGGGAGGGGCGAGAGCGAGAGGGGAGGGGCGAGAGCGAGAGGGGAGGGGCGAGAGCGAGAGGGGAGGGGCGAGAGCGAGAGGGGAGGGGCGAGAGCGAGAGGGGAGGGGCGAGAGCGAGAGGGGAGGGGCGAGAGCGAGAGGGGAGGGGCGAGAGCGAGAGGGGAGGGGCGAGAGCGAGAGGGGAGGGGCGAGAGCGAGAGGGGAGGGGCGAGAGCGAGAGGGGAGGGGCGAGAGCGAGAGGGGAGGGGCGAGAGCGAGAGGGGAGGGGCGAGAGCGAGAGGGGAGGGGCGAGAGCGAGAGGGGAGGGGCGAGAGCGAGAGGGGAGGGGCGAGAGCGAGAGGGGAGGGGCGAGAGCGAGAGGGGAGGGGCGAGAGCGAGAGGGGAGGGGCGAGAGCGAGAGGGGAGGGGCGAGAGCGAGAGGGGAGGGGCGAGAGCGAGAGGGGAGGGGCGAGAGCGAGAGGGGAGGGGCGAGAGGGGAGGGGCGAGAGCGAGAGGGGCGAGAGCGAGAGGGGAGGGGCGAGAGCGAGAGGGGAGGGGCGAGAGCGAGAGGGGAGGGGCGAGAGGGGAGGGGCGAGAGCGAGAGGGGAGGGGCGAGAGCGAGAGGGGAGGGGCGAGAGCGAGAGGGGAGGGGCGAGAGCGAGAGGGGAGGGGCGAGAGCGAGAGGGGAGGGGCGAGAGCGAGAGGGGAGGGGGCGAGAGCGAGAGGGGAGGGGCGAGAGCGAGAGGGGAGGGGCGAGAGCGAGAGGGGAGGGGCGAGAGCGAGAGGGGGGAGGGGAGGGGCGAGAGCGAGAGGGGAGGGGCGGGGCGAGAGCGAGAGGGGAGGGGCGAGAGCGAGAGGGGAGGCGAGTGAGAAAAGAGAAAATTCAGAAGCTGATATTTCTAAACATACCAATAAACCAAAGCAGAAAATGAACCCATATCTCGAGTTTTTTCCAAAGGTGGCGATGATCATATGATCACGTATACATGTAAGTCATCATTATGCAAGAAACTGCCACCAGTGACTCAGCATGCAACTGTTCTCTAGATGTTTAGTCATTCTGCTAACAGCAATGATACAGAATGCCTTTGCTGGTTGAAGACACAGTTTAAAATAGGAAGCAAAATGCATGCAAAAGGCACAAGGGCAAATTTTTTTTCCCCAATCTCGGCACATGGGGAACCTGGTTTGCTCGCACCACTCGGTCCTCAGGGTGACAACAGGGTGAGTCACTGGGCATGTGCTAACAGTGGGTTCGAGCACTGCTCTTTTACCTGAGACCTGGCTGAATTTGAATGAAAATTTCCAACAGCTGAGAGATTATGTTTAATTCCCAACTGATAGAGCGGTTTGCAGCAAAAAATCACTACCATAATTAGAAATCAATTGCACAACTTCATTCAGAGAAAGAACTAGGATGGATGGTATAGCTGAACTGTCACAAGTTCGAGGCTGTAAAAAAAGTTACTGGGCATCATACGAGGAGCTTTAATCAATCTTCTTATAAGGCATGAATTGCAGTTAAACTAATTCTGAGGGCTGCAAAATGTTATTATACAACGCTGCCAAAAATAAAACAAACCTTTCCCCAGTCGGTCTTATCTTTTCCTTCCTTCCCCTCAAGTGTTCATCCACATCTGTGGAGCAAACAACCCACAGGCAGGCCTGTGCAGCTTCGCAAATGGCCGCTCAATGAAGAGTAACTGGGGATGGCGCAACCTCCAACATTTCCTTTTTATGTGAAGTACAAGGCCTCTGCTCAGAGTGTCGCCACAGCAATACACTTTCAAACAGGCAACATTATGGGGATTGTGGAGTCGATGCTGCACTAATGTTCTGCAACAAGCATGTACAGGAAACTTTGGTTTATCTGGAGGTTGTATGTCCGGAAACCTCGATCTAACGGCAGCAATCAGCAGCCATTTTGGTTAGGTTTTTCTTCTTCTCCTAGCATTTTTTTTTTTTTTATAAAAACAGTCAGGCTCTGGAAAGCGTCTCTGTAGCTTAGCAACAGCTTCAGAGACGCTTCCAAGGTACGGGCAGTGTGTTTACAAGCTGTTGCTAAGCAAAAGTGTTTGTTGTCAGATACGGAGATGAAAACCTCCGTATCCTTCAGCATTAGCGCTGGTCTATCCGGAAGTTTTGATAGATCGGCAGCAGCTCGGTCCCGTCGGTGCTGGATATCGCGAAGTTTCCTGTATTTTTTATTGTGTTCTACTCAGCATACTATTTTTTTTTTTTTTTATTAAAAAAAAAGTGTGGTGCAAGAGGACAGGGGTCAGGGAAAGTGACCGTTTCCCCCAGAAACTGAAGTCTCAGTCCTCCAGGAGTCGAGCGTCAACGAACCAATTTGCAAACTGGTGACCAATACACAAAATTAGCTAATGTGAAAATGGAATCTGTTTTTGCATCTTGGGCTTACAGAAGATGCCAAAAAATGGCTCATAAATCCAGGTAATATGGAAGAAAGGAATTTGTGATGGGCTCCCCGATGGCTCACTAAGTTTATATAATCCGTACTGACCAAGTAGGTCATGGGCTTCATGTGGTGAACACATTGACCAAGTCGGCCTTCAGCTTGATCCCAGTCCAACCGGAGTTGACCAATTTCCATCTGGTGATGGTGAGAAGGACACGACAATTCCTTTCAATTGGAAAGTTAACCAGGATTCTTGCTCCCGATCACTATTCAGTGATCCCTGCTGGACGCCAAATGAGAAAAGGATGGTACTTAGCTGCGATGTCTTCTACGGTTAAAACAGCCTTCTGACATGCACCATCGAGGCTCACAAGTGAATAATTGCAGCTTGCTTGAGGCACCAGAGACAGGGCAACCAAGCAACACCAGCTTGCGGCAAGGTGTCAACATCTTGAAGATGGGAGAAATTAAAATTACCTTGTTCAATTTGCTGTCTTCAACTGATTCCTTCGAGATGTCTTGCAGAATGTCCGGAGAAAGGATGAGGAGGATGATCTGCAAAGGCCATACCGCTGCTTTCCGTTTGGCACTTTCAGCAAAGCTATCCACAAGATCGAACAGCTTCTCCGAACAATCTTGTGTGGTGGTGGTGGTGGCGGTGTAAGAGGGGCGGAGAGAAAAGGAATGCAAAAGGTAAAAATACATCCAAGTGATATTGACTGTGCTGGCAGCAAATCTAATAAACCAGCCAGTCTAATTAAAATATTTGTAGAATTTTTTTTTTATATAAAGAGTTGATGGTGCATAAACTCAACAGTAAATTTTCATTTACCTAAAAAGAAACATTAATTGTTCAATACATGCATTTAGAAACTTCTTGTAAAGCATTATAATAACTTTCATTAAAAACCAGACATTGCACAACTGCTCACCACCTGTGTAGGTCATCAGTGGTGAAAGCAAGCCCCATGGGACTGCAGAGGAAAATTATTACTCGGGTAGAACTGTTTTGAGTGCATAAGTTATGCGAGGACAGCATGCAAGAACACTTTGTGCCTTGAATGCACTTCCGTCTGTGGCAGGAATCAATGATACAAAACTGTAACATTTTATTGGACCAGACATGTGCAGTTTTCTTCTATAATGGAGAACAAATGTAATACCCTATTGGATATCGAGCAAATAGGAATTAATGATTCCAATTTAACATTTTTTTTTTTCCAGCCACTCTTAGCGAGAGTGTGAATATAAACCCTTGTTTTCCTTCATTTTTATGAACTGTTCATCAGCAATCTCCAGCTGTCTGGACAAAGACTTCGATTTCTATGTGGTGTTGCAGTGTATCAGGCAAACAAGCACTAACCTATCAGCTTTTAGCTATGCCTTACATCAGTCACGGCACCCCAAATGTAATCCATTGTGTGAAGCACAGAGATGTTTCAACTTTGTAAGGCACGAAATAATTGTTTATTTCTTGTGTTCTCTCAGGATGTGGGAGATGCTGGCAAAACCGCATTCACTGCCCTGCCCCGCCCCGAGGTGATGGCAGTGAGCCTTCTCTTTCAACTGTTACATTCCTTGTGCAGGTGAATGCAAGTATTTTATACTTTCTGTTCAGTTATTTTTATTTCACCACTTATTTACCATAGTCACAAAAAAAAAGTAACATGAATAATTCTCCCAAGTACTTCCTATGCCTTTCAGATTTTACTAAAAATAATTGGCCAAAGTTGAAATCTGCTCAAAGAATCCAGTGAGGTCTAAACACAAGTAAACACAACCACTACAATATCAAAGGACAATATTAAAAAGTTTTAGCAAACACTACACAAATATCCCTCCCCAGCACCACCAGTTGATCCCATTCCAGCACTGATGGCAGTTGTTGTCATTTCTAGCATCACTTACCTGCCAGGTCAGGCTGGGGTCTCTGATACAGCATGGTGAACTCATCTGGATAATTTTCCACCCAATTCCAAAACGCCTAGAGGTTAAACAATTTATCACATTTTGTAAGTAGTTTAACTTTAAACAAAACAATTGAATTAGAAATCGCATGTAGGATGTTGTATCTGAATCAGCAGACAACCGGGTCTATTTTGCAATTCTGAAAACTTCGCTTCATAGTTCACTTGTGCCGTAAAGGTTGCTCCAACAAGTTAAATGCATTAATATGCAATGCTCTAGCAGTATTTAAAAACACAAATGCTGCCTTTTGAAAAATATGAAAACTTTTCATCCCATTTAGACCAACATAACTGCTCCCCACTGATGATGGAGCCCAAGACTGTGTGTTCTCATTGGTTGCAGATCACTCCTGACATCATTGGAACATGGCATGTAAATTCTTCCCCATGCGGATTTTTAAACCACAGAGCTCAGGTCCCAGCCCTGGCTGACATTCAACCCCAATCGATGCATCAGGCGAGAGTTTCAACAGCTCTCAGCTGCACTGCTTGGTAGGACACCTCATGTACAAATAGGAGGATGGAGAGGGAGAGCAAGGAGGGCGGGGGAAAGAGAATGGGAAAAGACAGGTGCACATATAGGTGCAGTTCCCCCCCCCCCCCCGCCGAGAGGCTTTAAAGGAGCTGAAACACTGGCCAAGGTTTCCTGCTGCCTATTCCAGGGACTATGACAGAAAGACAGACACTTTCATTTATATAGCGCCTTTCATACCTCAGGACGTCCAAAAGCGCTTTACGGCCAATGAAGTGCTTTTGAAATGTAGTCACTGTTGTAATGTGGGAAACACAGCAGCCAATTTGCACACAGCAAGCTCCCACAAACAGCAATGTGATAATGACCAGATAATCAGTTTTAGTGCAGTTGATTGAGGGGATAAATATTGGCCAAAACACCACGGGAACTCGCCTGCTCGTCTTCAAAATAGTGCTTTGGGATCTTTTACATCCACCCGAGAAGGCAAACGGTTCAAGTCTTCCAAGTTTCTTAAGGTGACCGAGACATTTATGGATCTAAACTTCAAGATGTTAAAAAAACATTTATCATAAGCCCTTCACACAATTCGTTGAAACAGGACCATAATCCCATGGATTCAGCAGTGAACAGATGTGTGTGTGCAATCTTGGAAAGCTTCAATTGTTGTACACAGATGAACCATCACTCAAATTATCTCCCTGCATCCATCAGATGTCCACCAGATGACTACTGGCAAAATGCAAAGTCACGCTTACCTTTTCAAGACTGCTTATGACTGCCAACTGAGCTGCCTTTTTCAGTGATTTGAATTTAAAGACCGTCTCTGCAGCAAATAAAAGGGTTTCATTAGTTGTTTTTTTCCTGGACTATTTGGAACTAATGCCAGAAGAAATGAAGTGGTAAATAATTGGGAAATACAATGAAAGGGCTCAGTTCAGGGAGGGTATTCACTTGTTTCGTTGAGGTTAAAGGATCAATTGCATGTTCTACATTGAGTTCTAAGTTATTAAATTGAGCACTTCATTTGGAAGAGCCAAGGAAGCTCTGGAGATGCGGCATAAAGGCAGGCGATCGGGAGAACCCCTGCGGAAATTGCAAACTTTTGAAGAGCTTTATAGCTTTTGTTGCTGCCTTTTAAACTGGTCTTTGTGAGCTTGTTATAATGTTAATGAAGCGTCCACCTCACTTAAGAGGTGTGTTCCAGATTCCCACCAATGGGCAGCTTCTGCCCAGCTGTACCCAACTTCTCAAGGGCAACTAGGGATGGGCAATAAATGCTAGCCTTGCCAGCGACGCCCACATCCCATGAACGAATAAAAAGTCTCAGAACTTTGTTACTCCTACTTTTCATACACATGACTGCCTGAAGCATAATGTCCACCTAATGATTTAATATCTCACCCCCACCTTCAAAGGAAAACAGAACTCCTGTCCATTTTAGGGCAAAGGAAGCTAATTGCTATATTACCATCTACTAAGCCTCAAAGCTCTCCCAGGTCAGGCTCAGTCCTGTAGACAAATAATAGATATCTCCCCACACGACACACTGAAATAGGCCCATCCACAAACACTGCACCAATGTGGCCTCTTTCATTTCCTATACTGCACTTCATTATAGCCAATCAGTAGGATTGCAAATTTACTTTAATTGTGATATTGCAGAGAAACATCAAACTTCCATAGATTCAGACTACACAAACTTATTTCACTCTGGTCACCAGGGAGGGCAGGCGTGATCACCTCCTTAGCGGCTTGCTCAGAATGCAATAAGTGGTGTGAAACTTCAGTGTTCTGATTTCTATCCCACGTCCAGTCTACTGCCACAATCTCCTTTCATCTGTAGAGAATTGTCCACTTATGCCCTCATCGCACACTCTCCATTGCAAAAACCCAAATCTACACCATCGCTATTTCAAAAATGTCCATTGGTCTCACCACCTCCATCCTTAAACTACACACACATACACCAAGTCCCCTCTCAGACCAAGTCGCACACACACAGGCATCACTTTGGTTTTCATCTAGCTTCTCCTGCTCCCCGTGCCCAGCAAATCAACTTTAGGAGCCTGGTCTTCAAATCCCCACCCACTCTATTTGGGTCATGTTCTCCAACCAGACATCCAATGTGCACCGCCATTTCCCAAAGTCTTAATAGCTGCTGGACCCCCCATCCCCTCCGCTCTATCATCGATCTTTCAGCCATTACACCTTATAAGCCTGTAGAACTATCTGCTAAATCCAATTCACCTTGCTACCTCTCATCCTGCCTTCAACGAAAGCCCATTTCTTGCTCATGCCTTTGGTTTCCAACCCCACCCAAATGTATTATTTCCAGCATCGGTATCCACATATGGACAGAAGCCTTGAGGCTTCATTTTCAAAATTTAAAAACATTGGAGGAGGAAAGAACATGAGAGAAAGATTAGTTTCTGAAAGTGCAAAGATATTAAAACCTGAAAAAAAAGTTTAAAAAAATTAATCCACTTTACCTTGCAACAATCGCTTGAGTCTTGCACAATCCACATTAATGTGTTGTATTAATTCTATGTCATTGACGTCTGTACTGTCTTCCGAGCACAGAGCCAGCTCTTGCAACCTACAAATGAGTGGTAATATATAACGTATTCCATGAGTAAATAGAAGGTGTGAACAATTAGGAAGTTAATCAGCAGCAAACCCAGGTTTGCTCAAACATAGCAACTAAACACTGACCATGATACACATCCAACTTCTGCTGAAAATCATTAACACTACAATAACTGACTACTTAGGAGTATGTTTTGTGAAAGGGCACTGGTGTTATTGCAGTTTTATTCCTCAACATCTTTTTTAAAAAAAGGGCATAATAAAAGTAACAAATACTGCCCACTGAACATAGTCACTGGAATTGGCTGCAAGTACATATTTTATGTTCACAAGTCTACAGATATATTTCCCTTCAAATTTGCAGGCCAGCAACAGTAAGGGCTACTTAATAGGACCTCGGGGGGGGGGGGGGGGGGGGGGTGGCAGGACCTATTGTGTTTACCCACGACTTCAGAGTGCTTACAATCTCAATCTACGAGTCTTTTTTTGGGTTGTGTAAGATTCTGTAATTGAAAAATTGTCTGCCTCTCTGGAGCCCTGGATGTTGAATCATGCCACTGAGTGTGCAACAGGATTGACTCAGAACTGCTTCAGATTTTAAGTTGTATGCATCTCACCTTTACCCAAATCAACATACCATCTGTTACGGGTGCAGCAAGATTTATGATTCAAAGCTATTTAGTGCATTTCCTGTGACAAGGGGCAGTGGTAGGGAGATAGCTCACTGCACCAGAGATTGGACAAACTGGGCTGAAATCTGGGTCCTGGGTGACATTTGTACGCTGCCTTCCATCAGATGGTAAGATACCAATCGCAGCTGGGACAACACTGGAGGTGGTGTGTGACGCCTCAAAAAAGTCCACGACATTTGCAAACATTGTCCATCGAAATAGGCCCATATTCCTCTGGATGATATTTATATGGTATCTCTATTTAATTAATGCAAATTTTTCTCAGTTGCGTTCTGTTCCTCGGGTCATAAATCATTATTGTGGATAAGTTTCACAAAAGGAAGAACGAGGTTATCATTTTCCTACATTACAACAGTGGCTACACTTCAAAAAGTACTCAATGGCTGTAAAACGCTTTGGGACGTTAGGTGGTCGTGAAAAGTGCTATATAAATGCAAGTCTTTCTTTCTATCTTTTACCCATAATTCTCAACAGGAAAAAGCTCTCTTGCTCATCCTGCATTCCCTAAAGCAGCGAGTTCAGAGTGCGGTGAACAGAGAATTAAGCAGCATTTCAAATAACCAGTGGGGAGAGGAGTAAAGGATAAGGTCACCCTTGGGTTTAATTTACCTTTTGAGGTATAAAAAAAAAAAAAACAAACAAACATTCTCCCAGACACAGTACCCAAGTTGTACAGTACAGGTGGTATTTTACCCACAAAGATACCTTCAGAACCCCCTCATACTTTCAGATCTTTAATTAAGGATCTTTGGCAAGCATGAATTATATAAAGAAAGAAAGACTGACTAACTTACATAGCCTCAAATTTCTAGAATGGGACTTAAACTCACAACCTTCGGACTCAAAAGGTGAGTGTTACCAATGGAGCCACAGCCGACACCAATGGAAAAAATAACTGCTTTACAGCACACTACAGAAATTTAACTTGCGATTTACACTATTACCTCATTGACAATCACAGTTAGAAGGCAGCAACCTCTTGAAATTTCATACATACATGGAGGAGGCGGCAAAGCAAAATAGGGCATCGGAAGAAGAAATGTGCCAAAATTAGAACTTTTGCCAAGACTGAAAAGGCATTAAAAAAATGTAAATTTTTGCATTGTATTTCAATTACAAAAGAACCACTAATCACAATTACAGGAAACTTTGGTTTATCCGGAGGTTAACTGCCCGGAATGCTCGAGCCACCGGCAAAAATCAGGAGCTGTTTCGTTAGGTTTTTTTTCTTTTCGTTGCTTTTTTTTCCCCACCAGTCAGGCTCTGCAAGGTCTCGCTGAAGCTGTTGCTAAGTTACAGAGACGCTTGCAAGGTACGTCTGTGTGTTTAGAAGCTGTTGCTAAGCAACAGGGTTTGTTGCCAGATACGGAGCTCAAAATTTCTATGTTTCAATATTAGCGCTGGTTTGTCCGGCAGTTTTGATGGGACGGCAACAGCTCGGTGCCGGATAGCACAAAGTTTCCTGTACTCAGTCATTACCATTTTGCAAAAAAAGTGACTCATTAATAATAAAGCAGCTGTACCGGACCCTGCCCTCTCAAAGATGGCCACATCTCATCAAAACAAATCAATCAGTTTAGAGATGTGCACTCCATGAAACACTAAGATTACACACTAAACAGATCCTCTAACCATTTGTGGGAATGTGTTATGACCAGCAAAGCTCGTGACATGCCAAGAATCCTACAGCTGCTGCAACAAGGCTTAAAATATGTCAAACAGGAAGATAGGAGGTTAAGAGGTCAGCAATGTTAGTGCCAGCAGCCTGGCCAAACTTGGAGACAGACGTCATGAAAGGATGTAGGATTTACCCAGTGCATTACTCAGCTCTGAAATCAAGCAAGCTCGCTATGTCCAGGACTTAGGAGTGAACCTACGGGGACCATTTAAATGACTGCCATCAAATGAAATGAAATGGTTTCCAGAAAGGTTGGTCAGTAACCGAAATGCCACCAAAGTTTTTGACTCATTAAAAAAAAAGTACACTAATGCATGCATGCAGAATATTTTCCCTATTTCTCCTCTTTTCTTGGTCTCCCTCTGCTCCCACCCCTCTCCATGTAATAGTTCTGTGGAGCTCAGCTACACAATCTTAAAAATTAACTCAAATGTGTGCCAGGAGTCAAAATATTTTCTTCAGGGACATCATATACATATCCTTTACCCCCTCACCACAAATCTAGATCTCAGTTTGAACAAACAACTTGCATAACTCCTTTACATCAAAATTACAACACAGAAACCTGTTCAGCCCAACCAGCACTGGGGTTTCTCCTCCACAAGCAGCAGTGTTAATCCCACGTGCCTGCTCTGTTCCCATATCCCTTTATTCCCCTTTCCTTCTGCCACCTATAACTATTCTTAAATGCTGACATGGTCTCTCATGGTCACCAACTCCAGCAGTGCATTCCACAGCTCCGCAACCCTCAGCGTCAAAGAAGTTTCTCCAGCTCTCTGTCCTAAATCTCTTGCATTTAATCCCATCTAATATCCCCTTGTTCTAGACCATTGGAAACAGTCTGTTTCAATCTACCGTGAGCGTGCATGGGGTGGGGCGGGCAGGAGAGGGAGGAAGAGACAGCAAATACACAATTGTGTCTGAAGTTATTAACTGTTAATCTACAACAGAAATTCTCTGCTGTGAATTCTCAGCTGAGTGCACTGGATACAGCAAAGGCTATGGGCTCCAACAACATCCCGGCTATCGTGCTGAAGACTTGTGCTCCAGAACTAGTCGCGCGTCTAGCGAAGCTGTTCCAGTACAGCCACAACACTGGCATCTATCTGACAATGTGGAAAACTGCCCAGTTATGTCCTTTCCAAAAAAGCAGGACAAATTCAACCCAGCCAATTACCACCCCATCAGTCTACTCTCAATCATCAGCAAAGTGATGGAAGGTGTCATCCACGGCGCTATCAAGCGGCACTTACTTACCAATAACCTGCTCACTGATGCCCAGTTTGGGTTCCGCCAAGACCACTCGGCTCCCGACCTCATTACAGCCTTGGTCCAAACATGGACAAAGGAGCTGAACTCCAGAGGTGAGGTGAGAGTGACTGCCCTTGACATCAAGGCAGTATTTGACCGATTCTGGCATGAAGGAGCCCTAGTAAAACTGAAGTCAATGGGAATCAGGGAGAAAACGCTCCACTGGCTGGAGTCATACCAAGCACAAAGGAAGATGGTTGTGGTGGCTGAAGGTCAATCATCACAGCCCCAGGACATCGCAGCAGGAGTTCCTCAGGGCAGTGTCCTAGGCCTAACCATCTTCAGCTGCTTCATCAATGACCTTCCCTCCAACAGGTGGTCAGAATTGGGGATGTTCGCTGATGACTGCACAGTGTTCAGCGCCATTCACAGCTCCACAGATAATGAAGCAGTCCATGCCCGCATGCAACAAGACCTGGACGACGTTCAGGCTTGGGCTGATCTGTGGCGCGAATGTTTCCTGCCACTTAAGTGCCAGGCAATGACTATCTCCAACAAGCGAGTGTCTAACCACCACCCCTTGACATTCAATGGTATTACCATCGCCGAATCCCCCCACTATCAACATCCTCGGGGGGTAACCATTAACCAGAAACTTAACTGGACCAGCCACATAAATATTGTGGCAACAAGAGCAGGTCAGAGGCTAGGTATTCTGTGGCGAGTGTCTCACCTCCTGACTCCCCAAAGCCTTTCCACCATCTACAAGGCACAAGTAAGGAGTGTGATGGAATACTCTCCACTTGCCTGGAGGAGTGCAGCTCCAACAACACTCAAGAAGCTCGACACCATCCACGACAAAGCAGCCCGCTTGACTGGCACCCCATCCACCACCTTAAACATTCACTCCCTCCACCACCGGCGTACCGTGGCTGCAGTATGTACCATCTACAAGATGCACTGCAGCAACTCGCCAAGGCTTCTTCGGCAGCACCTCCCAAACCCGCGACCTCTTCCACCTAGAAGGATAAGGGCAGCAGGCGCATGGGAACACCACCACCTCCACGTTCCCTTCCAAGTCACACACCATCCTGACTTAGAAGTATACCACCGATCCTTCATCGTCGCTGGGTCAAAATCCTGGAACTGCCTCCCTAACAGCACTGTGGGAGCACCTTCACCACACGGACTGCAGCGGTTCAAGGCGGCGGCTCACCACCACCTTCTCATGGGCAACTAGGGATGGGCAATAAATGCTGGCATTGCCAGCGACGCCCTGATCCCACAAACGAATAAAAAAAGCTCGGGATGAGTCAGTAACTCCTGACCTACAGCGAGCCAAATTACTTGATCCTCTGAAAAACAATCCTGATTTTATTTGTAGGTTCCACAGGCACCAAAAAAAATGCAAACTTATAGCCATCAAAATAAGCTTCATTTCACAAGGTGCACAATAGGTCAGCATCAGCAATTCATGCATAACAGAGACACTGGCTCAGTGTTCATTAACACGAAATGCAAGTATTCCCCCCCCCCCACTGTTGTATCTTTAATCTTCTCGATCATCAGTCCCGTATCCAGAGACCTCTAAGCGTAGGATAAATACAGCAAGGGCTCTGGCTAGCTTGTATCTGTAGCTGAGCCTAGAAACTCCACGGGGCTCAAGTGCCTATGTAATGTCCATTTATGATAGTGAAGGGACATTAAAAGGAGAATACCCAGGCACTCATCTCACTTGCTCAATTACCCAAGTGGTGTTAGAGATGGGATCAGAAGAAATAGCCTGACAATGATACGAATGACCTCCTAATCCAGAATTTGCATCAAGTGCTTGTGATGTTTGTGTTCTTCTAAAGGGATGGTCAGGATTACACTGATGCCTGAAAGGACAATCACAGCTTTGGACTCCGGTAGAGATCATAACTTTTTTTTGCAGCCATCAGTGTTAGACCCTCAAGTCTTCATGAGAGAATACAACATATACAGAGCCAGCGCATGTACAAGAGAAAGAGAGAGAGAGATAGAGAGAGAAAGAAACACAGTTATTTCTAAGCTTATGTTTTAATGCTGTGGAGGTGAAACACCACACAAGATTCAGTGATAAGTTCAAAATTGTACTTCCAAGGTGCATTGTAGCAGCGTGGAGAATAAGCACATACCAGAGATTTGCTGAATCACTGTCAGTGCATAATGAAAAACAGTACAAATTTATTCTGCATTTTATAGCCAGCATTTTCACATCCAACTCGGATTATAATTAATTATTACCTGCCCATCCTAATGAAACTCTACAACCCATGTAGAAAGCCATCAGCACAAAGTCGCTGCCATACCAAGGGCATCACTAAAGGGGTTAATGGGGGAAGTGGCAATGTCATACTTTGAAGTTTATGAAGCTGCAGTATTCAATAAGTAAAATGTAGTGGATGCGCTATGTCCAGTAAAGTGAAAAATAACCATCTCCATGAGTCATGCTGACAGGATAACTTATGAACAAAAGTCACAAGCAGGTTACAGTCACCCTCCTCATGAGCAAGCTATTGATGATTTCACTCTGCTTCCCCAAGTATTCTTGAATATTTGTGTAGAGTTTTCAATTGAAAAAGGTTTAAATTAAATCAAGAAACAACTTGAAATTGCTTTCTCATTAAAAATGACAGTTTTATTTCAACAGTATGTCCCCTCAAGGAGCTAGCGAAAAACTAAATCATACTGCAGTAGCTGATGGACGGTTTTTAGTGGAGAATGCTTTATAGAAGGTGTTTCGGAGGAAAAGATTAGTACCAATAATAAAAGAATGAGGATGAGATCATAAATAGTTGTAGTCAAAAATAAACACTGAATGGATAAAGTCCCTGGTTAAAGGCTGGCTGAATCATACAAAGTGAGGAGGCTGATGAGGCCAAGTGATTAGACGTATTCGAGGTTAGACTTATTCAAGGTCTGGGTCTACTCAGAGAAAAATTTCCAACGGGCAAAGTTTCCCAGGTCATTTTAGGATGAATGAAGAAATATGGGGTGATGAAGGGGCAGTATGAAGTACGACGAAGATGGAGCCTCCAGTATATAATCCCTGGAACATCCGAGGCCCAGGGATGACATCACTTGTGAACCTGCCAACATACTGGTAAAATAACACACGTCTCAGCTGCCCCCCCATATACTTAAAGTCTTTCTCTACTCACAAACCCAATGATTGTATGCGTGAAGTGATTAACTTTTTGCTTGAGCATTAACAGGCATAATTCTTGGGCAAAAGGGGGAAAATCCAAATATACACCATGGCCCATAATTTGCAGTCAGTAGCGATGCGACGGCGAAGAAAGTTGCCCAGAGATCTTGAGGTCTCTGTGGCGAAAACTTTAGATTTCTCGACGTGTAATTGATTGTAGCGCTATGAAAAGGGGATTCCTAGTGTAGTGCAGCAGTGATGTCATCAAGTTGTCGAAGCAGCCAATCACATTGAAGAATTCACAGACAGCAAACCAGGAAAGCAAAAGCACGGATTCAGTACACTTTTTAAAAATGTTAGAGAGCAAAATAAAGATTGACACATACACATGGGGTTAAGGTAGAAGCTGAAATATCGTGAACAAAGAAATCTAGTAATATTTAGCATAATGGAGACATTTGACATTCCACAAATATTAGATTATTTTTCAGGGTCAGAACGGTTGTTTCGCAGTCAATACGCTGTTAAAACCCCAGTTACACCTATTCCAACAAGGCTTACCTTTTAATGGGGTGTTCAACAGCGATTTAATGCAGAACAGCTCACGTTTTCGTTAGGTCCACTGATTGCCGGCTTTTTTGGGGGGGGGGGGGGGGGGGGGCTCCACTGCGTAGCTAGTGTCGGAGCAGGGAATGATTGGCCGCTACTTCAGGATTTCTGTGTTTGGATGCGCATGCGCCAAGTCCTGAAGTTACGGTCAGTTTCAGAGACAGTTCGCAGTCATTACCCACCGCAAAATCCAGGTCACTTTAAACTTCAATATTGGATTGTTTGAATATTACAGACCTGGCATGGAGAGGTGGCATGGTACTCAGTGTTTCTATGGCCAAAAAGTTATTTTTCCATCAAATTCTAACCCCTGCTGGCTGCAATTTGATAAATAATTATTTTTGTTGAGATTAAATGTTTTGTTTGTAGAACAAACTACACCAAGTCGTATTTCCTGTCTGACCACTGTCCAAGTAACTTGTTTGTGCTAAACATTAACAAGTCAAGATTAAGATGATCAAAATACAACCATAAACTTTGCAACAATACTTGCACTGTGTTAAGGCAATAATGTGAGGTCATTTATCTGACAGGAATTTTAATTCAAGTGATTTTTCCCCCCCCCCCCCCCCCATTTTCTCTTGGGATGTGGACAACACTGGCAAGCTTGGACATTGAAAGTCAACCACAAGTCACTTTTAGGCCACACCCAGTAAAGGAGGACAGGTTCCCCTCCCAGAGGGACAGGTTCCCCTCCCAGAGGGACAGGTTCCCCTCCCAGAAGGGCATTAATGAACAACAATCCTGCAGCAATCATGTTATAGGAAACTCTTTTTACCGGCACCTAAATAACCGGCAATCTCTCTTAACCGGCAAAATTCAGGAGTAGGTTCAGCTAAGTTTTACTTCATTAGCGGCCGAGTAACCGGGGTTCCTGGATCTGTGGCCGTGTAACCGGGGTTCCTGCACCTGTTGCCATGCAACAAGGACGCCTGGATCTGTGGCCGTGTAACCGGGGTTCCTACACCTGTTGCCATGCAACAGGGACGCCTGGATCTGCACCATGTAACCAGGGTTCCTGCACCTGTTGCCATGCAACAGGGACGCCTGGATCTGTGGCCGTGTACGGGGCTCTCGTACCTTAGTAAGTATACGTCTCTGTAATCCGGACTTTTTGATCAACCGGCACCACGCCGGTCCTGGATTAAAAAAAAAGAGTTTCCTGTATTTTCTGGTGCTAGCCAGATTTATTAAAATCAACTTTGCAACTTGCCATGGTGGGATTTGAACATTCAACCGCCAGATTGCCAGTCCACTGCTATAGAAAGATTTGCGATTATACAGCACCTCAGGATGTCCCAAAGCACTTTACAAGCAATGAAGTACTTTTTGAAATGTAATTACTGTTGTAATGTAGGAATGACGGAAGACGATTTGCACACTTCAAGCTCCCCCAAACGCCAATATGATAAAGACCGGTTAATCGGTTTTAGTAATGTTGGTTGAGGAATAAATATTGATCAGGTCATCAGGGAGAATTTCCCTGCTCTTCTTCGAAAAAGTGCCATGGGATCTTTTTATGTCCACCTGTGAGTGTCAGTGGTTTAATGTCTCATCCGAAAGACGGCACTGCTGACAGTGCAGCACTCCCTCAGTACTGCACTGGAGTGTCAGCCCAGATTTTTGTGCTCAAGTCTCTTGAGAGGGACCTAAACCCACCACCTTCTGACTCCGAGGTAAGAGTGCTATCACAGGAAACTTTCGATTAACCAGCCCCTAAATAACCAGAAATGTCGGTTAACCGGCAATATTCAGGAGTAGGTTCAGGTAACTTTTATTACTTTTTTTACTCCATTTGTTGCTGTGCAAGGGTGTGTCTGCAGCTGTTGCTAAGCTACAGAGACGCTTGCAACTTGTGGCCATTGTTCTGAAGCTGTTGCTAAGCAACAGGGTTTGTTGCTTTATATGGAGCTCTCAGCTCCGTATCTTTCACTATAGCGTTCGGTTATCCGGAATTTTTGATGAACCGGCACCACGTCGGTCCCGTCCGTGCCGGATAAAAGAAAGTTTCCTGTACTGAGCCACAGCTGACACTAGGCTACTAGAAGTAGTACAAAATGAAGCACAGTACAAAGACTTCATGGTTCACAAATACCAGTGCACACCTTTTCACTTTACTGCTGTTAAATTTTGTCTACTGTTTTTTTTTAATTAAACACACTCACCAGGAATCATTGGAGAGTAATCAGTACTAAGAACCCCAACCTATTTTGCCACTCACAAATCCAGGGACACCAAGGCAAATTATAGCAACCCTACCTCTCTCCATCGAAAATCAACTAACCCAACAAAGATCCGGGAATCTATACTGGAGATCTTTCTGCTCCATGGCTCAGCACACAAGGTGTTACCTTACCGAGTACGGTAGCATAGTGGTTATGTTACTGGACTAGAAATCCAGAGGCCTGGGCTAATGATCCGGAGACACGGCAGCTGGGGAATTTAAATTCAATTAAAATAAATCTGGAATAAAAAGTTAATTATCAGAAATGGTGACCACAAAACTACCGGATTGTTGTAAAAACCTATCTGGTTCACTAATGACCTTCAGGGAAGGAAATCTGCCGTCCTTAACCGATCTGGCCTATGCGACTCCAGACCATAGCAACGTGGTTGACTCTTAACTGCCCTCTGAAGTGGCCGAGCCACTCAGTTGTATACAAGGTGGTGGCTCACCACCACCTTCTCAAAGGCAATTAGGGATGGGCAATAAATGCTGGACTTGCCGGCGACATCCACATCCCATGAATTAATTTTTTAAAAACCAAGCCATCAAGAGTTTTAAAAAGCTTCAAATCATGTTTACACTTAAACATTTAATCACACCACCAACAGGAACATTTTTGAAGTCAATTATCTGACCAGTATCCCAGGTTTAAACTAGCGACAATCACAGCATCAGTAAGCATTCTGAACTGATTTCATTCAATATAAAAGTAATTAATGGTACGTTTAGCTGTCACACAGATCATTTGCTCATCAGGAATTAACTGCACGTATCTTATCATTTAAGAGCATTTCTTCTACATTCGTCACTAGGACCTGAAGCCAAGGAGATCACACTGACCTGGTGGAGACTCGGCTGAAGACAGCATTGAAGTTATTGCAGCTCAGGGAGAAGAGAACCCCAGACGCAGAGTTGCGGAGCTGTGCTACCAGCTGGTTTCCTTCGCGGGACATATGGATGAATTGGCAGATTTCTGGCAGTAGCTGCTTCACGAGCATCGTCTCATCGAGCCGCATCGTATCCTTGGGCTGCTACCAAAACCAACAGGAGGTTAAAGGTTACAGGTGCAGCAATACAACAAATTGTATACGCTATAAATACGCTCAGAACAACAAACGCGGTACTGTATTCAGTTCTGGGGGGAAACCAACTGAACTTTATCATCGCAAAATACTGCGATGCTGGAAATCTGAAGTAACAGAAAATGCTGGAAACACTCAGCAGGCCAGGCAGCATCCGTGGCGAGAGAAACAGAGTTAACGTTTCAGTTCTAACAAAGGGTCACAGACCCGAAAAGTTGACTCTGTTTCTCCAAGGATGCTGCCTGGCCTGCTGAGTGTTTCCAGCATTTTTCGTTGTTATTTGAACTTTAATATCATTGCTTTTAAGTAAATGGCCCAAAGTTAGAAAGCAAGAGGCTAAGCAGATGCCGATCAGTAGAAGAAATGGGGGAGGTGACCGAAGGCATGGCTGTAGCAGTACACAAGAACATAAGAACACAAGAAATAGGAGCAGGAGTACGCCATTCAGCCCTTCGAACCTGCTCTATCATTCAGAAAAATGATGGCCGATCTTCTAACTCAGCTCCACCTTCCCGCACTATTCCCATGTCTCTTGGTTCCCCTCGTGTCCAAAATTCTATCGATCTTAGTCTTGAATATACTCAACGACTGAGCATCCACAGCCCTCTGGGATAGAGCATTCCAAAGATTCGCAGTCCTTTAAGTGAAGAAATTTCTCATCAGTCCTAAATAGTTTTTGAAGGTAGGTTGTGAAAAGGCCTTTAAAGGTGGGGAGCAAGGTGGAAGGATTAAGGAAGAAAGAAAGCGCCAGAGGAGGGCCCAGACTGCAGAAGACGAGCACTGTGATTTGTATGGCTAGAGAACGGGTGGAGATAAGGAATAACAAGGGGCAGAAAACACTGGTGGGAGTAGTATATATGTCCCTTAACAGTAGCTACACCATTAGACAGAATATTAGTCAAGAAATAGTAGGAGCTTGTAACAAAGGTAATGCAATAATCGTGGAGAATTATAATCTTCATATAGACTGGACAAATCAAATTGGCAAAGATAGTCTGCAGGACGAGTTCATGGAATGCATTCAGGACAGTTTCCTAGAACAATACGTCATGGAACCAACCAGGGAACAGGCTATTTTAGATCTTGTATTGTGTAATGAGAAAGAGTTAATTAGCAATCTCATAGTAAAGGATCCTCTGGGGCAGAGTGATCATAATATGATAGAATTTCACATTGGCCCAGAAATTCCGTTCGCAGGCCTCCCGCGGGCAGAGGGCTACGATCTGGAAAAATCTGCGCCTAAACCGGAGGGCTCCCGGGAGGCACAGAGTTCCATTGCTGGGCCTCTCCAAACTGCCGGTGCGCAGGGCCCACGTATCCCACAGGCGCAGGCGGTTCGCAGCATCCCTGGGATCATGTGGGCCATGGGGAGCCAGAGAAGGGAATCTCCCTTCACACATTTGACAGGAAGACCTGTCAAATATATGAATGGAAACCAGCCCCAAAACATAGTAAAATTTAAATTGTTTTTTTTTTTTTTTTAAATCACATTTTTAAAATGACTTTAAATTACATAAATTAAGTATTTTAAACAAAAGGTTTTTTTGAAAAAAAAAGTTTTTAACAGGGCTAAAAATAAACTTACCTTTCTTTAAAGTATTTTTAAATGATAAAATCAGTGGAAAAATGTTTTTCTTTACTTTTTTCACTCTTATCCTGGTAAAGCAGGCCTTACGCCAGCTTTTACCAGGCGCAAGAATTGTTCGTGTTTTCTGCGGACGGAGGGTCTCCAAAAACTGGAACTCTCCGCCCGCAGAGGCCCTTCTCCCGCGCAGCCAGAGGATCTGTCAAGAGCTTTCTTGACAGATCGGAAATGCCGGTTTCCAGCGCATGCACAGTGCATGCCTAAAGCCAGCATTTCCGTTGGCCCTACGGGTGAGTACACAGCGCGTACACACCCGTAGGGCACAGAATTTCTGCCCCATTAAGTTTGAGAATGACTTGCCTAAGTCCGAAACTAGAGTCTTAATCTTAAATAAAACCAATTACATAGGTATGAGGGGCGAGTTCACTAAGGTAGATTGGAAAAATAGATTAAAAGGTATGGCGGTCGATAAGCAGTGGCTAGCATTTAAAGAAATTTCATAATTCTCAACAAAAATACATTCCATTGAGAAACAATAACTCCAAGGGAAAAGTGGTCCATCCGTGGCTAACTAAAGAAGTTAAGGATAGCAATAGAGTGAAAGAAGAAGTTTATAAAGTTGCGAAAAAAAGAGTAGTAAACCTGAGGATTGGGAAAGTTTTAGAAACCAGCAAAGGATTACCAAAAAAATTGATAAGGGAAAAAAATAGAATGAGAGAAAACTACTAAGAAATATAAAAGCAGATTGTAAGAGCTTCTACAAGTATGTAAAAAGGAAGAGAGTAGCAAAAGTAAACGTTGGTCCCTTAGAGGCTGAGACAGACAGGAGAAATTATTATGGGGAATAAGGAAATGGCAGAAATGTTAAACAAATATTTTATATGTCTTCACAGTAGAAGACACAAAAAGCATACCAAAAATGGTGGGGAACCAAGGGTCTAATGAGGGTGAGGAACTTAACGCAATTAATAAAAGTAGAGAAAAAGCACTAGAAAAACTAATGCGACTAAAAGCCAACAAATCCCTTGGACCTGATGGCCTACATCCTACGGTTTTAAAAGAGGTGACTGCAGAGGTAGTGGAAGTATTAGTTTTGATCTTCCAAAATTCCCTCGATTCTAGAACAGTCCCAGCAGATTGGAAGGTAGCAAATGTAACCCCGCTATTCAAGAAAGGAGGGAAGAGAGAAAACAGGGAACTACAAGCTAGTCATCTGGAAAATGCTGGAATCTATTGTTAAGGAAGTGGTATCAGGGCACTTACAAAATCATATGATTAGGCAGAGTCAACATGGTTTTATGAAAGGGAAATTGTTTTTGACACATTTATTTAGAGTTTTTTGAGGATGTAACTGACGGGGGTAGATAAAAGGGGAACCAATGGATGTAGTATATTTGGATTTCGAAAAGGTGTCACATAAAAGGTTATTACCCAAGAGAAGGGCTCATGGGGTTGGGGGTAATATAGTAGCATGGATAGAGGATAGGTTAACGACAGAAAACAGTAAGGATAAACAGGTCTTTTTCAGATTGGCAGGCTGTGACTAGTGGGGTGCCGCAAGGATCAGCGCTGGGGCCTCAGCTATTTACAATCTATAATAATGACTTAGATGAAGGGACCAAGTGTAATGTATCCAAGTTTGTTGACGATACAAAGCTAGGTGGGACAGTAAGCTGTGAGAACACAGTCTGCAAAGGGATATAGATAGACTAAGTGAGTGGGCAGCAAGGTGGCAGATGGAGTATAATGTAGGGAAATGTGAGGTTATTCACTTTGGTAGGAAGAATAGAAAAACAGAATATTTTATAAATGGAGAGAAACTTTTAAATGTTGGTGTTCAGAGAGATTTGAGTGTCCTTGTGCAAGAAACACAAAGCTAGGATGCAGGTACAGTAAGCAATAAGGAAGGCAAATGGCATGTTGGCCTTTATTGCAATGGGGTTGAAGTATAAGCATAAGGAAGTCTTGCTACAATTTTACAGGGCCTTGGTGAGACCACACCTGGAGTACTGTGCACAGTTTTGGTCTCCTTTATAAGGAAAGGATAGATGTGCCTTGGAGACGGTGCAACGAAGGTTCACTAGATTGATTCCTGGGATGAGAGGGCTGTCCTATGAGGAGAGATTGTGCAGAATGGGCCGATACTCGCTGGAGTTTAGAAGAATGAGAGGTGATCTCATTGAAACATACAAGATTCTGAAGGGGATTGACAGGGTAGATGCCGAGAGGTTGTTTACCTTGGCTGGAGTGTCCAGAACTCAGGGGCATAGTCTTGGGATAAGGAGCAGACCATTTAAGACTGAGATGAGGAGGAATTTCTTCACTCAGAGGGTTGTGAATCTTTGGAATTCTCTGCCCCAGAGGGTTGTGGATGCTCAGTCATTGAGTATATCCAAGGCGGAGATCGATAGATTTTTGGACTCTCAGGGAATCGAGGGATATGGCGATCGAGCAGTAAAGTGGAGCTGAGGTCAATGATCAGCCATGATCTTATTGAATGGCAGAGCAGGCTCAAGGGGCCGTATAGCCTACTCCTGCTCCTATTTCTTATGTTCTTAGATGGTTGCAGAGATAGAGCTGGGCGAGTAATGGAGAGACTTGCAAATTAGGACTAGAAAATCAGAGGGATAGTTAATCTGTGCCACTTTTGCGGAGCCAGAAAAAAGGTTGACTACTCAGAAAAATGATGTGGTACAGCTCGGCCTAAGCGAGGTGAGAAAGCAACTTGCAAAGTAGAAAAGAGGCGGGAGAGATATTTCAAAGAACATTTTGAGAGAGAGCATATGATGGAAAGTAAGTAAGTTGGGATTGCCCAAAATATAGCACAAACCATTTGATACTGGATTGAAGCCAGATTGGTGCTAGTAGTAATTTTTTTTCATTAATTCACAGGATGAGGGCGTCGCTGGTAAGACCAGCATTTATTCCCCATCTCTAGTTGCCTTGAAGGAGGTGGTGGTGAGCCACCTTCTTGAACCGCTGCAGTCCCCATGTGGTGAAGGTACTCCCAGTGTTGTTAGGGAGGGAGTTCCAGGATTTTGACCCAGTGACGATGAAGGAACGGCAACATATTTCCAAGTCGGGAGGGTGTGTGACTTGGAGGGGAACTTGGAGGTGGTGGTGTTCCTATGCATCTACTGCCCTTACCCTCTGGGTGCTAGAGGTCACGGGTTTGGAGGTGCTGTCGAAGAAGCCTTGGCGAGTTGCTGCAGTGCATCTTGTAGATGGTACACACTGCAGCCACGGTACGCCGGTGGTGGAGGGAGTGAAATGTTTAAAGGTGGTGGATGGGGTGCCAAACAAACGGGCTGCTTTGTCCTGGATGGTGTAGCGTTTCTGGTGTTGTTGGAGCTGCACTCATCCAGGCAAGTGGAAACTATTCCATCACAATTCTGATTTGTGCCTTGTAGATGGTGGAAAGGCTTTGGGGAGTCAGGGGTGAGTCACTATCAATGAAAGCATCAATTACAGTTCCAAAAAACGATGGCCAGGTAAATACCATTTGTAATAGTTTCCACAGTCCAGCACATCAAACAATACCAGTCAGTCAATCAGAGCCTGACAAAGCAGAGGTTGCCTGCACACACTCAGGAGTGGGTTGAGTAAAAAAATTAAAGTAGCTTACACAAGGAAAAGGTTTAACTGAAGGACAACACTTGGCTTTGTGTCAGAGCAACAGCAGGCAATGTTGTTGTTTTCAGAAAATCCTCTGCATCACATCCCAGAGGCAAAAAGGAGCAACAGACTGGATTAAAATTAAATACATCGAGACCCCTGTAACTCCAACAGAAACTCCAACAAGACAAGCATAGACCAGAGGAAGGAAACACCTGCAAAAGACATCTTTAGCTAGTGGTGGTAAGCAATCCATCTTTAAATTAAATATGAAGTTTGGGTTTTCAATCTTTCACTTTACTGGTTTTATGTAAATACTAGAGCTTCAAAAAACCACAAGTCTTCGCAATATGCAACAGATTCTATGCTGAATCAAACGGTCATGGTTTTTCAAATGTCTTGCGGAAGTGGAAACCTTAAACCTTGCCTATCTAAAAAGGTTGCTCTTAATATTTTTTCATCAAGAACTTTATCCAGGTTTCCTCTCCCAAAACAGATTTGTGCTGGGTACCATCACTGAGTGGGCCGGTGCCCTCCAGTACCTCAATGAATTGGTCAGTCTCCATGTGTGAACTCAGTGAGCATGGACAACTTGACTGGTTTTGGGAGGGCAGGGGCGGTCTAACGACGACTTCTTCTTCGGCAGTCCCTCGGAACCGAGGATGACTTGCTTCCACATTAAAAATGAGCTCGCATGTGACTGATTAGTCCAATGCAGGACCTACAGTCTCTGTCACAGGTGGGGCAGACGGCGGGTGGGTGGGGTGCTTGGGTTGACGTGCGCTCCTTGCGCTTGGCTTCCGCTTGCTCCCGGCGAAGAGACGAGGTGTTCGGCGCCTTCCCGGATGCTTCTCCTCCACTTTGTGCGGTCTTGGGCCAGGGATTCCCAGGTGTCGGTGCGGATGTTACACTTCAAGGAGATTTTGAGGGTGTCCTTGAAGCGTTTCCTCTGCCCACCTGGGGCTCTCTTGCCATGCCGGAGCTCCGAGTAGAGCGCTTGTTTTGGGAGTCTTGTATCGGGCATGCGGACAATGTGACTCGTCCATCGGAGCTGATCGAGCGTGGTCAAAGCTTCGATGTTGGCCTGAGCAAGAACACTGACGTTGGTGCGCCTATCCTGCTAATGGATTTGCAGGATCTTGCGGCGGCAGCGTTGGTGGTACCTCTCCAGTGCTTTGAGGTGCCTGCTGTACATGGTCCATGTCTCTGAGGCATACAGCAGGGCAGGTATCACTGTTGCCCTGTAGACCATGAGTTTAGTGCCGGGTTTGAGGTCCTGGTCTTCAAACACACTTCCTCAGGCGACCGAAGGCTGCACTGGCACACTGAAGGTGGTGTTGGACTTCGTCGGCGGCGGTCTAACATGTGCAAGCTCAATCCTATCTTTAACTAAAGTTCACGCACATGTTCCAGCAGGGGTCACGAGCAGAAACCGGGTTCATTTCCCCTTTCCTAGCCGGGGGCATTGAGGCAGATAGTCGTGTCCCTACTGCAATCCATGGTGAAATAAAATAACACCATAAACATGGGACCCTGTACGGCTCAGTTACATGCTGCCTTTGCCAACTAACCCATCTGAAGAGTTTACTGTTTAATGGTAATCAAACATAGAAGATAGGAGCAGGAGTAGGCCATTCGGCCCCTCGAGCCTGCTCCGCCATTTAATGAGATCATGGCTGATCATCCAAATTCAGTACCCTGTCCCTGCTTTCTCCCCATATCCCTTGATCCCTTTAGCCTTAAGAAATATATCTAACTCTTTCTTGAATATAGTTAATGCATTGGCCTCAACTGCCTTGTGTGGTAGAGAATTCCACAAGTTCACCACTCTCTGGGTGAAGAGATTCCTCCTCATTTCAGTCCAAAATGGCTTAGCCCTTATCCTTAGACTGTGACCCCTGGTTCTGGACTCCCCTGCCATCAGGTACATTTTTTTTTTTTTTTTTTTTATAAATGTGTTTCAGGCCCACTTCACTTTGTCCCAGTGGGGAAAAAAAAAATAGGTGTAACATGCTGTAAAATAAGGACTATTAAAATTACAACTGTTACATGACGACATCTTACAAACAACAGTTCGAAACCTATGAGGCAAGTTCCCTCCTAGGTAGCACCAATTCTTAATTAATCTAAAATTAACTGGACGTTGTTGGAAAGCACGTTCAAAGTAGACAAGTTTACCAGGACTGCAAGGGATCAGTTATTGTTTTGATTGTTGAGACATCACATTTCATTCACAGTACACTTTTTTGGGGGGTCAAAAAATCTTTAAAAAGGATAGAGTTGCAGTGTGTTTGGTGCAGTGATAGGACAAGGGTCTGCAGCTTCACGTGTCCAATTTTGGCTTGGCTGATAGTACCTCCAGATACAGAGGAAGCAAAATGATTTTTAATGTGTATTTGAAAAGGAAAAAATCCTGCATAACAATCACCCCAGATCATCCTCGCTCACGATCCAGTTGCACCGGAGCCAACTTTCTGCCTTGGCAGTTGTTCAATCTTGTGTTGAATTGGGTGGACGGTGGGAGATTTTGAGAAGGAAAACCAGGAGGCGATGGAGAGGAAATACCATGTTTCAAAAAAGTGAAACATTGCATTTCCTTGATCGCGATTAAAACATGCTTCTGTAACACATTCTGTTGGATCACTCACTAATTGCATCAATGAGAGTCAACTCAATATCATTCATAGACCAAGCAAAACAACACAAATGCAATAAAAACAGATGTCAGCTGTGTAGGGTTTTCAACTTTCCAGCATTTTTATTTTCTGCGATATCTAGTACTTACTAGAATTTTGTTTTTTAAAGTCTTCTCCCCACAAAGCCAATCTTGCCCCCTGCCCTAGCCATGAACCTTTATCTTTCTCTAGTTTCTCCCCCATCTCTCCATATGGCCTCTATGAGCTCATCTCAGCCCAATTGCTGCTGAAACCCTCATCCATGCCTTTGTCAACTCCAGGCTCGACTATTCCAAATGTTCTCGGGGCCAGCCTCCCATCCGCCACGCTCCATAAACTGCAGCTCGTCTAAAACTCCGCTGCCCAAATCCAATCATTCCCCAGGTCCAACTCACCCATCATCACTGTCCTTGCTGACCTACATTAGCTCTCCAATTTAAAATTCTTGTCCTGGTGTTTAAATTTCCTAATAGCCTCACCCCTCCTTATCTCAGTCACCTCCTCCAGCCTTAAAGCCCTGACCCACAAACTCTCCGTTCCTCTGGGGCATTCCCTTGCTCCTTCAACCCACCACTGGCAGCTATGCCTCGACCCCACGCTCTGGAATTGCCTACTTAAACCCCGCCACCTCTTCACATCCCTGCCCTATAACGTTTTGCTACGTTAAAAAAGGTGCTATATAAATGCAAGCTGTTGTTGTTGAGGCTCTCCTTAAAACCCACCTCTTTGACCAAGCTTTTTGGTCACCCTTCCCGTGGCTCGGTATCCATCGTTGTTTAATTACACCTCTTAAGTGCCTTGGGACACTTTCTACATTAAAACTGGTTTTGTAGTTCTGGGCTTTACTGCAAAAACTTCTTTGCAAAGCGAAAATAGTAATATACATTATATTCTTTTATACAGCACATGGGGAGGAATAGCAAGGAAAGAGCAGCTCAGATTGAGATCTTGCTGTGCAGAGCTGGGAAGGAAAAAAACTTTAGGAACCCAATACAGCCAAATAAAATGCCGCTATTAGTTTTGTTTATATTCTGCAATTCTGGAGAGTATCGGAGATATGATCACCACACCCAATCGATTGCCAGTGAACTAGATTTTAAAACGGTCAGTTGTTCTCCTTTTACTAGGACATAGGAGGTTAGTTATTGTGCTTGCAGCATGAGGCATTACAACAACAACTTTTATTACAGCCATAAGTGCAGTGCAGCATATCAATGGGATGCCAATTCAACCCCCCACAATTCCCCATTTGGCAAGCTCTCATTCTTGGCTATGCTTAGATCAGGCTCTATAAAGGGGTTAGTGTTGATTTTTTTTTTTTAACTACAAAACATCAGAAAAGATATTAATCCTTAAGATTGATATTAAGCTTCATCCTAAAATGAATCTTGAAAATATTTTTTTCTTCAATGTATAGCAGATATCTCCAGCTGGTTCACACCAATGTAGGCTATTTTTCATAGCATCCATAATATCCAACCCAAATCCCTCCCTAAACAGCTTCTGTAGTGAACTGTGGCCCACCCTCCGATCTAGCCATCCACTTTCACCCCTTCAGCAATCAGTACACATAGCAGATTTCAAAATGCTATATCTTCTAATGAATTAGCTAGGTACACGGAACCAAAATGGCATTTTTCAATTCTGAATCCTAAGAAAATTACATTGTGAACAGCTAGTCATTTACAAATAATACAAGTGCAACACATGTAATGCTCACAAATTGTAGAGCCTGGATTCTACCCCCACAATTCCTCCGAGCCAGCTCTACTCTCAGCTGAAGCAAGATGGCCAACACGAGAAATTCCGCCGAGATGCATCAAATCAAAAGTAGAGACAGCTCAAATCTTGTCTGACCATCGAGTTAAGTTCCGGACAAGAGCGAGAGTCTTTGAGGCAAAACACCTGTGCTCCTTCTTGGTGCACAAAGGTTTAAAAAGATTGAAGGACTAAATTTAAGCTGATCTTCTCCAAAGAATTGGAAAACCCTCTTTGGAAGGGTCATAAAATAGGCTTCGTAATATTTACAAGGAAACACCAATACAAAACACATCCTGCAAGAGCTAGTTCAATAATTAACTGGAAACCAAAATTAAGTTGGGTCAATACTGTTACTTTCGCCTTTTCGCCTTCGTTACTTTTTGCTTATCCAGACGTCCCCATATTTAACCAAGACAACAGGCAGTCAACCTGGCCCCCATGGTACTGCCAATGTTGTTCTTCAGCTCGCTCACTAGAAGTGCACAGGACAGGTTCCATTGGCTTGACTAGTATACACTCTCTCCAATTAGCCATAAGTCTTCCCAGGATCATCCAAATAAGACTGTGAACAAGAGGGAAAGTGTGCACAAGCATGCTGGTCACTGCTATATTTCCAACAAGATTTTATATCTCATTGTTAATGATCTGTTGAGAAAAATTAACATTTGTTTTAGAAGTCAGGCATTAATGAAGTCAAGAAATGCCACTTTTGGCATGAACATCAAGAACCATAACCCTGGCTGTATATTCCAAATCTTCATAGATTTTGTAGCAAAGCATCAACACAATTTGTAAATTGGAAATACAATTCTGTCCGCAAAGCAAAATATTCCCCCGTCTTCGATATCCACGATCAAACCCAGACTTCGTGTTACTTACTCCTGCAAGACACTTCTCCAATGTATCCAATATGATCAGCTGCGAAAGGTACAAGTTCTTCTCAGCTTCTGCTCCAAATATTCGCTATGTGAACAAAGCACAACGTTAGAAAATACCAGCTGGAGAATGTCTAACAACATTAAGAAAAGGTCCCATAAGGGGTCTGAAAAGCAGCTAAATAAAAAGTAATTCTTGTCCCACTAAGAACCAGCATGTTCTCAAATTGCTTCCATGGCCTCACCCCCTCCCTATCTCTAATCTCCTCCAGCCCCACAACACTCCAAGATATCTGCGTTCCTCTAATTCGGGACTCGAGTGCCCTCAACTTTTGGTGGCCGTGCCTTCAGTTGCCTCGGCCCCAAGCTGTGGAATTTCCTCCCTACCTCGCTTTCCTCCTTTAAGACGCTCCTTAAAACCTACCTCTTCGACCGAGCTTTTGGTCACCTGTCCTAACATCTCATGTGGCGGAATGCCAAATTTTGCTTTAGAACGCTCCTGTGAAGCAGCTTGGGATGTTTTACTACATTAAAAGGTGCTATATAAATACAAGTTGTTGTTGTCGAATGACTTTTATACTTCGTATGGAATGTTAGATGATCCAAATTTATTACTCATTCACCAGGAACAGTGACAGTTACTAATGGCGATTCCTCACCATTACTACAATGTTCTTCACTCTGTTAAAGACTGTGTAATGAAAATATCTTGACAGTCTCATCACAAGCATTATCAAAATCATCTTATGGAATTAGTGGTTTTCCCCATCATCAACCAATGCGTCTCAACAACCACAATGACATTTCAAGATCAATGACTTGAACAATTTTATTTATGATTTCAGTCAAATATGGGCAACTTTTGAAAAGGCTCCACAACAGTTGACACTGGAAGAATTAGGTAATTATCTGATGGGCTTATACATGAGGAAGATCATCAAATGAGGTTTAGCGAGTTGAAAGTTTCTTCGAGCAAGTTCACTGCATGAAAACAACCCAACATTAAGGCATTACTTCACTAGTGAACAAGTTAACAGTCTTTATATCCTGCGCACCATAATACCCTAAGCAGAACAGATAAAGGAAGGTGGTTCAGGAACTGATTAAATGATTCTATTAGCCTGTAGGAGCCCAGCAACAGACTACAAATGTGAACATTGAAGAACACCAGAAGTCATTTTGGCATGGTTTTCCCAAGAGCCAAACTGCACTGAGTTACAATATAAAAATGCCTACTGATAAGCTGCAATGCAGAATGCAAGGCAAAATTTACACTCTAACTTCAGCTAACATTATTCGGTTTTCCCTAACGGCAAGCTGCCATGGCCTCCCTTCTCTGCATTGGCCTCGTAAAGTTGCCAAATGCAGGACTGAGCAAAGGTTATATTTCAGCACCCCATTAAAAGGTTTTTTCCTTAGAGGGAGAGGTGGAGAGAAAATAGAAGAGAACAGAGAGTCTCTGTGCTCTATCTTTTGTCTCGATTCCTCAAGAGGGAAGGAAGAATGGTTCTGTTTCCCAAGGTCCCGATAACACTGCTCGATAACCAGTCTCTAGAAAGAGTGCAGCAGCTACCCAAAGATGAGGGTTTCTCAAGTGTTTGTCTCAGTTCAATTAGTCACCTGTCACAATGGCACAGCTAAGATCAAAAGCTCCAAGTATGGAATCATACTTGCACCCAACCACCTCCAATTACTATGACACCACCACCCCCCCACCCCCACCCCATCCAATTTCTTATCGGATCTATCAAAAACTGATTTCTGGGAGGGGGGGGGGGGGGGGCAAAGAAAAAGTTATTTACTCTACAAATCTTCCACCACCACCCCCCCGCCCCCAACTGCTCCCATCGCCTGTTAAAATGCCGTCCTGTTGCAATAGGCCACTTACCATGTTATTTACATTTTTCAAGATGGTGGTGAGACCACTTATGACCAAGGAAAACTTGTACTTTGAAATATTGATGAGACATTCCTTGTTGTGTTCGGTGCTAACTTTGGAGTGCGTGTTCTGCTGACCACCTTTAACTGGAAGCTGGGGAAGGAAAAAGGTGAACAAAAAATGTCACTTCATTGTATTGATACGCGATGCAATACATTTGGTAAACTGCATTTAAAAGTTTTGCATGCTCTTGGTTCAGAAACATTATTCTTCCGTATACAGGTTTGATTAAGGCTGGATAATTCAGTTTTCAAAACTAATTTAACAATGTTAATATTTTCCCAAACAGAAGGCCAAGGGTTAGAAATTAATTGTAGCCCAGGAATGGACGGTATCTTTAGAAAAGTTTGAGAATTAGCGTCAGGTGCTAATGCTTTAGACTGCACGCAAAATGCATTCTCACTGCTCAAAAAAATGATTGGGGCGCTAAATCAAGTCTTAAAGGCCTAACTTAGTGGCGTTACACTCAAAGGGTGGACCAATATCGGGTGCAGTCTAATCTCAACTTATCATTGCCACAGGCTTTTCCCAGTACATAAAAGGAGGTTCAGTGATGCTGCATCACCTCATTCTCAGCATTGCTGGCTGTGCAGCTGCCTCAGCAAGGAGAAGGAGCCGGAGGACTGAAGCAGGCGTGCTCATGGCAGATCCACCTCAGTCAGGTGGTCAGGGTGATTGAATGCTTCAACAAATGCTACATACCACCATCTGTACCACAAACTTCACACACTGCCCAAAGCACCACACCCTCAGCGCTCAACCACCAACAATCGCGACCTACCAACACTCACGTCCACATCTCACTCCTTGCACACTGACAGCTATTCAACTATGGCTGGCACAAAAGGGTCATTAGTTATTAGAATGAATGTGATGTGTGATATGTTTATGCATAAATTTATTAATGGCGTTTGCAATATTTTGTGGTCTCTCTCATTTCACCTTTGCGCCCAGGAGGATGCTGTGATATGGCATGACACAGGGATGGTATGATAGCCATGTGGTGAGCAAAAGGGATCTGGGGTTTCAGTCATCCTGCTGCGAGGCTGGAGGTCTATTTGGAAGAGGTGTCAGAGTTCTGTGACCACCACCCTGGTGATGCAGAGCCGTCGGATACACTGCTCTTCGCTTCATTGAATGGAGAAGTGCTGTCGGAATACCCTCGGAGGGCAAGGCCTCCTGGTGAGAGCCCCGATATCCCTCCTCATCCCTATGATAACATGCTCCCGTATTCCTGGCTGCCTACGCTCCCTCCACCAAAGATCCTGCAGGGTGAGGTGGCATGCCAGTACGGCCCCCATTAACGTTGCCAAGTGTAGCAGTTTAAATCTTCGAACAATAAATGCAGCCGCTTTGCACTTGCCAGAAGATTGCTGATAAAACATTGAAATTAGGCTGAAACTGACAAGAAGCCACTGAAACTAACCTACCCTGAAAGCTGCGAGTGATTAATGCTGATGCCTTTAAATAACTGCTGGAGCCGGGCTCTGTCAGCTGCACGCCTGCTCTCCCTGTCGCTGTCTGGTTGAGGCACAAAGCTAAGTGGCAACAATGAATTTTGCAGATCGGGCACCCAGTGAGAACATTAAGAACACACTCTTATCACCATCCTTTGTACAAATTTACCTGTGGTAAAAAGGTCAGGACTCGTCTAGCTCCCCCAGTGGCTCAGCTGCTCATAGCAGTGACTAACCATAATTAACCAGAATGTGGGACGCATGCAAAGAACCAACACCTCATCACTGACCCAACAGCAGAGGTTCCTATCTTCGACCTCCCTCAAAGACAGCGGACAGCGTTCAACCCAATCCGCAATGGGCATGAATGATCCGGCCACCTGCTCCAGAAATGGAAGTTGAGGGACAACCCAAAGTGTGACTGTGGCCACGAGTCCCAGACCACAGAACACATGACATCAAGCTACCCACTAAGACCTGTTGAGGGAGGAACCTCATTTCTCCACTTGGCATCTCAGGAGGTCAGCAAATGAATAGCCAAACTAGACATCCTATTATGAGCTTTTCCCGTCATACGGAAGTAATAGTAATTAACCAGAAGGCCACAGATCCAGCCGGGTTGGCTGATCACAACTGCGATAACAAATTGGGTCATTGTAATGGGGGTGGGGCAGGAAAAGAAAAATCAGCCAGGCCTCCCTCACCCGATTATCCAATGACCCCTGTTTCACGTGTGTGGACATCAGGCAAGGAAGTGATACCTCTCTCACAACCTACAATCAAATGACACTGTAGTGGCTCATGCCTTAAGAGCAGCGAGGAGACAGCTCCAAGAATGAGCAAACCCCTGCCCCAGCACTCATCGTCCCCAGAGTCCGGCATGACCCCGAGCTTAACTGCAACCCTCAAATCTCACAGGTCACTGTGACAGTTTACTTCCGACTCTGAAATATTGCCAGCCTGCAGCCCGCTTTATCCTCAATCATGGAAACCTTGATTGTGCCTTCATCAACCATTCCATTTCTCCGATACTGTCCTTGCCTACATAACTAATCCAGAACTTAGTGGCCTGTACCGACCCCATATGAAGTCCCTCTTCCAAATTAATCAACAAAAATCAGAATTATTCTGCCAGTTTATTTTTTCTTAATCAGCATTAATACAATCATCCAGGTTTACACTGATCAGAACAGAGAAACAGAATTAAAACATTTTATTCTTCTGTCCCTTTGAAAGCACATTTTGCGAAGGCTGTTAGATGGCAATACTGTTTTACTTCATAAAAAAGTACGGTGGTTACTGTACACATACTTGAAAACCAGAAAACAAAATGATTCAAGTATATGAAATAAATAGTTAACACATATACAAGGGCACTGTAAATCGAGTGTACATAACCATTACACCGAATATTACAAACTGTTTGTGTACTTTATTACTGCTGACAAAATTATGGGCTAGCGAAAACAGACCTAGGAATCTATCTATATCTACAAGTAATCATACATACGCACTTTACTTCCTGTTTCACATTTGAAACTTGTCAAATTTATTGTTAAGCAACCTGATTGTGGAAGCGTGCCGTGCTGTAATAACGCCTTTCATCCAGAGGTGCAGAGCCTCCATTGGAAGGAGGGTGTACTTACAGCATGACAAGTTTCCAGAGGCAGTTTCCATTATGAATTGGGAGATAGAAATTTATAATATAAAACATGGAAAGGAAGTGCAGGCGCAAGATTTGCTTTTATACAGAACATAAAAATCAATTACAGGAAACTTTGGTTTTTCCGGAGGTTAACTGTCCGGAATGCTCGAGCCACCGGCAAAAATCAGGAGCCGTTTCGTCAGGTTTTTTTTCTTTTCGTTGCTTTTTTTTCAACCAGTCAGGCTCTGCAAGGTCTCGCTGAAGCTATTGCTAAGCTACAGAGATGCTTGCAAGCTACGGCCAACTGTTTAGAAGCTGTTGCTAAGCAACAGGGTTTGTTGCCAGATACGGAGCTCAAAATCTCCGTATGTTTCAACATTAGCGCTGGTTTGTCCGGCAGTTTTGATGGGACGGCAACAGCTCGGTCCCGTCGGTGCCGGATAGCACAAAGTTTCCTGTATATAGAAACAAGGTCAGAGGATATGACTTCAAAATGGGGACTGAATTACATCTGCACACCCAGGTCCAATTATTCCCCCACCCTCTAACCTCACTTCACCTAAAGACTGCACTTGGTTTTGACTTCCCATGTGCAACACCACAGGAGATTGACTAGGCATATTAAAATACTTTATGTGCAAAGGGCCTTCAAACTACATTATGTCCTAACACTCCAACTGCCGCTATCTCTCCCCTTTACCCAGTCCCGGATTTCCCACCACCAAAATCTCTCCTCTTTGCCCAGTCTCAGGCCTTCCGCCAGCTGCACGCAGGCTTGGGCTGCCATCATTTCCCATTAGTCCACCAACTGGCCTCTTATGAGCACGGCCTCCCTCCAACACGACCATGCTTCCCGCGACCAATGCCACATGTAATTTATTAGTCAAAAGTTATATACAAGCTGGAGGTAAAAAACTGGGTGATGTTGGGATTTCAAAACTACCCAGTCACCTCCGGACCCGCGATTCACAGTGATCAAAGAAAACAAGTTAATAAACCAATAGATTAACCCGTATTTTCTGATCAGAGGCTTCCCGCGTGCGGAGGCCTCCGATCTGGAAAAAATCTACGGATTTACCCGAGGGCTCCGGAGGACCGGACACTTCCGCTCCTGGGCCTCTCCAATTCAAAATGTGCAGGGCCCACGTATCCCAGAGGCGCAGGTGGTTCGCAAGCGCCCCTGGGATCACGTGGGCCATGGGGAGCCAATCAAAGAAGGGAACCTCCCTTCATACACTTGTCAAATATATGAATGGAGCTCACCCCAAAAACAAACATTAAATAATTTTTTTTAAATCACATTTTTAAAATGAGTCGAAATTACAATAAATTTAAATATTTTAAACAAAAATAAAAAAATTTGGAATTTTTTTTTTATTATAAACAGGGCTAAAAATAAAATTAGCTTAGGTATTTTTAAATGATAAAGGAGTGAAAAAAAAATTTTTTTTAAACTTTTTTCCAACTCTTACGCTGGTAAAAGCAAGAATCTTACGCCTGGTAAGACCCAAGGGTTTTCTGCAGGCAGAAGCTCTCCAGAAAGCAGAACTCTCCACCCGCAGAGGCCCTGCTCCAGGGCAGGCGTCCAATCTGTCAAGAGCATTCTTGACAGATCGGAAATGCCGGTTTTCAGCACGTGCGCTGGGCATGTCTGAAACCGGCATTTCCAATGTCCCTACGGGTGTGTACACAGCGCGTACACACCCATAGGGATTGGTATATAAGGCCCAATGAGTAGGAGGATATGCCATGTAACATACAATATATCAGAGTTTCGGATTTGGTGATTGAATAAGTGAAAAGTTGTGTTTTTAATACAAAGTATTATGGGATGTTGGTAGCATTGGAGTTCAAATGATGTGGTTATGTCCACGTTTATTATGAATTGTAAAACCAGCAGCCTTGATTATAAGTTTGATTAGTTATGCACTCAGCATATCTTATTTAAAAAAATAGGCCTAAGTGAAAATACCCCCAGTTGCAGGTGGATAGCAGTCATTTTTGTAATGAAGATAAACACTGCAACCAGGGTTTCACAAACAGCAAATTAACAAATGACCAGATAATCGTTTTTTTGGCGGTGTTGGAACATTGGCCAGGGCACCAGGGTAATTCCTTGCTCCTCTTCAAATTGTACCATGGGATCTTTATAACCAATTGAGCAGGCAGATGGGGTCCTTGGTTTAACTGCACTGAAATGTCACCCTAGACTATTGTCCTCAAGTCTTGCAACATCCTGACTCAAGAGCCAAAGTGCCACCAATTGAGTCAGGGTGACACAGCTACACTATAGGTAACGCATTTAACAAAGACTCAATTCAAAATGCTTTCTTGGTACAGGTTATTAGAAAACTTAGCTCCTCTTGAATATACACTCGGTACTATGGTGCAATTACAAAACCTAGATTCAAGTTTCCAAAATTCTGGAGATTTGAAATGAATGGAAGACAAAGGGGAGGACACACCCAGGGAGGAAAAAGCTATTCAATTACATGAACAGTTCAGTGAAAAGAGGTAAACAGTGATCTAATAATAAGGTTACACATTTTGAATAAAATCCAGGTATCTCTCTTGACAGGAAGAAAAGGTTGAAGGGTTGGCCTTTCCCATCATTGACTCTCAATCTGTCCACTTTACATAGAGCCAGACATGCCTTTTACTAGCCTAAACCAACCCAGTCATCACTCTAGACAGGCATCCTGGCTCCACTGATTTTCAATGTCAAGCACACACAAGCAGCTACTGGGTTCCAAATCCTGGCTGGCAGCAAATATAGAATTATCCAGTGGGTTGTGGAGCTTAAGCTAAAACAGAAATCAGTTATGGGGAAGTCCATCCCGGGAGGTGAATATTGACATGGATGTGCTTGAGTCAGTATATTTTCTGCCCCTCACTGTCAGGAGCTCAACCTTCCCTTAGAAAATACCTCAAATTCACTAAGCACTCAAGTGTTCAATGGCACATCAGCTATTGTGAAATAAGGCTGTATTTTGAAGAGGTGGTGGAAGAGGGGCAAAAGGACGGATAGATAAAAAGATTAATAAAATACTATTTCATTGTCTGTTTCTCAAGGTTATTTTTTTCCTCTATGGTACATTGCAATAATCAGCCAGAATGGGGGGAAACTCAAAATTACAACTATTTAATAAAATGGTTGAAGAATCCTAAATGTTACCTAGTAAAAAGGTTCTATTTATTCCCTTTTTTATGGCCACTAATGAGGCGGAGTTATTTTCCTCAATTTGCAATTGTCAAAGCTTATCTGTGCCCATCTGTCCAGACACAACCAAGATGATTCTTCATCACAGATTATGAAGAAAAATCAGACTTCGTCCTTTACTAAAACAGTCGGAAATCATCTAGTTACAGTACTGCGGAGAATGTTGAAAGCTAGCTCTACAGACAAGTACCAGAACTGTTTATGTCGATGCTACATATTAAAAGTGTCACTTTCACATCCATATAAAATGAAGTTCTAGCTCTCAAACCTTTTACTTATTTCATGACACATAACAGAATAGATTCTCACGTTTAGAAAACCTTCACAAGACACATCCGACCCCTGAAGCATTCGTACTGGATTCACAATATACACAAAGAGCTAACCACACCCACACCATACAGACACACCCACGTACCTGCACAACCACACACAAATACCTATATACACACACAAACACCAATGTTCTAATTTCTTTCGGTCTGTGCAGCCTGTTACAGGGCATTCAAAATTCCACGCATGCGTGGTTTTTTATTTAAAAGCTGGCTCACCAGCTGTGCAGGACTTGCAGAGCGCTGTGTGCCCGCACAGCTGAATGGGAACGCTGAATCACACCTCCTTAGCCATAAACATACATACACACAAAAATATCAACACCCCAATCTCTCTCATATTGCCACACACACACACACACACCTCCAGACACATTCCCCAACCAAGCAACCCCCCTCCCTTCCGTACATCCTCCAACCCCCACACACACACCAACCCAAAAGCCACCCTACAATATAAATGGGGCACTTCAAATGGCTGATGCAGGAAATGCAACTATCACATTGCTGCAATAGGGTAAAGTACAATAAGCTACAACCTGTGCTTAAAGGCCAGAGTTTTTGATGCTGAAACAAGGCATCAAAAGTTGGAAAGTACTCCCATAACCATCATCCCTATCCTTTTTGAAGAGGACTGCAAATCCAGAAATAAAGCACCATTTGATAAACTCTAGAGTTTATCAACTGCTAAATGACACCCTAGGCCGAAGAACCACTTTGTTCCTTAGCCTATAAAGTGTTTCAACAAAATTCATCTAAGTTTTCTAATTTGCTAATGCAGAAAACATTATAAAGCAATACTCCAATATCTTAAATAATCATGAACTAAAATGCATTGTAGTGAACTTATTTACAAATCTACACATTTGACTCCAAAGTGCACAAGCAAATCAAATGCAGCTTTGACCTCCAAATACAATTCATTCTTTTCTATGTCGTGACTCTCTTCAGTCATATTTCAACAAGCTATTCAGAAGGATACAGGAGACTCACACACACAGCATACAACTTGTTAAAATTGATGTTAAAAAATGCTGCTCACTAAACAGTGGACACATTGTTTCACTTGCATGCAGTGAATTCCTTAAAGGTCATAGTCCAACCATTTCCCTTGTGTGCAGAAAGCCAGAACCAGTTGTATATGATGCTAAGCACTGGAGCACAGAAGGCCATCAACTGAATCTCACTTGTTGAATTTCATTTCAAAACTGGTGTGGAAGCACACAAAAAGATGAACCCTTTGATGGCTGCATTAATTGATTAATGCTCGAGGCTCAAAATATCAAGCACCGGCAATATTAAATTACTGAAAACACTATAGTCTGATCCGTAAGAGAGGTGGTTGTAAATCTATAGACTTTTCTTCCAACACTTTGTCTCAATCCTTCGCCTGCCCACTAAGATTCCTTTTATTTTCTCATTTTTCCGAGACCATCCACCGTTTCATCTCCAGGGTTACGTTCAGCCAATCTGGGTTCTTCGAATGCCACTTTTCAGTTAGCTGGTCAGAAGCATGCGGGCAATATTTAAAAAAGGTAAAAGGGAGAGGTGGTGCAGAAAAAAAAAGGGCTTGTTGTACACATTTCCTGCCCCCCGCCCCCTTCCAATTAAGAATGCAGCCAGTGGTACTTCTATAGAATGACAGATCAGAAGTTAGAAGCCAGCTCCTCCAAAGTTCATTGAGTTTACCCAATAATGGCCACTTGGGGGAGGTACTGGCGTGCTACTTGCAAGAATTTACCCCGACAACTCGCCAAAACCACTTAAACAGCACCTCCCAAACCCGTGACCTCTACCACCTATAAAGACGAGGGCTGCAGGTGCGTAAGAACACCTCCAAGTTCCCTTCTAAAGTCACACACCATCCTGACTTGGAAATAGATCGCCGATCTTTCATCAACACTGGGTCAAAATCCTGGCACTCCCTCCCCAACACTGTGCGAGTACCTTCACCCCACCAACTGCAGTGGTTCAAGAAGGCAGCTCACCACCACCTTCTCAAGGACAATTTACGCTGGCCTTGCCAGCAATGGCCACATCCCATGAATGAATAAAAAAAGTACCTACATCATACAGATCAGGAAGGTTCCAGATTTGATCCTGGTCTGTGCGGTGTTAGCTGATCTAAGCAAGGCAACTAACCTCAGTGCCTCTGGATCAGAGAGCATGGGGAAAAAAAGCCAATGACCCTGATGGCAACCCCTGCTGGAAATATATGCACACACACATCAGGGGAGGACAGGAACAGGACCAGCATCAGCACTGAAGCTCTCAATGCAGAATAGTCTGCCAACACACTACACGAATAATGGCCACTTGGGAGAGGTAATGGAGTGCTTCTGACAAGAAATCAATGTCTTTGGGAGAGCAGAATGAAAAATAGAAGAGCATGAGGAAAAGTTTGAAAGTCTGAACCCTTAACCAATCATTGACATCATGAAATGCCAGAAAATTCCACCGTTAGTGAAGATACTTGCCCCGAACAGTCAAGGACCAGTCATTGTACACGAGATGACCAAGAATTCCATCCTGAAACATCTTTGCCTCAGTACTTCTCTCTCTTTGTGACCATGTCTTTGGTCATCTATTTCTGGTACTGGTCAGCGTCTGCCTGCTCTAAGTTGCATGGGACCTGCATTAGTGCTAAAAATGACTCCCAGCCAGAGAGTCCTCGTGGCTCTACATTTGGTAAGCAGACAGTTGCACTAAACCAGTGTTTCAGGATATGTTGGCATTGCTGATCTCTCTCAATGTAGCAAGCAGCAGTTGTTGGGAATACAGACTCCCGTCACAAAAAGGTAGTTTGTGGATTAAATGCAAACAGCTAAATCCATTTAACCCATTAACTGCCTCTGAGCAGTCAACAACTCTGATTCAACTTTGACAAGGCTTTCATCCCACTCTCCTTTCCATTCTCCCCAGGTCTATTAAGAGAATTGTTTTTTTTCCAGTTTCCAAATGCGAGGAAGAATCTGTACCCAAAACATGAACTAGTCTTTTCACTTTTCAGACAGTCATGGACTACTTGGGCATTTTTAGCTAAGTTTTTATGCTATTTACATAGACATACTGTTGCTCAAGAAAAATAAGCTCCGATGGACGGGTCACATCGTCCGCATGCCCGATAAGAAACTCCCAAAACAAGCGCTCTACTCGGAGCTCCAACATGGCAAGAGAGCCCCAGGTGGGCAGAGGAAACGTTTCAAGGACACCCTCAAAGCCTCCTTGACAAAGTGCAACATCTCCACCAACACCTGGGAATCCCTGGCCCAAGACCGCACAAAGTGGAGGAAAAGCATCCAGGAAGGCGCCGAACACCTCGAGTCTCTTCGCCGGGAGCAAGCAGAAGCCAAGCGCAAGCAGCACATAGCAACCCAAGCCACCCACCCACCCCTTCAACCACCATCTGCCCCACCTGTGAAAGAGACTGTAGGTCCCGCATTGGACTCATCATTCACTTGAGAACTCATTTTTAATGTGGAAGCAAGTCATCCTCGGTCCCGAGGGACTGCCTAAGAAAAAGACTGTTGCTCAATGACTCACATTGAAAATAATCTGACAATATATTCTGATGTAGGGGCCAACGAAGACAGCATTTGATTGCATATATCCTCATCTTTTGGGTCACCATCTTTATTTTGCTCACAGCTATGCCACTGAATATGCTGCACAAGTTTACAAAAATAAGTCGATACTGTATTAACACTACATTTATGGCAGAGAGTCAAAAGCGTAATTTAACATTCTGGGTCTGCTGATATTCATAAACCACCAAGCTTCACCTTTGCAGTTGCAAGACAGCACAAGAAACATACGAGTAAATGACTCCCTTGTTCCCACTTTCCAGTTGTCTATAATCCTATGGACACATATGGTAAAGCACAATATATTGATTGGCTATTTACGAGTGTAGGTTTGAAGCAGTAACAAGTTAATGCTCGATTTTATATCTTAAATTTGTTGAAAAATCTGGCTCACTACCTCCTTTCTGTAATAGCTGAAAGTAGAATAGCTTAGGGGTTCTTCACATCAGTCACAAAACAATCCTTGAAGTCTAGATAGAGCAAACTATTTGATAGACGGATATTTTAGTAAAGAAATCCATTAAAGATCAGGATCTGAAGAGTTTATTCGCAATAATTATTTCAGGAAGTTATAATTCTTGCTTTGGTTAACCATCAGAAAGTTGTAGCATAAGCCATAATCTTTATCCTTTGGATAGTATGTAATGCAGGACCACAGAGTCATGGGCAATGTCTGATTCTTCCTTTGTTGCTGGGGCTTGAGCACAGACCCTTTCCACAAAGCACCAGTGTCCTTCCTGTGGCTCCAAGTTGGTTGCTTGATCCAACAAAAAGTCCTGGGTATCGCCAGAGATGCAACGGTCACCTGCTCTACATCAGAGTGCTATCACTGGTGGAAGTGCTGTGCTCCTGCAGTTTTCTGCACATGCATCCATTTAAGAGTGCCACATTCTCAGGAGTCCATTCTCGCAATGCAAACCCAACAAGAGCATGCGATGGGAAGGTCTTGCAGCGCTGGTGGAGGTTAGAGATCGGGAGGGGCGAGACCGGTTTTTTTTTGGGGGGGGGGGGGGTTTAAATACAATGCATGAGAATTGTAAATCTGAGGCACTGAAAGTCCTTGAACCAAATATAGGTCAGAGAGGATGGGGTGATGGGCAAGTGGGACTTTGTACAGGATAGGATACAGGCAGCAGCGTTTGAGGAGAAGTTTATAGAGAGTGGAAGGATGAGAAACCAGTCAGAAGAGAATTGGAATAGTGAAGTCTACCAGTGACAAAGGCATGGATGAGGACTTCAGCAGCAGCACCGAGGTAGAGGCAGAGACGGGGGATGTTAGATGTGGATGTCGGCGGTCTTGAAGAGAATATAGGGTCAGGAGCTTAGATCGGGGTCAAATACAACATCGAGATTACAAACAGACTGATCCAGCTTGAAACATTGACCAGGGAGGGATGGAATCAAGGGCAAGGGTATGGAGTTTGTGGTGCGAGCCAAAGACGATAGCTTTGGCGTTCTGCATGTTTAACTGGAGGAAATTGTGGATATCCAAGACTAGATGTCGGATGAGCAGTCTGACAACACTGAGGTAGTGGAGGTGTTGAGATGGGTGCCAATGGTGTCCACATGGATGCTGACCCCATGACTGCAGATGATGTAGCCAAGGGGCAGGATGATGATGATAAGAGGGTCAAAAATAGATCCTTGGAGGACTTTCAAGTTAACAGTGCAAGGATGGGATGAGAATCCATTGTAAAAGAAGCTCTGGTTAACAGTGGAACCAAGTAAGTGCAGTCCCATCGAACTGTACAACGGAGAAGGATGTACAGTCAAAGGCTGCAGAGAACTCCAGTAGGACATGAAGGAATAGTGCACCAGTCACAGAAAATGTTGTTCATGACTTTGATTAGGACTGCTTGTGTTGTGGGAGGTGTAGAAATCTGATGGAGGGATCAAAACAGGAAGTTGCAGGAGAGATGGGTACAGATCTGGGAGGCAACGTGTTCAGGGACTTTGGAAGGAGATAGGGTAGTCATTCGCAAGGACAAAGGCATCAATGGTGGGTTCTTTCAAGTGGAAGTAATGACTGCAGTTTTGAAAGGGAGGGGGATTGTGCCCTAGGAAAGGGAGCCATTTACAATATCAGCTTGTATGGGGCCAGGAAGGGAAGTTGGATGAAAGACGGGATCAGGAGTAGATCATTCAAGCCTGCTCCGCCATTCAACTAGATCATGGCTGATCTGTACCTCAATTCCAATTACTCGCCTTTGCTCCATATCCTTCAATACCCTTACCTAACAAAAATGTATCAATCTCAGTCTTGGAAAGGTCAACTGACCCCCAGTATCCACAGCCTTTCGGGTTTTGTGGGGGGGGGGAAAAAAAAGTTCCAGATTTCCACTACCCTGGTGTAAAAAGGTGCTTCTTGATTTCATTCCTAAATGGATGGTCAGCAGTTTAGCGGAAATGGTGTCAAGCAAGCAGGTGGTGAGCCTCAAGATGAGATGATCTTAGAGGGACTAGGGGAAGATAGGAATACACTTCAAAGCGTCACTATTTCAGCCCAGTCATTAGCATGAACTGCAGACACAGTTGTATTTTCAGGTTCCGAGTGAGGCACTAGATAGCAGGGGCAGAACAGCACTCGAAGGCTCACCCACACACTAGTCTCGCAAGCTCTCCAATGCTTGCTTAGAGACAGGCCACTGGCCACCCTCATGATTAACAATGCTTCTTTATAAAAAAATTACTGCAAAATTAGATCTGAAGCTTCATTTACAGAGATTTGGAACAGTGCTTCAAATTCAACCTCTCTATTTCAAATGAAACTAAACTATTCACCCATTGGCTTAAAAGGACAAATGGAAGAAAATCCTTTGAAAAACTATTTAAAAAACAAACCTTTAAACGTGAAAAAGATTAGACATCAAAGTATTAGATGCCAGTTTGGCGATGCTCACTTAGCAGAGCAGTCAGTGCATTTTAAGAGTGTCTATTGGCACTACTGCGTCAGCCAATGATTGGGAAGTGGGACAGGACTTATGGCAGGGCTCACAGTAAACAGTGTACTTTACAGCAAATAAAGTCTATTTACTCAGCAAACAGTTTGTTTAACCAGCGCAGCACAGCAAAGTCTACTCATTCTCTATGAACTACAGCAACTAGAACTCGTAACCGAAACTACAGCAATGTTTCCCGATAAAAGCAGGGTGATTTCTCCAGCAAGATGCAGCGAGTGGGCGATAGTTACGTAATACTAATTAGGTACGTAAAATCAATCCTAATCACTTACAGCAGTGCGGTCGCCAGGCGTGATTGACGGGGGAAATTACCCAATCATCTCCATTCTGGCTGGGAATAGTGGTGTCACTATATGCAGCCGTAATTTCAATGGGGGTAAAACTTTTTTACCTGGAATTAGGATTATGCATTTAAGCACTTCTCTTGGATTAAACCAAGGTGGAATTTGAAGATGTGCCGCCCATTGCAAGTCTTTTGCTGAAGTAGCCTTTGATTCTCTGTGAAAGATTCTGCCCACCATCTTGAAACTCCTCTTACTGGGGACTGAAATTAGGAATTAGTGGCAGGTACAGCATATGCATCGACAACCTGTCCTGTAGCTAGGTGAAAGTCACTAGTTCCTAGTGTTAGCTTGGCAGCACTCTTGCCTCCAAGTCAGATGCCTGTGATTTCAACCACCATTCAAGAATTTGAGCACACAATTTAGTCTTACACTTCAACACATTACTGAAGGAGGCGCCTTCTTTCAGTTCAGACATTAAACTGAGGGTCATCTACATGCTCAGGTGGGCATAAGATGCCTTGGCACTATCCAAATAAGAGAGAGATCCCGAATTGTCTTGCCCAACATTCCTCCCTCAACCAACTTCAGCAAAAACTGATTATCTGATCATTCGTTGATTTGATGTTCGTGGGACTTTACTGTGTAAATTGGCTGCCACATTTGCCTGCATAATACTTCAAAAGTAACTCATTGATTGTGAAGTGCTTTGGAACAATGCAAAGATGTGAAAGGTGCTATACAAATGCAAGATCTTTCTTTACGCATGTATGCAACTTGCAACGTCTCTGCACGTGAAGAAAATACTGAAGATAACATCTGTTATTGTTGAATCAAAATGGCACCTTACTGCACTGGTCAAATGGATACAGTTGAGCCTCAAGCAAAAAAAAGTCAAAATTCTGTGGTACAATGTGCTATGTACAAAAGCCTCCAAGCTCATTACCGTCAATTTCCTTTTAAGAAAAGCAAACCTTGACCACCAGACACATTATTTCATCCAACAGGGACGATAATGGATAAATGTTAATGCCAATCAAAGCAAGCCATATCCATCACTAACAGCAGTAACAAAGGGGACACAACATCTACCAGCAGTTCTACAGAAATGTTTTAAACTAATCTCAGCACTCAAAGTAGCACCCTTTTTGGGTAACCAATTGGAAAATATATCCATTTCTATATTCGCCAGTACACATGCCTCCTGCAGTTGAGAGCACGGTGGGTAATCTGGTACATGGTCCTTGCCTATCCATCTACCAAAACGCAAGACAGCAACTCCAGGAATAACTTTCCTCCATTTGGGGAAGCACATTCCTCCACATAACAATGTTTCAGACATTGGCAAATCAGTGATGTGTGAACAATTAACCCAGGTTTCACCACTCCCGAATGACGTGCTGGCAACTCAAATGGAGCATTAACGATCACATTTTTAATTGCATGGAAACACAAGATAAATTAATCTACATTTAAACAATTCGACTTTCCAATCCACACACAATACGACCCCAAGAAATCAATTTTGTTTGAAACCCTTTGCAGTCAAGCATTCAGTGAATTTTCGAAACCAACTGATACTATATTTTTGTTACCCCCATGTTGCACTGCGTACAAGCATCCCCAGTGTATAACAAGCCATATAAATCTGAAGGTCCCAAATTTGGTCCCCAGTCAGCTCTCAGTTCCTCAGCAATTGGGGTGCTACAATTGGCCTCTGTCTCTGGGCTAAGGAAGCAGGAAAAACAGCCAGCCAGAGTTCCTGGTTCCTAACGGCTAGCCTTAGAGTCCTGCTGGTAAGTACACGCATGACCGGAGAACATCACAGCTAAAGAAGATCCTGTCCTCACAGCACACCAACATTCAGGAAGAATGGTCACATTGGTTACATACCTAAATGCTGCCAACAGCCATGGGGCTGTACCTTATTCAGAGTCAACACCTTCAGGTGGTGGTGGGTTTTTTTTGGGGGGGAGAAACAACGGAAAGAGAGGGAGAAGTGAGAAACACCAAAAAGTGATCACCAATTACTTTTTCCTAATTTAGTTGGGTATAGTATCGTGTCTTTTTTTGTAATCTGTTTATGGGATGTGGGCGTCGCTGGCAAAGCCAGCATATATTGCCCATCCCTAATTGCCCTCGAGAAGGTGGTGGTGCGCCGCCGCCTTGAACTGCTGCAGTCCGTGTGGTGAAGTTACTCCCACAGTGCTGTTAGGGAGGGAGTTCCAGGATTTTGACCCAACGATGATGAAGGATCAGCGATATACTTCTAAGTCAGGATGGTGTGCGACTTGGAGAGGGTGGTGTTCCCATGCGTCTGCTGATCTTGTTCTTTTAGGTGGAAAAGGTTGCGTGTTTGGGAGGTGCTGCCGAAGAAGCCTTGGCGAGTTGCTGCAATGCATCTTGTAGATGGTACACACTGCAGCCACGGTACGCCGGTGGTGGAGGGAGTGAATGTTTATGGTGGTAGATGGGGTGCCAATCAAGCGGGCTGCTTTGTCCTGGAGGGTGTCGAGCTTCTTGAGTGCTGTGGGAGCTGCACTCATCCAGGCAAGTGGAGAGTATTCCATCACACTCCTTACTTGCGCCTTGTAGTTGGTGGAAAAGTTGTGGGGAGTCGGGAGGTGAGACACTCGCCACAGAATACCTAGCCTCTGACCTGCTCTTGTTGCCACAGTATTTATGTCCAGTTAAGTTTCTGGTCAATGGTGACACCCCAGGATATTGATGGTGGGGGATTTGGTGATGGTAATGCCGTTGAATGTCATGGGGAGGTGGTTAGGCGGTTAGGCTCTCACTTGTTGGAGATAGTCATTGCCTGGCACTTCTGTGGCGCGAATGTTTCCTGCCACTTATCAGCCCAAGCCTGAACGTCGTCCAGGTCTTGTTGCATGCGGGCATGGACTGCTTCATTATCTGTGGAGTTGTGGAATGGCGCTGAACACTGCAGTCATCAGTGAACATCCCCATTTCTGACCTTATGTTGGAGGGAAGGTCATTAATGAAGCAGCTGAAGATGGTTGGGCCTAGGACACTGCCCTGAGGAACTCCTGCAGCGATGTCCTGGAGCTGTGATGATTGACCTTCAACCACTACAACCATCTTCATTTGTGCTAGGTATGACTCCAGCCAGTGGAGAATTTCCCCCCCCCCCCCCCCCCAATTCCCATTGACTTCAGTTTTACAAGGGCTCCTTCATGCCACACTACATCAAATGTTGCCTTGGTGTCTAGGGCAGTCACTCTCGCCTCACCTCTGGAATTCAGCTCCTTTGTCCATGTTTGGACCAAGGCTGTAATGAGGTCGGGAGCCGAGTGGTCCATGCCTTCTTACTTATCAAACAATAATTCTATTAATTAGTACATGTAGGCTGAAACTGTTAAATGCCACTGAGCTGATAAGTCTTCCAACAGCGATACGTTTTAGCAAAACTAATCATAGAAAAGTCAAGAGGTATTATTAAATTCAGCTACTTGGCTTGCACAGCATACACACACACGTGACAGAATCTCCTCTAATCCTCCTTTGTGACTTTACAGTCACCCAAAGAGTATCAATAACTGTAGCTTGAGTCTAGTCTCCATTATATTTCAGCTAAGTATAATGCACGCCATCCTCCTCCTTAGCCCCTACACAATTACCACACTGTGCAATGCGAAACTGAATACTTTAAGTAAAAGTAACTATGAAGTGTTGAAAGTTTCCTCAGGAAGTTTAAGAATCAGGACTACTGCAGAAGCACCTTGGCATTTCAAGGCTTCAATCAACAGGCACCATTTATAGCTTGGCGATTCATGCCAAACCCTTGTTAACAAGTAACTACAGTTGGAACCTGTCTTATAATTAACTCTGGTTTGTCCCGACAGTTTCACTGCATCAGGAGCAGGCTGATTGAGAAAACAGAGAGGTGCTATCCTGAAACTGCCCAACATCAGTACGGTATGTGCTCCTAAAAAGCTGCCAAACGTCCAACAAGTTTGCCAGCTTCCCCAGAGCACACATGAAGTTCAATGTTCAACACTGCCTTTTTCAAGTTATGAATCTAACCAGAAGTGGTACTCTGCCAGAGACACTGCTCTTCCACAGATTATTTCAGGCAGTCCACAAGTAGGGCAGTTATGGCACTCACTTTAGACTATTAGCTTTGGGTCAACGCTGGTCGTCAGTTTTTCTAAATCGAGTAATATTGAACATATTCCCACTTTTTGTAAAATAAAGTCAACCATGGGATGAACAATGTAGTGACCGCAGTGCTTGTACAACTTTCACCCCCTCCCTCCAACAGTTTACTGGCAGAGAGGTTAAGCAAAGCAGAATGGATGCAAAAAATACCAAAATGCACAGACAAGAGATCTCGAGTTAGACAGTTTACATTAACAGTTCTCCCATTTACCTACAGTTAGAGAAGACTCTCCAGAGTTCTAGGAATAGGAAGCTCATTTGCCTCTCTCAAAGGTTAGAATCTCGGCTTCAATCCTCATTCAGATTTATCAATTTTCTTTGAGTCAGTTTCCACGCGTCTCTGTTGTGCTCAATGTAGTGCATCATGGTAGCAATTAGCTACACTGCAAGCGAGGGAGAAAATTGTCAACATGCAACGTGTTTGCTCAACACCCAGGTCTTCGAATGGCCGACGAAGAGCAGGACTAACCATTGTGGCTATGCTGACAGGAAAGGGGATTTTAAAAAAGACAAGCAGGGAAAGTGCTGGTATTGAACATGCTTGATTTTTTTTTTTTTTTTTGCACAACATCTTCCCAATCCAAGTCGGGACATTGGGTGAGGCAGGATGGAACGTGAGGATGGGGGGGGAAAAAAAAAAGAGAATGAAGGTAGCCCTGATGGTAGTATGAAAACAGAATTAGAAAGGCTTTCAGGAGTTTACAGTGAAAATTTTGATATGCTTTAAATACCAATCTCAACCAATAGAAACACAGGTACCAGAGCTAAAACCCTCAAATCGTTATATGCATGAACCAAGTCTCTTCCTTACCATGTTACTGCACCATCAAAAATCCAAGGATATTTGGGGTTGTTAGGCAGCATTAACTGTCAGTGATGACAAATCTGTGGCTCAGCTAATCAGATTTGTGGTTAGAGAAAGCTACATGCAAATTTCTAATACTGTGCATGGAGTTTGTTATACTTAACCAGCTACTGTATATTTAAATAAAAAACACATCCAACCCTGGTGTTACCATCTAAACACCACATTGCTTCGCCCCGTCATTCAAGGCTGAACGAGCTCTGGCAGGAGGGTACAATTACAGCGTGACAAGTTTACAGAGGCAGTTTCCAATACAAATGCAGATGTTGGACCTTGGAATGGGAAAATACAAAGGACATTAAAATGCGGACTGAATTACATCTGCATGTCCCAGTCCAAATATCCCCTAGCCTTTAGCGCTGCGTCACCTGAAGACTACACTTGGTCTTGATGTGCAACACCATTGCGGATACATGCATGAAAATCGGGAACAACTTAAATCTGTCCCAAACACCACTTTGGACAGTTCAAAATGCACTCTACGATTAAAATGCAGCAGTGTTGTATCCAATAGCAAAACTTAATCAGTCTACAAAAATGGGCAGCAGAAACAAACTTCTCCTCCATAGCTGAATTTTCACCAGGCATTGGTCATCTCCTCACCCTTCAGCAGAACTATGTAAAACAGATCTGATGAACTACAAATAAAATAAACAGAAATTCGCCAATAGACATTAAAAATATTGTCTATACATTGGATTGTCACTGCGGTCGGTTTGCAAAAAGGTCGGTAATTAGATTTCTGAATTTTTCTGTATTACTTATTCTGACATAACACATTATTTCACTTTTAATAGTCTCTTCAAAACTGACAGTGATTTTTTTTTTTTTTTTTTTAATTTTTACCATTCTTAAATTGTGGCTGTCCAGTTTTTATTTTAAATGCATCACTTGATCTTTACAGTTGCATGTATTTTAATGCTTTTCTACCCAGTTTTGCTCAGAGAATGTACTGCATCTATACCTTTTCTCCCATGCTATTCACTTGTGTTTAATGAGATCACATCCATCTTATTTTTGCAACTGAAGGAAGCTTTCCCTTCACCAGCAACTTTACACACAGTCAGCCTTCCACTACTGGGTCTCCATTAGGATGCCAGTTCTAGATTTGCTATTCAGCAGCTGAACCCGTGCCCCCCCTTGCCTTCCCGCTACCAATTACCTTCGAGTAATGCTCTGGATTTAACTTTTCTATATAATTCATCCTATGGAAGTCTATGAAGTCTCCTCTCAATCACCTTGAGAGATCGAGCCCAAACATTCTGCAGTCTTCCCTCATAACTCAATCGTTTATACAGAATGATGTAGAAATTGCAACATGGAAACAAGTAATTCAGTCCAGCTAGTCAGTGTGTGTGTATCCTCCACTTGAGCAGTAGCCCTAATCCCATGTGGCCTTCCTGTTCGCATATATGATGCTAGTGACCAAAATTGGACACAGTACTCAAGGCGAGTGCTAACCAGAACACTATTCAGTTTCACGACATCCTTGAATTTATATCAACCAAGTTAGCAATATTGTTCAGCAAACCAGTTCTGATGGGTATACACCCAAAACGTTAAATTCTCTTTACAGATGCGTCGGAATAAGAGTATGCCATTCAGCCCCTCAAGTCTGTTCCGCCATTCAATTAGATCATGGCTGATCTGTACCTCAAGTCCATTACCTGCCTTTGTTCCGTATCCCTCGATACCCTTACCTAACAAAAATCTCAGTCATTTAGGGGAGCTAGCTCCAGATTTCCACTACCATTTGTGCGAAAAAGTGCTTCCTGATTTCACTCCTAAATGGTCCAAATGTTAAGATGATGCCCCCTTGTGCTGGATTCCTCCACGAAAGGAAATGGTTTATCCACATCTACCCTATTGAAACACGCTGGGAAATTAGTTTCCGACCCCTGCAGGGTATCGAGCAAACCAGGAGACTGGAGCAACTCGTGAGTATTACTCATCCCAGCTATCCCACATCCTACCTTCTATAATTAAAAATGCCCTTCCCTCTCAGGAACGTGTCCAGTTCCCTTTTGAAAGTCTGCAGGGATTCCATACAACATATACTTCAGCAACAGAAAATGCTGAAAACACTCAGCAGGTCTGGCAGCATCGTGGAGAGAGAAACAGAGTTTACGTTTCAGGTTGATGACCCTTCGTCAGAACTGGAAAAAGTTGGAGAAGTAAAAGATTTTTAAGCAAGGGAGAAGGGGAGGAAAGAACAAAGGGAAGGTCTGTGATAGGATGGAAGGCAGGAGAGATTAAAAGACAAAAGGAATGATGGTGCGAGGCAAAAGGAGGTGGTAATGGGACAAGTTAAGAAACAAAAGATGGCTCTAGATGGAGATGTGAAATGACAATGGCAGAATCATTAACAGCTGCCATGTGTGAGAGAAAAGAAAACATTGGGGCCGAGGTTATAGTCTGAAATTGCTGAACCCGATGTGGAGTACAGAAGGCTGTAAGGCGCCTAATCGAAAGATGAGGTGCTGTTCCTCGAGCTTACGTTGAGCTTCATTGGAACAGTGTAGGAGGCAGAGGACAGAGATCAGAGTGGGAGCTGAGCAGAGAATTAAAGTGGCTGGCGAACGGAAGCTCGGGGTCACCCTTACGGACTGAACAGAGGTGTTCCACAAGGCGGTCACCCAATATACTTCAGCAATCTGTTCCAGAGGTCAATGACTTGAAGATAAATACTTCCCAGCATCAAACCCAACTCTATGCTCATGCCCTTAGTTCTCCGATCCTTATCTAGCTCAAATAACCAATCCATGTAGACAGTCTATTCCCATCATTTTAAAAACCCTATTAATATCTCCTGAAACCTTAAGTCTCCCAGTGGAAAACAGTCCCAGTTTCTTCAGCCTATTCTAATAGCTAGAAGATAAGGCATCATTTTGGATGCCCTCCTCTGGTCCTTCTCCAGGGTCTCAAAACTGGACACAATATTCCAAATAGGCCGCACCAACGCCTTTTATAGTATTCCTGGCTTTATATCATACTGTTCTAGCAATACACCCTTACGCCATATTTGCTTTCTTTACGGCCTTGCCACACTGCTCATCTACATTCAACATTTTATCCACATGACCCGAGGTGCCTCTCTCCTGTCCTGCAGCCTTTGGCGGGTATTCCTGCACGGTCTACACGCGCCTGGAATTACCCAGACGCAAATGCATCAGGCTATATTTATTCACACTGAAGGACTTCTGCAATCCATTCAGCATTATACCTCGTGAGGACAGCTATAAGGATTTAAAGTATTTTATTTATTCCTTCAAAAATTATTTATGAAATCAACCTAAAATTCTCTAATGACAAATATTTTAACGCGCCCTGAAGAAAGTCACATATTTGGTTGCAGCTGGGCTTGCCAGATTTTGTCCGGAATTCAGCCAAAAAAAATGAAAATCCAAAAGGACTAACTAAGGCTCACAAAGCTGCATCAACTGCAATTATACAGCTGAATGAACATCAACTGAAACATTTCAGCCATTCTTCACATCACCAAATGGTTTTTATCGAACAAACCGACAGCAAGAAAGGAATACAAGGCTTGAGGTTCATAGGACGTCATCCAAACCCTGAGGTTGGATTACAGTCTTGAATCATTCCTTTCTATTTATAATTATGCTGCAGATTTCCGCTGAGCACATCGGATCAGTAAATCTTAGTTTTTTGATCGTGGCTCTGGAAGCTGCGGACAAATCTCACGTCAACCGTTTTCTCTTACTTTGCTTTTAAAGAGAGTGTCCTGGCAATTTTATTTTTAAACTTCAGTCAGTAATAGAGGAGAAACATCAACCACAACAATTTTTGAAGAGGCAGGAACTGTCGGTCAAGGTGAGCATCAGCATGCTTTTCAAGCATAGCGAGACATTACAGCCAAGGCCAATCACACTCTTATCCAACAACTAAGCACATGCGATTTCCATTGGGGGTTACAAGTGAAATCCTGGCTGATTTTTCATCCCTCAACGCGATGAGTCAAAACTAACATAGCAGTCCTACAGGAGTGAAAGGACAACATTGACACTTACTCCATCACCTAAGCTACTATTTTTAAACTAGAAAAAAAAAAGCACATCCGCTACCATTGGCAGTGATTTCCCGTCTTACTGACATGACGAAAGTAAATGATGTACGGATTACAATGATCCCAATTACTGTAATCCATGTTGGTTCACAGAGATGGCAGTTAGTTGGGTGGAGATCGGAATCACGCCGCAATGCCACACATCTCTAAGCACCCCCAGTTAGACACGCTTGATTCAAAGTGGTTTCAGGCACACCATTTGGGTACTTCCTCTCAACTGTGGATTTCATTTCCAATTAAAGCCAAAGTATCACATGAAAGAACCCAGTACTCCAAGCTTAAGTAGGACATTACATTCGAGTTAATGGAGATAGCTTCCCCAATAGCACAGTTTGTCAAATCAGCATACAACAGTTTTACAGTCCAAAAGTTTACAAGGTTTAACTCCCAGACTGTGCTGCTGTTGCTGATTTAGTTGATGTCAACTGAGGAAGCAGTCAGGGCACAGCAACTGGCTTCATCGCCCTAAGCTGGCAAAGAAAAATCAGCCAAGAATCCTGCTCCTAATATCTACCCAGCATCACCTGTTGGAAAGTACGCGCGCAATTTGGGGGTGGATAGGATCGGCTATAAATGACCTGTAGTTGAACAGCTTGCCAACAATCTACACTTGCACAAAGACTGGTCACCTCTACAAGGTACATGTGGCACATTAGCCACAGGAGTGGTTCTTCAGAAGGAGCAGGACGATTGGTAATGGGTTTCCCAGTTTATTTTGCTTGCAGCCTTAAAATGAATTGAACCCTCAGCTCCTTAAAGCCCCCTCCAATAAAAACATGTTTGCAGTTATAACTTCATACAATTACCAACTCCAATATCAACAGACAGCAGTCTATCACTGTAATCATCTCAATCTGGGCTCTGGCACCCAAGGAGGTGCCAAGTAGTGGTGAAGTGCTTCTTCACAGAGGGGGAGGAAAAGCTGAACAAAGTTTCTCTACTATAATAGCAAAATACTGCGGATGCTGGAAATCTGAAATAACAACAGAAAATGCTGGAAATACTCAGCAGGCCAGGCAACATCCGTGGAGAGAGAAAGAGAGTTAACGTTTCAGGTCTGGGACCCTTCATCAGAACTGGAAATTTCCAGCTTTTTCCAATTCTGATGAAGGGTCCCAGACCTGAAACGTTGACTCTCTTTCTCTCTCCACAGATGCTGCCTGGCCTGCTGAGTGTTTCCAGCATTTTCTGTTGTTATTTTAAAGTTTCTCTACTGATTAAGATCCAAGAGCAGTCAACTATCGTCTTGGCTAGGCATGATTCATGGCACAGCAGGATCCAGGAAGGAAGAGAAACAGAATGAGATAGTACAAGGCAGAAATGAGGTAGGAACCCAAAGAGTCATTCAACAACTCTGCTGTTTCATGCAGTAATGCCCAATGTGGGCCAAAAGGATAAATCCCTGGTATGACCAGCTGATCTCACTCAGATTGGCGAGAGCGCGCGCACGCGGTGTGGGGCGGGGGGGGGGGGGCGGAAAGAGGGGCAAAGGAAGTAAAAAGTATAAAGTCAACTATGCTTTTCACGCCGATAGTCCAATTACCCCTTCTGGAGATATACATGTGTTAAAGACAGGATCAAGGTTGGTTGTGTTGACCCCACAATCAAATAACACCACATGCCAAATGGCCACTTTCGAGAGCAAACAAATGCTCCCACAACCTTTCATGGATAAAGTCACTGCTCTGTGTAGTACCAATCCATACAGACCAGATATCCTAGGTTCCATTCCCAGACTGTTTGAAGTTAGCTGATCTCAGCCGGGGCAGCAATTGCAGCACTAAAAGTGACCACAGGGAACCTGCTCCTGACCCCGCTCTCTAGTGACCGATTTCTGCACCTTCAGAAGAGCAAAGAACATTAACAAAAAAAAACAAGCAATGAGATTTACTCCTTCGATGCAGAGGCTCTTTAATCTCCGTCCCTTGTACTTTTTCCTCAAACTCAACATGCAGATTGCAAGCATTCAAATATAATACAAGGAGGTACATAGAGTTGGAGGTTATTGGTACCCAAGGTTGGCGCCTTAGAAAGTAAAATGGAACAGGAATAAAAAGGAATATTGGAAGACCATCTTTTCCACCAGAGGGATGGAAACAATCTAATTTCAACAGAGTACAATCTCAAGATGTTCAGGAAAAGAACAGCAACTAAGTTTTCAGAAAGACAGTTGCATTTATATAGCGCCTTTCATGACCTCAGGATGTCCCAGCTTTACAGCCAATGAACTACTTTTTGAAGTGTAGTCACTGTTGTAATGTAGGAAACACGGCAGCCAATTTGCGCACAGCAAACTCCCACAAACAGCAATGTGATAACGACCAGATGATCTGTTTTATGGACGTTGGTTGCAGAATAAATATTGGCCAGGACATCAGGGAGAACTCCCCTGCTCTTATTCGAAATAATGCCATGGGAATCTTTTACGTCCATTTGAGAGGGTAGACGGGGCGTCGGTTTAATGTCTCATCCAAAAGGACAACACCTCCGATGCTCAGTATCAGCAGCAACCTTAGCAGTACAGTCTGCAAGCAAGCAACCACTAAATTTTGCAGTAAACACTACACTTCAAATTTTGTTGCTTCATTTTTTACCCCTCCGCCTTGCTATAAAAGGAGTGGGCGACAGCTTTTGCCCAGGTCCAGGCCAATGCAACTTCAGAGCAGGGTTTGGAGAGAGAAACAAAAGCCCCCAACAATTGAAGCAGCCTCACCATTCCCTCCTCCCAGCAGAAGCAGCGCCCGGCTTCAAAGCTGCAATTTTCTCTTAGAAGAATAAAGTTAGTGAACTCTAAACGTAATCATAGGTGTCAACTCACAATTTACCAATCTAGGGCCCAGCACTCCAGCAGAACCAACACACCGCAGCACAATTGGTGTTACAATGAAGAGTTGGACTATAATCACTGATCTGCAATGCACCCGTGCAAATGCAACCAAGAGTGACAACTAAAAAGGCAAGTCTGCAACCCTACTAAACCCTCCAGCCTAATATTTTGATGAAAGGAGCTCAATGAGATGGTCTTTCCCAATTACCCAGCAAACAGATCATACAGGTCAGACCAAGACCACTGTGAGGAATCAGATTGCAATGCAAGTCTCATTCTGTTGACAAGGTTACATTGCAGAGTGACTGACCCCACCACCATGTTATATTTTAATCTATCGCAAAAATGGACATATGTAGCACTCCAAGGCTCAATGGTCATAAAATTCCTGGTGCAAGCAATAGGCCAGATTTTACGGTATATACACAGTGGATCCAGGAGGGATTGGAGGCCGAGATTCACGTACAATTTATGCCGCTGGTGGGAGAATCAGAGGTGACCATCAAGTCATCAAGCTAATACAATTGCAACAAACAACAATGTTTTGCAGGGCAAAAACTGACACCATATGTCATAACTAGTTCAAACAAACAATGGAGCAAGTTTAGGTCAAACTAATTTCAATCACGTGCTACCAGGGCCAGGACTAGTTTATCAGATTTCTATTCAAAAAAAAGGTTGCAACACCACCGCAGTTAATGGCATGTACTGAACTCAAAGCAAACATGTGCCAAGCTCCAAGCAGGATTCACTTGGATCTATCCTTGGCCCCCTCCCATTTCTCATCTACATGCTGCCCCTCGGCAACGTCATCCAAAGACACATCAGGTCCCACGTGTACGCTGATGACACTCGGCTCTACCTCACCACCACCTCTTTCAACCCCTCCACAGCCCGTTGTCAGACTGCTCGTCAGACACACAGTCCTGGACGAGCTGCAAATTCCTCCAATTAAACATTGAAAAGACCAAAACCATTGTCTTCGGCCCCTGCCATAAACTTTGTTCAGTCATCCATGCCTTTGTTACCTCTAGACTCGACTATTCCAATACTCTCCTGGCCAGCGTCCAATTTTCCCAACCTTCCATAAACTTGAGGTCATCTAAAACTCTGATGCCCACATCCTAACTCGCACCAAGTCCCGTTTACCCATCATTTGTGCTCGCTGACCTAAATTGGCTCCTGGTCCACCAACCCCTCGATTATAAAATTCTCATCCTCGTGTTCAAATCCCTCCGTGGCCTCGCCCCTCCCCTTCTCTGTAACCTCCTCCAGCCCTAAAACACTGAACTCTGCATTTCTCACAACTCTGGCCTCTTTATACATCACCCCCTTCCTTCGCCCCACTATTGGTGGCCGTGCCTTCAGCCGTCTAGGCCCTAAACTTTGGAATTCCCTCCCCAAACCGCTCGACCTTTCTCTCCTCTTTCAAGAGCATCCTTAAAGCCTACCTCTGACCAAACTTTGAGTCATCGGTCTTAATATCTCCTTCCTTGGCACGGTGTCAATTTTTGTCCGATTACGCACCGCTGAACTGCCTTGGGACGCTTTACTATATTAAAAATACAAGTTGCTGTTGAGAATCTACCCAGTGTGGTGCAAAGCGCACAAACCAGCAAGCTCCCAGATTCAAATCCCTGCCTGTGCTAAATTAGCTAATTTCAGATGGGTTGGCAGTTGAGGTACTACAATTAGTCTCAGCACTTCTGCTAATTAGGAGCGGGGGGGGGGGGGGGGGGGGGGTAATTAGCCAGGGTTCCCAATCCTCAAAAATGTGGGGACATCAGATGAGGATAGCTTCAGGCATTGCCTGTGACTGTGTCTTACCCTTTCCCCTCCAAATCAAAGAGTCTGCTGACATGCAGCAGGTTTCACACATGAAAGAAAAATAAAGGTTAGCATTTATAGAGCGCCTTTCACGATCTCAGGACGTCTCGAAGCACTTTACAGCCTATGTAGGAAAAGCGACCGCCAACTTTTTGTGCACAGCAAGGTCCCACACACAGCAATGTGATAACGATCAGATAATCTTAGTGATATTGGTTAAGGAAACTCTGTGCTCTTCTTCCAAATAGTGGCTGTGGGATCTTTTGCGTCCACCCGAGAGCGTGGACGGGGCCTCGGTTTAACGTCTTATCCAAAAGACGATACCCCGCAACCTGTGCAGCACTCCCTCCGTATTGCACTGAAATGTCAGCCTAGATTACGGGCTCCAGTCTCTCGAAACATAGAAGATAGGAGCAGGAGTAGGCCATTCGGCCCTTCGAGCCTGCTCCGCCATTCAATGCGATCATGGCTGATCATCCAAATTCAGTACCCTGTCCCTGCCTTCTACCCATATCCCTTGATCCCTTTAGCCTTAAGAAATATATCCAACTCTTTCTTGAATATACTTAATGAACTGGCCTCCACCGCCCTCTGTGGTAGAGAATTCCACAGGTTCACCACTCTCTGGGTGAAGAAATTCCTCCTCATTTCTGTCCTAAATGGCTTACCCCTTATCCTTAGACTATGACCCCTGGTTCTGGACTCCCCGGCCATCAGAAACATCCTTCCTGCATCTAGTCTGTCCAGACCTGACAGAATTTTATAGGTTTCGATGAGATCCCCTCTCAATCTTCGAGTGGGACTTGATCCCACAACCTTCTGACTCGAGGGGCAAGAGTGGCACCAACTGAGCCAAGATTGACACGAGTACCAACTACTTAGGCGAGTGACTGGAAAGCAACCATAGTCAGCAGAACTATACCTCAGCAAGGAGTTCACACTTTAAGAGGGAAAAAGGAGAAAATTGACAGTGATATTTTCACACTAACAGAATCCCAATGTACCAAAGTCCCACGTACTCATTGTACTGTGAATAAATCTCCTGATCTATGCACCTCCAAGTACAAAAATCCTCAACAAAATACAATTAGCATCGCACAAAGAAATTGTATTTTATACTCAAAAAAATCAGCTGTCGAAAGTAAATTTAAAAGAAACTGAACTGCTAAATGACAATTAAATGGACTGCAACATAAAAATCTGCCAGACTGCTAGTTTTATTTCGGGTTTATACAATTCTGATCCAAACATACACAATCTACATCTAGTTAGCCAATGCAACAGTAACACTTATTAATCAGAATTTCAAACAAATTTTCACTTCTCTAAATTGTGTGTATGCTACATTTGCTCAACAACAACTTGCATTTATACAGCAGATTTAACATAGTAAAACATCCCAAGGCTCTTCACAGGAACGTTATAAGGAAATTAGGACAGGTGATCAAAAGCTTGGTCAAAGAGGCAGATTTTAAGCAGCGTCTTAAAAAGGAGGAGAAAAAGAGGTAGAGGCGGAAAGGTTTAGTGAGGGAATACAAGAGCTTAGGGCCCAGGCAGCTGAAGGCACAGCCACCGATGGTTGAGCGATTAAAATCGAGGCTGCGCAAGAAGCCGGAATTGGAGGGGGCAGAGATCTGAGGGTTGTGGGGCTGGAGGAGATTACAGAGCTATGGAGAGGCGAGGCTCTGGAGGGATTTGAAAACAACCATGAGAATTTTTTTAATTGAGGCACTGCTGGACCAGGAGCCAATGCAGGTCAGCGGGCACGAGGTGATGGGTGAACGGGACTTGGTGAGAGTCAGGATGTGGGCAGTACAGTTTGAGTTGAGTCAGGGGCGGAGTCAGACGATGTTATGGAGGTGGAAGTAGGTAGTCTTGGTGACGGAGCGGATGTGTGGTCAGAAGCTCATTTCAGGGTCAAATATGACATCAAGGTTGCGAACAGTCTGGTTCAGCCTCAGACAGTTGCCAGGGAGAGGGATGGAGTCGGTGGCTAGGGAACGGAGTTTGTGGCAGGGACCAAAAACAATGGCTTCGGTCTTCCCGATATTTAGTTGGAGGAAATTTATGCTGTCAGACAAGCAGTGTTACAAATCAGAGACAGTGGAGGGGTCGAGAGGGGTAGCGGGGAGGTAGAGCTGGGTGCCGTCAGCATACATATGGAACAAGACGTGTTTTCGGAAAATGTCACCAAGGGGCAGCATGTGGAGGAGAAATGGGAGGGGGCCAAGGATAGATCCTTAAGGGACTCACCCTGTACCATAGCAAATACAGTCACCCAAATAATTCAGGTCAGGCATTTTGCAGTGCTTTCAGAATCTCATCAACAGTATCACAGGCTGCATGTTCTAAAATCTAAATTGAATCGGAGCTTCCAAAATGAACGATTTTCACAGATCAACAAAAGCAGTTCAAGATTCAGTTCTTAGGATCAAGTTTCCATTTTTTCCCTTATTAAAAAAAAAACTGCATCAAAAGTGCTTCAAGAACAAGGCAAAGCAAGACGACAGAGGAGACCACAGTCATTGCTCTTGCAGGTGTGCCCCTTCTCCCCTCCCTCACACACGTCAAAGTTGAACTGATGATATGTGGTATGCAACTTGTTCATACATAGCATGGCTTACAAACATACACAGATACTAGGCTGAATAATGGATATTGCAACATTCAATTGCTATCCATTAAGACTCAACTGCCTTTGCATGGAAGAATGAGTCATTATTCGCCTCCTTGACAAAATTAATTTGGGGATGGTCCATGGCCAATGCCACTTGCATAGGTGGATATCCAATTTGGTTCAGCTGATCGCACCAACTTACAAAGCCACTGCCACGTTTAGAATGGTCACTTGGGTATGGAATTGCAACCCAGCAGGAGTCAGCGCAGGAGGGCAGAAGAAAGAGGACCCCCCTAATTGCCCTGCAAGTTAATTGAGACAGTCGGACAATAAGATCCCAGGTTCAATTCCTGCAACAGAGGCAGTGCAATTGACCACAGCGCCACTGGGATGTGGGAAAGACAACCTTTCCGCTCCCACAAAGGAACCCGACATCGCCTGTTGGAAATTGCACAGAATGTGGACACTGGCTAAGAGCAAGCCCAAGCTCAGCAGGGATGCCCTCTGGGTACAATAGCATGTTGACCTATTTGTGGCCACTTGGGTGAGATATTAGAGTGCCTGGCCCTCCATAAAATTATATCCCAGCAAAAAGTTAATCCCTTCAGGAGAGGAGAGAGGAAAATAAAGCAACAAGAGAAAAAAAATCAAATGTCCTAGCTTTTTGTCAGCACGGGCCACAGGGAAAGATATGGAGCAGGAGTCAACCATTGGGCCCCTCGAGTCTGCTCCACCATTCAGTAAGATCTTCTACCTCAGCTCCACTTTCCTGCACTATCCCCATATCCCTCGATTCCCTTAATATTCAAAAATCTATCGATCTCTGTCTTGAATATACTCAACGACTGAGCCTCCACAGCCCTCTGGGGTAGAGAATTCCAAAGATTCACCACCCTCCGAGTGAAGAAATTTCTCCTCATCTCAGTCCTAAATGGCCGACCCCTTATCCTGAGACTGTGACCCCGTGTTCTAGACTCCCCATCCTCCCTGCATCTACCCTGTCAAGCCCTGCAAGACTTTTGTATGTTTCAACGAGATCACCTCTCGTTCTTCTAAACTCCAGAGAATATAGGCCTAGTCTACTCAATCTCTCCTCATGGTATTTGCAACTTGAAATTTATACAAATCTAAGTATTTAAGAATTATCCACCAATGAGTCTACAATATTAATAACTATTACCAATGTCCAGGCCCATCAATTTCAAACAAGACCAACCATCAAGAAACACAAGCCCAAATAGATACAAGTTTCCAAGGACTGCGAGGGTCTCGCAGACCAATTAGGGCCCACCGACTGCAGTTTGGACATCCCTGATCTAATTAGCAGATATCAAGTACAGGAATATGTAGACAAAATCTTAATATTTAGAATCAAATTCTATTCATTTTGGCTAATTAAAGCTTTCACCAAATATAATTACTACTTATTGCCAGGCTTCTTCACAAAAAGGCATGAATTTCCAAAAACTGCTAAGCACAGCCAAAACATTCTAATATTTCCCCCCCCGCCCCCACACCTCCTTCTCACGGCCGATTTTTTTCCCCATTCCCCTCCTTGCTGGGTTACAGTTCCATGGATGCTATACCCCCTCCAATACCTAGTTAAAGAGACCATGATTCATGTGTAAGCCTCGACAGCGGGCGTCAGCACCATGGGGAGCCGAACAGCTGAACCCCATCCTGTCCTCCTCGTTCATTTATCTTTTTGTCGCCTAGGACAGCAACACAGTCTTTCGCATTCCTGAAAAATATTGCAAGTATGTAGTTGAGCTTCTCCGAATTTCTCGCTCACCTTCCCAACTGTCTGCCTGCACCATACATTCTTCCAAAAATCAGATGAGTGGCTAAAGTCCAACATACTCCCAGGCCTCTGCTTAAGCCACTTTCTAGGGAACCAGAAGATGACTTGCTCTTCCAATTTTCTCGCTGTCCCTCCCTCCAAACAGAGAACCAGCTGGCTTTCAGTCAATTTCTCCCTACGATAGCATAACGGAGATCAAGAACTCAATGTGGGGAAAATCACAGGAGGAGCCTCCAACACACTGCATCAGCCACCTGCATTTTCAGTTATAATACATGCCTGCAGTTGTGCGCAACTGTAAAATCTAACATTAAGATTTGAACCAGTTGCAAATTAGAATTTTCACGCTTGGTGGGGGGGTGGGGAGGGGGCTAGAGAGAGAATTGGAGTTTGTTAACCACAATTAAGTCTCTCCTGACACATGGAACCAGAGGGGGAAAAAAGATGACTGTACAGTTAAGACTGCAGTTGTGAACACAATTACAGCAAGAAATTATTTGCCGTACAGTAATAGGCGCTGAACACTTGCAGTAACTTCTATACATAACATTTATTCTATCTACTGCAGTATGGCATCAGTAATACAACTAGGAGGAAATACCTTTTCTTGCAATAAAATGAAGGAAATGGTGGGGAAAACAATTAAGTTCTGCATTAGTACCAAGGGTGATTTGAATAAAATGGAGCGTGGCATTTCTGTTTTCTATCTCAACTACTTCAGAATTAACCCACTTTAGTTTTGGGAAGTCCCGCTGGATTTGCCAGCTCTGTTTCTGCCCGGCATCTCAAGGAGAATACAGGTGGGTGGTTTTATACGACTTCCAAAAAGCGAATCAAATAAGAGCACCATAAAAATGTTTGTGGGTTCAAATCCCACTACAGAGACTTGAGCACAAAAATCTAGGCTCACACTCCAATGCAGTGCAGAGGGAGCGCTGCACTGTCAGAGGTGCCTTCTTTTGGATGAGACATTAAACCGAGGCCCCGTCTGCCCTCTCAGGTGGACATAAAAGATCCCGAAGAGCAGGAGAGTTATCCCCGGTGTCCTGTCCAATATTTAACCCTCAATCAACATCACAAACAGATTCTCTGGTCATTATCACACTGCTGTTTTGGGAGTTTGCTGTGCACAAATTGGCTGCCGCGTTTCCTACATTACAACAGTGACTACACTTCAAAAGTACTTCACTGGCTGTAAAGTGCTTTGGGACGTCCAGAGGTCACGAAAAGTGCGATAGAAATGCTAATCTTTCCTTTTCTACTGATCTTGCACTCACATTAAGATGTACAGTATCTACTTTTTTTTGTAAAAATGAACAGGAGAATGTGGCCCATAGTTATTATTTTATCTTTTGCTGATTGGTACTTCATTTGCTTTGTGCACTCTACTTGCTATCCATCAGCTTTTGAAATTGTCCGAGTAGGTAGTATCCAAACTTGCTGCATTTTGTGAGAATTAGGAAAAAAAAGTTACCATCCCATCCCTCATTGAGGCAGACTTATACTAAGGTACAGTTTCATGGTTGCCCACTGTTTTCCAGCACCTCATCCCATGTGGCCATTCTTCATGTATGAATCCAAACAGTGGGATCATAGCCGAGCCAGATCCTGCCCTAATCTGAAGTTCACACACGTGTATTTCCAGCAAGCGTCAGTAGATAGCAATCAGAAATGGGAACCCTGTTACTTCCCCCTTAGCTCTCTTCCTCGCCACACCACCCCCCTCGCCCCCACCTTCATTAGTCCAGAAGTACTGAGGCCCAGGTATTGCACCCTTATTCCCCTCTCAAATCTGCTGACTCAATACAAACCAGATACCTTCCTGGTATTTATGGTTCAGTTTCAAACTGAGCAGTGCAAATATCAACAGACCCACTGGAGAAGTGAATTGTCATTACTCGTAACATATTACCAAAAAGGTTCGCGATCGGCAACCCCGTGATTTTTCAGTAACTGCAAAGAAATGCAACTCATTTGAGCCACTAAATTCAGCAAAGCATTTACATCATGTATGGTCCAATATCCACTGCAAACCTCCACTACAAAAATTATTTTAACTGTGTACATTTTAAGGATAAGATTTTAAACGCAGGCAGCATGCTGTTAATGTGTTACACAAACTTAATGATTCCTTGCTACGGTACTGCTCTATTAGCACCAGGTGCTGTCCAATACCACGCCCAATTGGCCATGCGCACAAGAGCCAAAACAGCTAATATTGGCCAGCTGGTCAACCTTGGGGCCATCACAGTCCTGTAACTGCAGGACTTCATCTTTCTATTAGGAATAAATATTTTCATGTTGTACATAATGCAGTCGGGGAACCTTCAATACACAACTGATTGAAGCTGTAAAATAAATCTCCATTATTTTTAAAGACATAAAATGTCGAGTTGTTTTAAAAATTACATCATAAATCCCATCATTTTTACAAAACTTCTGGTGTCAAAACAGCACATCAGCTAATGCAACTCCAGGTAGATTCTTCATAAAAGAAATTGAAATGTTATTACTAGTACGGTAGCAAAATGAAAATCACAGCGCATATCTTGGTAAAATGAATGAATTTCTGAAACACTAACGGTTGATACAATTGCCACAAAGGTACCAGATTCAATCGCCGATCACAGTTGGGAGGAAGGGGTGAAAGAAAACAAGGAAAAGAAAGAAAACTGGCCTCCACAATCCCAATCTGGGGAAGGAACGAATCAGACAGGTTTCCACTCATGACAGCTGCAATCATTTGTCAGCAGGATATTGCCAGTTATGATGCCCTTCCACAGCAAACAGGCCTGATGACACTCAAAAAGGAAAGAACTTGCATTTATAAAGCATCTTTCACGACTTCAGGACATCCCAAAACATTTCACACCCAATTCAGTACTTTTTGAAGTGTAGTCGCTATTATGTCGAAAAAAATTGCAACCAATTTCCACACCAGAAAAATCCCACAAACAGCAATACGATAAATGACCAATTAATTTGTTTTAGTGATGTTGGTGGAGGGCTGCGTTGGCCAGGACACCGGCAGAACTCCCCTGTTCTTCTTCATAATAGTGCTATGGGATCCTTCACATCCAGCCGAGGGGGAAAGACAAGGCCTCATTTTAACGTCTCATCCGAAAGACAGCCACTCCCAACAGTGCATCCCTCCCTCAGTACTGCCTTGGACTGTCAGCCTAGATTGTGTGCTCACCTTTCTGGAGTGGGGCTTGAACCCACGACCTTCTGACTCAAGGGGCAATAATACCACCACTGAGCCAAGACGGCTACGATACATGAAAAATGACCAATCGGGCAAGCTCCAGCAGTGCCACCAGTCCTGTATATCAAGAAGGGTGGCAGAGAAAAAATTAAATAAACCAGTTCTTCAAAAATGACAGTGTTGATGGTTTACATCAAAAACGACTGCAACATACAGGCTTGTAATTGGTACTGTCACAGAGCAAAGTCTTTTCTCCAACTCATGATTCTATAACTTACTTCCCCAGTTTCTTTTTCATAATTACCAACAGGTTTATAAATTATTCTCCAGACTACAATAATATTCGATTACTCAAAAAAAGTCCATCAAATTTTACACAACAGCTATGTAATGACCCAACATTAGACATAATAAATATTACTAGTGAGCAACCATAACCCACTTGCGACTTTTTCTGGTCTGCCTCGCTTATGCAGATCCTCTATTCCATATGCTTACAACAGCAAACAAATCATCACCTCTCACGATAGAATGGTTCCATTTATTATGACTGTACAATTTCCTGCAATGAAAATCCAAGTCTAAAATTAAATATGCCGCAACTTTTTGAAATATCAACCATTTCCACCAATTCGCGCCATCTGATGTACAGACTCTTGCTAGACAAGTTACATTAAATATTGAATTTTACAAATGTAAAGAGATTTGTTTTGCAGAGTGAGTTGTTTTTTTTAATTAAGGTTTTATAAAAGTAGAATTTCAAAACAAAAACTTTACCAGAAAAAAAAACATATTCAAGTTGTACATGTCTGTATTTACTGATAAATGTTCTTGAATCATGCATGGAGCAAATACTGTTTAAAAAGAAAATCTTTTATCAGCATTTTTAAGCATAGTTTCCTGAGACTGACCTGCTCAAGAGATTTCAAATGACAGAATGAGAATACGGTCAGCCTTGGGAATGGTTCAGTGAGTTGCTGAGCTATACAGACCAAGGGGGTCTTCAATTCAAGCTCTGGTCTGTGCCAAATAAGATGAGCACAGCTGGTTAAAAGTACAATTGACCTTGGCACCCTAGCCTTCAGGGGGTGGGGGGCTAGGGAGATGAGTGGAAATCAGCCAGGCTTCCCGCTCCTGACCACTATCCAACAAACCTCTGCTAGAAGTCTGCACGGAGCGAAGACAGGATTGGGCTTAGCTGCAATGCCTCACGGGTCAAATAACCTGGCCACGTTTAAAGTCAAACCTCACCCATGAAGAATGGCCAGTTGGACAAGGTGCTTGTACCCTAACAAATGAGTCAATGCCTTCAGACAGAATATTTGCAAGAAAAAAAAACTTTGATTTCCATTTCACAACTTTCTGCCTAATTTTTTTTATTTTTAATAAATGAATCAAAACAGAAGGTACTGTACTGCTGTAGAACTGACCTCCATTTATAATAATATACTGGCCTTAAGACAATCAGCCGGTTCCTCATCCCACCAAAAATACACCGGAACAATGTAATGCTATTTCCTCTAATATGCATCATATTTTAAATCGTAGAAGCTGCTGCTAGGTCACGTAACATGCAAACTCAAAACCTAATTTTTCTTAAACTTTGATCTGTAAAATATTCAATCCGCAGTTCGCGCGTATTGTTAAAAATTATAGGGGAAAAAAAAACAGCAAATTGCTCCATTTATGTCTGCCCCCAACACAGTATGTCCATTTTTCTGATAACAAAAAGCCTTGGCCTGGAGCTTCCGCTAGGTTGGGCTGGTTTTTTCGGCACAATTTGCCCGAAATTGGTAAAACCCGCACCAAAAGATTGCGGAATTTTAAGCACAAATTACCACGCTCTTTTGCATTAAGTTAAAAATCATGCTAGAATCTGGCCCCGTCACAAAACTGGCCACTCCCCGAGATTGGATTAAATCAGCATTGCGAGTTTCCGCTAATTATGCCCATTTGTAGGCCTTCAAGGAGGCTCTAAAAGTTAAGCTTTTTTGGTGCAAGGACACCAATAGGAACACTAAGTTTCTGAATATAAATTTTGTTTTAATTTTCTCTTCTCTCTTAGGCAGTCCCTCGGAACCGAGGATGACTTGCTTCCACATTAAAAATGAGTTTGCAAGTGACTGATGAGTCCAATGCGGGACCTACAGTCTCGGTCACAGGTGGGCAGACGGTGGTTGAAGGGGCGGGTGGGTGGGTGCTTGGGATGACGTGCGCTCCTTGCGCTTGCTCCCGGCGAAGAGACTAGAGGTGTTCGGCGCCTCACTTTGTGCGGTCTTGGGCCAGGGATTCCCAGGTGTTGGTGGGGATGTTACACTTTTTCCAAGGAGGCTTTGAGGGTGTCCTTGAAGCGTTTCCTCTGCCCACCTGGGGCTCTCTTGCCATGCCGGAGCTCCAAGTAGAGCGCTTGTTTTGGGAGTCTCGTAACTTAATTTACTAAGAAACTGACTACAGTACGAGTTTGGCGACATGCAAATTAATTTGAGCAGAAACTTGAGAAAAGAAACACTTCTCAAAACTAGCGCAATTTTGGTCCCATTTTGCGCCCGGGTCGCCGATTGCACCCGAAGCAGAAACTCTACCCCCTTAGGTTTGACAACATATTCAGATGCCCCTAGTCAATAGCTTTCTAGTTAGGAATGCCTAACTCCACTTTAAAATGTTGAATAACTTCAATGTGTTTATGCAAGCGTTTCCCCAAAATCTTCAATTGTCAACGAAATCAGCCAAACGCGAAAGGGGGTGGGAAATCAACATCGTCTTAACTGCATGATGAAACAAGGATTGCAAACATCTGATGCATCGCTTCCAAAATGAATAAATGCCCTACATCACCTCTGCTAAAAAGCAAAAAAGTTACATTAATAACTGTACTGGTCGGGGTAGAAAAGTGCAAATTAAAAGCAAAACACACAAGTTTAAAATCCAGTGGACGGTTTGATAAACACACAGGGAGTGTCGCCCAAATGCTGAGAAATAGAAGGGGAGGACTGGAAGGGAACCGTACAGTTTGTGGGTGTGTGGGGTGGGGGGAATTTTCTTTTACATAAAACAAGAGAGATTAAGATCCATGGGGAGGGGAGCGGATTTTACTACAGGCCCCGGCTCCTGCTGTCTAGGTTACCAGGGTCCCTGGGCTTGGGACGGGACCCAACCCTTCACACACACACACACACACACAGAGAAAGAGGATAGAGGGCCAGGCCTCGACTGACTGGCTCCACAGAAAGCCACCCAACCCCCCCAGAAAGCAGAAACACAAACGGTGACACCAATTTACCTCAAGAGAGAGAGAGGGGAGGGGGGGAACAAACAGTCAACCGCGCTCACTGCTAAAAGAAAAAGCAAGAAACACAGAAACCGTTAACCCCCACCACACCACTTATTGTTTTTTTTTACCTGCTCGTCGAAACGCGTTATGACGGCTTGAACCCATTCCACCGGCTTATGAGCCGCCATGCTCGGCTGTCCCCCCCTCCCCCGCCACCTCCTCCCCCTCCCCCCCTCTCTCCTCAGAAAAAGGTGAAACCGTTGATTTGCTGTTGTGGAGGGGGGGTGGTATTTTTGTAGTTGTTGTTAAATCCCTCCCGGTTGTGTGCTGGGTTGGTTTTTTTTTGTTGTTGTTGATGATGAGGAGGAGGAGGGGTGTGGGGTTTTTTTCCCCCCTTCTCTCTCTTTTTCTCCGCCGCTTTTTTCTTTCCACACCACCACCCCCCCACACACACTCTTTCAGCGTCTCCACATTCACCAGGGCACGGCGGCCATGACACCAGCCGGAAGTCGGGATTTTTTTTTCTCTCTCTGGCTCTCCGCTGGCTCCCATGTAAGTGACGCATGCGCACTTCCTTCCACTCGCCCTCCCCCCTTTCCTCCGCGCCCGCCGTTCATTAAGAAAAGCACGGGCGGTTACGTCATGGCCCGCCCAGACACCGCCCCCTTTTCCCTCCCCTCACAAAAAACCAGCGATATTCCACGCGCACGCGCACAAGTTCTCGGAAGCTTTTTTTTCAATGGGGCGAGAGAGAGTGAGAGGGAAATGCTGGCATGCAATAACAAAAGAAATAAGCTGTCAATTTGCAGCAATTGCGTTCTGTTTGTAGCCTGTGTAATTTTAATATGATAGCAACCCCCCTGTTTCCTCGCCCCCCAAATTAAAGATTTCACCCCAAACTACCTATTTACATTGAAAGTCATCCAGATTGGCAACACGAACACCACTGTGGAATGATGGATTTTAATTCTATATTTTTCCTGGCTTCTATTTAATTTTGCATTAAAAAATGATATGATCAAGGAAATTGAAACTAAAATAGAAAATGTTCAGTGTCTGTCTCTCAGCATCTGTAAAAAGAAAAAAAGATAGATTAACATTTCGGATATAGACCCTTTGTCATAACTGGAAGCCAGGAGACAACTCCTTTATAGGACTGAATGAATAAAACAGTTCCCGAAACCTTGTTCTTTTTTGTTCTATAAAAGGGCCCGCTTAACTCCCAGATTCCAGTTCTGACAAAGAGTCCACACTCTCAAACGTTAATCTTTACACATTTACAAATACTGTTTTTATTTTAGTTTGCAGCATTTGAATTTGTTTCTCTTTTGGTCTATAAATTATCAGGAATATAACACGGAAGGAAAAACCTCAAACCCGCGTTAAAAAAAAACATAGCAGTGTTGGTGCTGCCAGATCTGGATGACTTTTAATGGAAATAGGTCGATTGGGGGAAATCTTTAATTTGGGGGCGAGGAAACGGGGTAACTATCATATTCACGCTGTTGAACGCCAGCACAACTGGATATAAAGATCTGGTTTCCATATTAATCCGAGAAGCAGCCGAATTCTGTACGGGCACATCATTGTTTTACGTTTGTCTGCTGATATGCATTGTAATATATAACATAATAATAAAAATACAATACGATCTGAGAACGAGTATGAGAGGACCGAAGAGACATCTCTTTGTGTCCAAGTATCTGTTGATAAAAAGCAAAAAGGATCTTCTTCACACTGCAAGATTAAAAAAATACGCTTTGTAAGGCAAGGTGTTGATTTGTGTTGTATAGTTGCATGTATAAGGTTGCGTATGCTTTTCTCTCCTGTATCTCTCAATCACGAGAAACAATTGGGATGACTTTGTTCTCATTTCATCTGACACCAATTGACCCTACACCTTATCTGTAAATGCCAGAAAGCTGAGCGAGATGAGAGTAAAAGATTTGTTGAGTGAAAATGCGGTCGGGGCGGGAGAATGATCTGGCTATTCTCCTGAAGTAAAAATTCTGGGTGCTGTACCCCTAACTAGGGGTGTGAAAATCCACAAGTGAGAAGATGGCGCTGCCTTTTGGAAAATACACGCTACAAACATTTCTCAGCCGGAATTGCTAAAATCTGGATACAACTGCTACAAATCTGGATACTGGCGGGATGGAAAATCGGTGGGCGAGTGATTCGGGATTCTTCCTCTTACCTGCAGACCAGAGGCCTCAGAGAAGGGACCCGCCCACTGGCCCCAGAGAATGATGCGCAATGTGAAAGGGGGGAAAGTGAAGAGGGGGACAAAAATAACACGACATAGGCAGCAAGGGCATCCCACCAGCAAAGCGTACGGATACAGTAGGACCGAGCTTTGTCCCTTATCATTCTCTATATGCAGTAAGTTACTAAATCAGCCATGCATTCCAGAGGAGTCAATGAACATTAAAACGAGGGGGGGAGGGGAAATCAGAGGGCAATTCAAGCTGCGTCACTCTTGTGGATCTCCTGGTTCATGACCAGCATTGCTAAGGGCCTATGTCCTGCCCACTGAGAGACAGGGAATGATGCAATAGAGGGAGAAAGTACATTTTAAAAACCGGAAGTATCTTCAAGTACAAGAACGAATTGAAGCAGGTATTTCTTGTCCTCATTCTATCCCCACGTTTGTTTAACTTAACCACTTCCTACTCCTGCCTCTAGCAATAGAGTAATGGATTCCCACTCAGCATGAGTCTTGTGTTCGGAAAAGCAGAAATGCAACAGGGAGACCTGTCACGCACTGCAAGGTAACCCTGTTGGCTCTACCCTATTGTACCGGGCAGCGGGAATGGCAGATTGCCCTGACCCCCCCTCCCCCCCCCCAGCTGTAATTGGGTTTTTTTGGGGTTCAAATAAAAGAGGACCCCCCCCCCCAGCTGAAGGAGTACAACAACGAAATGGAAACCAACTAAAATAAGGGGAGGGTGAAATAACAACTCATAAATAAAAACTGTTCACTCGGCCAGATGTCAATCAGGATTAGGATTACTCAGCAATACAGTACCCGAATGATCTTTAATTGTCTTTTTAAAAAATACTCTGCTTTTGTCAGAGTCGACTTCAGGCGCACTTTGTGTTGTTAACCGTGGCTTTCTTTTTCCGCTCTCTAAAACTTTTCTAAATATTGGTGTTAAAACTTGTAAACGGGATTTACGAGTTGAATAGCAATTCAGTTGAGGGGTCCCACTCAAAATGTTATCCTTTCTTTGTCATTCCGATGATGTACGCTTATAGCATTTTCTATGTTTGTGCACAATTTTTGTAATTTACACAGTAGTGTAAAATTCTGCACAGTATCACAGTTCTGATATGAGCAAATCTGTAATAATGGTCTGATAAAATGCAAGTTGTCACCAAGCTCGGTCTCGCTCCTTCCATTGTCAGTAACAGTCCTGTCAGATGCATATGTTTATAAATTGTATTCTTGCGTATTCTCATTGATTGCACATAACAGGATTTCACGCTGTGCTCGGTGTGTGCTTGTTCTCTGAGGCCGATACCTGCTTCCCGAATTCAATCCTTTGACGTGATTTACGAATTTGGTTGGACGGGGTCACAAATTAAATAACAGCCACTAATGAACTCCATGCGCATTTTATCTCAGACAGGAGATAGCCAATGCTGCATAATCTCCCATAAGAGGGATTCCGGCTCACAGCAACAGCATATATATATATATAAAATGCTGGAAATAGGCAGTAACATCTATAAGGAAAAAGATAGGTTAATGTTTCGTGTGTAGATTCTTCATCACAGAACTGGTATTTCATTTTGTACAGCAAAGAAATCTTTGTGTTGTCATTTCAGCAAGACACATAACCCTGCCAACACTCTTCAAATAGTCATGCATACAACAGTTGCTAATAATGATTTATTTTACTTTATGCTTCTTCCCTGGGTCGGGCGGGAAGAACAGGATCAACCCCTTGGCCAGGTCTGCTCCGCTTCGCACTTTATATTGATTAAACCCTTTGAAGCCTCTTCCTTCTTTTTACCCACGCCTTGGCCCACCCATTCCCTGCACATAAATACGATTTGCGATGTTTTAAAAGGCACGATTTTCATTTTAAAATGTGTTGCAAACCTTTACAACTACGTGTCATAATTGCACAAATTGTGTTGAAATGCAGTACTTGTGCGTGACATCATCAGAATGAGAAAGACGCCCAATCCGTCTAAATAAATCATATTTGCATTTATTTAACACCTTAGCACAGCAAGGTCTTATTCAATCTCTTAAAGGGCTTGGTGCAATGAATTACTTCTGGAATGCTGCGGCTGTTATGAAGGCAACCTTTTGTTCTTAGTTCCCCCTTTCCAAAAGAACAAAGGATTTCCCAAACAGCTTCTCAATGAGGACAATTCCTCATTTAAATATTCATACATTTTACACTTGATGGAATTGCTACTGGTAATAATTTTTTTTAATGTATCTTGTTTCCCCAGATGAGAGCGAGATTAAAAATCATACATTTGCTGTAGCGGTTTGATCTTGCCCGCTTTCTGAGTCTGAGACTGTCTCCTATACACACACACACACACACAGATCCTGTTGGCTGGCGTGTTGTGAGGGGGGAGGGTTGGTGGGTTTTTTTTAATAATGAGCTGGCCGCGCCTGCGCATTGGGGCGGCTGCTTCCGGCTTTCATTAATGAAAAAGCTGGCGGCTGACGTCACGGGGCTCGTACCTGCCTCAGCGGAGGAGGGAATCAGGAAACGTGAATGGTGAATGAGTCACCGGCATCAATGGGCGCTCGCAGCAACCCAGCCAGACTGCGGGGTAGGGGCGGAGGGCGGGGGTGCTCCTGCGATTCAGCTGCACCGTGAATGAACACGGCTCGTCCCTTTAGACACCATGATCGCATTGCAATTCCATCCAAGCTAAAAAAAGGAACCATTTTGATTCACAAAATGCTGTATTACAGCGATGTATCATTATTGCATGCACACACACACACTCTATATGTTATTTATTGATGCATTCGGCTCCTTAAATCACCAAGGTCACGATTTATTTAATCTGCAAGCTAACATCACATGGCAATGCTTAAGTATTATGTGGTAGATTGCCAAAGGGCGTTGGAGTTATTTATAATCACTAATTTTCATGCACGTACGAAAGTGTTTTTTTAAATGTGAATGCAACGTTCTTTGTAGATATGACTAATAATCTATAGAACTGTGTAAAATAGAAATATAATGAAAAGGCAATTTTAATTGTCGGGTTCCTGGACCATTTAAAATCCAATTTATTTTAGAATTACCGATAAGCTACTTTTATGAAAGGAGTTATGCCGTTATTTTTTTAATAAGATATATTCTTTATTTCCTCTTGACCCACATGCTTAATTGCTTCCCCCTCCCCCTTTTGAGCACATTTCGTTTCTATTCAGCCATCTCACTGACTCCCCTCGCTGCTCCCGAGCGGATCAAAATCTATTGTCCTTGTATCATTGTTAATCTAATCGATTTGTCGAAAACTGCACGAAAGCGTCTACTTCATTGCAAACGCCACGAAGCTAACTCTGAGCTTGCAAACCGCGGATTATTCGTTTCCCGGTTAACAATGCATTTCACGTTCGATTCGAAGACATTAAAACATGGTGTGTCACAAAGCAAGGGCTCAATTGCTGATAAATTCGTTCCCTGGATGTTTATTTTTCAACTCCACCGCAAAGTAATTGTACGCCCGAATACTTTTTAAAGTTAACGATTAAACCTTAAGATGATGGCATTTATTTTGATCAGATTTCTGATTTGACCCACTTAAGTCTTAAAACAACTACTGTCAAGATAAGAAGGGGGGGATCAAACGAGATGTCGTGGGTAACACTAGTGGCACAGAGCATTTGATTTTGTGTGATTGCCAATGCAGAATTTCGGTTGCAAGGTTTATTTTGGGGATGGGAGGAATTGATTTCTTGAAGAAGTGCTAGTTCCATTTCAATGCATCGAAAGACTGGTGTGGTATTACAAGGTGATCATTTATTCTTACCCTTTACTAAAGTACACATATTTCAAACGGTGAGCGGAATTATCTCGGTCATGTACAGAGCAGGCAGGGCTGTAAGTGTCTTAAATTTGCTAAATAGCCCAGGATCCTGAGAGTTGTCATAAAGAGCAGTGTAGCGCCCGTGTGATCGAGAGCAAGAATCCAGCCTGTCGGAAATGAGAGGCAAGTTTCCGATTTTCTACTCCAGGCAAAGAAAATCGTTTGCATCTTTATAGCAGAAGAACATTGTGGAGGATTGCAGCATGGAGTCGGGTTACAGTGCACCGACCCCCACCGGCACAGCGCGGTTTGATAAAGGGACTGAATACCAATCTGGCTGTGGAATGAACAACAATCGCCCAAAATGTGACACGCATCCCTCCCCCAAAGAAACACACCCACACATAAAAGTTTCCCAGCCGAATGTATTTGGCTTGAGACCGGAGATACAGTTAGAGTTAATTGCCTTGTGGTTAGACCTTTAAGTGGTCCCCTTCCCCCTCGTCCCCACACACACACACACGGAGCAAGAACCATACACATGCACAGGGACACACACACATACAAAACACACGGGCACAGGCAAGGACACAAACACACATACGGAGGCATACATCACACACACAAGGAGACGTATGGGAATGATGAATTGAATACAATTAATTGGATCACACGATTGTTTTCACATAATTAATTGCCATGTAGATCTGATACATTCAAGTCCAGCTCCAAGTTTGTTGCCAAGAGGACAAAGTCCATTTCAACAGCAAAACATAATTGAAGATTGTCCTGTGGTCTGTGACCAATTGAAACTTCAGGAAAATTTGATTGCCTCTCACTTCAGTTATGGGAACCACCTAAGCAAAGGAAAAATAACACAACATGCAGCACTGATCTGGCTTATACCAGGTCACGTACTCACTCACCCATCAAACGACCCAGCACCCACAGGAAACATTCCACAAACTTACAGACTGGAGATAAAAAGCCAAAACCTATCTTTCGCTTTGGCTAAGTGGTAGCCCACGCACATCTGAGTGAGAGAGCTTTTGGTTCAAGCCCCACCTCAGAGACTTGAGTGCATAATTTAGGTCCACATTTCAGCGCAGTACTGAGGGAGTGCTGCAGTGTCAGAGGTGCTGTCTTTCGGATGAGACGTTAAACCGAGGCCCCGTCTGTTTGATCAGGTGGATGCAAAAGATCCTGTGGCACTATTCAAAGAAGAGCAGAGAAATTCTCCTGGTGTCCTGGCCAACATTTATCCTTCAACCAACAGATCTAAAACAGATTATCTGGTCAACCATTTCATAGAATCATAGAATAGTACAGCACAGAAGGCGGCCATTCAGCCCATCGAGTCTGCGCCGGCTCTTTCGAAGAGCAATCCAGTCAGTCCCACGTCCCCGCTCTTTCCCCACATCCCTGCAATTTTTTCTCCTTCAAGTATTTATCCAATTCCCTTTTGAAGACTACTATTGAATCTGTGTCCACCACCCTATCAGGCAGTGCATTCCGAATGCTAATCATTTGTTGCATAAAAAAAGCTTTTCCTCATGTCGCCTCTGGTTCTTTTACCAATCACCTTATATCTATGCCCTCTAGTTATCAACACTTCAGGCATTGGAAACTCTTTATTTACTCTATCTAAACCCTTCATGATTTTGAACACCTCTATCAAATCTTCTCTTAGCCCTCGCTGCTCTAAGGAGAACAACTCCAGTTTCTCCAGTCTATCCACATAACTGTAATCCCTCATCCCTGGAACCATCCTAGTAAATCTCTTCCGCACCCTCTCCAAAGCCTTTACGTCCTTCCTAAAGTGCAGTGCCCAGAATTGGACACAATACTCCAGCTGGGGCCAAACCAGTGTGTTATATAGGTTTAGCATAACTTCCTGGTTTTTGAACTCTATGGGCTGGATTTTGTCATTGAGGTGGGCTGGGGTCGTGTCATCCGCTTTTCATGTTGTCCACCCGATTCCAAATCGATGTAGGAGATTGATCCGATTTTCACATAATTGGGCAATTGGGTTCCAGCGTGTGGGAACCCTTGGCCCAATTAGTTTTTTCAGTCTGAAACTCACCTCCGATGACATCATCATTGCTCTGCATTTAAGGTCTGCAAGAAGCCTTGCTTCTTCTGCAGACTGCCAACCTTTTGGCCTTTGCAGTGAGAGGGACCTGGAGGCAGAATGAGCAGCGGAGACCTAAGTCTGCTCCCAGATTTGATGACGTCGCCCTGCAAGCTTTGGTGGAGGGAGCAAGAGCTAGTAAGGAGGTGCTCTTCCCTTCTTCAGGGAGGAAGAAGCCTCCCCAGCAGACAAAGGCTGTGTGGGTCCAGGAGGCCCAGGAGGTGAACTCGTTGTCCCTCATCCGCAGAACCTGGCTTCAGTGCAGGAAGAGGTTTCATGACCTTCTGCGCACTGGAAAAGTGAGTATGACTTTGCCATCACCCTCAAGCTGATCCCCATTGCCTCTCCTCACCAGCACTCAGCTTTAGCAACCTCTTCCTCCACATCCCACTTGACACTGACATCCCTGCACCCTTACCCATTCCCTCTCTCTCTATGGTCACATTCACCTAACTATTCGACTATGCAGCCCTCACACTCCCTATCACTGTGATGCTATGAAAACAACTTACAACACACAGGGAGGGCCCTTGGTCTTGCCAGCTCACTCCATCTTTGTCTCCTTCTAAGCATCTATGCTATGGATTCTCTACACTCACTCCTTCATTCTCACTCAAACTCCACTTGTCTCCCTCATTGCAGGAAAAGAGAGCTCACAATAAGAGAGAAAGAGCGAGGACAGGAGGAGGGCCACCCTCAGTAGCTCACCTCACCCCTTGGGAGGAGGCGGTCCTGGAGATAGTGGGACTCGAGGACGATGCGCAAGTGGGGGACGGACAGACGGGTGCATCAGAGAAAGCTGGTGACAGAATAGTTTTTCATCTCTCTCATTGACATTGCATGAGTCGCTGATAATGATTCTGAAGCTCTAACAGATGGACTTATGATCATCTGCAATATGCAATGTGCATGTAACCTTGGCCTCACATCTCTGACTCTTTCCTTTACTCCCCCACATGACCATCGCAAGCACCCGTCCCCACTATCCAGGAGGAACAGCCTGAGTCTCCAGACTCCTCAGAGGAAGCTGCAACCTCTGAGGACGCAGTGTCAGCAGAATTCAGCCAACCCAGCACCAGCGCAGATACTCACACCTCGGTGGGACCATCGCGAGATAGAGTAGTGTTGTCACCTGGTGTATCACAGCTCACAAGTGAGCATCAGCAGATTGTGGAGACAGGGACAGCAGTAGAGAGTCCTAGTCGGAGGGCACAGGACTCTCCCAGCTCGGCTCAGCTGCATGTCGACCCTCTGCCTCTGGGTCCATCCAGAAGAACAGCGGGGCTGGAACTCCAGGAACAGGTGCAGGAGTCTCTGGCAGGTTTTGTCTCCAGGGTCGCTGCGAGTGTGGAGCGAATGGAGGAGTCCCTCGCAAACATGAGCAGAGCCTTTGTGGAGTCATTGGCGCATGAACGCAGCACCACGGAAAGGATGGCAACCTGCGTGGAAAGGCTGGCTATGGCCACGGAGGCAGTATGTGTGAGGGTGCCGGTTAGTTCCCTCAGTAACCCCTAGATGGCACCTTCACTTGTTTTTTTCCCTTTGCTAATTGTTACTAGTTTCTCCTGTGTTTATTACTTAACTGCCTTTTATCAGGTTTATTGGTTTCACCTGTTTTTGCTTGTATTTAAGTTCTGTGGTTTCGTCCCTCTGTGCTCAGTCTAGACAAGCCGTTTGCCTAGTGGTAGCTTGTCTTGAGCTCCTATGTTTGTAACTGTTTACCTGTGTGATTCTAGTAAAGTACTTTTATTTAAGACTGCATACCTGCTTCTCGCCTCGTCTGTCTGCACTTGGGTCCAGAACCAGCCTTGCCCTGACAGCAAGACTGAGCCAGTATGGACCCAGCAGTGATGGAGGAATTTTGTTCTATTCTCTCCCATCAAGGTGCTTTCCTCGGCCGCCTTGAGCAACTTCTCCAAAGCATTTTGGACAAGGTAAATACGTGGACTCAGACCATTCAATACCCAGCCACTGGGGCTTCTGCTCAGGATGTTCCTCCTCAGTCAGTTCCTTTGGGTACTACCCAACCGGTTGCCGACCTACAGACTCACCGAGAGCCTCGCCTACCCGCGCCAGAGCGCTATGACGGTCATCCGGGCAAGTGTCGCGGCTTCTTGACCCAGTGCTTCCTAGTTTTTGAACTCCAACCCTCTATGTTCCTATCACCCCGCTCTAAGGTAGCGTTCATCATATCACTACTCTCGGGAAAAGCTCTCACCTAGGCTACCGCTATCTGGGAGCAGCAATCTTTCGTCTGCTTGGACAGTCTCCTTTTCGCCGAAGAGATGAGCAAAGTCTTTGACCATCCTGTGAGTGGACGGGAGGCAGCTAATCTCCGCCAGGGCAACTGCAGCGTAGCCGACTTCGCCATTGAGTTCCGCACACTCACTGCGGAAAGCCACTGGAACACCGAGGCCCTTCTCTCCACGTTTCTTCATGGCCTTTCCGAATCTATCAAAGATGAACTAGCGTCCAGAGAGGTTCCGGAGGACCTTAACACGCTCATCTCCCTTGCCATCAGAGTGGATAACCGCCTCTGGGAGCATGGTAGAGAGAGGAGATTCACTACTTCCACAGAGGTGAGATCTTCCAGTGTTTTGAATCTGACCAAGAGTTTCCAAGTACCCCTGAGTCCACCTGTTAGCACCGAAGAGGAACCTATGCAACTCGGCAGAACTCGGCTCTCCCAGTTTGAGAGACAGAGGAGATTGAGAGAGGGGCGTCCTGAGCTTCAGGAAAAAGCCAGGAGGATTGGGAAAATACTGACAGATTAAATCCCTTCTCCTACCCCTTCTGTCTTCCAAACCCTGCTTCCCGCTCGTCTCTCTTGAGAGGGACAACAGTACAACCTCCAGGCGTTTGTTGACTCCGGGGCCGCTGGCTGTTTTATCGATGCCACCCTTGTGCGCAGCCTGAAAATTCCTTTCTCCCACCTTGACAAGCCTTTTCAAGTCACCGCCCTCGAAGGCAGGCCCCTTGGTCCAAGTAGGGGAGAGACATCAAGAGTTGCAGCAGTTTTACCTTATCGATTCACCTGAGCTCCCTCTCGTTCTTGGACATCCGTGGCTCTCTCTTCACAACCCTCACATTGACTGGACTACCGGGACTGTGCTGGAGTGGGGTCCTTCATGTCTAGCCAATTGTCTTAAGGTCTTCCCTAGTCTGCCCCGTCCTTCCTCTCCTGAGCCAGCTGATCAGCTGGACCTTGCTCATGTGCTCCCTGAATATTCGGACCTCCATGCTGTGTTTAGTAAGAGGCAGTCCACTACACTCCCCGCCCCCCCCCCCCCCGCCCCGCATGATTGACGGTCAGCAAGCCTACACTGTCCGTCGCCTCCTTGATAGTCGCCGGGTTAGGAGAAGCATTCAATACCTGGTCGACTGGGAGGGTTATGGTCCTGAAGAGCGTTCCTGGGTTCCGGCCCGGGACATTTTGGATCCTGAACTCATCGGGGATTTTCGCCGTCGCCACCCTGATCGTCCAGGAGGAACGTCAGGAGCCGTTCCTAGGGGAGGGGGTCCTGTGAGGGTGCCGGTTAGTTTCCTCAGTAACCCCTAGATGGCACCTTCACTTGTTTTTTTCCCTTTGCTAATTGTTACTAGTTTCTCCTGTGTTTATTACTTAACTGCCTTTTATCAGGTTTATTGGTTTCACCTGTTTTTGCTTGTATTTAAGTTCTGTGGTTTCTTCCCTCTGTGCGCAGTCTAGACAAGCTGTTTGCCTAGTGGTAGCTTGTCTTGAGCTCCTATGTTTGTAACTGTTTACCTGTGTGATTCTAGTAAAGTACTTTTATTTAAGACTGCATACCTGCTTCTCGCCTCGTCTGTCTGCACTTGGGTCCAGAACCAGCCTCGCCCTGACAGTGTGTCGCTGGAGTGAGGAAAACATGGTGAGTGTTCAGAATAGACTGACATCTGTGGAGGAGCGATGGTCAGCTATTGAACAGAGAAACCAGAGCTTCATGGAAGTCCTTCTGAGTAGGACTGCCAGTGCAGATACAGGTCCCCATGGCCCCCCTGATGTGCAGCAAGGTGCTCTCAAGCCACTTGCAAGTGCTGAGGGGGACCTGACCCATGAGAGGGAAGTTGGTGGCAGACATCAAGGAAGTGGGGGCTCCTCTTCAAGCGCTCACACTTCCATGCCACTGCAGAGCCCTCAGTCAGAGCCCCACCAGAGTCCCCACCCAACTGAGATCGGCGTATCAATCCCTGCACAGCCGCAGGAGCAGCAGACTGTTGACGAGCTCTCATAGGTTTGCAACCCCAGAGGACGCCCGCCAAAGGTGTCGAGACAGGAGCAGCAAGAAAGTGAGCAAGGGGCCTCCACATCTGCTGAAGCCACAGGGGAAGCACCATGTAGGAGCAAGCGTAAGAGAAAGATACTGCACAAATAGTCACAAAGGTAGTCACTTGGGTGAAATGATCTCTTTATTTTTAAAATGCCATCAGTTGGTTATTGTAAATAAAAATTCTGATGGCAACTGTTGCAGTTGTGGCGTGTGTCATTTCGCAAATGGGACTTCCACATTGAGGGCTTAGGATTACTTGCAATTGCCAGTATGGTGGTCAGAGTGCTAGGAATCCTCCGGTTCTTAGCCATTGTCGATGCTCTGGTAAGAAGCTGCGAGGCAAAAGTGCTTGATTGGCTAGACTATGCAAATCTGGCCAAGATGAGTACATTCCTTGCATCCCGGGCAGCAATGTTCTTGCGTACTGCTGCCGCTGGTTGATGGGCCTCTGCAAGATGTTCGCTTTTGCTCTCCTCCTCCTCCTCATCTGAGGAGGATCTGTGAGGAGCCACTTGGTCCTCAGGAATCTGCAAGCCATGACGCTGTGCCATGTTGTGAAGTGCACAGCAAACCACGATGATTCTGGAGACCCTGGCTGCTGAGTACTGCAGGGCTCCACCTGATCTATCCAGGCACCTGAAGTGCATCTTCAGCATGCCGATGGTTTGCTCGATTATGGGTCTGGTGGAAATGTGGCTGCAGTTGTAGCTCTCCTCAGCTTCGTTGGATGGGCTCCTCAACGGCGTCATTAGTCACGTCTTCAGGGGATACTCACTGGAGTGAGGCTTATACTCACTGGAGTTTAGAAGATTGAGAGGGGATCTCATCGAAACCTATAAAATTCTGTCAGGTCTGGACAGACTAGATGCAGGAAGGATGTTTCTGATGGCCGGGGAGTCCAGAACCAGGGGTCATAGTCTAAGGATAAGGGGTAAGCCATTTAGGACTGAAATGAGGAGGAATTTCTTCACCCAGAGAGTGGTGAACCTGTGGAATTCTCTGCCACAGAGGGCGGTGGAGGCCAGTTCATTAAATATATTCAAGAAAGAGTTGGATATATTTCTTGAGGCTAAAGGGATCAAGGGATATGGGGAAAAGGCAGGGACAGGGTACTGAATTTAGATGATCAGCCATGATCACGTTGAATGGCGGAGCAGGCTCGAAGGGCTGAATGGCCTACTCCTGCTCCTATCTTCTATGTTTCTATAGCATTTGTCTCCAAGTAGCCATCCGTTAAGTTGGTCTGACGGACTGAAGAGCGGAGGCACACTAGACTGGCGCAGTATGAAGGAGTCATGGCAACTGCCAGGGTACTTGGCACAAACATGCAAAATTTCCTTCTTGTGGTCACACACCAGCTGTACGTTGAGGGAGTGGAAGCCCTTGCGGTTGACAAAAATACCTGGATTACGATGGGGTGCCTTAAGGGCCACGTGTGCAGTCAACGACTCCCTGCACCCTTGGAAAGCCTGCCAGATTAGCTAATCCAACCGCACGCGCCGTGACACTTGCTTGATCTTTGGAGAAATGGATGTGATTGTGCACGATGGCAAAGAGGGCATCGGTTACCTGCATGATGCAAGTGTGTGCGGCCGCCTGGGAGATGCCGCTGATGTCTGCTGCTGATCCCTGGAATGAGCCTGAAGCAAAAAAGTTGAGTGCAGTGGTGACTTTGATGGCCACTGGTAAGGGGTGTCTACCTGCTCCTCTGGGCTCCAGGTCTTGCTGCACCATTGCGCAGATGTCACCCACTACCTCTCGCGAAAATCAGAGTCACCTTTGGCACTGCTGCTCACTCATGTTGAGGTAGCTGATCCTCTGTCTGTAGATCCTGTTTGGGGGGTATCTCCTGCGCTGACGGGCTTCCATGGGCTGGTGCCTTCTGGCCTGTGCAGCTTCAGGAGGGTGAGCAGCAGCTTGGCGCTCCTGCTGTTGCTGCTGCTGCTGTTGGTGCTGCTGTTGTTCCTGGTTCTGCTGGTGCCGCGGCTGGTCCTCGTCCTCATCTAATGTCCAGGAGGAAAGGAAATAAATGGTTCCCATGCTTCTGGTATATGTCTCAGTTGAGGAAGCGCTCAATCAAGGTGGCGAGAGGGGTTTCCCAGGAGGTCACACTGGAGATGGGTGTCAGGCTCCAAACTTCCACAGCTATGGTTATGCCAGCTAAAAGTTCCCCCAGACCTGAGACAACAAAGTCCTGCCACCTGCAAATGATGACTGATCAAATCTCCTATTTAATGGTGGAGCTGCAGCTTATAGTCAGCAATCCAATTGTGCTCCCGCCAGGTTTCACCGTCGTGTTTCAGAGGAGACGTGAATCACATGGGAAACGTGTTAAAATCGGAAAGGCCTCTCAAAATGGGATTATAGAGGCAATTTAGTGGTTGTTAAGGGCCTTAAGGGCCTATCCCGCCTCTTGGAGGCGGGACGGAGATGGGATCAGAAACCACACATTTGGGAAAATTGCTTGGAGGCGGGGTCGGGCCCGCCCACCACTTTTTGCAATTTTAACACCCCACACGCCTCCATTCCCGCCTCCTCGGGCCTGGCAAAATCCAGCCCTAAGCCTCTATTTATAAAGCCCAGGATCCCGTATGCTTTATTAACTGCTTTGTTAACCTGTCCTGCCACCTTCAAAGATTTGTGCACAAACTCCCCCAGGTCTCTTTGTTCTTGCATCCCCTTAAATGGTACAATTTTAAAGTTTTTATTGTCTCTCCTCATTCTTCGTACCAAAATGTATCACCTCACACTTTCCTGCATCTGCCATGTGTCCGCCCATTCCACCAGCTTGTCTATGTTCTCTTGAAGTCTATTACTATCTTCCTCACTGTTTACTACACTTGCTGTTTGTGGGGCATTGCTGTATGCAAACCAGATGCCATCTTTGTCTACATTACAACAGTTGACATGAATCTTGTCATTCATGTGGAAATGTCTTATGAAGTAATACTGGGCGGCCTGCTGGTGGCGCTGTCCAGGGAGAGTATAAATACTCGGGCACGGGCCCAGCTTGCTCAGGACATTCTTTAACAGGAACTAGTGAAGGACACAACTAGATCTCCATGTTGAAAAACAGTTGATTAAAGCCTTGTTGAATACTCAGACCAAGTGCCTAGTAGTTTTCTTATGTCAACAGTGACAACACTTCAACAGTACTTTATTGGCTGTGAACTGCTTTGGGACATCCCAAGCATGTGAAAGACATATACAAGTTCAATAATTATAAGAACATAAGAAACAGGAGCAGGAGTAGGCCAATCGGCCCCTCGAGCCTGCTCAGCCATTCAATAAGATCATGGCTGATCCAATCTTGGCCTCAACACCACTTTCCCGCTCTCTCCCCATACCCCTTAACTCTCCTGTCGTTCAAATGTCTGTCAATCTCCACCTTGAATATATTCAATGACTCCGCCTCCACAGCTCTCTGGGATAGAGGATTCCAAAGATTCACGACCCTCAGAGAAGAAATTCCTCCTCATCTCCGTCTTAAATGGGTGACCCCTTTGTCATGAATCTTATCATTCATGAAGAAATGACTCATGAAGTAACACTGGGCGGCCAGCTGGTGGCGCCGTCCAAGGAGTATGAATACTCGGGCGTGGGCCCAGCTTGCCCAGGACAATTTCGTAACCAGGAACTAGTGATGTAACTAGAATCTCATGGTTGTGAAACAGTTGATTAAAGCCTTGTTTTATACTCAAACCAAGTGTTCAGTAGTCTTTTTACATCACCCTTATTCTGAATCTATGCCCCCTCGTTCTAGAATTAAATACAAGTTTTTCCTTATTTTGTCAGGTCAGCAACCATTTTCATTAACTTTTTTTATTAATTCTTGGGATGTGGGCATTGCTAGCAAGGCCAGCATTTATTGCCTGTCTCAAGTTGCCCTTGAGAATGTGGTGGTGAGCCTTCTTCTTGAACCAATGCTGTCCACGTGGTGAAGATACTCCCACAATGCTGTTAGGTACATAATACCAGGCTTTTGATCTAGCGATGATGAAGGAATGGGATGGTGTGTGACTTGGAGGGGAACTTGGAGGTGAGGTTGTTCCCATACACCTGCTTCCCTTGTCCTTCTAGGTGGAAGAGGTTGCGGGTTTGGGGAGGTGCTGTCGAAGAAGCCTTGGCGAGTTGCTGCAGTGCATCTTGTAGATGGTACACACTGCAGCCACGGTACGTCGGTGGTGAAGGACGTGGATGTTTAAGGTGGTGGATGGGCTACCTAAATGCACTGTTGTCCTGTTCCTAATCAGAACTAAAGCCTGTAAATTGCTTTCACTGGGGGCAGAGTTGTATGAGTGGGGCCTGGAAAATAGTGAGTCCAGGAACTCACTCCACTTCCCCCAGCACTGCGCTTGATGGACGTTTCCCAATCCAGCTGCCTGCTGGTTGTACGCTCACTGGCACAAAATGTGAGGAGCGTCATTTTAAATTCAGTACAAATCAAGTGTTAATGGGGAAGCCTATGAAAGTCCTGAATGCTTGCACTGCATGTGCGGTGTGCCTACCAAGTGCGTGTCAAGTGTGCGTTAAAGGCTGGCCGGGTTCACGCCTGTCAGAGATCCCTTGAGGCTGCGCTGCTCACTTTGCTGATACTTAATTGTAAATCATGGTGATTGCTCTTTGTGTTCCCACCTCAATAGATTTAGCAGGAAAGGATGAAGATGAACAAAGGCAGCATGCTTGGGAGATCAGATGGCACCAGGGGCAGACTGCCTCTGCCTGTCATCCTAGCACCGACTGCATGTGCAGGAGCAGATACAGTTACCTGGCAATGATGGAGGAGAAATATCTCTGCAGGCTCAACAGAGCTGTGACATCTGCTTCAAAGAGACCTGCGGCAAACTGGCACCACGGAGATGCCACTTCGATTGGCAGTCAAGGTTACTATGGACCTCAAACTTTATGCCTCAGGCTCCTTCCGGGCTACCATCAGGAACAGCTGTAACATCAGCCAATTTTCCACCCATCAATCTATCGAACAGGTGACTGATGCATTGTTCAGCAGGAGTGTAGGAGTCTACGTACTCCTTGCAAAAAATACTGAACTCGGAGAGGTTCAACAGAAAAGGTTTAATTGTTGAGGCTGCATGCTGAACACAAAATGGAGTCAGAGACTACACAAAGTACGACTGCCTTTCATCAGTGCACAGCTTCGACTGCTCCTCCCCCGCTCTGGGCTTAACTATGTTGCAGATCGAGTTTCTTAAAGGTGTGATCCTTCTTAAAGGCATGACGCCTGATTTATAGTCTACAGACCGGAAAGCGGATTGTGTCCTTTCTGTGATCGGTACGCCACACAGCTCCCCCCAGAATCTGCTAGTAGGGAGTGTACGAACCGGTGTGGCGGCTTGATGGCACGGCCGGAACGGCTCTTGGCGGTTGGTGTCGGGAGCGGGGCGGTCGGACACATCGGGCTCTTAGGTGGTCTGCCCCGCGGTGGGGGTTGGCCCACTTGAACGGGTTCGTCGGGCTCTAGGTGCACCAGCTTGAGCCGCTCGACCGACACCTTGTCAGTTCTGCCGCCCACTTCGAGGAGGAAGAACTTGTTCCCCGTCTGGAGTACTTTGTAGGGTCCGTCGTATGGGGGCCGTAGAGGTCCTCGGTGGGTGTCATGGCGCACGAAAACAAATTTGGCCATGTGCAGGCTAGGTGGTACGCGGGTTGCTGGTTCGCCGTGCCGGCCGGTGGGTACCGGAGCGAACTGTTGTGCTCGGTTGGCGAAAGCGCGGCGTTGCTGGTCAGCCGACCAGGGGGTTGTGGCGGTGGGCAGGAACTCTCCGGGTACGCGCAGCGGCTGGCCGTACACGAGTTCCACCGCCGAGGCTTGCAGGTCTTCCTTGACCGCGGAGCGTAGGCCGAGTAGCACCCACGGGAGGCGGTTGATCCAAGCCTCGTCCTCGAGGCTGGCGCGGAGGGACGCCTTCATGGACCTGTGGAATCGCTCGCACAGTCCGTTGGCTTGGGGGTGGTAAGCCATGGTGCGGTGAACAGCCACCCCGAGGTTTCGGGCGATGGCGGCCCACAGATCAGAGGTGAACTGCGGGCCTCTATCCGACGTCATATCGGAGGGGACGTCGAACCGAGCGACCCAGGTACCGATGAACGCCCTTGCGATGTCGGCGGTGGTGGTGGACGTCAGTGGAATGGCCTCGGGCCAGCGGGTGGTACGGTCCACGATTGTCAGCAGGTGCATGTGACCTTGCGATGGCGGCAGGGGGCCGACGAGGTCGATGTGGACGCGGTCGAACCTTCTTTCTGGCACGGTGAACTCCTCGAGTGGGGCTTTGATGTGCTGGTGGATTTTGGCATGCTGGCAAGCTATGCAGGATCTGGACCAGATGCGCACATCTTTGCGCAGGCCGCGCCAGACAAATTGGTTGGCCACCAATCTAATGGACGCGCGGGTGCCGGGGTGTGAGAGGCCGTGGACGATGTCGAACACCCGTTTTCGCCGGGACTACGGGGCGGGGTTGCGCCAAGGAGGTGTCGCATTTGACTGTGATGGCGGACGGGCCGCAGGCGACGTCGGTCAGTCGCAGCCCTGGGAGGGTTGTGGGCGCGGAGAGCAGATCGGGGTCGGTGCGTTGCTCCACTGCCAGTTGAGCATAGTCCACTGCCAGGTGGGCGCCGTGGACGGCGGGGCGGGATAGGCAGTCGGCCACCACGTTGTCTCGACCGGAGACGTGCCGGATGTCCGTGGTGAATTTGGACACCGCGGCGAGCTGGCGTTGTTGCCTGGCTGACCACAGGTCCGCAGATTTCGCCATCGCGAATGTCAGGGGTTTGTGGTCGACAAACACGGTGAAGGGGCGGCCCTCCAGACGAAATCTAAAATGGCGGACTGCCAGGTACAGTGCGAGGAGCTCGCGGTCAAAGGCGCTGTATTTGGCCTCCGGGGGGCACAGTTGGCGGCTGAAAAAGGCCAGCGGTTGCCAGGCCCCGTCGACCCACTGTTCGTACACGGCGCCGACCGCGTGGTCGGAGGCGTCCGTGGTGAGGGCCACCCTGGCGTTGGGCTGTGGGTGAGCGAGCATGGTGGCGTCGGCGAGCGCCTTTTTGGTCGAGTCGAAAGCGGTCAACATGTCCGCCGACCACTCGATCGCCATTCTGTCTTTCTTACCCCGGAGGGCTTCGTATAGGGGCCGCATGAAGGATACCGCTCCGGGAATGAAGCGGTTGTAAAAGTTGATCATCCCCAAGAACTCCTGGAGGCCTTTGATGGTGGTAGGCCGGGGGAACTGCTGGACGGCTTGCACCTTGGCGGGCAGGGGAATGGCTCCATCCTGCGTGATGTGGTGGCCGAGGAATTCGATCCTACTGAGGCCGAATTGGCACTTGGCTGGGCTGATGATGAGCCCGTGCTCACTGAGCCGCTGGAACAGGGTGCGGAGGTGCTCGATGTGTTCCTGCTTGGAGGAACTAGCTACCAGGATGTCATCCAGGTAGACAAAGAGGAACTTCAGGTCCCGGAGGACCGAGTCCATGAGCCGCTGGAAGGCCTGGGCCGCGTTTTTGAGGCCGAAGGGCATTCGGAGGAACTCGAATAGCCCAAAAGGGGTGATTATGGCCGTCTTGGGAACGTCCGTGGGGTGGACTGGCACCTGATGGTAACCGCGCACCAGGTCGACTTTGGAGAAGACTGAGCGGCCGGCCAGTCTAGCCGAGAAGTCTTGAATGTGCCGTGTGGGGTACCGATCCGGCGTGGTGGCGTCGTTTAGGCACCGGTAGTCCCCGCAGGGGCGCCATCCCCCATCGGGTTTGGTGACGATGTGGAGTGGGGAGGCCCAGGGGCTGTTGGAGCGGCGGATGATGCCGAGCTGTTCCATTGTGGCGAACTCGGCCCGCGCGATCTCCAGCTTGGCCGGGTCCAGCCTGCGGGCGTGGGCATACGCCGGTGGGCCTGTGGTGGGGATGAAGTGTTCTACCCCGTGCTTAGCAACCTTCGCAGAGAAGGTTGGGTTGGTGAGGGCTGGGAACTCAGCCAGGAGTGCTGAGTAGTCGTCCGTTGAGCGGGCGCAGCACTGCCACGCCATTTCGGTGGGTTGGGGGGGGCCATGGCGCCCGGGATAGGTGACATGGTGTTCATGTCCACGAGGCGGCACCGAGGCATGTCGACCAACAGGCCGTGGGCGCACAGGAAATCTGCACCGAGGAGCGGGGAGAGCACCTTGGCGGTGATAAACTCCCAGTGGTAGCGGCGGCCTGCGAGGTCGATGGTGACGGTGCAGGTGCCGTACGTCCGGATGTCGGTGCCGTTGGCGGCAGCCAGCGCAGGGCCGTGGCCGCCTCGCTGGATCTCGAGGGCGGACGCGGGGATGATGCTGCGCTGCGCGCCCGTGTCGCATAGGAAACGGCGTCCGGAGGCGCTGTCCGTAACGTACAGCAGCGCGCCTGCTTGCCCCACGGCCATCGTGTAGGCCGGTGTGGGGGCGGTTGGAAACGTGCAGGGATGGCTGCAGCGGCGTGCCCGTGCGCCGAACCGGGTATGGAAGTAGCAGTAGCCCTGGGTCGGAGGGCTTGGGGGACGTGGGGGCCTCGTGGCCGAGCTGCGTGGCCGCGTGATAGAGGGTGGAGCGCGCGCCGACGCTGCGGAGGCCAGGTCGGGGATGACGGCGTGGTTGGAGCTGGCGGACAGGAGCTTATCGGCTTCGTCGGCCGGGGCCTCGAGGTCCGTGAGGCTGGACGCCACGATCGCCGGGCGGATGCTGGGAGGTAGTTGGCGGATAAAGAGCGTGCGGAAGAGGGAGCCGGGCGGTTTCTCGTCGGTCAGAGCAAGCATGTGTGAGAGCAAGTCTGACGGCGTGGAGTCACCGAGGCCCGGGAGGTCGAGGAGGTGGCAGTTGCGCAAGAATTGGGAGGCTGTGAATTTTTTAATGAGCGCGGCCTTGAGATGTGCGTACTTGCCTTCCTCCGGAGGGTTTTGTCGTGTTGTCCAGACTTTCGTGATTGTGGAGCTGCCCAGAGAGGCGAGGAGGTAGTCGTACATCGTCACGTCGGCGGTGATGCCGCGGAGTCGGAATTGCGATTCGGCTTGAAGGAACCAGGCGGTGGCCAGGTTCTCCCAGAACTCCGGCAGCTTCACAGAAACTGCGTTTGTGTCAGCCATGGTTACGCTTAGGAGTCGTCCTGAGCGTCGGGGTCACCAATGTAGGAGTCTACGTACTCCTAGCAAAAAATACTGAACTCGGAGAGGTTCAACAGAAAAGGTTTGTTGAGGCTGCATGCTGAACACAAAATGGAGTCAGAGACTACACAAAGTACGACTGCCTTTCATCAGTGCACAGCTTCGACTGCTCCTCCCCCGCTCTGGGCTTAACTATGTTGCAGATCGAGTTTCTTAAAGGTGTGATCCTTCTTAAAGGCATGACGCCTGATTTATAGTCTACGGACCGGAAAGCGGATTGTGTCCTTTCTGTGATCGGTACGCCACAGGAGCAACATTTTCATCTCTTTTCTTACTGAACAGCAGAAGCAGCATGTCATGGCTGGCCAATTTCACCCCACTGTTGGATTTCCAAAACTTCAGGGGTCATTGGTAGCACTCATGTGGCCACTTGAGCCCCGAGGCACTATGTAATGGCCTACAGGAACTGAACTGGCTTCGCTCTATTAAGGTGGTCAGTGATCATTTCCCAATTAGCAGTCAAAATGCTTTCATTGGAAAAACGACTCCTCTCCAGCCATGAATAATGACACCCAGGTAAAAAGAAGCTGAATGAAGTTCCAACAAGGCCCATGCAGCCACCAAGATCATTATAGAGCATACCATTAGCATGCTGAAAAAGTGCTTCAAATGCATCAAAAGATCAGAAGATGCCTTACACTATATTCCCAGCAGTGTCGCCAAATTTCCACCATCTACAAGGCACAAGTCAGGAGTGTGATGGAATACTCTCCACTTGCCTGGATGAGTGCAGCTGCAACAACACTCAAGAAGCTCGACACCATCCAGGACAAAGCAGCCCGCTTGATTGGCACCCCATCCACCACCTTAAACATTCACTGCCTCCACCACCGGCGTACCGTGGCTGCAGTGTGTACCATCTACAAGATGCACCGCAGCAACTCACCAAGGCTTCTTCGGCAGCACCTTCCAAACCCGCAACCTCTACCACCTAGAAGAACAAGGGCAGCAGACGCATGGGAACACCACCACCTCCAAGTTCCCCTCCGAGTCACACACCATCCTGACTTTGAAGTATATCGCCGATCCTTCGTCGTCGCTGGGTCAAAATCCTGGAACTTCCTCCCTAACAGCACTGTGGGAGTACCTTCACCACACGGACTGCAACGGTTCAAGAAGGCGGCTCACCACCACCTTCTCAAGGGCAATTAGGGATGGGCAATAAATGCTGGTCTTGCCAGCGACACCCACATCCCGTAAATAAATTTTTTAAAAGGTTCATTGTTATCTGCTGGCTGAGTGCGAGTTCACTCATCTCTGAGTCAGAAGGTTGTGGGTTCACGTCTCAATCTAAGCTGATACTTCAGTGAAGTACTTCATCATAAACGATGATGTCTTTTGGATGAGGCATTACACCAAGGCTTTGTCTGCCTGCTCAGGTTAACATAAAATATCCCATAGCACTCGTTGTGGAGGAGCAGGGAAGTTCTTTCAATGTCCAGGCCAGCATTTATCTCTCAACCAATGCTTCAGAACAGATTAATTGGTCATTCAGCTCATTTGTTGTTGGTGAGGTTTTACTGTGCACAAATCAGTTGTTTCGTTTGCCTGCCTAACAACATTGGACACACTTGAAAATAATTCATTGGCAGCAAAGTGCTCATGGGACGTCCTGACGGCATGAAAGGCACTGTAAAAATGCAAGTTCTTTCTTTCTTTCTGCACACTCCACAAATTTGCAATGCAGAGAAACCTAATCATGGAGGAGGCCAACCCAGAACCAAGGCTGGAGCAGGTCACAAGCGCTGACCAAGGTGCAGCCACAGCAGAAACACAGTGCAGCCAGGAAGACAGGTGAACCAGGCACTCATCATCATAATCATAATCAACTTTATTGTCATTGTTAGTGCACAAGTGCAGTACAACGAAATGTAGGCTTGCGGCTCCCGAGAGTGTACATTTAGATTAAGACATTTAAACATTCAACATACATTTGGCTTGTAATACATTAACATAAACATAACCATAATAAAGTGCATTGGCAGATGTGCAGGCTTTAGAGTTTATTTATGGAGTTCAGTAGGATGACAGCCCTGGGAAAGAAGCTGTTCCTAAATCTGGTCGTACGGGTGCGAATGCATCTGTAGCGTCTCCCAGATGGCAGGAGGGCGAACAGGCTGTGGCTGGGGTGGGTAGGGTCTTTGATGATGGACCGTGACCTCCGTAAACAGCGTTTCTGGTATATGTGCTCTATGGTCGGTAGCCGGGTGCCGGTAATGCGTTGGGCAGTTTTGACTACCCGCTGCAGGGCTTTCCGGTCATAGTAGCTACAGCTGCCATACCATACTGTGATACAGTTCGTCAGGATGCTCTCTATTGTGCAGCGGTAAAAGTTAGAGGATCAGGGGTGACAGGTTACATCCCTTCAGCCTCCTTAGGAAATATAGGCGCTGCTGGGCCTTCTTCACCAGAGAGGAGGTATTGAGGGACCAGGAGAGGTCTTCCGTGATGTGGACTCCGAGGAACTTAAAGCTGTCCACCCTTTCCACCACAGCCCCATTGATGTGGATGGGGGTGTGACTTCCGCCTTTAGACTTCCTGAAGTCCACAATGATTTCTTTGGTTTTCTTGATGTTAAGGGCCAGGTTGTTATCGGCACACCACTTCACGAGATGCTGGACCTCCTCCCTGTAGGCTGACTCATCCAAGAGACATTGAGCATGACTGCTGCCCTGTGAAGCCCTGCCTCATGGCTCTCTCCCTCTGAACTCTGAATTTGCTAGGCTTTTATTCTACTTTTTAATTCTGTTTAATATCTAATTACATAACTACAATAATGAACCATGTAACCCAGTTCGACAGCAATTATTGATTTCACAGATTGTGCATGTTAAAATTACTTGCTTTCCCTTTTGCAGACATAAATAATTACACTGCTTTCCATCTTTCCTTTCCGTTCTACGTGGCCTCCAATGCCCGTCCCCCCACGCCCACCACACCACCCCCCCGCCACCCCAACCCCAATAACACCACCATGATGTATTTGAGATTAGGAGCTCAATAGAAGGGGCATCAAACCTCCAACATGCTACCTCAAGGAGTAATATTTTTAAGGTTAATGTCATGGCCCAGGCCACTGCCCACCACCCTCCCCAAACTGTTTTGCTTCAGGAGTTCTGAAAATGAACCCTCTCCCACAATAGAAACTTTGGAAGCATTACTTACTCAATTTATAACTTTGATGATTTTAAAAAGTGAGTTCCATCAGCAGGCTCCTTTTAAAAATCAAGCATTTAAGAGCTCCTCCAGCTGCCCACTGTATGGTATGGTGCTGAGCCAGAAAGCCCAGAAAGGTCTCGTTTCCTCCCTAGTCACCGCTGCGTTATCTTAACCAATGCAGCAACAGGGACATTGCATTTGGCCTCTTTTACCCTGGACTCGAGGGAGGAAGAAAAACAATCAGCCAGCTTTCCTGCTTCTTACAGGGTAAGTAAGACCATTCTGTCCTTCAAGCAAAGCTGCACCTGTTTCTGGCTGGGGCGGACATCGCCTCTTACAGGAGGCAGGCACTGACGTAAGAAAACTACTAGGCACTTGGTCGAAGCGTTAAACAAAGCTTTAATCAACTGATTTACTACATGGAGGTCTAGTTGTGTCCTTCACTGGTTCCTGTTAAAGAATGTCCTGAGCAAGCTGGGCCCGTGCCCGAGTATTTATACTTTCCCTGGACAGCGCCACCAGCAGGCCGCCCAGTATTATTACATAAGTCATTTCCCATGAATGACAAGATTCATGTCAGGCACTGCAGGTAATTCAGGGCCAGAGTGATCTCCTGGACAAGTTTCGATCACCTGGATGGGTGGGAGAGGAATTTCCCAGATTTTTTTCCCCCTAAATTGGCCTGGGTTTTTATCTGGTTTTTCGCCTCTCCCAGGAGATCACTTTGTTTCGGGTGGGGTGGAGTGTGTATATATTGTAATACTCAGGTATCACAATTGTGTGGGGCAGACCGGATGGACCAGAGTGTACTTACCTGTCCATCATTGTCCTTATGTTCGTATCCACCTTAGATCATCGACCCAGAAAAGCCTACAGTGCCTCCAACACAGTTCCCAACTGTCTCTTAAGTGACGCTAAGTTTTCTTTCCTCATTAAGTCCTTTCCAGATGTTGGTCACCGTTTGCGGAATGTTTTTCCTGACGTCAGTCTGAAACTTGCCTTTGGCCAGTTTGAAGAGGCGAATGGAAAATTGGAAAACTAAAAAAAAAGTACAAACAACAACAACAACTTGGTTTCATGTGATTCTAATTAACATCCTTTTGAACCTTGTCGTGGTTCAAGTTGAAGCAACCTTTCAGATCTACCCTTGCTCCGTCATTTACTATTTTATAAATCACTGCAAGGTTCTCTCTCAGTCACCTCCTTTCAAGGCTAATGAGCCCAAGTTTCTCCACTCTTGCTCATAATTCAGCCCTCTGGCACAAAGGACCATCCACTGACTGCTATCCAACGACCTCTGGTGTAAAGAGTACACGTGGATAAGAACATAAGAAATAGGAGCAGGAGTCGGCCATTCGGCCCCTCGAGCCTGCTCCGCCATTCAATAAGATCATGGCTGATCTTCTACCTCAACGCCACCATCCCGCACTATCCCCATATCCCTTGATTCCCTTAGTATCCAAAAACCTATCGATCGCTGTCTTGAACATACTCAACGATTGAGCCTCCGCAGGGGTAGAGAATTCCCAGATGTCGTCAGAGGTGTTGGTGGAATCATTACCCAGTACGAGTCATCGGTTTGAAGAGGAGGATGGAAACAACAACAACTTGGATTCATGTGATTCTAATTAACATCCTTTTGTTTTGTCCTGCCCGTTAAGTTAACTCTGGAATATATTTTTACAAAAAGAAAATACTGCAGACGCTGGAAATCTGAAATAAAAACAGAAAATGCTGGAGACACTCAGCAGGTCAGGGCAGCATCTGTGAAGCGAGAAACAGAGTTAACGTTTCAGGTCGATGACCTTGCGTCAGAACTGGAAAAATGCAGGAAATGGAACAGATTTTTAAGCAAGTGCAGGGGCTGGGAAAGGGGGGAGGGGATGAAAGAACAAAAGGGAAGGTCTGTGATAGGATGGAAGGCGGAAGAGGTTAAGAGACATTAAGAGATATTCAAGGCAAAAGGAGATGGTAATGGGACAGGTTAAGAAACAAAGGATGGCTCTAGATGAAGTGTAAATTGCGCTGGCAGAATGAAAGACAGCTGTCATGTGGGGGAGAAGAACAGAAGACGCAAACAAAAAGTGTGGATAAAAAATATATATATATATGATAGGGGCCGAGGTTATGATCTGAAATTGTTGAACTCTATCTTGAGTCCGGAAGGCTGTAGAGTGCCTAATCGAATGATGAGGTGCTGTTCCTCGAGCTTACGTTGAGCTTCCGTGGAACAATGCAAGAGGCCGAGGACGGTGAGGTCTGAGTGGGAATGGAGCAGTGAATTAAAAAGACAGGTGACTAGAAGCTCGGGGTCCCCCTTACAGACTGAACGGAGGTGTTCCGCAAAGCAGTCGCCCAATCTGCGTTTGGTCTCCCCAATGTAGAGGAGACCACATCGTGAGCAGCGAATACAGTATATTAATTGCGAGAAGTACAAGTAAATCGCTGTTTCACCTGGAAGGGGTGTTTGGGGCCCTGGACAGTGGGAAGGGGGGAGGTATAAGGGCATGTGTTGCATCTCCTGCACTTGCACGGGAAGGTGCCGGGCGAAGGGGAAGGGGTGTTGGAATATATTTTGTTAAGAGAGTTGTTGGATAGCAGTCAGTGGATGGTCCTTTCTCCCAGAGGGCCAAACTATGAGCAAGAGTGGAGAAACTTGGGCTCATTAGCCTGGAAAGAAGGTGACTGAGAGAGAACCATGGTGAGTACTTGCTAAAAGTAGGCACAGTGGGCAGTGAGTTGTCATTAGCAGAGATACCATCATAAACCCAGGAGTGAATCACCATCGACTGGGTGCTTTAATTCCCTCACCCAATTATGCTCGGTAACCCGTCTGAAATCATTAACCCAATTACATTAATCAGGACTCTTCAAATATTTTTCTAAATCACCGTAAGAAAAAAAATTCTTAAAATCCAAGAAAAAGGAGTGATGATTTTAAATATATTTTGGTTTAGAGAATTGATCATTGGTTGAGAAAGGTCACTGAGCTCACCAACGTGAGGAAGCAGACAGTTGAACCCTCGCTGGATTAATAAGTCATAGAAGCATAGAAACATAGAAGATAGGAGCAGGAGTAGGCCATTCGGCCCCTCGAGCCTGCTCCGCCATTCAATGCGATCATGGCTGATCATCCAAATTCAGTACCCGGTCCCTGCTTTCTCCCCATACCCCTTGATCCCTTTAGCCTTAAGAAATATATTCAACTCCTTCTTGAATATATTTAATGAACTGGCCTCCACCGCCTTCTGTGGTAGAGAGTTCCACAGGTTCACCACTCTCTGGGTGAAGAAATTCCTCCTCATTTCTGTCCTAAATGGCCTACCCTTTATCCTTAGACTGTGTCCCCTGGTTCTGGACTCCCCAACCATCGGGAACATCCTTCCTGCATCTAGTCTGTCCAGTCCTGTCAGAATTTTATAAGTTTCAATGATTATTCACGTAATTCATTGTTAGGCTAAATTTGTAGCAGTTACAGTCCCCCCTCGCACCCCCCCACCCCCACCCCACCCAATCATAATGAAGTCATCTGCATTCACTGTTCAAACAAAAACAAATTCAAACACTGACAGATTTTAGATCATTAAAAGATGTCCTCATGGCAAGACTCCTGGGCTGAAAATCCAAGGGGCAGTGATCTTGGCACTAGGAACCTATGCCACTGACCCCAATGCTGTTTCTGAGGTCAGGAGGATATTGCCTCATTACCATTCAAATGGCGTACACCCATGCCTCTGGGGGGGCATCTCGGGCACCCATCATGCTGGAGGAGGCCAGAAAGTCCGTCTGAAGATTAGTGACCTTGGGAGGGTGGGGAGGGGGGGTGGGGCGGGGTGGAAGGCAGGGAGAAGTGCAGATACTGGTTCACCCCAAGAAAGATCTGAGCAGTGCCCACAGTCGCCTTTGGAAGGGGTCCTCAGCAATAGATTCCTCTCAACAGCGCTGTGATTCAGTGCTGCTGGCTGCTGTAATCGTGCTTCTTGACGTAAGAAAACTGCTAGGCACTTGGTTTGAGTATAAAACAAGGCTTTAATCAACTGTTTCACAACCATGAGATTCTAGTTACATCACTAGTTCCTGGTTATAGAAACATCCTGAGCAAGCTGGGCCCACGCCCGAGTATTTATACTCCTTGGACGGCGCCACCAGCTGGCCGCCCAGTGTTATCTCATGAGTCATTTCTACATGACTGGTAAGATTCATGACATTCCTGAGTTGGGGAAAGGAAAGTCAGTGAAGGTTCCCACTCCATTACCCTGGAGTCATGTATGAAGGGTGCATATATGGAAATTGGCTGAGGACAGAAGCAGGCTTGACGGTGATGCCCTCCAGAGTTGGATAGCCTGCTGAAACTCACTTTCAAGGCTCAGGTATGACGAACGGCTATTTAGGCGATGTTCTGGAGGGCATCTGCAGCCCATCGAGATAACCCCTTCAGGAGAGGAGGGGGAAGAAAATTTGAGAAAGAAAAAAAATAAAAAGTAAAGCAAAAAAAACCCCACCAGCAGCAGGGTGCCACTGTTTAGAAGCTTAAGCTAACCAACCCATTGGGGGGATTTGCCACAACAATCATGGTATAGCTCCTTAAGAAGCAGGAAATGAGCCTCTTTAAGAACTGAAGTGGTCGAGTGATATGTTAATCATTTGGATCCCCTCAGAAAGCTGCTTGTTCACTGCCTCCGGGACCGTTTATGTTGAATTGTGGTACTTGGGCAACAAATCGTGCCACACTTCTGGAAATTTGCCGATGCTGTGCCAGACCAAATCACTCGCCTTTGAACGGTTCAGTGAACCAGAGAAGCTGATCACAAACTCAAGTGGTTCCACCTACACTGAAGTGTCCTTCATTGTGCAGCATGTTGAAGGGCCGGACAGTGGTGATTTCAGCTGAAAAACACAATGGGGCAGAAATTAGGATCGGGGGCTTGCCGCGCGTGCCAGCCCCCGATCTGCACTTACCCGACGCGCCGGCCGTTCAGCTCCAGGGACGCCTGTTTGAAAAAGATGACTCCCGGGCAGCGTGTGACGTCACGCCGCCCAGGAGTGCAGCCAACGCGAAGCCTGTAGCGCGCAGTGCAAGTGAGACACGCCCCTTGAGGTCTCATTTTAATAGGACACGCCCATAATCTTTGCAAGCAGCTGGAAAGGACTCTGTTACAGAGCAGAAGTGCAGGTAGGTTATGTGTATTTTTATCAATGTTTTGGTAACTTTTATAAACTTTTAAAAACGTTTGAATGATTTTGATGACTCTGAGATAGTTTTAAAGAGAATTGAAGCTATTTGAGCAGTTTTTAAAGCCTTGAAAACATTCTTTTAATTCTGTTCAGTTAATTAGCAAATTGAGATGGCTGGAATGACCACATTTAACGTGATTAAAGGAACTCAGAACTTCACTGAGGATGACCTCAGCAATCTCCTCAACGAGGTGGAGGCGAGGCGCCTGCGCATCATGGGGAATGAGCAGTCGAGGGCAGCGCGAAAAGGTCAGATGGCAGCGTGGTCGGAAGTTGCACAAGCTGTCAGCGCGAGCTCCACCATTCCACGTACAGCGGAACAATGTCGCAAGAAATTCAGTGACTTGTTGCGATCTGTCAAGGTTTGTACAGTTTTAACTAAAGTGTACTGTTACATTACAAAGAGTTGAAGTTAACTTGATTTCAAAAGGCTAATGCATTTAATTTTCTAAAGTTACTTCTTGGTAAAGTCACCTGAGCTAGCAATAAAACTTTATGGCTTTGGGGCCAGCTCAGGGTTACCTATTGTTCTCTTATCTTGATTCCAGTGCTTTGAGCTGTAAAACTTCAATCAGAGATTTTAAGAAACACCCAACCCAGTCTTCAAAGCCTTTGCTGACCATGTCAGAAATGCAGCTGTTTGATTCTCTTTTTTCTTCTGTAATATCAGAGGAAGAGTTCTCACAATGCCAGGGAACGCATACGCACAGGCGGTGGTGTTGCCATGCTGAGGGTTTTGACCGAACATGAGGAACGGGTCGAACAGATGTGCGGATTTGCTAGCAATCGCCCTGCGGAAGGATCTGAAACAAACATTACTGACCCTCATAGTGAGTTGCCCTGCCCAGCTATAAGTTGAAGAAGGATAGGTGTGTGCTGAATATCTGTGATGTGGCACATCGTGCTTTACCTTTGCAAATGTTTTCTGCTTCCTTCCCACAGCTGGACAGAGTACCTCTCACACGCGGGATGAGCAGCGCGTGGAGTCAGCGGCCGCAGAGGGCATTGGGGAAGGTGTTTCTGCTGCGGTGGCAGCAGTTACTGAGCTGGTTGAGGAACAGGAGGAACCTGTCCTTTGTCAGCAAGTGCAGCAGGAGTGTATAGACCCTGTGTCGCTGCCCACTATCTCACCATCTCCTGGCCCCAGTGGCTCTGTGCGAGTCACTGCTGACTGTAGCTCCACAGACAGACACCATATTGACACTTCAGTGCAGGTGGGAGGAGCAGAAAGACATTCAGTACAACAGCACCTACAAGATGAGGAGCGAGATATTGCAGGTTTCAGGCAATTGCTGAGCTCTCTCACTGAGAAGGAAGTAGACGCAAGAGACTCTATCAGGCAGGAAATGGAGAATATTGGCATTACACTAAATCAGATATCATCGCAGTTTGTGGTGCTTAATGATAATTATCTTAATCAGATATCATCGCAGTTGGTGGTGCTTAATGATAATTCTCTTAATCAGATATCATCGCAGTTGGTGATGCTTAATGAAACTATGATTGCACTAGTTAATTTGCTTGTATCTATCACTACTGGCGTAACGCTGACTCCAGCACAAATGCCCTCCCCAGGTCCCAGTGCAGAGCCACTTTGGTCCCAGGAGCCAGCAGCTGCGCCAGTCATGATGCAGGGCAGCGTAGAATTGCCTCAGCAACAACCTTTTCCTCAAGCCGCTGCTGAAGAGCAGGAACAATCTGACAGGGCTCTTGCAAATAGATCTGGAGGGCTCCAGTCACGGGTAGTGAAAAGGTGCAGGAAACGTTAGAGTGTCACCTTCAGCTCACTCCGCCACCTTCAACCCTCAGTCACACAGGCCAGTTGGCAAATCGTTAAATAGTTATATTTTTCACTTTATTTAAATGTTAAATGTTTTCTTACATATTTAAATTCAAGTGTTTATTTATGAAGGAAAGGATAGGTAACCTTATCGTTTCAGCAGTACACCCAGTAATCAATGTTGAAAGAATTTAAACATTTATTTAACTTCAAAAACTTTTACAACAAATGTTACAAAATTATAAAATAGCTAGTTTGCACTTTGAATGTCTGTATTGCAGTAAGAAAGTAAAAATTACTGTAAAATGTTTACACTTTCTTTTCTAACAGTCACCATTTTGCACATGTTTGAAAACGTTAAAAGAGGTAGTTAGCATCTTAATTTTTGTAATTTCACTAAGAATCAAACACAAATGAGTTAAACCTGTTTACAAAGTGATTTCAAAACTGTTAATGTTAACATTTTAAAATTGCATAAAATAGGTCATTAACATCCTTGAACAAAGAAAGAAAGACAAGTAAAAACAAACTCTTTCCAATAACACTTCCTCACTGTTCCTGTCCATAAATTTTTTTAAAGTTCATAACTGTTACTTAAAATTTACAAGTTATTCACTTTATACATTGAAACTGAATCTGAAAAGTGTTTGATTATGCAATAAAAGGTCACTGTTTCACTTTAATATGTGTCTGCTTCTGTCTTTGCCTTGCGGGGGGAGGGGTCGGTACAGGGCGTAACTACCGCGTGAAGGTGTTGGCTACCAGCAGTTCGCGAGCAGCCTTAGATTCGGCGGCACTTGGCTCCTCCCCATGAGGCCTGGCAACATGCACATTGCCATCGCCTTCATCCTCCATTTCAACAGGCAGCTGTTCCTCATTGTTAAGGGTCAGTCCTTCCTGCAGGGCAAGGTTGTGCAAAGCACAACAGGCCAGCACAATCCTTGCCACTTTCTGGTGAGAGTACTGCAAGGTCCCCCCTGACCTATCCAGGCACCGGAAGCGTGATTTCAGAACTCCTATTGTCCTCTCCACCACTTGACGTGTGGACACGTGTGCATGGTTGTATCTCTCCTGAGACTGATTAATGGTATTGCGGTAGGGGGCCATCAGCCATGGTTTTAGCGGGTAGCCCTTGTCGCCCAATATTCATGCGGATCCTGTCGGCAATTTGCTGAGAGAATCATACAATTTAGAGTTATGGAGGACGAAGGAGTCATGATTACTTCCCTGGTGCCCTGCATTCACGTTTAGGATCTGGAGGTGTGCATCACATAATATCATTGCATTCAATGAATGATACCCCTTCCTGTTTATGAATGTCACAGGTGCATCCTTGGGTGCCTTCAATGCAATATGGGTTCCATCGACGGCCCCAATCACTTTGGGGAATCCAGCAATGCGATGAAATGCTAAGGCCATCTCCTTCTGATGACGAGCGGACAAGTCATACATAATGAAATCAGAAATCCTACGGCAAATGGCTTCTGTGACCTGGTGAATGCAGACCCTCGCAGCATTCTTGGAGATGTTGGTTATGTCACCGGTGCCTGCTTGAAATGATCCACTTGCAAAGAAGTTCAATGCTGTGGTTACCTTCATGTTCACTGACAAGGCAGTGCGGGTCTTCGAGCGTGGCTCCAAGTCCGCCTTCAACATGTCACATAGTCGTCCAATTGCCTCTTTACTGAAGCGCAGCCGCCTGATACACAACTCCTCGGACAGCATTTCAAATGATCACCTCTCCCTGTAAACTCTGTGGGGTGGGTAGTTGTTCCTTCTGATCAGGAGACGTTCATGGTTCCTCAATCTTCTACGTTGCTCCCTGGCATTCCTATTTCTTTGAAGCAAATACACAAATAGCATCACGGCAAAATTTCTACAACAGGGCATGTTTCTCGCTCACAGGACTACTCCTCACACAGACGTACCTGTACGGAGTAAATGGAAATAGTTGTTACAGTTATTTTAATAAACTGAGTGCCTATAACATCAATTCGGCCTATGCCAGGAAGCATGCTTTAACGGCTTGCAAACACATCCTTCCCGCCTGATGAATATCACAGGCCGAGATCCTTTTCCAATAAATTACATTTGCAGAAATTCATCATTACATAAATACATTCATCCACGTACTGAAAGGAATACATACATAAATTGTAGTGTATGTACCTTTAAGAGCCCCTGTGTACTGTAATACCGGTAGTGACCACTCGGGTATATAAGCCTGTATAGCGTCTTGTATCTTTTAGTTCACCTCCAGACTTTGTTCAGTAAACACCTGTTAAACCAACTCCTGCATTCCGTGTCTCCATTAATACACGGATACAACAGTGGTGACGAATTGGAAACGGACTTACCTGCAATTCGGCAGCACCTCAAGGAGATCGATTCCTCAGACGAAGGTCGAAGAAAAAAAACAAGAAAAAAAACTGTGGTTTCACCAGCTAGCCAGGCTGGTGGCAGGTACTGCACTAATCCTTCCTGGTCGGCGGGCTGGGGCTCGATCGGGTGGCTCTGCAGCGGGGCCGAGCAGCGAGTCGGAAGGCGGAGGCAAACAGAGACGGAGGGTGGAGCACTCGGGAGACGGCCGGCGCTGCAAAGCAGGTCGGCGTTCGGACCAAGCAGAGGGAGGGAAAAATCCCAGAGAGTCCGGCGGGAACGAGCCTCCAACTATTAAAAATATCTGTGTAAATAAAAACCGCGGAGAACAGCGTTGTCAGCAGCGGCAGCGGCGGGAAAGCGCGGGAGGCGCCATTTTTTCTCGGCAGGGAAGAAAGGAAAGCGCGGGAGGCGCCATTTTTGATTTTCAGGATGCCTAAGACTGGCAATATTACTGCTTTCGATAGTAATATAGAGGATTGGACCACATATGTGGAAAGAGTGGAGGTATATTGCACAGCGAATGAAGTAGAGGATGATAAAAAGGCATCGGTACTTCTAAATCTGATGGGCGCAAGGACATACGGGCTGTTACGAAACTTAATCACTCCAGCCAAACCGATGGACAAGAATTTTAAGGAGATTGTTGATACCCTACAGGAGCACTTAAACCCAACACCGCTGCTCATAGCGGAACGATTCAAATTCTTCAGGAGGAATCAGCACAAGAATGAAAGTAACGCTGATTACCTCACCGAATTAAGAAAGCTGTCAAGGCACTGCCAATTCGGGGCAGGACTGGCAGATTCTCTACGAGACAAATTCGTCTGCGGTCTCCTAAGTGAAGGAACACAGAAAAGGCTACTTTCTGAGAAAGATTTGACACTGGACAAGGCTTTCAGTGTGGCTGTATCATACGAAGCAGCAGCAAGAGGAGCTGCAGAGACACAGCAAAAGCCACAGGACTTCGGCACCCATGAAATAACACGGGGTTTCGAGAGATGTTATCGCTGCGGCAGATCCACCCATGACCAGAGGGACTGCTGGTTCAAGGACAAAGCATGCAGGCAATGCGGAAAGATGGGACACATTGCACGTGTATGCTGATCTGGAAACAAAAAATCCACTGACAGAAAAAAAATCAATAAGGAAAAGTACAGAAAGGTACAAATGATGACGGACAGTAGCTCCGAAGACCAGAAGAGCGATAGCGACTCCGGAAACAAGAGACTAAGCTGTCCCAAATTACATAATGTAATTGCCAAAGAAGATTACCAGACCATTTGGGTTACCCTCACGATAGCGGGGTCCCCAGTTAAAATGGAGCTAGATACAGGATCAGCTCTGACCGTCATAAGTCGACGGGATTACGAGCGGCTATTTCCGCATATACCTTTGAAAGACACATCCATTATCTTGAAGACATATACGGGGCAGAAAGTATACCCCAGAAGGAAAATAAGGGTGCCTGTTGTATGCAACGGCAAGGAAATACAGAAGTTGTATTTATACGTTCTGCAAGATGGTGGTCCACCGCTGTTGGGACGTGAATGGATCAGGAAGATACGTTTAGACTGGCACTCCATTCAGGCACTGACGGTGACCAGTAAGAAAAAAAATGATGATGACGTCATACCTGAACGATTAAAAGACATCTTCTTGGCCAACGCCAAAGAAGTGTTTCAACAGGAACTAGGAACCTTGAAAGGCGTCACCGCTTCAATAAAAGTGGAAGATGCGGCAATTCCCAAGTTTTTTACGGCAAGGCCGGTGCCATACGCAATTCGTCCAGCAGTCGAGGCAGAGCTGGAGAATTTGGAAAAGGCAGGCGTGTTATCCAAGGTAGATTGGAACGAGTGGGCAACACCCATCGCCCCAGTCATGAAGAAAACGTTGAATAATGATAAATCTGAAGAACAGAGAAAAATTCGCATCTGTGGGGACTTCAAGGTGACTGTAAACCCGGTCCTTCACACGGTACAGTATCCTCTTCCGAGGATAGAAGATATTTTCGCCTCACTATCCGGAGGGAAACGTTTCACCAAAATTGACTTGGCACAGGCATATCTACAGATGGAGGTTGAAGAGGCCTCTAAAAAGTATCTCACGATAAACACACACAAAGGCCTGTACCAGTACAATCGACTGGTTTTCGGAGTAACATCAGCTCCAGCTATCTGGCAAAGAGCTATGGAGCAAGTCCTCCAAGGGATTCCGGGGACTCAATGCTACCTAGACGACATCCTTGTAACAGGAGAAAACGACAACGAGCACCTTGCCAATTTGGAGCAGGTGCTCACTAGACTGAGAGAACGGGGCCTATGAGCAAATCGCCCCAAGTGCGAATTTTTCCAGAAACAAATATCATATTGTGGCCATATAATTAACGAAGAAGGGTTGCATAAGTCACCTGAAAAAATTGAAGCAGTCATAAAAGCTCCAGCACCTGAAAATGTCTCACAATTAAGGTCGTTCCTGGGATTGATAAATTACTATCATAAATTTTTACCGAACTTGTCAACTGTTCTGCACCCTCTTAACGCACTGCTACAAACGGGAGTAATTTGGAAATGGAGCGAAGACTGTAAACGTGCCTTCCATAAATGCAAAGGCTTGACCACGTCCAAGGAAGTGTTGGCTCATTACAACCCATCACTACCAATCAGACTGGCGTTCGATGCATCCCCTTACGGCGTAGGAGCGGTATTATCGCATAGATTCCCTGATGGCTCGGAGCGGCCGATAGCTTTTGCGTCACGCTCATTGAACTCAGCTGAGCGTAACTACGCCCAGATCGACAGGGAAGCACTCAGCCTGGTGTGGGGAGTGAAGAAATTCAACCATTACCTACACGGACAAAAATTTACCTTGTTGACTGACCATCAACCCCTCGTCTCCATATTCAACCCTAAAAAGGGCGTTCCCATTATGACAGCGCAAAGGCTACAGAGGTGGTCCCTTTTCCTAGGGGCACACCAATATGACATAGAATACAAAGGATCAAAACAGCATGGGAATGCTGACGGTTTATCGCGCCTACCGTTGCCAACGGTAGAAGAGGCACCTGCAGTGGACCCAGTGGAGATGTTCCACTCAACCATAGTGGAATGTCTACCAGTAACAAATTCTACCATTGAAAAGGAAACGAGAAATGACCCGACTCTCTCACGAGTCTACGATTTAACGGTGAAGGGATGGCCAGCACGTGGCGAACCACTGTTGCCAGCATTCTCGCAAAGAAGAGAACAGCTGTCAGTGTGCCGAGGAACCTTGATGTGTGGATCCAGAGTGGTGATTCCACCCAAACTCCAGGATAAAGTGCTAAAGGAGCTTCACGAGGGGCATCTGGGTGGAGTGAAAATGAAGAACCTAGCCAGAGCGTTTGTTTTTGGTGGCCAGGTATCGATGGAGACATCGAAGAAATGACCAAGAGCTGTCTAGGATGCCAGAAGGTCCAAAACGCCCCACCTCAAGCCCCTCTACATCCATGGGAGTGGCCCTCATCTCCATGGCAAAGGGTACATATCGACTTTGCTGGTCCATTTATGGACTCAATGTTCTTAATCGCGGTTGATGCACACTCCAAGTGGCTGGAGGTAATAAAAATGTCCTCCACCACCACGGAAAAAACCATCACAGTATTAAGGACCATATTTGCTAGGAATGGGCTGCCGGAACAGATCTGTTCTGATAATGGACAGCAATTTGTGTCTGAAGAATTCAGGAAGTTCTTAAAAAACAATGGGGTTAAGCACTACACGTCTGCCCCATACCATCCCGCCACCAATGGATTAGCTGAAAGGTTTGTCCAGACCTTCAAGAAGGCCATAAAGGCCATGGGTAATGAAGACATAAATCTACAACATAAGATAGATAACTTCTTGTTTGCGTACAGGAATGCAACACATGTGGTTACAAACCAAACTCCCGCCATGATGTTTTTCAATAGAAGACTAAGATGCCGGCTGGATTTGATCAAGCCAAACATCAGAAGGGACGTAGAGAACCGGCAATTTCAAGGCATGAATGAAAGGCCAACTAGAACCTTCCAGATAGGTCAACAAGTTTTGGCCCGGGACTACCGTACCGAGAAATGGCAGCCTGGAACTATTTGCACACGACTAGGACCTCTGATGTATACCGTGGACATTGGAGAAAGCATAATAAGGCACCATGCTGACCAGATCATAGTGTCATCTGAAAAGGGACAACCTACACCACAACTCGATACGCCTAATAATGAAGCAGAGATACCCATAGTATCTACCTCCGATCCGGTGATACTGGAACCAGATGAACCCGACACTGGCATTCAAGCCGAATCGACCTTGCCAAAAGAACCTACTACACCACCGAAAACTACTACACCACCGAGGCGTTATCCGGACCGAGTCAGGAAGCCTCCAGAGAGACTGACTTATAATTGATTAACTGCAGCAAATGTGTAGATTATTGTTCTTGTAAACATGTTAATTAATGATTACTTAAAATGTTATGTATTAATTATATAAAAGGGGAGGAATTGTAGTGTATGTACCTTTAAGAGCCCCTGTGTACTGTAATACCGGTAGTGACCACTCGGGTATATAAGCCTGTATAGTGGCTTGTATCTTTTAGTTCACCTCCAGACTTTGTTCAGTAAACACCTGTTAAACCAACTCCTGCATTCCGTGTCTCCATTAACACACGGATTCAACATAAATGCACATCCTAAATGGAATATATACAGACATACATACAATCATACAGACATACTTACTAAATATTACTGATGACAATTTCATTTTGTAAGCATTTTATTATTTTTAAAACAGTAAATTTAACATTTTATAAAAATAAATTCAATGAGGCCTTGCCCACAGCCACAATTGCTCCTTCTAACTACAGTACTGAAATACCGTTTTAAACAAAAAAAAATGTTAAACTTACCTCAGCCTTTCTTAAAATAACTTTCCTCCCTTTCCCAAACAGAAATAGAATGACTTTCAGAAGCTCCACGATGACAGACTTCTTCCTCCGCAGCTTCTCGATAGCTTTACTCCTGCTTTTTTCATTTCCAAGTTGTCAGGACTTACCCTCACTGAATCCATGAATGAAATCGACGAAGTTCACTGCGCACGCGCTGCCTGTGCAGTCGCACGCGCTGTGCCTCTGAAGCCCTTCGTTCAGAGGACAGGAAATGCCGGTTTTCCCCGCATGCGCTGTGCATGCTGAAAACTGGCATTTCCTCCGGCCAGACGCGTGAGTACCCCGACCGTACTCACGCGTTTGGGGAGGAATTACTGGGCCAATATTTTTAAGTTGCATAAAAGAGGTCCTTAACATCCTGAATGTCTTACTTGCACAAAAAAAGACAAGTAAAAACAAACTGTTTCCAATATTTCTTCCTCATTGCTCATGGTTAGAAATTTTTTTAAAGTACAGAAGCTTTACTTAAAATTTACAAGTTATTCACTTTATACATCGAAACTGAAGATGAAAAGTTTTTGATGATGCAATAAAAGGTCACTGTTTCACTTTAATATGTGTCTGCTTCTGTCTTTGCCTTGCGGGGGGTGGGGTAGGTACAGGGTGTAACTATCGCGTGAAGGTGTTGGCTACCAGCAGTTCGCGAGCAGCCTTAGATTCGGCGGCACTTGGCTCCTCCCCATGAGGCCTGGCAACATGCACATTGCCATCGCCTTCATCCTCCATTTCAACAGGCAGCTGTTCCTCATTGTTAAGGGTCAGTCCTTCCTGCAGGGCAAGGTTGTGCAAAGCACAACAGGCCAGCACAATCCTTGCCACTTTCTGGTGAGAGCGCTGCAAGGTCCCCCCTGACCTATCCAGGCACCGGAAGCGTGATTTCAGAACTCCTATTGTCCTCTCCACCACTTGACGTGTAGTCACGTGTGCATGGTTGTATTTCTCCTGAGACTGATTATTGGTATTGCGGTAGGGGGTCATCAGCCATGGTTTTAGCGGGTAGCCCTTGTCGCCCAATATCCATGCGGATCCTGTCGGCAATTTGCTGAGCGAATCATACAATTTAGAGTTACGGAGGACGAAGGAGTCATGATTACTTCCCTGGTGCCCTGCATTCACATTTAGGATCTGGAGGTGTGCATCACATAATATCATTGCATTCAATGAATGATACCCCTTCCTGTTTATGAATGTCACAGGTGCATCCTTGGGTGCCTTCAATGCAATATGGGTTCCATCGACGGCCCCAATCACTTTGGGGAATCCAGCAATGCGATGAAATGCTAAGGCCATCTCCTTTTGAGGTCGAGTGGACAAGTCATAATTAATGAAATCTGAAATCCTACGGCAAATGGCTTCTGTGACCTGGTGAATGCAAACCCTCGCAGCATTCTTGGAGATGTTGGTTATGTCACCGGTGCCTGCTTGAAATGATCCACTTGCAAAGAAGTTCAATGCTGTGGTTACCTTCATGTTCACTGACAAGGCAGTGCGGGTCTTCGAGCGTGGCTCCAAGTCTGCCTTCAGCATGTCACATAGTCGGCCAATTTCCTCTTTACTGAAGCGCAGCCTCCTGATACACAACTCCTCGGACAGCATTTCAAATGATCGCCTCTCCCTGTAAACTCTGTGGGGTGGGTAGTTGTTCCTTCTGATCAGGAGACGGTTATGGTTCCTCAATCTTCTACGTTGCTCCCTGGCGTTCCGATTTCTTTGAAGCAAATACACATAGAGCATCACGGCAACATTTCTATAAGAGGGCATGTTTCTCGCTCACAGGACTCCTCACTACACAGACGTACCTGTACGGAGTAAATGGAAATAGTTGTTACAGTTATTTTAATAAACTGAGTGCCCATAACAAGCAACTCGGCCTATGCCAGGAAGCATGCTTTAACGGCTTGCAAACACATCCTTCCCGCCTGATGAATATCACAGGCCGAGATCCTTTTCCAATAAATTACATTTGCAGAAATTCATCATTACATAAATACAATCGTCCACGTACTGAAAGGAATACATACATAAATGCACATCCTTCAAGGAATATATACAGACATACATACAATCATACATACATACTTACTAAAAATAAGATATATTACTGATGACAAGTTCATTTTGTAAGCATTTTATTCTTTTTAAAACAGTCATTTTCACATTTAATAAACTCAACAAATTCAATTAGGCCTTGCCCACAGCCACAATTGCTCCTTCTACCTACAGTACTGAAAAAACGTTTAAAAAAAAAAGTTTAAAACTTACCTCAGCCTTTCTTAAAATAACTTTCCTCCCTTTCCCAAACAAAAATAGTGCCTTTCAGAAGATCCACGATGAAAGACTTCTTCCTCCGCAGCTTCTCGACCAGCTGTACTCAGGCTTTTTTCATGTGTAAGTTGTGAGGACTTACCCTCACTGAATCCATGAATGAAATCGCCGAATTTTACTGCGCACGCGCTGCCTGTGCAGTTGCACGCGTTCTGCCTCTTAACCCCTTGGGTCAGAGGAGAGGGAATGCCAGTTTTCCTCCGGCCACACGCGTGAGTACCCCGTCCGTACTCACGCGTTGTGAGAGGAATTACTGGGCCATTAACCACCAACCGCCCCACCCCCCACCCCACCCCCCTCCCCAACACCCCATCCCCCAGCCCCTCTCCCCAATGCCCCACCCCCCCAGCTCCACCCCCCTCCCCAATGCCCCACCCCCACCCCCCACCCTCCCCAATGCCCCACCCCCCAACGCCCCACCCCCCGCTCCCCAATGCCCCACCCCCCAACGCCCCACCCCCCGCTCCCCAACGCCCCACCAATCCTGGGAGCATGCCTTGGAGGATATAACCAAATGAGTGAGCACCATCTTCATCCATCCCTTAGAATAAAATGAGAGGGCACTGTCAGATGAGTCATCTTCCACCATACTGGAAGCAGAGTGGAAATCTTGTATGTAAACAGCTGCTTGTATCGACGTAGTTGGAGGCTCTAGCCAGCAGGTGGTGCCGTGGAGTGAGTTTTTGAGGTCTCTCTCTCAAATCTGTTGCCTATATAATAAGAACATATTCATACGCTGACAATGGGCAATTTACTAATGCAGATCATTTATTTTATGCTTCAGCCATCACATACAAATGTATGCAAGATTAATCTAGCGGATCAGTATATGTGACCTGGTATTAGTGTATGAAGCTACTCATCTCAGAATGTGAAGCTGAAATGAGTGACAATCATGTTGTCTGTCTCTCGCTCCCTTGTGCCAATCTTCTACTGCTGCAGAATGAAAGGATGCAGAGCGCCCTCTGGAGGTAAGTGTACCATTGTACAATTTATTGCAGTGTTTGGCCACTTTAAATATGTACTGAGGCTCAATTGTCCGAGAATTCTGTCTTTGTGGATCGCTTGGTTGAGAAAGAAAGAACGACTTGTACTTATATATATTGTGTAATTGAAAATCCAAGGGGCAGTGATCTTGGCACTAGGAACCTATACCACTGACCCAGACACCTTTTCTGAGGTCAGGGGGATATTGCCTCATTACCATTCAAATGACGTGCTCCCATGCCTCTGGGGGGGCATCTCGGGCACCCATCATGCTGGGGGAGGCCAGAAAGTCCGTCTGAAGATTAGTGACCTTGGCGGGGGGTGGTGGGGGGAGGGCAGGGAGAGGTGCAGGTACTGATCCACCCCAAGAAAGATCTCTGAGCAGTGCCCACAGTCGCCTTTGGAAGGGGTCCTCAGCAATAGATTCCTCTCAACAACGCTGTGATTCAGTGCTGCTGGCTGCTGTAATCGTGCTTCTTGACATAAGAAAACTACTAAGCACTTGGTTTGAGTATAAAACAAGGCTTTAATCAACTGTTTCACAACCATGAGTTCTAGTTACATCACTAGTTCCTTGTTACAGAACATCCTGAGCAAGCTGGGCCCACGCCCGAGTATTTATACTTCCCTTGGACGGCGCCACCAGCTGGCCGCCCAGTGTTATCTCATGAGTCATTTCTACATGAATGGTAAGATTCATGACATTCTTCCCGCCTGAGAGATTTGGAAGTCCGACGACTTCCTTCTGGCGGATATAACGGACCACGAAGAGCCGCAACCATTTCGATTTCTGGTTGTGGCTGGAAGGCACGTCTCCTCGGACCGTGTCTTGGTCCCTGGGTCGCTTGGTTCGTACAGGTAGGTTGACAGGGCCTGTGTCGCCTTGATCGACCTGAGGGGGACTGGGGAGATCGTGACTCCGGGTGCGGGTCCCCACAGGCGCAGAGCTGGCGTCATCTTGCTTGGTAGCTGGTGATTGTCCGGCGTCCTGGATTCCTCTCAACAGCGCTGTGATTCAGTGCTGATGGCTGCTGTAATCGTGCTCCTGAGTTGGGGAAAGGAAAATCAGTGAACATGCAGCTTTCTGAGGGGATCCAAATGATTAACATATCACTCGACCACTTCCGCTCTTAAAGAAGCTCACTTCCTGCTTCTTAAGGAGCTATACCATGATTGTTGTGGTTGATCCCCCAATGGGTTGGTTAGCTTAAGCTTCTAAACAGTGGCACCCTGCTGCTGGTGGGATTTTTTTTCTTTACTTTTTGTTTTTTTCTTTCTCAAATTTTCTCCCTCTCCTCTCCTGAAGGGGTTATCTCGATGGGCAAGATCTCAGGACAACAACAACAACTTGCATTTATATCGCACCTTTAACATAGTAAAACGACCCAAGGCGCTTCACAGGAGCGATTATCAAACATAACTTGACACCGAGCCAAATAAGGAGATATTAGGACAGTTGAAGAGGGAGGTTTTAAGGAGCGTCTTAAAGGAGGAGAGGGAGGTAGAGAGGCGGAGTGGTTTAGGGAGGGAATTCCAGAGCTTAGGGCCCAGGTGGCTGAAGGCACGGCCGCCAATGGTGGAGCGATTAAAATCAGGGATGCTCAAGAGGCCAGAATTGGAGGAACACAGAGATCTCGGAGGGTTGTGGGGCTGGGGATTACAGAGATAGGGAGGGTGCGAGGGCCATGGAGGGATTTGAAAACAAGGATGAGAATTTTAAAATCAAGGCACTGCTTAACCAGGAGCCAATGTAGGTCAGCGAGCACAGGGGTGATGGGTGAACGGTGTACGGATAACCGTAGCTGTCGTAAAGACAGCAGGGTTTGATTGACAGCTGGTTGACGGCTGATGTCATATCCGGGGGCGGGATCCGACGCCATCTTGGCCATGCTTCAGATACTGTACTAGAGACACAGAGTCAGGACTGAATAAATGGCACTCCTCTACAACTGCTTGCGAGACTTGTAATTATGTTATTAAGATAACATTACAAACGGGACTTGGTGCGAGTTAGGACACGGGCAGCCGAGTTTTGGATGAGCTGAAGTTTACAGAGGGTGGAAGATGGGAGGCCGGCCAGGAGAGCGTTGGAATAGTTAATTCTAGAGGTAAGAAAGACATGAATGAGGGTTTCAGCAGCAGATGAAATCAATCTACCACGGTTTAGAGCAGGGCTACCTAAACTCCAATCCATGGTGAATCACAGCCCGCAGTTTAACTCAATGTTCTCATTCATTTGCACATATCTCAAATTGCTGATACTTACAGATCTTGAGGATTTATCCATCAATCAGGCAAATCAAGCCTTTCAGCAGTGAAGTTGGGAAACACTTCAACGCGAAAAAGGGTGGTAGAAGTTTGGAAACTCTCTTCCACAAACGGCAATTGATGCTGGGTCAATTGTTAATTTTAAATCGGAGATTGATAAATTTTTGTTAACCAAAGGTATTAAGGGATATGGGCCAAAGGCAGGTATATGGAGTAAAGGTCACAGATCAGCCATGATCTCATTGAATGGCGGAACAGGCTCGAGGGGCTCAATGGTCTCCTCCTGTTCCTATGTTGCGAACAGCAATGATAATGGCCCTCTCCAAACCTCCAGGCCCATGAAATTCAAACAGGACAAAGCAACAAGTAAGAAATCTAAGCACAAGTAGAAGTGGGCTACCTGGGATTTTCATGGGTTGCCAGTGGCTCATGGACTAGATTTTTAGGTAGCCCTGGTCGAAGCAGTGCTCTACGGGAGACCTGTGTGCTCTTCCCTCCTGTTTAATTTACCTGGTGCTAGTGATTGTGCTGGAAGCTGAAGGCAAGCAATTCTCTCTGTCACGAGCAAGGGAATCCAGGCTTTCATTTTTAAGAAAACATCCGACAACAGCTGATGAAATCTAAGGGGGCGATTTTTGTCAATGGGGGCGCGTTGGAGGTGGGACTGCGGCTTGTCGGGTTTTAGTCCCGCCTCCATCGACTTGTGGCCAACCCACGCTGTTTTCCTTTGATTGGCCAATTAAGGGGAAACCGGTTACAGAGAATGTCAGCGTATGACGTTTCATCTGTCAAAGATTTTTGACAGATGAATTGTCATCGTTTGCCAGCTCTGTGAAGCTGTCAATCACTGACATTCTCTGCTGTTCGAGGAGTCCTTGTATTCAAGACTCATCAAACCTCTTTTGTGAGCAGAAATTAGATGGTTGTTGCATCGGAGAATGCAGCAGCCATCTGTCATCTCTGCTGGTGAGATGCGAGACTCTCCGCATCCCCAACTGTTGAAGCCTGCAGGAACAAAAAAAAGGTAAGTAAACATTTTCTATCACTTTCCACTCACCTCACATACTTGCCTCTTCACACTTGCACCCATCACTCTGTAAGACCCTTCCCGCCTCCAGCAGACGGGACCCGGCGCGGGTCGGCTACCCGCCTCCTGGGAAGATAGCACGGAGGCGGGTTGGGTGCGGGATGGGTAACCGCTCCCAGATTCTGCCATTTTCCCGGCAGTCCCGCCTCCAAACCCGTCTCCCCAGGGCCGGCAAGATCACGCCCCAGGTCTCTGAGCCATTGAAACTGTGAATGTCAGGCTACTGGGAAAGACTTAATAGAAAGACCTGCATTTATATATCGCCTTTCATGACCTCAGGACGTCCCAAAGCGCTTTACAGCCAATGAAGTACTTTTTTTGAAGTGTAGTCATTGTTGTAATGTAGGGAAACGTGGCAGCCAATTTGCACACAGCAAGCTCCCACAAACAGCAATGCGATAACGACCTGATAATCTGTTTTGGTGATGTTGGTTGAGGGATAAATATTGGCCCAGGACACCGGGGAGAACTCCCCTGCTCTTCTTCGAAATAGTGCCGTGGGATCTTTTACGTCCACCTGAGAGAGCAGACGGGGCCTCGGTTTAACATCTCATCTGGAACCAGTGCAACCAAAGGTGGGAGGAATGTGCCTTCGCTTCGTCAGCCGCAGAAACAGCTAACTCCAGTGAATCATTTTCACAACAGGTAATGCCTCTGGGTTGTGAATGATTGTTCATAACCATCTGCAGCCCTTCAACACCCCCCACCCCTCCCCAAACTCTCCATTCCTCTGACTCTGGACTTTTGCTCATCCCCCCTCCCTTCGGCCCACTATAGAGGTCGTACCTTCAGCTGTCCAGAATTCTCTATCTAAATACCTCCACTCGCTACCTCCCTCTCCTCACCTTAACACCCACCTCTTTAACCAGGCTGTCAGCTGTGGCTCAGTGGGTCGCACCCTCGCCTCTGAGTCAGGAGGCTGTGGGGTTCAAGTCCCACTCCAGAGACTCGAGCACAAAAATCTAGGCTGACGCTTCCAATGGAGTGCTGCACTGTCGGAGGTGCCGTCTTTCGGATGAGACGTTAAACCAAGGCCCCGTCTGCTCTCTCAGATGGACATACAAGATGCCATGGCACTATTTGGAAGAAGAGCAGGGGAGTTCTCCCCGGTGTCCTGACCAATATTTATCCCTCAACCAACATCATTAAAAACAGATTATCTGGTTCTTATCACATCGCGGTTTGTGGGAGCTTGCTGTGCCCAAATTGGCTGCCGTATTTCGTACATTACAACAGTGACTGCACTCCAAAAAGTACTACATTGGCTGTAAAGTGCTTTGGGACGTCTGGCGGTCATGAAAGGCGCTATAGAAATGCAAGTTTTTCCTTTTTTTCAAGCTATTGGCCGTTCTTCTTCTAACATCTCCTTCTTTGGCTCGGCGTCCATTACTGTCTGATTGCACCACTGTGATGTGCCTTGAGATGCTTTTCCTGCGTTCCACATTGTGGTTGTGTTGCTTTACATCGGGTTCCACAACGCCTCAGCTGGTTGACACCAAGAGGAGACCAGACAAATAAACATACGAAAGGCCTGGGGATGAGAATAGGTCATTCGGCCCATGAAACCGCATTGCTTTAGTGCACTATCTCCCCCAGCACAGCAGCGCATTTTTATTTTGAATAATTACCCCAACCATTTGCCTCTTCTTAAAAAAAAATGTTCTCCGGATATGGGCAGTGCTGCATTTATTGCCCATGCTTTAGATGGTGGGGAGCCTTCTTCAGTGACTGTTTCTAAGGTCACTTCAGAGGGTCTTAATAATCACCTATAGTCAGACCAACAGCGCCATTAAAAAATTAACAACAACAACTTGCATTTATAGAAGAACATAAGAAATAGGAGCAGGAGTCGGCCATTCGGCCCCTCGAGCCTGCTCCGCTATTTTATGAGATCATGGCTGAGCTGATCTTGGCCTTAACTCCACTTTCCTGCCCGCTCCCCATAACCCTTGACCTCCCCTGTAGCTCAAATATCTGTCTTATCTCCGCCTTGAATACATTCACTGACTTCAGCCTCCACAGCCCTCTGGGGTAGAGAATTCCAAAGATTCACCGCCCTCTGAGAGAAGAAATTCCTCCTCATCTCTCGTCTTAAATGGGCGATCCCTTATCCTGAAACTATGCCCCCTAGTTCCAGATTCCCCCACGAGGGGAAACATCTGTGACTTTAACGTAGTAAAACGTCCCGCGGCGTATTAAAAGTCAAAAAACATTTGACACCAAGTAAGTGGATGCATCTGCGGATGTCTGTGTCCTCTAATGTACAGGTATACATTACCTTACACTAAACATTCGTATGACAAAGGTCCTCTACCAACCTGCCCCCACCGCACAGTACTGCTCCCCGATTATCAAAATCCACGACAACGTGGACCCCTTTCCATACCTCGGCAGCCTACTGTCAACAAGGGCAGACGTCGATGACGAAGTCCAACACCGCCTTCAGTGTGCCAGTGCAGCCTTCGGTCACCTGAGGAAGAGAGTGTTTGAAGACCAGGACCACAAACCCAGCACCAAGCTCATGGTCTACAGAGCAGTAGTGATACCCGCCCTGCTGTATGCCTCAGAGACATAGACCATGTACAGCAGGCACCTCAAAGCACTGGAGAGGTACCACCCACGCTGCCTCCGCAATATCCTGCAAATCCATTGGCAGGATAGGCGCACCAACGTCAGTGTTCTCGCTCAGGCCAACATCCCCAGCATCAAAGCTTTGACCAGGCTCGATCAGCTCCAATGGATGGGTCACATTGTCCGCAAGCCCGATACGAGACTCCCAAAACAAGCGCTCTACTCGGAGCTCCGACATGGCAAGAGAGCCCCAGGTGGGCAGAGGAAATGCCTCAAGGACACTCTCAAAGCCTCCTTGAAAAAGTGTAACATCCCCACCGACACCTGGGAATCACTGGCCCAAGACCGCACAAAGTGGAGGACAAGCATCCGGGAAGGCGCTGAACACCTCGAGACTCTTCGCCGGGAGCAAGCGGAAGCCAAGCGCAAACAGCGCACATCAACCCAAGCACCCCACCCACCCGCCCCTTCAACCACCGTCTGCCCCACCTGTGACAGAGACTGTAGGTCCCGCATTGGATTCATCAGTCACCTGAGAACTCATTCTTAACGTAGAAGCAAGTCATCCTTGGTTCCAAGGGACTGCCTAAGAAGATACAGACAATGTTAGATGAAGTAGGGTTGGAGGAGGTTCGTGTGGATCATAAACATCGACACAGACCAATTGGGTCTGTTTCTGTCCTGTAAATTCTATGTAGTTCTATGTAGTTCTAGGGAGGGGCGGCAGATTCCATTACATAGAAATACATAGAAGGTACAACATGGTAACAGGCCTTCTTGATCCAACCAGTCCCTCTGTGTTCATGCGAGAAAATAGCCCCAACCACATTTACACACCCTGTTCCCATATCCCCTTTGCCTTTATTTGCTAAAAAGGAAAAGAGTAGCAAAAGTAAACGTCGGTCCCTTAGAGGCTGAGACAGGAGAAATTATTACGGGGAATAAGGAAATGGCAGAAACGTTAAACAAATATTTTGTATCTGTCTTCACAGTAGAAGACTCAAAAAGCATACAAAAAATGGTGGGGAACCAAGGGTCTAATTAGGGTGAGGAACTTAACGTAATTAATATAAGTAGAGAAAAAGTACTAGAGAAACTAATGGGACTAAAAGCTGACAAATCCCCCTGGACCTGACGGCCTACATCCTAGGGTTCTAAAAGAGGTGGCTGAAGAGATAGTGGATGCATTGGTTTGATCTTCCAAAATTCCCTAGATTCTAGAATGGTCCCAGCGGATTGGAAGGTCGCAAATGTAACACCGCTATTCAAGAAAGGAGGGAGAGAGAAAACAGGGAACGACAGGCCAGTTAGCCTGACATCAGTCGTCGGGAAAATGCTGGAATCTATTGTTAAGGAAGTGGTATCAGGGCACTTAGAAAATCATAACATGATTAGGCAGTCAACATGGTTTTATGAAAGGGAAATCGTGTTTGACAAATTTATTAGAGTTTTTGAGGATGTAACTAGCAGGGTAGATAAAGGGGAACCAGTGGATGTAGTATATTTGGATTTCCAAAAGGCATTCGATAAGGTGCCACATAAAAGGTTATTACCCAAGAGAAGGGCTCATGGGGTTGGGGGTAATATAGTAGCATGGATAGAGGATTGGTTAACGGACAGAAAACAGAGAGTAGGGATAAACGGATCTTTTTCAGGTTGGCAGGCTGTAACTAGTGGGGTGCCACAAGGATCAGTGTTGGGGCCACAGCTATTTACAATCCATATTAATGACCTAGATGAAGGGACTGAGTGTAATGTATCCAAGTTTGCTGATGATACAAAGCTAGGTGGGACAGTAAGCTGTGAGGAGAGCACAGAGTCTGCAAAGGGATATAGATAGACTAAGTGAGTGGGCAGTAAGGTGGCAGATGGAGTATAATGTAGGGAAATGTGAGGTTATTCACTTTGGTAGGAAGAATAGAAAAACAGAATATTTTTTAAATGGTGAGAAACTTTCAGAGAGATTTGGGTGTCCTCGTGCAAGAAACACAGAAAGCTAGCATGCAGGTACAGCAAGCAATAAGGAAGGCAAATGGTATGTTGGCCTTTATTGCAAGGGGGTTGGAGTATAAGAGTAAGGAAGTCTTGCTACAATTGTACAGGGTCTTGGTGGGACCACACCTGGAGTACTGTGCACAGTTTTGGTCTCCTTATCTAAGGAAGGATATACTTGCCTTGGAGACGGTGCAACGAAGGTTCACTAGATTGATTCCTGGGATGAGAGGGCTGTCCTATGAGGAGAGATTGTGTAGATTGGGCCGATACTCTCTGGAGTTTAGAAGAATGAGAGGTGATCTCATTGAAACATACAAGATTCTGAAGTGGATTGACAGGGTAGATGCTGAGAGGCTGTTTCCCCTGGCTGGAGAGTCTAGAACCAGGGGTCACAGTCTCAGGATAAGGGGTAGGCCATTTAAGACTGAGATGAGGAGGAATTTCTTCACCCAGAGGGTTGTGAATCTTTGGAATTCTCTACTGCAGAGGGCTGTGAATGCTGAGTCTTTGAGTATATTCAAGGCTGAGATAGATACATTTTTGGACTCTAGGGGAATCAAGGGATATGGAGATCGGGCAGGAAAGTGGAGTTGAGGTCGATGATCAGCCATGATCTTATTGAATGGCGGAGCAGGCTCGAGGGGCCGTGTGGCCGACCCCTGCTCTTATTTCCTATGTTGTTATGTTCTTATTCACCTATCTTGAGTGTCGATATAGTTTCTGCCTCAACCACTAACCCTGGCAGTGAATTCCACCGCCTCACAACTCTCTGTGTGAACAGGTTCTTCCTGATTTCTGTTCTCAATCTCTGACATTTAATCTTGTATCCGTGGCCACTCGTTCTTGACCCCTCAACTACCAAAAATGGCCTGCTTCTGTCTATCCTGTCCCATCCTCTCATGATTTTCAACACTTGTATCATATGGCTCCGCAATCTGCTTTAGTGGACCAGTTGGTTTTTTATCATCGGGCAAGTTTCTCGCACAAATTTTCTGCTACAGGCCCTCAAATTGCGAGATTTATTGAATTCAATTTCATAATTTGCCACGGTGATATTGGAACTCATGATCTATGGATTGCCAGTCCAGAAACATAACAATTACACAATTATTATGCTCGATAGACCATTCCAAATATTTATCACTCTTTGAGTAAAGAAGATGTTTCCCCGATATCTAATTTTACTTTTCATTCTTTTCCTTTTTATGCTCTGGTCTTCCAAAGTATTTACAGCACGGAAACAGGCCATTCGGCCCAACAGATCCATGCTGGTGTTTATGCTCCACACGAGCCTCCTCCCACCTCTCTTCATCTAAACCCCATCAACATCTCCTTCTATTCCTTTCTCCCTCATGTGCTTATCTAGCTTCCCCTTAAATGTATCTCTGCTATTCACCTCAACTACTCCTTGTGGTAGCGAGTTCCACATTCGCGCCACTCTCTGGGTAAAGAAGTTTCTCCTGAATTCCCTATTGGATTTATTAGTGACTGTCTTATATTTATGGCCTCGCCCACAAGTGGAAACATCTTCTCCACGTAACCCTATCGAACCCTTTCATAATCTTAATATCAGGTCACCCCTCAGTCTTCTCTTTTCCACAGAAAAGAGCCCCAGCCTGTTGAGCCTTTCCTGATAGTTGTAACATCTCAGTTCTGGTATCAATCTAGTAAATCTTTTTTAAGAACATAAGAAATAGGAGCAGGAGTCAGCGATTTGGCCCCTCGAGCCTGCTCCGCTGTTCAATGAGATCATGGCTGATCTTCTACCTCAACTCCACTTTCCTGCACTATCCCCATATCCCTTGATTCCCTTAATATTCAAAAATCTATCGATCTCTGTCTTGAATATACTCAATGACTGAGCGTCCACAGCCCTCTGGGGTAGAGAATTCCAAAGATTCACCACCCTCTGAGTGAAGAAATTTCTCCTCATCTCAGTCCTAAATGGCCGACCCCTTATTCTGAGGCTGTGACCCCTGGTTCTAGACTCCCCAGCCAGGGGAAACAACCTCCCTGCATCTACCCTGTCAAGCCCTGTAAGAATTTTGTGTGTTTCAATGAGATCACCTTCTCCAGTGCCTCTATGTCCTTTTTATGGCTTTACTTTCTTGGCATGATAATTTGGGTTTACCTGAGCCTTGCCAGTTAAACTTAATGTACTTTGATGAGGTGCCCACTTAACGGGTCAGGACAGTGCTAGCTTCGATCTCAGCAGTAGGGGAGTTGAAGTTGGTCTTGGTGGAGAAACCAGCCAGGATTCCCACTCCTGCTGGCAAGTGGGCAATGGACGTTGAGCGAGGATTAAGAACAAAATACTCGGTTGTGATGCCCCCCGCGGTTGAATGGCCGGCCAACCCTCACTTACTAAAACTACGCACGATGAATACCCCCAGCTTGGGTAGGTACCGCGGTGAGTACACCAGGAACTGCCCGTTTGGATCCCACATGAGGACCAGTTGTACAGTCTGGCCACTGGGTGTCCCCATAGCCCTGATATTTTGTGTTCCATGATTTCAGCACTCTACCTCTATCATTCATTTTCCTACCTGCACTCAGAAGTGAAGACAGCAAAAGTAGCTGGGGGAGAAAAATAAAGTAACTGGGACGATGTTTTGCTAAATACCGAGGAAGCCTAATTTGCCAGAGACAGTATACTCAAGTCACCCTTCCATTTTAAAGTTCTGGGACACAAAGCAGCCATTTTGTATCTTACAGGAAACAGCATCCCACATAAAGGGTGACCATCCAACCATTAGATAGTCTGGTAGTCCGAATTCCCGGTAATTGCGGCATTTGAAATTTGGACAGAAAGGTTTAGCTTTGCAACGTGAATTATTTTAAAAAAAATGCTTTGCACATGCACAAAATGGCAGCAGATCGCTCATGCACAATCGGGCCTGCTCACTTATGTGCAAATGCAAATTAGACCTATTTTGCGTAAGTGAGCCATTTTGTGTCTGTACATAGCACATTATCCGATGATCCTGCATGTAAAATGCCTGTGAAACTGTACATATAATACCGCAAAGTGTCCTTTACCCTGTGAATTATGCATTACTCTTTACATAAAAGCTTTTAAAAAAAAATTGTTCACATTAGTCCAGTAACATAACCACTATGCTACCACACCCCTAGATACATAATTACATAAAATACTGTAAGGTGCCTGTTGCCCTGTATATTCAGTAATGCTAACCCCACTGTTTCATAAATCATGAGACAAACGCTTAAAAATCATGAGATTTGGTAAGAAATCATGAGTTGTTATTTTTTGGTTTATAAACCTCATGAGTGGCTTTATGTAATCTCTAACAGGTCACACTTCTTTACAAAAACTATGTTACTGCATCTGAAAATCTTAAAAATCTCTCTTCCACCCCCAATCTCTCCCACATTCCTGTCCCCCTGGCCAGGTCAATCTCCATCCCTCTCTCTCCCCCCTCCACTGGGCTCGATCTCTTTCCCCCTCCCCTGCGTCTTGTCCCCTCTCTCTCCGTACCCCATCTCTCCCATTCCTCTTTGTACCCTCTTCTCTCTCTGTATCAATCTTCCCTCCACCTCTTTCTCTGTACCTCCATCTCGCTCCCCCATCACGCTTCTGCATCTCTCTGTAATCCCATCTCTCCCTTTCCTCTCTGTACCTCCATCTCACTGCCTTTCGCTCCTACCTCTCTCTCTGTGCCTCCTTCTCTTTCCCCCTGTCGCTCTTCCCCAATCCCTCTCTCTCTACCTCCATCTTTTTCCCATTCATCTCTCCACCATCTCTCTTCCGCCCACCCAAGTCTCACTCTCCTGAGTCTGCCGAACTGCTCGAACAATGGCTGGACCTCGTCACGCCTCACCTCCAGGGCCAGCTTCCCCACGAAGAGCTTCACCATCCTCGCCACGTCATCACAACACAGCTCGGCCCGGGGAAGGGAGATACGCCGATTCACAAACCGGCTGCAGTATCGCCTTCCTTGCTCTTCCGTGGCTGCTCCCCGTCTCTTTGCTTTGTGATTGGTTCGCTCTGCCGTCAATTAATTGTCAGACCAGTGAACAGCTGTCAATCAAAGAATCTTACAACTGATTGGCCTGAACAAACGCATATGTCCCAGAGCAGCCAATCACCAGGAGGCGTAACAAAGATTCCTGAAGTAGGAAAAAAAGCATGACATTTCACAGTTAAATCACAAGATCGCGAGTTGAGGTAAATTTTCATTAAAAATCGCGTGTCTCGCAATTAATTTGCGCGAGTTGGCATTACTGTACATAACAAACTGGAAAGTGCCTGTAAACGTGAACTCATCCAAAACGCGGCTGCCCGCATCCTAACTCGTTTGCCCATCACCCCTGTCCTCTCTGACCTACATTAGCTCCCCGGTTAAGCAGCGCCTCGATTTTAAAATTCTCATACTTGTTTTCAAATCCCTCCATGGCCTCGCCCCTCCCTATCTCTGTAATCTCCTCCAGCCCCACAATCCTCCGAGATCTCTGCGCTCCTCCAATTCTGCCCTCTTCAGCATCCCTGGTTTTAATCACTCCACCATTGGTGGCCGTGCCTTCTGTTGTCTTCAGGCCCAAAGCTCTGGAATTCCTTCCCTAAACCTCTCCGCCTCTCTACCTCTCTTTAAGACGTTCCTTAAAACCTACCTCTTTGACCAAACTTTTGGGACTTGAGCACATAAAAATCCAGGCTGACATCCAGTGCAGTGCTGAGGGAGTGCTGCACTGTCGGCGGTGCCGTCTTTCGGATGAGACGTTAAAACTGAGGCCCCGTCTGCTCTCTCAGGTGGGCGTAAAAGATTCCCATGGCACCATTTCAAAGAAGAGCAGGGGAGTTATCCCTGGTGTCCTGGCCAATATTTATCCCTCAACCAACATAACAAAAACAGATTATCTGGTCATAGAAACATAGAAACATAGAAGATAGGAGCAGGAGTAGGCCATTCGGCCCTTCGAGCCTGCTCCGCCATGGCTGATCATCCAATTCCAATTTCAGTACCCGGTCCCTGCCTTCTCCCCATATCCCTTGATCCCTTTAGCCTTAAGAAATATATCCAACTCTTTCTTGAATATACTTAATGAACTGGCCTCCACTGCCCTCTGTGGCAGTGAATTCCACAGGTTCACCACTCTCTGGGTGAAGAAATTCCTCCTCATTTCAGTCCTAAATGGCTTACCCCTTATCCTTAGACTATGACCCCTGGTTCTGGACTCCCCGGCCATCAGAAACATCCTTCCTGCATCTAGTCTGTCCAGACCTGACAGAATTTTATAGGTTTTGATGAGATCCCCTCTCATTCTTCTGAAGTCCAGCGAATACAAGCCCAATCGACCCAATCTCTCCTCATACGTCATTCCTGCCATCCCAGGTATCAGCCTGGTGAATCTTCGCTGCACTCCTTCCATGGCAAGAACGTCCTTTTTGCTGTTTGTGGGAGCTTGCTGTGCGCAAATTGGCTGCCACGTTTCCCACATTACAACAGTGACTACACTTCAAAAGTACATCATTGGCTGTAAAGCACTTTGAGACGTCCAGTGGTCGTGAAAGTCTTTCTTTTTTCATCTGCCCTAATTTCTCCTTATGCGGCTCGGTATCAAATGTTGATTTATAACATTCCTGTGAAGCGCCTTGGGACATTTTATGACTTTAAAGGGCACAATATAAATACAAGTTGTTGTTGTTGTTACCCTGTACATAACCCACTGAAAGTAGCTGTTGCTCTGCGTATAACAGATTATGTTACGCAAATTGATAATGTTAATAAGCCTCAAGAAAATAAAGAAAATCCCCCCAAAAAACCTGGAACAGACTATAATTAAATGATAATGGGGTTAATATCATTCACTAGATTGTAAGCTCGTGTGAGCACTAGCCTGAAGAAGAACTCTGACTGGAAGATCTGGAAAGTTCTGCCGGGACAATGCTGACATTCATTTGCAAGCTTGATAAGGAATGCAAAAGACTGATGCAATCGTACTCATAAGTTAATTTGCCTACAATGTTTAGGCGTAACTTTAAAGACAGGTTGAATTTAAATACACAGCCCTCGCTGAGGTGAATAAATATTGCATGAGAAATATTGCCCTGAACTTCCCAATCTGAGTGTGTCTCCGTTGTGGTAGCGGTGGGGCGGCTGATATTGGCCGCGGCACCCCTGGGTTTTTTTTCATTCGTTCCTGCGATGTGGGCATTGCTAGCAAGGCCAGCATTTATTGCCCATCCCTAATTGCCCCAGAGAAGGTGGTGGTGAGCCGCCACCTTGATCCGCTGCAGTCCGCGTGGTGAAGGTACTCCCGCAGTGCTGTTAGGGAGGGAGTTCCAGGATTTTGACCCAGCGACTATGAGGGAACCTCCAATATGTTTCAAAGTCAGGATGGTGTGTGACCTGGAGGGGAACTTGGAGGTGGTGGTGTTCCCATGCGCCCGCTGCCCTCGTCCTTCCAGGTGGTAGAGGTCGCGGGTTTGGGAGGTGCTGCCGAAGGGGATCATCAACCAGAAAACTGGGCATCAAGGGAGGGAAGACTTCCTCCGGTCACCGTGTGAAATGACGTCATTAAACAGGAACATGAGGATGGCAGTATGCACTAGCCTGTCTACACACCCGCAGAGTAGGTAGGTACCTGAGCAAGGTGCTGGACAGCTCCAGCTGTGTCCCAGCGCCGGCACTGTCTTGAGAAAAATGAGGGGGAGAAAAAGGGGACTGGAAGAGGAAAAGTTTAAAAACACAACTCGTCTTTGTATTACTAATGCTTCACTCGTGCGACTCAAAGAACCAAAGGGAGACACGGTTGGGGGAAACTTTAACTCCCTCTGCCCGACGGAAACCAAGCGGAGCGGGAGTTGAAACGCCAACAGAACACTTACCGCTCGTTTCCCGCCCTGCGGCTATTTTACCGACGGTGTTTCGTTGGGCGGCTGAGGCGCCTGCCTGACTCACAAAGGTGCACAAAACCGGGGTCCCTATCACTTAATTAGGACCCCGGAGCTGTTTTAACAGCCTCCCTTCTGCCTGCTCTGTAAAACCCGGCAGACACCGAGCAGAGGCACCGTACGGTCGGTGTAAATCTTATCTTTGTGGGACCTGGGAGGAGCCGGTGAGCCCCACGAGGAGAGTTTGGACTGCTGTTGCCCCAGGTTCCCCCCACCCCACCCTGTACACCTGCAAAACCCTCCCAAACCTTTCGATTAGGCACGTTACAGCCTTCTGGACTCCACATCGAGTTCAACAATTTCAGGCTGTAACCTCGACCCCTATATTCTCTTCTCCCTTTTTCCCCCTATTGTTTCACATGGCAGCTGTTGATGATTCTGCCATTGCCATTTACACCTCAACTGGAGTCATCTTTGGTTTCTTAACTTGCCCCATTACCATCTCCTTTTGCCTCGCACCATCATCCCTTTTGTCTTTTAATCTCTCCTGCCTTCCACCCTATCACAGACCTTCCCTTTTTGTTCCTTCCTCCCCTCCTCCCTTTCCCTGGCCCTGCTCGTGCTTAAAAATCTGTTACATCTCTCACCTTTTCCAGTTCTGACGAAGGGTTTCGACCTGAAACGTTGACTCTGTTTCTCTCTCCACGGATGCTGCCTGGCCTGCTGAGTGTTTCCAGCATTTTCTGTTGCTATTTTAGATTTCCAGCATCCGCAGTATTTTGCTATTGTTTGAGAAAAAACAGCTGTTTGACCGACAGTCAAGAATCATCCAATGGGAGTAATGAAGGGGGTGATTTTGGCAATGGGGGCGCATTGGAGGCGGGACTGTTGCTTGTCGGGTTTTAATCCCGCCTCCATCGATTTGTGGCCAACCCACGCTATTTTCCCTTGATTGACCTTGTTAAGCCCGCCCAGCGTCAGACGTGCTATCTGTCAAGACTTCTTCAAAGAAGAGATGACAGCTCTGTGAAGCTGTCAAACATTGACATTCTCTTGAGTTTGATGAGTCTTTGCGGTGAGGACTCATCAAACTTTTCAACTTTGTAAATTTCACATGTCTGTAGGATCGGAGGTTCGATCAGCCATTATGTGAAATTGAGAAGGAGCATGCCGGCTCTCCCCATCCAGCGCGGCTGAAGGCTGTAGAAAGAAAACAAGGTAAGTGAACACTTTTTAAAATTTATCACTCACCTTCCATACTTACCACTCCAAACTTGCACCCATCACTCACCTTTACACCTTACTTCCAGGTGCCTCCGACCACCGCAGACCTCCTCCACGTCTCCTCCAACCCGGCGGGGTTCTCCGAGGTCGGGAAGCCTTCACCTGAGAAGGTAAAATGGCACTAATCCTTTTTTCTGCCTGTTAACTACATGTTAACAGGCAGTTAAAAGGATTAAATGCCTTTCCCGCCTCCAGGAGACGGGACCTGAAGCTGCACATCTTCCCGCCTCCTGGCAAAAGGGCATGGAGGCAGGATGGGGGTGGGTTTGCCATCCGCCCCCACTTTCTCCGATTGTACCGGCTGTCCCGCCCTCCATGCCCGCCTCCTCGGGGCTTGGAAAATCCAGCCCTAAGTTCCAGTTGCTGTGGTGGGGTGTGAATATTCTGAATGCACATGTCTTTCTGTCAATTCTACTGGCAGGGTGGTGTTCATTTCATTTTAGCTCTGAAATAAAATGTCTCAGTGACGCTGTTAAACTGGAACAGAAGGCGTCAAACCTCAGCTCGGCTTCCCTTTGCACCTGCTGCAATCAGTCACTAACCGTCGCCCAAAATAGCCCTTCATAACTGCGAAAGTCAAGGGGCTTTGACACGGTCGACCACACCCTCCTCCTCCAACACCTGTCCTCCGTCGTCCAGCTCAGTGGGACTACCCGCTTACCTATCCAATCGTAGCCGGAGTATCTCCAGCAACAGCTTCTCTTCCTGCCCCTTCAACGGTCCCTTCAGAGTTCTGAAGGATTTATCCTTGCCCCCCCTCCATCCCCCACCCTCCTCTTCCTCATCTCTACGCTGCGTCTTGGTAACATCATCCGCGGAGTTTTGGATGAGCTGATATTTATGGAGCGTGGAAGCTGTGAGGCTGGGGAGTCAGCCAGGAGAGTATTGGGATAGTCTATTCTGCAGATGGCATTGGCATGGTTGAGAGTTTCAGCAATATAAGGGCTGGGGTAGGGGCATGCTTTCACATACACACTGACAACACCCAGCTCTGCCACTCAACCACCTGTCTTGACCGCTCCATTGCCTCTGTGCTGACATACTACTTACCCAACATTCAGTCTTGGATAAGCTGCAATTTGCTCCAGCTTATCGTTGATAACACCTAAGCCTTTGTCTCTGGCCACTGCTATGAACTCTGTACCCTCGCCATCAATTCCATACCCCTCCCCAGCTACTGTCTCAAGCTGAACCAGACTGTTTGTACTCTCAGCATCCTATTTGACGCTTAGCTGAGTTTTTGGCCCCATATCCTCACCATCACAAAGACCGCCTACTTCCACCCCTGTAACATTGCCCGACTCCGCCCCTACCTCAGCCCATTTGTTGCAGAAATCCTCATCCATGTCAATGCCACCTGCAGGCTCGACTCTTCCAATTCTCTCCTGGGCGACTGCCCAGCCTCACAGCCTCCACCCTCCGGAAATATCAGCTCATCTAAAACTCTGCTGCTCGTATCCCATCCCGCACCAAGTCCCACTCACCCATCACCCCTGCCCTTGCTCATTGGCTCCTGGTCCCCAAAGGCCTCAAATTTAAAACTCTGATCATGGTGTTTAAATCCCTTCATGGACTCACCCTCACTAACTCTGTAACCATCTCCATCCCTACAAATCCCCCCGAACTCTCCATTACTCTGACTCTGGCCTCGCGCATACCACCAGCCCCCCACTTCACCCACCATTGGTGGTCTTGCCCTCAGCCGTCTAGGCTCCCACGTTCTGGAGTCCTCTCCCTAAACCCCTCTGCCTCTTCACCGCCCTCTCCTCCTTTGACCCGCCTTAATACCAACCTCTTTGACCAAGCCTTTACTCACCGCTCCTAATATCTCATTTGGCTCAGCGTCCATTTGTTATAGAGTCATAGAGTTATACAGCACAGAAAGAGGCCCTTCGGCCCATCGTGTCCGCGCCAGCCATCAGGCCCTGTCTATTCTAATCCCATTTTCCAGCACTTGGTCCGTAGCCTTGTATACTATGGCGTTTCAAGTGCTCATCTAAATGCTTCTTGAATGTTGTGAGGGTTCCTGCCTCTACCACCCTTTCAGGCAGTGAGTTCCAGATTCCAACCATCCTCTGGGTGAAAAAGTTTTTCCTCCATTCCCCTCTAAACCTCCTGCCCCTTACCTTGAAACTATGCCCCCTGGTTATTGACCTCTCTACTAAGAGGAAAAGTTCCTTTCTATCTACCCTATCTATGCCCTTCATAATTTTGTACACCTCAATCAGGTCCCCCCTCAGCCTTCTCTGCTCTAAGAAAAACAACCCCAGCCTGTCCAGTCTCTCTTCATAGCTGAAGCGCTCCAGCCCAGGTAACATCCTGGTGAATCTCCTCTGCACCCTCTCCAATGCAATCACATCCTTCCTATAGTGTGGCAACCAGAACTGCGCACAGTATTCCAGCTGTGGCCTAACTAGCGTTTTGTACAGCTCCATCATAACCTCCCTGCTCTTATATTCTGTGCCTCAGCTAATGAAGGCAAGTATCCCATATGCCTTTTTAACCACCTTATCTACCTGTCCTGCTGCCTTCAGGGATCTATGTACATGCACACCAAGGTCCCTCTGAGCCTCTGTCCTTCCTAGGGTCCTACCATTCATTGTGTATTCCCTTGCCTTGTTAGTCCTCCCAAAATGCATCACCTCACACTTTTCAGGGTTAAATTCCATTTGCCACTGTTCTGCCCATCTGACCAACCCGTCTATACCGTCCTGTAGCCTGAGGCTTCCCTCCTCACTATTTACCACTCCACCAATTTTCGTGTCATCTGCAGACTTATTGATCATACCTCCTACATTCATATCTAAATCATTAATGTACACTACAAACAGCAAGGGACCCAGCACCAATCCCTGCGGTACACCACTGGACACAGGCTTCCTCATGCTCTTTTCTACATTAAAGGTGCTATTGTGGCAAAACCACCAATGATCTTCTGTACAAATGCATAACTGTCTTTAACCTAATGCTACAGCATCTGTGTTTGTTGGCTGAGTGTAAATAAGCTTTCTGCAAAAGCCCTGAAACAACGTGATGACGTGCCCCGAACGGCGGGAAACGTGATGACGTCATGACGTCAGAGAGTGGGAGGTTCTAAGCCCAGACCTCGTGTAACAAGCTGCTGAAAAGACCTGTTTGCTGTTGCTCCTGCATGTTTTTGTTTTGTTCACTTGTTTGATTAAATTCAGTTGAATTATTGAACTGACTCGACTTCAGTGCTTCAGTTAGGGATAGATCGATTCCTACATTGGTGACCCCGAAGCTTCGTGGATGATTTTCGCGGAGGAAAGTTCGAGAACAAGATGGATGTGAACGCAGCGAGTTTGAAGCTCCCTCAATTTTGGGAACGACAGGCAGCCTCCTGGTTCGTGCAAGCGGAGGCTCAGTTCCAACTTCGGAACATCGTGCTGGATCAGACCCATTACCTTTACGTGGTCTCCGCACTGGACAGCTCGACGGCTTCCCAAATCATCAGCCTGCTGGAGAACCCGCCCATGGATGACAAGTATGAAACGCTTAAGGCGCGCCTTATGCAAATATTCGGTGCTACGGGACCTCAAATTCCTTTTCGTGTACCTTGATGACATCCTCGTCGCCAGCGCTTCAAAGGAGGAGCATCTACAACACCTGCGCATCCTTTTCCACCGCCTCCAGGAGCATGGCCTTATAATTAATCCACACAAGTGTCAATTCAGACTGAGGCAGATCGATTTTCTGGGCCACCACATCAAGGCAGAAGGGGCACTGCCACTCCGGGCGAAAGTGGCAGCCATCGCTGCGTTTCCATGGCCACAATCCGTCAAAGCGCTCCAAGAATTCCTCGGCATGGTAAATTTTTACCATCGATTTGTCCCCCGGGCCGCACAGCTCATGCGGCCGCTCTACGAGGCACTCCGAGGGAAGCCGGGGAAAGAACCTGTGTCTTGGACGCCGGAGATGGACTGCGCTTTTGGGGACACGAAGGAGGCCCTCGCCAACGCGACCATGTTGGCGCACCCGCTGCCTGGCGCCACCATCGCGCTCACGACGGATGCATCAGACTACGCCGTCGGCGACGTGCAAGAGCAATGGGTCGATGGGACATGGCAACCGCTGGCATTTTTTAGTCGCCAGCTGCGTAGTAACGAATGTAGCTACAGCACAGTTCGACCGGGAGCTGTTGGCGTTGTTCCTGGCCATCCGCAACTTTCGCTTTTTATTGGAAGGACGCCAATTCACCGCGTTTGTAGATCACAAGCCCCTGACGTTTGCCATGGCCAAGACGACTGAGCCATGGTCAGCCCGGCAGCAACGACAACTCACCTTCATTTCTGAGTTTACCACCGACATCCGGCACGTGGCTGGGAAGGATAACGTGGTTGCCGACTGCCTCTCACGTGCGACCGTCCAGGCTGTCCAACTGGAGCTCGATTATTCGCTCATGGCAGCTGACCAAGCGACTGACCCGGAAACGCAAGCTTTCCGCTCTGATTCGTCCTGCCTGCAGCCAGCAGATGTGCCTTTCCATTCGGCCGGCACCTCCTTGCTCTGTGACGTCTCCCTGGGAGACCCACGCCCGATCGTTCCGTTGTCCTGGCGCAGGAAAGTATTCGATGTCGTTCACGGACTTGCACACCCGGGCATGCGGGCTTCACAGAAATTGTTAAAGTCCAAATTCGTCTGGAGGGGAATGAGAAAAGATGTGCGCGACTGGGCCAAGACCTGCGTTGTGTGCCAGAGGGCGAAGGTACAGCGCCACGTCAAAGCTCTTGTCGCCGTTTTCGAGGTACCGAAGCGGCGATTCGATCATGTTCATGTCGACCTCGTGGGCCCACTACCGCCGTCACAAGGGTTTACGCATCTTCTGACAATCGTCGACCGTACCACCAGGTGGCCGGAGGCCATTCCTTTAACGTCCACCACCTCCACGGATGTCGCCCGAGCTTTTCTTTCGTCCTGGGTTGTTCGTTTCGGCGTTCCATCGGACATTTCGTCGGACCGCGGACTGCAGTTTTCGTCTGCTTTGTGGAACGCCGTGGCTTCAGGTTTGGGCACCAAGCTCCATCGGACCACGGCTTACCATCCGCAGGCCAACGGGTTATGCGAACGCTTTCACCGCTCTTTGAAGGCGTCGCTGCGGGCCACCCTCCAAGGGACCGCATGGGTGGATAAGTTGCCATGGGTGATGCTCGGGTTGCTCGCAGCGCCTAAAGAGGACATGCAGGCATCGGCCGCTGAACTAGTTTATGGCCAGCCGCTCAGGGTGCCCGGCGACTTTCTTCCATCACCGACGCGTCCGTGTTCAGCAGCTGAACAACTGGAGGCTCACCGGGGCCGCAGCGCACTCTTTCCGTCCCATTCCGACTTCACAGCACGGGCTACCCGTGTCACATGTTCCGCTGGAGCTTATGAGGGCTAAATTTGTTTTCGGCCGACAGGATGCCCACCGTAGTCCTCTCATGCCTCCATACACAGGCCCTTTCCGAGTACTGCAGGCGGGCGCCAAGAGTTTTCTAGTGGACGTCGGAGGTAAACCCGACCACATTTCCGTGGACCGCCTCAAGGCTGCACACCTGGATCTCGAGCAGCCAGTCGAGGCAGCGCAGCCGCCACGTCGTGGCCGACTGCCCACGAGCGCCGCGCCTGGCCCGTTGGCCCCGCAACCCAGCTCATCTCCTGCACCATCCATTCCTCTCCGGGAATATCGGAGTCGCTCCGACAGGATTGTCCGACCTCCTCTGCGATTGACCTTTGCAATTAAAGACACTTCTGGGGGGGCGCTTGTGGCAAAACCACCAATGATCTTCTGTACAAATGCATAACTGTCTTTAACCCAATGTTACAGCATCTGTGTTTGTTGGCTGAGTGTAAATAAGCTTTCTGCAAAAGCCCTGAAACAACGTGATGACGTCATCACGTTGGTCACGTGATGCCCCGAACGGTGGGAAACGTGATGACGTCATGACGTCAGAGAGTGGGAGGTTCTAAGCCCAGACCTCATGTAACAAGCTGCTGAAAAGACCTGTTTGCTGTTGCTCCTGCATGTTTTTGTTTTGTTCACTTGTTTGATTAAATTCAGTTGAATTATTGAACTGACTCGACTTCAGTGCTTCAGTTAGGGATAGATCGATTCCTACATTATATATGTAGCCAAGTGGGAAAATGCAGTGAATATTTAAGTCCACTAGATGGCGCGGTTCATTTTCCCCTTTAGAATTTGAAAAAAGGAGAAAAGGGTTATGGGAAGGGCCGTGTGATGCCAAAGGAACCTCCCCTTTCTTCACAGCCTCCATTTTTCTAGATCCAGCGTGAGGGATGTGCTCTGAGGAGAGTTGGGCAAGCCACTGCCGTATTTTATCGACTGTTTTTTATGTATTTACAATTTCATCCTAAACCTAGACCCAAGTTATTAATACAGAATAAAAAAAACCCAAAAACGAAAGTTCGTGTCCTGTGCTGCTCCATTTCGCCAGGCTACACATTTTGGTACCAGGAGTGGGGTCTGTTAGCTTGGAGTTTCTCAGGTTTGGGAAAGTTACATAAAATACGGCAGTGGGGGAAGAGCGGTGTGGTGCCAAGTGGACCTGGAGACGGACGGAGAGTGCTGCCTGGGGTTGCTAAGGAGGACCAGACCAGACAGACGGGATCCAGAGGGCGCCAGGACCAATCTGGGAGAGGACCCATCAAGGCACCGAGGAGGGACACCATTGGAGAAGAATCGTCGCAGCGGCCATCCCATTCAGTGACTGTCAGGGACTTGTGAACTGAGTCAAAATGTTAGACCCTCCTGAGGAGGCGGGTGGAGCTCACAATTCGGATGGTGAGGACAATACCTCGAGTGTGGGTGAGGGCAACCAGATAGATCAACTCAAGGCCCAGATTTCAGAGTTGAAAAAGAACCATGACCAAGCAATGGCAATTATTGCCACTCTAGGTAATGGGGCAACCAAGTCATATGTGTATGTACCCAGAGAGCGTCAGATCCAACCATTCAGTGGTGAGGTATCCAAAGATAGTCGTTCAGTTGATGAGTTCATTGAAGAGGTTGAAAGTGTACTACGAGCTAGAGATCAGACTCCTGCAGAGCAGGTAGATTTCATTCGATCTTTGTTGAGGGGGGCAGCCCTACAGGAAATTAGGTTACGGTTGGGTGGAGAGTCTAAGCAGCCCAGTGACCTGTTCAGTTACCTAAGGGGGGCTTTCACCGAAAAACGCAGTGAGTCCCAGCTGTTAGAAACTTTCTATGGACGCAAGCAAGAAGAGGGTGAAGATTTCCGAGAATACTCACATGCACTCTCTCAGATTATTAGAACTTTGGTAAAGCAATCACCTGATGCTGTGCCGGACACAAAACGGGTTGTCAGAAACAGATTTGTTGATGGTGTTAGAGATCCCTCACTCCGGAGAGAGTTGCGCAAGTTTGTACGAGACAACCCCCAGTCTACCCTGTTCGATGTACGTGAGGAAGCTGTCTTATGGTCCTTAGAAGACCAGCCCTGTAGCACTAAAGTTGCAAAGAGCAAGAATGTAGTGTGTGACAGTACGGGGAGGGATCTTCAGTGTTCTGCCATTGGGGTACCAGGCAGCCAGGCTGTCACTTTACAGGATGTTCTTAAAGTGGTGGCGGAACAGGGTAAAGCTATCGGGGAACTAACAGAGGCAGTACGGGGTCTTGCTCTACAGAAGGAAAACACGGGTAATGACAAGGTTGGGAAACCTAGAGCCAAGCCAAAGTTCACTGATGAAGGTCAGCCTATTTGCTTTAAGTGCAACGGGGCGGGGCACATTGCCAAACAGTGTCCTCAGAAGCACGAGGTAGCAAACACATCCACCAATGCTGGCTGGGGTGCAGGAAAACTAACTCCCTCGATTGCCATGAGCCGGGCAATGCGAGGAAAACCTGCAGGCTCTCAGAACAGTACTGGTATTCGTGACAGATTTCTTGACCGTGCAGTAGGTAAATGTCCAGTAGTAGATCTCAAGATTGGGGGGGTTACTGCTAACTGTTTACTGGATACCGGGAGCCAAGTCAGCACTATTACTGAAGTTTTTTTCAGAGAGCACTTACTTGGGAGGGATGAGGATATGCTGCCTACAACCGGGTGGCTTAAGATCACTGCCGCCAACGGGTTGGACATTCCCTACTTGGGCTACCTTGAGTTAGACGTTGAAACTATGGGCATAACCTTACCCGAATGTGGTTTCCTGGTAGTCAAAGAGCATCAGCAGTCACAGCCTGCAGCACCAGGTCTTATTGGTATGAACATCATCAGCCGATGCAGACAACTAGTTCATGCTGAGTTTGACACTACTCTAGGGGGAAAGTTGGATTCAGATTGGAGGGAAGCATTTCAGCAAGTACAACAGTGTAACATCACTCCAAAGTCATCTTCTGTCCGTGTAGCTGGTAGGGGTGCTGTACATGTGCCTGCGTCTTCCATAGCTACAGTCTATGTAAAGGGATTTAAAACTCAGTCAGGTGGCAGCACTAAAATGCTGTTGGAGCCAGGTAACACACCATTGCCAGGTGGCCTGGTAGTTGTCCCCACTCTAGTGGAATCAAAGGGACATTTATTTCCAGTGCAGGTGGTAAATTTCTCTGAGGAGGATGTGTGGTTAAGCCCCAGGACCAGGCTTGGTATTCCGACTCAGGCAGAGTGTGTAGACAAGGACTCCTGTGAGGTGCGATTTCAACGCATCTCCGCTGACACAGAGGAAGTAACTGTTGGCAGAAAAGAAGGACAGATGACAGACCAAGACATTCAGTTGCTTTTGGACAAACTACACATAGGTGGCACACAGGGCCAACAAGCAGAGTTAGGTGCACTTTTAGCCAGGTATTCGGAAGTATTTGCTTTTAAGGATGAGGACCTAGGCTACACTGATAAAGTTGAGCATGAGATTAACTTGGTAGATGACGCACCAGTTACAGAGCCATACCGTCGTATCCCACCTACACTGTACAAAGAGGTGAGGGACCACATCACTAAGCTTTTAAGAAAGCGTGTCATCCAGGAGAGCAATAGTTCATACGCTTCACCCATAGTGGTAGTTCGTAAGACTGATGGAGACATACGACTATGTGTTGACTTTAGGAAACTAAACTCAAAAACCAGACGTGACGCATTTCCTTTGCCCCGCATTGACGAGAGTTTGATGCCCTTCATGGTGCAAAGTTCTTCTCGACCATTGATCTTGCAAGTGGGTACCACCAGGTTGCTGTTCGTGAAAGTGACAGGCCTAAGACTGCTTTTACAACTCCTTTTGGCCTTTTTGAGTACCTCAGAATGCCTTTTGGTGTCTGTAATGGACCTGCGACTTTTCAACGACTTATGCAAGCGACTATGAGCGACTTAGTGTTCCACATCCTATTAGTGTATTTAGATGACATCCTTGTGTTCTCTCAGACCTTCCCGGACCATTTAGAGAGGCTTGAGACAGCTCTAAGACGACTGAAAGAGACAGGTTTGAAAGTAAAGCTTGAAAAGTGTCACTTCCTGCAGCAGGAAGTCAGGTTCCTTGGGCATCAAATTTCAGGGGAGGGTATAGGGACAGATCCAGAGAAAATTGCCGCCGTAAAGAAGTGGCCGGTCCCCAGTACAGTCAAAGATCTGAGGTAATTTCTTGGTTTCTGTAGTTATTACAGGAGGTTCATTGAGGATTTTTCTAAACGAGCTGGCCCTCTCCATGACGTAGTCAATGCATGCCTTAGGGAAGACAGCCCAGCAAAAGCAAAACGGTTGTTTGAAGGTTCATGGACAGCTGCGTGCCAAGCTGCTTTCGAACAGCTGAAAGAAAAGCTGATCAGTGCTCCAGTGTTAGGTTACGCAGATTTCACTCAGCCTTTTATTGTGGAGACGGATGCCAGTAACCTAGGATTAGGTGCCATCCTCCACCAGCAGCAGGGAGATAGGAAGAGAGTGATAGCATATGCCAGTAGGAGGCTCCGGAATGCTGAAATGACAGAAACTACAGCAGTATGAAACTAGAGCTCCTCGCCCTCAAATGGGCTGTTTCAGAGAAATTTCGAGGTTACCTTCTAGTTTCCAAGTTCACTGTCATAACAGATAACAACCCCCTGTGTCACCTTTCTACAGCTAAGTTAGGTGCTGTTGAGCAAAGATGGGTGGCTCAGTTAGCTGTTTTTGACTTTGACGTCAAGTACCGCCCAGGCCGCTGTAATGCAGCAGCAGATGCCCTCTCTAGGCAGCTGTTAGCAGGGGAGCCTGAGTCAGACAGTGGGGATGCAGACTATGATGGTTGTGTGGCCATATGTAATGTCACTCACAAGGGAACAGCTCTAGGACCAGACTTAGTGACAGCAGGAGTCAAGTGCTGTAAAGTCAGACAGATCCGTGTTTCGGACGCAGAAGAAAGTACTGAGCGTAGTGAGTTGCAGGGTAACACACCAACACTTCCCGGTTACTCTAAAGAGGAACTACGTAAGTTTCAGGACACAGACCCCACCCTCAGCGTGTTTAGGAAGTTTTGGGGTGAGCAGCGAAGGCCAACTTACAAGGAGAGGTCGCAGTTATCCAAGCTAGTATTATCCACGTTAAAGCAGTGGCCCCGTATTTGTGAGCAAGATGGTTTGTTGTACCGTGTAATCGAGGATGTCCATGTTGGTGAGTGTCACCAGCTACTACTGCCCTCTTGTTTGAAAGAAGTCGTGCTTGAAGGTGTGCATGATCGTATGGGCCATCAGGGAATAGAGCGCACACAGAACCTTTTGAGACAGAGATGTTTTTGGGTTGGGATGTATGGGGATGTGGAACAGTGGGTCAAGAAATGCGAGAGGTGTGTTTTGACAAAAATGCCCCACCCCAAGATACATGCCCCTATGAAATCATTTCTAGCCTCCCGGCCCCTTGAAGTAGTTGCTGTAGATTTCACCATGCTGGAACCGGCCTCCGATGGTCGTGAGAATGTGTTAGTGGTGACCGATGTTTTCACTAAATTCACACAAGCCTTCCCTACTCGGGACCAAAAGGCTGATACCACGGCAAAAGTCCTTCTCAAAGAGTGGTTCATGAAGTATGGGGTCCCAGAAAGATTGCATTCAGACAGAGGTCGAAATTTTGAGAGTGAAATCATTGCCGAGCTGTGTAAGCTTTATGGTGTAAAGAAAACCCGCACTACCCCACACCACCCAGAAGGAAATGCTCAATGTGAGAGATTCAACAGATCTTTACATGATCTTTTGCGTACACTGCCTCCAGAAAAGAAGCGCCGCTGGCCTGAGCACTTATCTGAGTTGGTGTATGCCTACAATGTAACACCCCATGCTACGACTGGCTACTCACCGTACTATCTGCTTTTCGGGGTTCATCCACACCTTCCTGTAGATGCTTTATTAGGTCAGGAGCAAGTGTTAGACAAGAAACATGAGTGGTTGGTTGTCCACCAAGAGCGTTTGAAGGAGGCACATGCAAGGGCAAGAGAGTACACTGAAAAGAAATCAGCTCAAAGAATTGAACTTAACAAAGACAAAGTGTACTGTCCAACCATTGAGGTGGGTCAGTTGGTATACTTACGACACAGGCCTTTGGGTAGGAACAAAATTCAGGATGCTTGGGGTCCTACTGTGTACAGAGTGGTGGAGGTACAGGGTACTACACATGCAGTTGAGCCTGTAGAGGGCGGTCCTTTAAAAAGGGTCCATAGAGTTAATCTTAGGCCATGTGTTACCCCTGTCCCTGAGCCTAGGCGGACGAGAACCAAGTCCCCTGTCACCGTACCCCCTGTCACTCTTTTGACAGAATCGTTGCCAGAGCCCTCTGATACTGAGTTTGTTGTGGTAGAGGAAGTCACCTATCCAGAGTTAACTCAGGAGGAAAAAGTAAACAATGATCCTGTTGGTAACGCCCAAGATGTACAGGAATCAGAGGCTGTTTCTGAGCCAGAGCATTCAGATCCTTCTGAGTGTGGGACTGAGGTTGAGGTACCCATTCCGGCTCCTCGCAGAACTAAAAGAGCCAATGCTGGGGTAAACCCTAACCCATACCACTTGCCTCAGTCAGCCTGTAATGCAGTCTCACTCAGTCCTGAGTTGTTCTCTCATGTTTTATCGAGTCTGGGTACTGCATTTTTTCGAGAAGCTGTAAAAGAAGTGAAAAACGGGTGCTAAGTCACCGAGGACGTTGACTTTAAAGCAGGGGAGAATGTAGCCAAGTGGGAAAATGCAGTGAATATTTAAGTCCACTAGATGGCGCGGTTCATTTTCCCCTTTAGAATTTGAAAAAAGGAGAAAAGGGTTATGGGAAGGGCCGTGTGATGCCAAAGGAACCTCCCCTTTCTTCACAGCCTCCATTTTTCTAGATCCAGCGTGAGGGATGTGCTCTGAGGAGAGTTGGGCAAGCCACTGCTGTATTTTATCGACTGTGTTTTATGTATTTACAATTTCATCCTAAACCTAGACCCAAGTTATTAATACAGAATAAAAAAACCCCAAAAACGAAAGTTCGTGTCCTGTGCTGCTCCATTTCGCCAGGCTACACATAAATACAAGTTGTTGTATTTAATCCAGTGTGAGTGGGCCCCATCCAGTGTTGCTTACTACAAGAATGAAAGGACTCTCCTGTCTGAGGTAAAGGGGACATTTTAAAGGTACAGCACCATTTAACTATAACCTTCTGAAGCAGGGTTGCTGAAATCTGCGTTGGATTAAGGAATCTCTGATTAGACCATCTTCCTCTTCTCCGAGCAACCACAGGATCAAATTCATGAGACGACTGTCATGAGAACTCCACTCCCTGTTTCCCGCTGTTTTACAGTCTAAATAAAATGGGTCGGTTGCCAGGAAAATGCACGGGAACAGGAGTGGGCCATTCAGCCCCTTGAGCTTGCTCTGCCATTCAATTAGATCCCCAAACCCGCGAGCTCTTCCACCTAGAAGGACAAGGGCAGCAGGCACACGGGAAACACCACCACCTCCAAGTTTCCCTCCAAGTCACACACCATCCTGACTTGGAAATATATCAGCCGATCCTTCATCGTCGCTGGGTCAAAATCCTGGAACTCCCTCCCTAACAGCACTGTGGGAGCACCTTCACCACACGGACTGCAGCGGTTCGAGAAGGCAGCTCACCACCACCTTCTCGAGGGCAATTAGGGGCGGGCCTTGCCAGTGACGCCCACATCCCATGAATGAACAAAAAAAATCATGGCTGATCTGTACCTCATCTCCATTTCCCTGCCTTTGCTCCGTGTACATCTCTTCATACTCTTACCCAACAAAAATCTATCGATCTCAGTTTTGAAAATTTCAGTTGCGCCTCCAGCATGCACAGCCTCTAGGGCACCGAGAGACAACTTACAAGGTCGGTTTACAAGAGACCTCTGGAGGCAAAGAACAGTCGGAGGCATATACAACAACAACAGTAACAACTTGTGCTTATATAGTGCCTTTAACATAGAAAAAGGTCCCAAGGTGCTTCACAGAAGCGTAATCAGACAAATATTGACACCGAGCCAAAGATGGAGATATTAGGGGGAGGAGGGGTTTGGTCAGTCTGTTTTAGTGCTGCTAATTGAGGACTAAATTAAGGACACTGGGAAGAATTCCCCTGCTCTTCTTCGAAATCGTGCCATAGGATCTTTTAGGTCCACCTGACAGGGCCTCAGTTTAGTGTCTCATTTAGTTTCCCCAAAGCCTCAAAATAAGAAATCTCACCCTTGTGTTAAAAGTCCCTTCAAAGCCTCACTCCTCCCTATCCCTGTGGTCCCCTCCAGCTTTACAGCTCCCCCCACCCCCATCCCCGTTCCTCCGACTGACCAGCAGCTGGGCCAGTCCAGACCCTCCCTGGAGCTAATGGTCGAGCACTGGTTGAAATCGGCCAGGCTTGAAGCCTCAGCCGCGATACGCTCGAGAAGATACAGTTCACAAAGGAGTTCATGATGCTCATGGCGCTTGGAGGAGAGGCTGGTGTTGGGGTGAACCTGCTTCATCATTTTGTAGGTGTAGATGAATAACTCTTCTTCCTTGACCTTCTCCACCTCCTGCTGCCCTTTGATGCGACTTTACTCAGGGTTTTCTCGGGTGCTGGTTTCTTCTCCTCAGGCACCGTCACATTCACTTTCACTCACAAACCTTGTTGGATTTTCTGATTGAGTGCCCCCACTGGTGTCTTGCCGGAGATCGGCTATGTCTGCATGGACTGTGTATTGAACCTGGCTCCTCAATGGATAAACTCAGTAGGCCATTCAAAGGAGTCCCTCCCCTTCTGGGTTTTCCTTTTATCCATCCTGCATACTAGTTTGTTGTCTTGGTAACCCACTGAGAAGTGTAATCTTACAGGAATATAGGGGGAAAAATTCAGTTGTTTGCGCCTCCCGTTAGCGCCTTAAGAGTGCGCCAATTGGGGCGCAAAGCAACTAGAGGCCGGGCGCGGCGATGTTTGTGCCGCTCGCGAAATTAACTAGACATTTTGTGGCGGCGCTAAACACTCCCGCCACGATCTCCTGTGTCGGCAGATTATGACGTCAGTCGAGTGCGCAATGCCCCATTAGTGCCCCGGACCGGATATTGAGTGGCGCCCCCTGCCTTACCGCCTGCCGCTAGCAACGACAGGTTGAGGGGAGCGTTATGCTGTCAGAAAGGGACTAGGGGAGCGCTATTTAAAGGCGACCGCTTCCTGCCTTTTTTAGTCGGTGACATTTTTGCACCACGCATTCTGAGAGAGAGAGAGAGAGAGAGAGAGACTTCTGGCGAGATTCTACACTGTGTGAAGGAGTTTTGAGTACCGAGCAGCACATTGCAGGTTTATTTTGATTTGCCCTTCCTTGCTTCGCCATCGCTCTGAGGTAACGCCTCGCTCCTCGGCCTTTGTGCCTTAAGATAGGTGTGAAGCACCTGATTTAGCGCTCCAATCACCTCCAGGGGCGATAAAAGCCAAGTTTGCTGTCGGAGGCAATAATTAGCGCCAGGCGCTAAACTTTGCGCACAGCTGATAATGGCGCCCCAAATGGGGTGATACCAAATTTTCCCCCCATAATGTTTTACCTATTCTGTGACGTAAAGTTTTTCAACCATTGGATCTTTCGAATTATATGCTCTAGTAAGGCAAAGTTGTAACAAATCTGCATAAAAACAGAGCCAGTCAGTGACATGACCTGGATTATCTCTAGGCCTTGGGGAGATTGTATCGCTTTTACCAGCTGAATCCTTATGTACAACACCGGTTACTCCCACTGCCATCTCCATCCTTCTGTGACTCACAGGACATTGTGCAGACCTTGCTGAGTCTGCCTCTGTTAATCAGTCTGAATGCAGACAGTGGCAACGACAACAACTTGCACTGACATCGCAGTTTTGACGTAGGAAAAATGCCCCATAGCGCTTTCACAGTTTGTTTTTAAACTGACAGCGAGCCAAAGGAGGAGCTATTCAGAAGGGGGTTGACCAAACGCTTGGTCAAGGAGACAGAAACACCTTCACAAATACTATAGTATGGTTTTTAGCTGCTTTAACATTGCTCTTGCGTCATGCTGGAGCCACTTGCCTCCTTGACACACGGACCTTGCAATTGTTGACAGCACCAAGTAAGTTTACCGGTCTCGTCAAGGCCAGCAGCTTTGAGGTTTACTGGGTTTTTCCAGTTGCAGGGCCTCCATGAATCCTTCAAGTTTATCGATAGTGTCGTTGCCAGCGGTGTCTTCTTCTTCTTAGGCACTCCCTCGGAACCGAGGCTGACTTGCTTCCACATTAAAAATGAGTTCTCAGGTGACTGATGAGTCCAATGCGGGACCGACAGTCTCTGTCACAGGTGGGGCAGACGGTGCTTGAAGGGGCGGGTGGGTGGGGTGCTTGGGTTGATGTGCGCTCCTTGCGCTGCCTGCGCTTGGCTTCCGCTTGCTCCCGGCGAAGAGACTCGAGGTATTCGGCGCCTTCCCGGATGCTTCTCCTCCACTTTGTGCGGTCTTGGGCCAGGGATTCCCAGGTGTTAGTGGGGATGCTACACTTTTTCAAGGAGGCTTTGAGGGTGTCCTTGAAGCGTTTTCTCTGCCCACCTGGGGCTCTCTTGCTGTGCTGGAGCTCCGAGTAGAGCGCTTGTTTTGGGAGTCTCGTATCGGGCATGCGGACAATGTGGCCCGTCCATCGGAGCTGATCGAGCGTGGTCAAAGCTTCGATGCTGGGGATGTTGGCCTGAGCAAGAACACTGACGTTGTTGCGCCTATCCTGCCAATGGATTTGCAGGATCTTGCGGAGGCAGCATTGGTGGTACCTCTCCAGTGCTTTGAGGTGCCTGCTGTACATGGTCCATGTCTCTGAGGCATACAGCAGAGCGGGTATCACTGCTGCCCTGTAGACCATGAGCTTAGTGCCGGGTTTGAGGTCCTGGTCTTCAAACACTTTCTTCCTCAGGCGACCGAAGGCTGCACTGGCACACTGAAGGCGGTGTTGGACTTCGTCGTCGACGTCTGCCTTTGTTGACAGTAGGCTCCCGAGGTATGGAAAGTGGTCCACGTTGTCCAAGGCCTTGTCGTGGATTTTGATAATCGGAGGGCAGTACAGTATGGCGGGGGCAGGTTGGTAGAGGATCTTTGTCTTACGGATGTTTAGTGTAAGGCCCATGCTCTCGTACGCTTCGGTGAAGGTGTTGGCAATGGTTTGGTGTTTGACCTCTGAGTGAGTGCAAACACAAGCGTCGTCTGCATACTGTAATTTGACGACAGAGGATGGGACGACCTTGGATCTGGACAGGAGGCGATGGAGGTTGAACAGTTTCCCGTTTGCTCTCTAAATTAGCTCCACTCCAGTGGGGAGCTTACTGAGGGTGAGATGGAGCATTGCAGCAAGGAAGATCGAGAAGAGCGTTGGTGCAATGACACAGCCTTGCTTGACCCCGGTTCATACGTGAATTGGGTCTGTGATGGAACCGTTGGTCAGGATCACGGCTTGCATGTCATCGTGAAGCAGGCGGAGGATGGTGACAAACTTTTGAGGGCAGCCGAATTTGAGGGGCATTCTCCATAATCCCTCATGGTTGACAGTGTCGAAGGCCTTTGTGAGATCAAATAAGGCCATGTACAGCGGTTGGTGCTGTTCCCTGCATTCCTCTTGTAATTGACGTGCAGTGAAGATCATGTCCATTGTACCCCTTAGTGGGCGGAATCCGCATTGCGACTCTGGGAGGAGCTCTTCGGCCACTGGGAGAAGGCGATTGAGGAGGATTCTTGTGATGACTTTCCCTGTGGCAGACAGCAGGGAAACTCCTCTGTAATTACCGCAATCGGACTTGTCACCTTTCTTGAAGATGGTCACAATTACGGCGTCTCTGCGATCCCCTGGCATGCTCTCCTCCTTCCAGATAAGAGAAATGAGTTCATGAATTCGCGCCAGTAGTGCTTCTCCGCCATGCTTTAGTGCCTCGGCGGGGATTCCAAAAAAAAAATCTGCTCCTGAGGCCTTGTTGTTCTTCAGTTGTCGGATGGCATTTTCAACCTCATGCTGGGCTGGGGTTGTGCTGAGATGGTGGCAGGTAGCATGCTGTGGGATGGAGTTGAGGAGACTTGTGTCGAAGACAGAGTCGTGGTTAAGGAGATACCCAAGCAACGAGTCAAAGCCTTCAGTGTGGAAGGGGGAGGAGGGAAACATGACAAGTGAAATAAATCAATTAAAGGAATAGAAACATAGAAGATAGGAGCAGGAGTAGGCCTTTTGGCCCCTCGAGCCTGCTCCGCCATTTAATGAGATCCTGGCTGATCATCCAAACTCAGTACCTTGTCATTGCTTTCTCCCCATATCCCTTGATCCCTTTAGCCTTAAGAAATATATCTAACTCCTTCTTGAATATATTTAATGAATTGGCCTCAACTGCCTTTTGTGGTAGAGAATTCCACAGGTTCACCACTCTCTGGGTGAAGAAATTCCTCCTCATCTCTGTCCTAAATGGCTTACCCCTTATCTTTAGACTGTGACCCCTGGTTCTGGACTCCCCGCCATCGGGAACATCCTTCCTGCATCTAGTCTGTCTAGTCCTGCTAGAATTTTATAAGTTTCAATGAGATCCCCTCTCATTCTTCTAAACTCCAGCCCAATTGACCCAATCTCTCCTCATACGTCATTCCTGCCATCCCAGGTATCAGTCTGGTGAATCTTCGCTGCACTCCCTCCATGGCAAGAACATCCTTCCTCAGATAAGGTGAGCAAAACTGCACACAATACTCAAGGTGTGGTCTCACCAAGGCCCTGTACAACTGCAGCAAGACATCCTTGCTCCTGTACTTGAATCCTCTCGCTATGAAGGCCAACACACCATTTGCCTTCTTAACCGCCTGCTTACCTTCAGCGACTGGTGCACAAGGTCTCATTGCACTTCCCCTTCTTCCAATCTATTGCCATTCAGATAATAATCTGTCTTCCTGTTTTTGCCACCAAAGTGGATAACCTCACATTTATCCACATTATACTGCATCTGCCATGCATCTGCCCAATCACCCAACCTGTCCAAATCATACTGGAGTTTCTCGGCATCCTCCTCACAGCACACACGCCCACCCAGTTTTGTGTCATCTGCAAACTTGGAGATATTACATCTAGTTCCCTCGTCTAGATCATTAATATATATTGTGAATAGCTGGGGTCCTAGCACCGATCCCTGAGGTACCCCACTAATCACTGCCTGCCACTCGTAAAGACCCGTTTATTCCAACTCTTAGCTTCCTGTCTGCCAACCAGTTCTCTATCCAAGACAGTACCTTATCCCCAATCCCATGTGCTTTAACTTTGCACGCTAATCTCTTATGCCGGACCTTATCGAAAGCCTTTTGAAAGTCCAAATACACCACATCCACTGGTTCTCCCTTATCTATTCTATCAGTTACATCCTCAAAAAATTCCAGTAGTTTAGTCAAGCATGATTTACCTTTTGTAAATCCATGTTGACTTTGTCCGATCCTGTCACTGTTTTCCAAATGTTAAACCATTTTGAACAGGTTTATAATACATTAGGAACCAATTTGCCTGAAGAAGAAGCTTTGAAATCGTAACACATACTTGTTGCTTTAAAACAAAAATACTGCAGCAGCTCGAAATCTGAAATTAAAACAGAAAATGCTGGAAACACTCAGCAGGTCAGGCAGCGTCTGTGGAGGGAGAGAAACAGAGTTAACGTTTCAGGTCGATGCCCTTTCGTCAGAACTGGAAAAAGTTAGAGATGTAACAGGTTTTAAGCAAGTGCAGGGGCAGGGAAAGGGGGGAGGGGAGGAAAGAACAAAAGGGGAGGGTTGTGATTGTTTGAAAGGCAGGAGAGATTAAATAACAAAAAGGGATGATGGGGTGAGGCAAAAGGAGATGGTAATGGGACAAGTAAAGAAACAAAAAATGGGTTTAGAAGAGGTGTAAATGGGAATGGCAGAATCATCAGCAATAGCTGGCCTTGTGAAAAAATGGGGGCAGAGGTTATGATCTGAAACTGTTGAACTCAATGTTGAGTCCGGAAGACTGTAAAGTGCCTAATAGAAAGATGAGGTGCTGTTCCTCGAGCTTAGGTTGAGCTTCATTAGAACTGTGTAGGAGGCCGAGGACAGAGAGGAAAGAATGGGAGTGGTCTGGAGAATTAAAATGACAAGTGACTGGAAGCTGAGGGTCATGCTTGTGGACTGAATGAAGGTGTTCTGCAAAGCGGTCACCCATACTTGTGTTTGGTCTCCCCTGTGAGCGGCGAATACAGTATACTAAATTGAAAGAAGGACAAATAAATTGCTGTTTCACCTGGAAGGAGTGTTTGGGGCCCTGGATAGTGGGAAGGGAGGAGGTAAAAGGGCATGTGTTGCATCTTCTGCGCTTGCACGGGAAGGTGCCATGGGAAGGGGAGTGGGTGTTGAGGGTATAGAGAAGTGGACCAGGGTGTTGCGGAGGGAACAGTCCCTTTGGAATGCTGAAAGGGGGAGGGGAAGATGTGTTTGGTAGTGGAATTACGCTGGAGGTAGCAGAAATGGTGGCGGGTGATCTGTTGAATGTGGAGGGCTGGTGGAGTGGAAGGTGAGGCCAAGAGGAACCCTATCATGGTTCTGGCAGGGAGGGGAAGGGGTGAGAGCAGAAGTGCGGGAAATGGAACAGACACAGTCAAGGGCCCTGTCAACCACGGAGGAGGGGAATCTTCGGTTGAGGAAAAAGGAAGACATATCAGAAGCACTGGTATGGAAGGTGGCATCATTGGAACAGATGCAACGGAGACAGAGAAACTGGGAGAATAGAATAGAGTCCTTGTTGCTTTGATCTCCGGGTTGATTGCTAGAGTCACCCACAATGGCATGAATTTATTGCATTGATAAAAATTGGGAGTGGTTTGTTTGGCCTGCATCAAAGGCTGGAAGTTTTGTAGAAGGTTTAGACTCCATTAAATGTAAGTGCTTAGTATGTATAGAATTATTTCTTTGAGATGACTATGAGCCAAAACCACAATTTCAGTTAATAGATCATTTTCTTTAGTCTAATCCCTCCACTATAATTGCTGCATAATTGGTTGCAAGGAATTGTGTGAGAGAAATCCCTGCTGGTTTTCGCTCCCCTTTTTGTTGTTCTTGGGGTGTTGGCGGCGCTGGCAAAGCCACAATTGTTGCCTATCCCTAGTTGCCTTGAGAAGGCGGTGGTGGGCTTTCTCCTTAAACCGCTGTAATCCTTATAGTGATGGTGCTCCCATCATGGTAAGATCACTGTAGGGCTTTACCATGGAAGAGTCACTGTTGTAATTGTTTATTTGTGGGTTTTTTTTCATTTGAGGTAATGTGAATGTCAATCAAATCAGTACAAACTGAGATTCCATTCACCTCGATATGGTGTTGTCATCATCGAGGTAATGACTGTGTCTATTGTGTTTGTGATGAGAACAGCTGATGCATAACATTTAGAGACTCATCTCTAATTGTTGCCATTGTTAAACCTGAATCAGCAAGCAGCAAAATCAGTTCAAGGTTGAATAAGTTTCAGTCACTTGGCTGTAGGAACAACTTGGTGCTAACGTATGTATCATCTACATCTGTTTTCTCTCATCTTGCCCATTTTCTCCTCTTGTCTTCCCTCGTCTCCAGAAGACCTTGGGGGGAGAAATTGGGTGGAGCCGCAAACGGGGCGCCAAGCTCGCCTGGGCGCCGGAATTAGCGCAGTGATCGGAGCAGTTGCGACCGCCGGAAATTCAGCTTGAACGCCCCAAGAGGGACACGAGGCGAGGCTCGAGGCGCTCCGCGTCCCTCTTAGGGCGCTGAAACTGAATATCGCAGCGCAACGTGCCGCAGCGCCACACGCTGCGGCACGGCGCGCTGCGGTACTGCAGGCCTTCCTCTCATTCTTAAGGGGGAGGGGCCTGCACCAGCGCGATCGGAGATCGCGAGTGCTGGCAAAAGAGCCCGGCACCGAGGAGAAGTGCTGGGCTCTCGGAAAACAGCTGGCACTGCTGCGGGGGGAGATCAGGAGGCCGGGGACGGAGGTGCTGGTAGGCGGCCGCCGAAAAAAATGGCTGCCCCGCACCTTCACCTTAATTTGCGCCACTGCCGCCACAGGTAGGCCCCGTGAACCGGGCGCGATTTGCGAACGGCGCTACAGAGACGGGCGCTACTGAATATCGAGATCGGGGCGGTAGCGGGGCGCTGCGCACACCGATGACGTCATCGGTGGCGGCGCAGCGCAACAGGCTAACGCCGCCATTAGTGCCCCAGCTAAATATCGCGGGAGGCGTGGCCAGTGGCGCTAAAGCCACTGAGTGCCCTCTTTAGGCGCTAACTGGTGGCGCAGCCCACCGAATTTCTAGGCCCTTGTCTCTTTGCTGGGCAAAGGTACTGCAAGGTGATGGTTGCTCTCTTGTGCTCTGCCGAAGTGGCCAGGATTCATTGGTGAGGAGGGGACACCACAGCCGAGCCCGACACTGGCCTCACCCATACTCATACACTTCCTGCAAGGGTGCCTGGCTGACCTAACTCTGCCCAAATGTAGCCCCCCTTCAACCCAAAATCAGTCAACTCAGCATTAACGAGGGAATCCAACCTGGGCCTTGACCTGTGTGGCTCAACAGCACATTGGGCAGCTAATTTATTAATTGAGTCATTAGGAGAGACACGACTTATATTTTAACCTATGTTTATGCACGGTGAATTTAGGGGTGCGACTCTCCCATATCCCGAGAACTCATTTTTTTTCCCAAACTGAGCAACTGGGGAGAAGTGTGTGTAGAGAATTATAGATCTCAAACAATGTCTCTTTATTTAAGAATCCCAACAAATTAACTAAATCAATCATTATTGTGGAAAGGATTGGAAGCAACATGCCTGCAACATCTGAAGCGTTACTGATCCCTATAACCTTCCTTGTGCTTAGAACAGTAATTTCACTGCCACTGGGCAAACTTCCACACCCACGACGCAACTCCATAAATAATCTCCCAGTTCTGTCTCTGCCAACATGGCTCAGATTTCCTGTATAAACTTACAAGAGTTACACGTTGTGGCTGGATAACTGCCCATTCATTGAAACACTGACCTCTTGTCCTCAATTAACACCCTTTCTATTTAGAATCTGGGTTACTGTTAATTTAAAAATGCATCGCACATAATTGGAATATATAAACACTCACTTGCTTGAAATTAATGTTGAAACCTAATGCAGGAATTAATCTTCTTGGCAAGAGAGCTGCACACTAGCTATGTTTATAGGACAAAGGAAGGCCATTTGCCACATTGTGTCTGTGCCGCCTTTTTGCTACAGCAATCTAAAACTAATGCCACTGCTAAGCTGTCGCTCCAAAGCCCTGCATTTTCCGCTACTTCAAATGTTTTCTCTTTAAAGATGCAACGATCTCCACCTCACCCACACCGAGGCAAAGCAGTCCATGCTCCAACACTGCTCTGCATAAAGAAATTTCTCCTAACCCTTTCCTCACTGTCTTAGTGACAATTTGAAATCGTCACTGAGTCCCAACCAGAGGAAATAGCCTGTCACTTTCATTCTCTGCTCCACTCCTACTCTGACCTCACCGTCCTCGGCCTCCTACATTGTTCCAATGAAGCTCAACGCAAGCTCGAGGAACAGCACCTTATCTTTCTATTAGGCACTTTACAGCTTTCTGGACTCAACATTGAGTTCAACAATAAAAACAGAATATGCTGGAAATACTCAGCAGGTCAGGCAGCATCTGTGCAGAGAGAAACAGAGTTAACGGCCCAGTAATTCCTCTCTGAACGCGTGAGTACGGTTGGGGTACTCACGCGTCTGGCCGGAGGAAATGCCCGTGTTCAGCATGCACAGCGCATGCGGGGAAAACCGGCATTTCCAGTCCTCTGAACGAAGGGGTTCAGAGGCACAGCGCGTGCGACTGCACAGGCAGCGCGTGCGCAGTGAAATTCCTTTTTTTTTCCAGAGTTGCCCGAGTGTAAAGGCCTCCGGTTTTTACGCGTGGAAAAACCAGACGTAAGTACTTAGTTTTACAGGTAAGTGGGCTTTTAGTACAATTTAGAATTTTTTTTTCCCACAGGTTTGTTATTTTTAAAGAATTTACAGTAAGGTAAGTTTAGTTTTAGCCCCGATTTTTTAAAAGTTTATTTTTTTCAAAAATTTGATTAATTGTTTAAAATAGTTTTTTTAAAGTTATTCATAGTTAATTTAATTATTGGGATGCTTTTTAAAATTTTATTTAAAGTTTAAGTAGTGTTTTGGGGTGCAGTACTTTTCATGAGTTTGACAGTCTTTACTATCAAACTTATGAATGAAGTTTCCCCTCCCCTGATTGGCTGAACAGTGCTCACCTGATCCCAGCCAACACATCGCACTAACGACGCCGCTGGGTCAGGTTAGCACAGCGCGCCGGGATCAGAACCGGGCCACTGACAGGAAATCCACTGCGGGCCAGATTTCAGATGTCGGCGCGCAGGGTGAGCGCACATCGGGGGCTTGCACGCGCGGCAAGCCCCCAACAGGAATTACTGGGCCATTGTTTCAGATCGATATCCCTTCTCTCTTCGCAGATGCTGCCTGACCTGCTGAGTATTTCCAACATTTTTTGTTTTTATTTCAGATTTCCAGCATCCGCAGTATTTTGTTTTTGTATTGAGTGCAACAATTTCAGATCATAACCCCTGCTCCCATTTTTTCGGATGGCAGCTGTTGATGATTCTGCTATTCCCATTTACACCTCTTCCAGACCCACCTTTTGTTTCTTTACTTGTCCCACTACCATCTCCTTTTGCTTTGTACTATCAACCCTTTTGTCTTTTAATCTCTCCTGCCTTCCACCCTATCACAGACCTTCCCTTTTGTTCTTTCCTCCCCTCCCCCCTCTCCCTGCCTCTGCACTTGCTTAAAACCTTGTTACATCTCTAACTTTTCCAGTTCTGATGAAAGGTCATCGGCCTGAAACATTAACCCAGCTTCTCTCTCCACCTGCTGAGCATTCCCAGCATTTTCTGCTTTTAGTTCAGATTTCGAACTGCCACAATATTTTGCTTTTGTGTTGTAGAGGAAATAGTCTGTCCTTATTTCCTCTAAAACCATTCATAATTTTAAAAATCTCTATTAAATCTCCTCTTAGCCTTCTCTACTCCACTGGAAATAGCCCCAGTATCTCAAGTCCCTGGTTCATTCATATTATAATTTTTCACTTCTGGCATAATGACTATAATAGGACATGACAAACATTGACCACGTCCTTCCCCAGATATGAATGTTCCTCCCTCCGCTTGCATTTTCTCCTTTTTTTTAATCTCAGTCCCCCAACACCTCAAATTTAAAATACTCATTAATAAATAGACATTCTTATTATGAACACAGCTAGCTTTTGCTAGTTACTTTATTGAGCACATGTGGAGTTGTACAGCATCTTGTAGAGGCTTCCATCTTGACTGCTGCCTTGTGGGTAGCCTAGCCTCATGGGTAATGTAGTCTTAATATAATATATAGCTGGGTAGTGTAGTCTTATACATACAGCTATATACAGCTCTACGGCTCCACCTAGTGTCCACTATAGAATGACATGCTATTGATCACTACACTCACCTTTGTGTTTACATCACTTCATGGCCTCACCCCTCCCCACCTGTGTAACCACCTCCCCTCCACATACTCTCCTCTAACTCCAGCCTCCTGTGCATCCCTCCTTTTCCTCCTCGTCAGCTGTGGTTCAGTGGATAGCCTCTGAGTCAGAAGGTCGTGGGTTCAAGTCCCACTCCAGAGATGTGAGCACAAAAATCCAGGCTGACACTCCCAGTGCAGTACTGAGGGAGTGCTGCACTGTCGGAGGTGCCGTCTTTTGGATGAGACGTTAAACCGAGGCCCCATCTGCTCACTCAAGTGGCCATAAAAGATCCCATGGCACTGTTTCAAAAAATTGCTGGGGAGTTATCCCCAGTGTTCTGGCAATATTTATCCCTCAATCAACATAACAAAAACAGATTAGCTGGTCATTATCACATTGCAGTTTGTGGGAGCTTGCTGTGAGCAGATTGACTACCGCGTTGCCTACATTTACAACAGTGACTACACTTCAAAAGTACTTCATTGGCTGTAAGGCGCTTTGGGACATCCAGTGGTCATGAAAGATGCTATATAAATGCAAGTCTTTCTTTCTTCGCCCCACTATCAGTAGTCATGCCTTCAGCTGCCTACGTCCTATGCTCTGTAACTGCTCCCTAAACCTGTCTGCCTCACTCGCCTTAAAACCGTCTCTCAGACCAAGCTTTTGGCACTCCCCCACCTTATGTCTCCTTCTTTGAATTGCCGTCCATTTTTTCAGTACGCCTCTGTGAAAAACTTTGCAATCACAAAATGATGCAGCACAGGAGGCCATTCGACCCATTGTGCATGAGCCTGCTTTTTGAATGAGCAGTTAATCCCACTCCCCTGCCCTTTCCCCAGAGCCCTGCAAAGTTCCCCCATGCAATGATTTTTACGTGTTAAAGGTGCTACATACTTCTAAATTGCTGTTGTCGTTGTTAACACCTCTCTCCTCGATCAAGACTCATACATGAATTTCACTACCTTTTTGGAGGGAGCAGAAGAGGTTTACAGGGATGATACCAGAATGTGAGACGAGAAAAACTGCAGCACTTTTCATTAGAACAAAGAAAGGTAAGAGGGGAACGTGTTCAAAATAATGAAGGTTTTGATAAAGTAACTCAGGAAAAACAATTGTGAGTTGCCAATGGAGGGCATACATTTACCATTGTCTTAAAAGAACAAAGGGAGAGATTAGGAGAAATGTTTTCAGAGGGTTATTTAGAATGAAATTCCCTTCCAGAAATAACGGTGGTGGGAGCAGAATAGCTTTTAAATGAGAAGTGGACATAAATTTGAAAAAGATAATTAAAAAGGGTGTGGGAAACGGACAGCTCTTCAGAGAGTCAGCAATGGGCCAACTTGTGTCGTGTAAAATTCAGACTTTACGTGTAAAATAATCCACATGAATGCAGAATTGATCCGCTCCTACATGCGTGAATATAAAAAGAGAACCCGCTTGTACACAGAGATATTTATTTTTTTAAACGTTGCAATGGAAAACTGGTAACTCAGTGAGTGAGCAATCTGTCGAAAAAAGCAGACAAGCACCAAAGTGCCCATGATCTGCTCTTGTACACATTTTAACGTCATGCATTACTTCGGAGAAGCCATGCATGAAACAACAAAGATTTAGCAATAAAAAGAACTGAATGGGACAGCGAAAGCACAATGAGCAACCTCTGGCCCCAGCCCCACTGTGCTGTCGTGCAGACATATGCTGTTGGTGCTGGCGTACGTGCACGTCCGCACCTGCGAGCAATGTTACGCGATGACGTATGCTGCAGACCACACCCCCTCCGGCGGCCATTTTGAGGCGGCTGTCAATATTTAGAAGCGCGATCGCCGCGCTCGCCTCAGTTTGCGCTCGTCCTGTCCTTCGAGTCAGACTGTGTCTTGCGCTTGGTAGAAAAATACCCTTTTAATTCCGTCAAGGAAGAACAAAAAAAAAAGTTTTAATCGATTTTAACCTCAAGTTTGAGGAGGAAGATTTTTTTTATCTTAAAATAATTTGACGGCAGAATTATTTTCTGCCCGCCCCGGTAGAGGCGCTAATAACGCTCATTTCCGGCTGGTTTCCCCGAATTTCTCAGTAGTTTTGATTTATAAAAAGTAAAATTTATCTCCTACATCCGCCGCCGCCGCCGCCGTAGTTTCTAGGACTCGATTCGTGACTCCTTAGATGGCCAGCTTCCCAGAATTTGTCAACGAGAATGAAATAGGTAAGGCAGTGGGTGGAGGGGGCGGGTAGGCCTGGCCCGGGGCGGGGTGGGGTGCGAGCGACAGTCGCTGGTTGGAGCCGGGCGGGAGAGAGGGCTGGTCACTGGCCGGGGCGTGCTCTCCGCCACCCTGGCAGGGGGGACTGCAGCCACATTACCGTCTGATCGGTTGCATTCTTTTCGTTGCTTTGTTGCTTTTTTTTTCATTAACATTTTAGGAAAAAAAGCTTTTTGTTTTCTCAAGGGCTTAATATTTTTGCAAATTAAATTCTGCACCACAATGATCTTTATTTTCTTTTTATTGGGCAAAGTTAATAGTTTTGCAAATTAAATATTGCACCAAGACGATCTCTTTTTTAATTGGGAAAACTTTCAAGGTTTTTCTTTTTGCGGGGAAAAAAACACCATGATTTCTTTGTGTTGGATCATGGTGTTTAGATCAGCTAAAGTGGAGCTGGATTTTTTTTTAATAAACTGCAGTTATGGATGTTTGCGCGAGTATATATCTTTTCATAAGATCATCTCTGCGCTGTTTATTATTAAATGCCCGAGTCGTCGTGTCTGCACAGTTTTTTTTGTCCTCCGTATTCTGGCAGACGCATTTCTCCACGAGATAAAATATAATCTAGCATATTGAATCTCAACATGCTGGCTTCTTTGTGCTCAGAGTCGCAGCTATTTTGATTTCTGCACATGTGTTTTGGGTAATGGGGAAATGAAAGGTTTTGACTTCCGAAAGCGGCTCTTGAATGTAGAAATGTGGTGATCACATTTTGGGTTGAACGATGCCTCTGCTGCTGGCTTCTTTGTGTTCAGAGTTGCAGCTATTTTGAATTAACATTCTAAACCCGTGTAGCTTAACTTTTTTACTGTTTATGCTCTTTAAACAAAGTGCCAATATGCTGATTTTTAAATTTTAGCAAACAGTATCGTTTGTCCAACTGTTCGAAGTGAAACTGTTTAGTACAAAAGATTGCTGCTAAATGTTTTTTTTTGGTGGAAACGCCAGTTTCAAGATTTTTTTAATGTAAATTTGGCAGGCGGTGGAAGCGGAGACGATCAATGATTGATTTCAAAAGGAAATTGGATAGGCACTTGAGGGAAATAAACTTGCAGGGCTGTGGGGATAGAGCGGGGGAATGGGACTGACTGGATTGCTCTACAGAGAGCCGGCACAGACTCGATGGGCCGAATGGCCTCCTTTTTGCCGTTATGACTCTGTCATGGCTTAATGCTGTGCTGATGTGGTTGGACTTGCATTGCTGTTGAGCTGCCAGGGTTTGACGCAAGATTTTTGCGCAACCAGTGGCAAATGTAAGGTAAACTCACCAGGTTTAGTTCAGACTTATTACTGAGTTTTCTTTGGCCATGGTTTATCTGCCCCCAGTTCATGTGTTCTGGAAGCACGATTTATCTTTTCCCTTTGTCCCACCACTGGTGGCTGTGCCTTCAGTTGCCTAGGTGCCACTCTCTGGCATTCCCACCCCAGACCTCTCTGTCTTTCTTTCTCGTCTTTTAATTCTGCATCTTTGACAAATCCTTTGTTCATGCACCTTAATTGCCCCTTGGCTCAGCATCCCAATGTCTTTATGAAACGGTGTAGAAAAATGTCTACATTAAAAGCAATATAAATTCATGTAGTTATGTTGGTGGTGACAGGGCATCACTTGCATCCTGTCTGCGCACTGCCCAAACTGTCAAGATGCGGCTGTGCAATCACTGGAGTTTGATTTCTTGCTGGAGATGGTCTGTACAATTTGGGCATAAATGCAGGTGGGGGGTGTAAAGTCTGCGCCTCAATAATACACGGACTTCGGGAGAACAGTTTAACAGGTACTTTACTGAACAAGAGGCAGCTTGAAACTGAAACTACAGAAGCCTGCTAGGGCCTTTTATTACAGGGGTGGTCACTGCCGGTACTGCAGTCTGAGACCAGTTATTCCCTTAAAGGTACATACACAACAATTCCTCCCCTTTTAGATAAACAGTACATAACATTCATTTAACAACTAAATAATAACTAATTACAATTACAATTTTCTCAGTAATATATACATCAACTGAAATAGTCATTTATAAGTTCAGTCTTTGAGGAGGCTTCCTGATCCGGACTGGATAGCGCCTTTCTCGAGTATCCTGTTCTGGCGGTGGAGTCAATTCTGGCTCATTGTCATTGGTTGGTTCGTCAGCTTCCAATACCCCTGCTTCTGTGGTAGACGCAATCTGTACTTCGGGCTCATTACCAGGTGCACATGCTTGTGGTACAGGTTTGGCTTGTTCCTGTGACTCTAGAATCTGGTCAGCATGGCGTCTCACGATGCTCTCTCCAACGTCCACTGTGTACATTAGTGGTCCCTGCTGTGTGCATATCGTGCCTGGCTGCCATTTTTCTGTTCGGTAGTCGCGGGCCAAGACTGGTTGCCCTATCTTGAAGCTCCTGGTTGGCTTCTCATTTATGTGCTGGAACTGCTTATCCTCAACATCTCGTCTTATGTTTGGTTTGAGCAAATCCAAGCGACATCTTAGTCTCCGGTTGAAAAACAGTACGGCTGGAGTTTGGTTGGTTACTGCATGTGTCGCATTCCGGTAAGCAAACAGGAAGTTATCCACCTTGTGTTGCAGTGGTATGTCGTCATTATACATTGCCTTTATGGCCTTTTTAAAGGTCTGAACAAACCTCTCAGCCTCCATTTGTGGCTGGATGATATGGGGCAGATGTGTAATGTTTCACCCCATTATTCTTCAGGAACCTCCGGAAATCCTCAGACACAAACTGTGGGCCATTGTCGGAACAGATCTGTTCTGGCAACCCATTCCTGGCAAAGATGGTCCTTAGGACTGCAATAGTTTTCTCCGTGGTTGTGGAGGATATTTTAATGACCTCTGGCCATTTCGAATGGGCGTCCACAGCGATTAGAAACATTGAGTCCATAAATGGACCAGCGAAATCAATGTGTACCCGTTGCCATGGAGATGAGGGCCACTCACATGGATGTAGTGGGGCCTGTGGTGGAGCGTTTTGGACCTTCTGGCATCCTGTGCATCTCTTGGTCATATCCTCGATTTCTTTATCGATTCCCGGCCACCCCACAAACGCCCTGGCTAGGCTCTTCATTTTTACCCCTCCCAGATGACCCTCGTGAAGCTCATTGAGTACTCTATCTCTCAACTTGGGTGGAATTACCACTCGGGATCCACACCAAGGTTCCCCGGCACACTGACAGCTGTTCCCTCCTTGGCGAGAATGCTGGCAACAGTGAGTCGCCATATGCTGGCCATCCCTTCACCGTCAAATCATAGACCCGAGAGAGTGTCGGGTCATTTCGGGTTTCCTTCTCAATACTTGCGTTTGTAACAGGCAAACATTCAACTATGGTCGCATGGAATATCTCCACCGGGTCCACTGCAGGTGCTTCTTCCGCCATAGGCAACGGTAGGCGCGACAGCCCATCAGCGTTTCCATGTTGTTTCGTACCTTTGTACTCTATGTCATACTGATGTGCCCCTAGAAAAAGTGACCATCTTTGCAGCCGTTGCGCCGTCATCACCGGAACGCCCTTCTTTGGGTTAAAAATTGAGACCAGGGGTTGATGATCAATCAGTAGGGTGAATTTCTGCCCGTGCAGATAGTGATTGAACTTCTTCACCCCCCCACACCAGGCTGAGGGCCTCCCTGTCAATCTGGGCGTAGTTGCGCTCAGCTGAGGTTAGCGAGTGCAATGCAAAGGCTATTGGCCTCTCTGAACCGTCACGGAATTTGTATGACAGCACCGCTCCAATGCCGTAAGGTGACGCATCACATGCCAACCGAATCGGTAGTGTTGGGTTGTAGTGGGCCAATACTTCTTTTGAAGTAATTTGGCATTTACATTCCTGAAAGGCACGCTTACACTCATCACTCCATTTCCATGTTACACCAGTTTGAAGGAGGGCGTTCAGTGGGTGCAGAATTGTAGATAAATTCGGCAAGAACTCATGGTAGTAATTCACCAACCCGAGGAACGACCTCAGTTGTGACACATTTTCTGGTGCTGGAGCCTTGACTACAGCCTCAATCTTGTCCGGCAACTTATGCAACCCTTCCTCATCAATCATGTGGCCACAATACGAGATTTGTCTCCTGAAGAACTCGCATTTGGGACGGTTGGCTCGTAGCCCATATTCCTGCAATCTCGTGAGCACCTGTTCCAGGTTGGCAAGGTGTGCATTGTCATTTTCGCCCGTAACCAGGATGTCGTCCAAATAACACTGGGTCCCCGGGATCCCTTGCAGGACTTGTTCCATTGCCCTCTGCCACATAGCCGGGGCCGATGCTACCCCAAATACCAGTCGATTGTACTGGTAAAGGCCTTTGTGAGTGTTTATCATGAGGTATTTCCTAGATGCTTCTTCCACCTCCATTTGCAGATACGCTTGAGCCAGGTCAATCTTTGTAAAATGTTTCCCTCCAGATAGTGAGGCGAAAATATCTTCTATCTGCGGAAGCGGATACTGTACTGTGTGCAGGACTGGGTTCACAGTCACCTTGAAGTCCCCACAGATGCGAACCTTCCTTGGCTCCCCAGGCGTGCTGCTCAATGCTTTCTTCATTACAGGAACGATGGGTGTGGCCCACTCGCTCCAGTCCACCTTAGACAGCACCCCCGAACGCTCCAGACTCTCCAGATCAGCTTCCACAGCTGGGCGTATCGCGTATGGCACCGGTCTGGCCTTGAAAAATTTTGGGGTTGCGTTATCCTCAATCTTTATGGTTGCCTTTGCTCCTTTTAGAGTCCCAAGTCCTTGTTGGAACACCTCTTCCGCGTCAGATAGAATTTGTGACAGGCGTCCAGGTGCGACGTCGTCATCTTTTTTGTCAGTCACAGTTAGTGCCAGAATGGAATGCCAATCCAATTGTAGTCTTCGGATCCATTCACGTCCCAATAATGGTGGTCCTCCATCTCGTAGTATATACATGTATAGTTTCTGTGTTTCCTTTCCGTTATATTCAACTGGCACCCTTATTTTTCCTCTGGGGTAGACCTTTTGCCCCGTGTATGTCTTCAATACAATGGACGTGTCCTTTAAGGGTATGTGTGAGAATAGCCACTCATAGTCTCGTCGATTCATGACAGTTAGGGCTGATCCTGTGTCCAATTCCATCTTCACTGGGGACCCTGCTATCATGAGGGTGACCCAAATGGTTCGGTGATCTTCTTTTGCGATCACGTTGTGTAACTTTAAACAACTTAGTCGCCTGCTCCCGGAGTCCTTATCACTCTCCTGATCTTCTGAACTACTATCTGTCAGTTTCTTTACTTTCCTGTACTGTTCCTTAGTAGTTCTTGTCGTGTTGGTCTTCTTTCCCGACCTGCAGACTCTTGCTATATGTCCCATTTTCCCGCATTGCCTGCATATTTTGTCTTTAAACCAGCAGTCCTTCTGCTCATGGGTTGTTCTGCCGCAGCGATAGCACTTTTCGGCTCCATACGCCATTTTGTTAGCGCTGTATTCTTGTGGTTTCTGTTGTTTTTCCGCAGCTCCCTGTGCTGCTGCTTCGTAGGATACTGCCACGCTGAAAGCCTGTTCTAGTGTCAGGTCCTTTTCCGAAAGTAGTCGTTTCTGGGTTCCTTCACTCTGGAGCCCGCAGACAAACTTATCCCGTAAGGTGTCTGCCAGTCCTGCTCCGAACTGGCAGTGCTTCGATAACTTGCGTAGTTCCGTAAGATAGTCAGCATTGCTCTCATCTTTGTGCTGGTTTCTTTTATGGAACTTGAATCTTTCTGCTATCAGCAGTGGTGTAGGGCTTAGATGTTCCTGTAAGATATGAACAATCTCCTCAAAACTTTTCTCCATTGGTTTAGCTGGGGTAATTAAATTCCGCAATAGGCCGTACGTACTCGCACCCATCAGATTTAATAATACCGACGCCCTCTTTTCATCAGCCACCTCATTTGCCTTGCAGTACACTTCAATTCTTTCCACATACGTGGTCCAGTCTTCTACCTCGTTGTCGAAAGCAGTGATACTGCCACTTTAAGGCATCTTGGGCGATTTAAAATGGCGCCTCCCGTGCTTTTGCTTCTTCCCCAATGGAATAAAATGGCGCCTCCCGCGCTTTTGCTTCTTCCCCAACGGGATAAAATGGCGCCTCCCGCGCTTTTGCTTCTTCCCCTTACTGCCACGCTGCTCCTAGCGTTCTACGGGGTAATGGCGGCGACCCGCAGCTTCGGCGTGTTTCGCTTTCCTTCCCCCCCCCCCCCCCCCCCGTTTAGTTTCTCTCCGCTGTCCTGTTCTCAAGCACCGACCGCGCCCTGTGCGCTCCACCCTCTCTTTTCTTGGCGACGCTGCGCGGCCCAATTTGTAGAGCCGCTCGATCGAGCTTGAGCCCGCCGCAGTCCGGAAGGGTCAGCGCGCTACCTGCTACCAGCACGATTCACTGGAACCACAGTCTCTCCCGCAATTCTCCAAACACCGATGGATTCTTTGGGCGGTTGCCCTCGGTCGACGCCCGTTGCTCAGACTACGACCTTCCAGGACCTTCCTTTCAGGCGAGATCCCCGTGAGATGATGCCACACTGCAGGGGAGTTCGAACTTAGTCGTCGCCACTGTAAAGTCCGCGCTTCAATAATACACTGACTTCGGGAGAACAGTTTAACAGGTACTTTACTGAACAAGAGGCAGCTTGAAACTGAAACTACAGAAGCCTGCTAGGGCCTTTTATACAGGGGTGGTCACTGCCGGTACTGCAGTCTAAGACCAGTTATTCCCTTAAAGGTACATACACAACAGGGGGTGGCACATTAGGGTAGTTCACATGGGACTTAGGCAGCTGCTTTTAGATGTCTTGTTTCCTTACAGTTAATTATGAGGCTCCGTCTGCCCCCCCCAGATGAACGTGCAAGATCCCATGGCACTATTTTTTTAAGAACAGGGGAGTTCTCCCCAGCGTCCTAACCAATGTTAATCTCTCAACCAACATCACTAATTATAAATAACAACAGGAAATGCTGGGAACACTCAGCAGGTCAGGCAGCATCCGTGGAGAGAGAAACCGTTAACGTTTCAGGTCTGCGACTCTTCACAGACCTGAAACGTTAACTCTGTTTCTCTCCATGAATGCTGCTGAGTGTTTCTAGCATCTGTTGTTATTTCAGATTTCCAGCATCTGCAGTATTTTGCTATTCTATCCCTAACTATGATCTCACTAATGTTTGTGGAGTTTTCTATATGCAAATTGACTGCCACGTTTCCTACATTACAAATGCGTAAGTGTGTGTATATAGTACGTGAATTAACTAGTTGGGGCATGGAAATTAGAGGGGAAAAAGGGAGTCAACCTGAGCTGCTATTGTATGCTGAGGCCAGCAAAATGACTTCATTAGAACTGCTTTAGAGACAGTTGAGAGCTGAATTAGCATAGTTGGAATATTTGGTGTGAATCGTGGGTGCTTTCTGAATGGTCTGTTTCTTGCTAGGGAAGGTTCAATGGGCAGCTCTCGTACCTGACCCAGGTGGTCATTCAATGAGTCAAGACAGTATGTGTGGTTAAGCTATTTGAGGCATATAAGCCAAGCACAGTCATGTCTGCCTGTTGTATGTCTGAGCTGCAGTTGACTGATCAAACCTGAGAACTGCCTACTGTTGAACTGTCTCTTGAGGGTTCCCAAATTCTGGGCTTCTGATAATTCAGCTACAGGAAACTCTCTTTTAACCGGCACCTAAATAACCGGAAATCTCTGTTAACCGGCAAAATTCAGGAGTAGGTTCAGGTAAGTTTTACTTCATATTAGTGGCAGTTCCTGGATCTGTGGCTGTGTAACGGGTTCGTGCACTTGTTGCTAAGCAACAGGGACGCTTGGTCTGTGGCCGGAGTTCCTGCACATGTTGCTAAGCAACAGGGAAGCCTGGATTTGTTGCTGTGTCCGGAGCTCTCGTACCTTTAAACTATACCTATCTGTAATCCGGACTTTTTGATAAACCGGCACCACGCCGGTCCCGTTGGTGCCGGATAAAAAAGAGTTTCCTGTACTTTGAATTAGTGTTGAGGATCATCTTGTGGGAGGAGAGGAGGAGGTAGGTGGGATAAATCCATAAAGGATAATTTTTGTAAGAACATAAGAAATAGGAGCAGGAGTAGGCCATTCAGCCCCTCGAGCCTGCTCCGCCATTCAATAAGATCATGGCAGATCTTCTACCTCAACTCCACTTTCCTGCACTATCCCCATGTCCCTTGATTCCAAAAGTATCCAAAAATCTATCCATCTCTGTCTTGAATATACTCAATGACTGAGCCTCCACAGCCCTCTGGGGTAGAGAATTCCAAAGATTCACCACCCTCTGAGTGAAGAAATTTCTCCTCATCTCAGTCCTAAATGGCTGACCCCTTATTCTGAGATTGTGCCCCCTGGTTCTAGACTCCCCAGCCAGGGGAAACAAGTTCTCAGCATCTACCCTGTCAAGCCCTGTAAGAATTTTGTATGTTTCAATGAGATCACCTTTCATTCTTCAGAGAATATAGGCCCTATAAGGAGAGTGACATGAACCAAAGTTAGATTTGCTTAATACCGTCTTTTGTATGTAAAACAAATTAAATTTCTTCTATCTGATGTGTTTGTTTGGGCAGAGAACTGATCCTATACTCAAATTTTGTGTGTCCTGTAAGAGTCGCATTTACTTGCTGTCGTGCTTCAGGCATCATATTTTGTTTGGCTCCAGGCATCATATTTTGTTTGGCTCAAATTTAAATAACAGCAAATCAGATTTGTAGTACAGATAGACTATCCTTTATCCGAAAACCTCGGGACCAGCCGTGTTTCGGTTTTCGGAAAATTTCGGATTTCGGAAGGTATTTTATAAGACTGGGAAATTTGGCGGGGGCGGGGGGGTCCGCGGGGGGTCGTCGGTGGGGGTCGGGGTCGTGCGCCACTCTGGTCATGTCGTGCGCACGACTTACGCTGAACGAAAAAACCTTCGGTTTTTCGAGGGTTCCGGTTTTCGGAAGTTCGGATAAAAGGTAGTCTACCTGTAGTAGGGAATGTAGGAATCCAAAGCTAGAAATGTTAGTGGCCCCAATTTTTGTTGTTGTTGTTGGTTACCTGACTTGTAAAACATTGTATCCTCACGCCTGCTGTGAGCAATGTCTTGGGAGCGTTGCTATACATGCAGTTGAATTGCATACAGCTGTAAAGTTGGATGAACAATTTATGTCAAACAATAAAAGGTAATGCATCATGGCTTTTTAAGTTGCCTTTTACAGGTTGTTAAAAACCTGTTCTTTGGTCTAGATTTAACAGACCTCTTCTTCCGCGCCCTTCAACAGGAATGTAGTCATTGCTGTTTGTCTTGTTTTTCACATCATTAAATGAGCAGTCTTTTGGAACAAAGCATATACAATGTTATAAATTAGGTCTTGGATTACCCCATAACCCTCCAAACTCAAGCAATACAAACCCAAGTTTTTGTGTCCTCGTAATTTAACCCTTTAAACCCGGGTATCGTGGAGAATTGTGTTGTACCTGAGGTTCGGTGCCCAAAACATAAGTAGCAGGAGTAGGCCATACGGCCCCTCAGGCCTGCTCCGCCATTCAATAGGATCATGGCTGATCCGAACCTAGACTCACGTCCACTTCCCTGCCCGCTCCCCGTAACCCCTATTCCCTTATCTGCTAGGAAACTGTCTATCTCCGTTTTAAATTTATTTAATGTCGCAGCTTCCACAGCTCTGAGGTAGCAAATTCCATAGATTTACCACCCTCTGAGTGAAGAAGTTTCTCCTCATCTCAGTTTTGAAAGGGCAGCCCCTTATTCTAAGATTATGCCCCCTAGTTCTAGTCTCACCCATCAGTGGAAACATCCTCACCGCATCCACCCGATCAAGCCCCCTCACAATCTTATATGTTTCGATAAGATCGCCCCTCATTCTTCTGAACTCCAATGAGTAGAGGCCCAACCTACTCAACCTTTCCTCATAAGTCAACCCCCTCATCTCCAGAATCAACCGAGTGAACCTTCTCTGAACTGCCTCGAGAGCAAGTATATCTTAAATATGGAAACCAAAACTGTACGCAGTATTCCAGGTGTGGCCTCACCAATACCCTGTATAACTGAAGCAAGACTTCCCTGCTTTTATACTCCATCCCCCTTGCAATAAAAGCCAAGATTCCATTGGCCTTCCTGATCACCTGCTGTACCTGCATACTAACCTTCTGTGTTTCATGCACCAGGACTCCCAGATCCCTTTGTACTGTAGCACTTTGCAGTTTCTTTCCATTTAGATAATAACTTGCTCTTTGATTTTTTTCTGCCAAAGTGCATAACCTCTCACTTTCCAACATTATATTCCATCTGCCAAATCTCTGCCCACTCACTTAGCCTGTCTATGTCCTTTTGCAGGTTATTTATGTCCTCCTCACTCACTGCTTTCCCTCCCATCTTTGTATCGTCGGCAAACTTGGATACGTTGCACTCGGTCCCTTCCTCCAAATCGTTAATATAGATTGTAAAGAGTTGGGGTCCCAGCACTGACCCCTGCGGAACACCACTAGTTACTGATTGCCAACCCGAGAATGAACCATTTATCCCAACTCTCTGTTTTCTGTTCGATAGCCAACCTTCCACCCATGCCAGTATATTACCCCCAATCCCGTGATTTTTTATCTTGTGCAGTAATCTTTTGCAGTAATCTTTTATTGTTATCTGGATGGAATCGGACCAAAGCTCTGCACAACTGAAGCACCACTTCCTCACTTGTATTCCAACCCCCCTTGAGATAATGGCCAACATTCCAGTAGCCTTTTGGATTACTTTTAGTGATTTGATCCTCTACAGTTACTATTCTCTCACCATTAACAAAATATTCTGATTTGTCTTTGATCCGAAGTGCATGATCTCATACTTGCCTAAATTAAACTTCATCTGCCACAGTTTTGCCCACTCATAGTCTATGTCCTTTTCTAACGCCCTGCTACCATCTACACAGCTTACTGTGCCTCCTAATTTAGTGTCAGGATCTTCCATTCAGATTTGTGACATTTTCAGTTTATTAGTGTAAACGTTTAGAATCATTCTACAATATTGTAAAACAAATCATTGTGGATCAGACAAAGTTTAGTGAATGTTGTTTCAGAGTAAGTGCAGCACAATGACCTCTGGTGTCTAATGTTAAAAAAAAAGTCGACCTCTTTTCCACAGCACCGAGTCATTTAAATGAAGGCTTCAATCATGTGTGTGTCTCAGATGCAAATAAAGTAAGAAAAGGCTTCAGTCCATGACTAGAAAGTTTCCTTGAGTTTTCATTCTGCAGTGCGTGCCAGCCATGTTCGTTGTTGGTGCCGCACATAACTTTTTGCTTCATCAACTTGGAGACAGACTACTCTCGTGAATGGAGCTGGCTGCTTGGAAGGAAGCTGCAAAAAGTTTTACTGTTGCCAACAGTACCAATGTGACCCTGATGTCATGTGAATACAATGAAACCTCCAGACCTAGTCATTGGCTCCTCGAGGTATTTTTGACCTTGTGATGGTTTGCAACAGTCTTAACAAACTAGCAACAAAATGTAACCATGGTGCAGCATCTCCCGTTGTATCCAAAATGAGTTTGGGTGGTGTGAACAATTAACAGTAACTTACAAGCAACAACAAAAAATTGTTTGAGCAGTGAATCAGATGGTTTGATATCTGCAGTGCAAGGAACTTGAACTGTGAACCATGGCAGTGTTTGTTTTAAGTTATTTCTACACTTGGGAGTGTGACATCAGTGCTTTGGTTCCATGCATGTATAGTGCTAAAATTGGCTCCTTGCTTTGATTTTGCTGTCTGGGCAAGTGCCAGTTTTAGCTGTGTTGATGCGTGGAGTCAGTATGTGGGTGGCACCCACCTGTGATTTGAACTGCACAAGTGCCTACACTTATTGGGGCCTGGTGCTTGAATTTGAATTACTAAGATTTCAGTAAAATAGAACATTAAGTGTAACATTTTGATATTTATTAGTAGATCTCCTGCAGTGTTGCTTAAATTGAGTCAGGATATGCTAAAGCGTTGCCTGAAGTGTGACAGGAAGTATGACTTGGTGGGAGTGATGAGAGTCTTGTCGTAATTATGTCTACTTCAACTGTAGAAAAACATCCAATGTTGCCAAGTGAAAGAGTATTCTAGAGTTGTAACTAATGGCGGGGGGGGGGCATGGATGCGCAAGGAAGAAGGGAAGTATATAACTTTGGAAGCAATTTGAAATTATAAATTGAGCATTAAAAAAAAAACAAGTTTCTGAAAGTTCATTGTTAATACATGAAGATTAGCGATGAGGAAGTTTGCTAGTCTTGGCAGGTTATGGGACGGTCGAGGAGGCTATCACGGTTTGTGTGTGTAATTGCTGTAGGGTCTTGATCATGAACGGAGGGGGTGGTTTGGTTGTACAAGTTTTGGGGGCTGTTGCATTGTGGCATCACTTGTCAATGTTACAATTGACACTTGTTGGCTAGTGTGCACAACTGTTCAGGTTTCTTTCTGAATTGATAGGGACATATGGAATATAGATAGATAAGGGGTAAGCCATTTAGGACAGAGATGAGGAGGAATTTCTTCACCCAGAGAGTGGTGAACCTGTGGAATTCTCTGCCACACAGGGCAGTTGAGGCCAATTCATTAAATATATTCAAGAAGGAGTTAGATATATTTCTTACGGCTGAAGGGATCAAGGGATATGGGGAGAAAGCAGGGACAGGGTGCTGAATTTGGATGATCAGCCATGATCTCATTAAATGGCGGAGCAGGCTCGAGGGGCCGAATGGCCGACTCCTGCTCCTATCTTCTATGGAATGTCATTCTGGCCAAGTTTGGATATGTATGTGACTTAAAACGTGACTTGCATTGTATGTTCTGGACCAAGTACAAATTGGAGAAAATCTCCCATGGTGCGTGTAGTTCAACTTTACGGACACTAGTTATATGCCCAAATACTGATGTACCTACTAGCTGAGGACGTCATGACTCTAGGAAATTATTAGTCAGTGTGTAAGAAGTATTTAGCTTGGCTTGGCTGCTGTAAAATGTCGTTAATGTTTTGATTCCAGATACCAATTCCATATGACTTTACAAGCGATGGCCAAATATTTATAATGGCTGCCGGATTTTCTTTTTGTCAACTTTTCTTCTTTTCTCTGCTGCAGTATGCTCCACAGGAGCCATTTGCTCTCCAATGCTTCTCCAAGTGGTCATTATTTATGTTATTCTGGGCAGGGTGTGGGCAGCATCACAGCAGAGTCTCTTATCCGCGTCTGATGTCCACATATATGCACTTTTCAGCAGGAGTCACCGAGGAACATAAGAAGTAGGAGTAGGCCATACGGCCCCTCGGGCCTGCTCCGCCATTCAATAGGATCATGGCTGATCCGAATCTAGACTCGCATCCACTTCCCTGCCCTTTCCCCGTAACCCCTAATTCCCTTAACTGCTAAGAAACTGTCTATCTCTGTTTTAAATTTAGGAACTTGACTTATTCCCCCCACATGTCCCCAACCCTGGGAATGAAGCTCCAAACCTTTTTTACGGTTAGAATCTCTCCCATTTCTGTTAACTTTCCACTCCAGGCCTCTTTCTGTGACCCTAAACTGCTGGAAGATAGTGGTGAGCCCGAACCTGTACATGCTCTTTTTGCTCTGATCTTCCCCACCTCACTGTAGAGAAGCGAACGGCTTCTGCTTAGTTATGAGTGAGTGTGTGCTGAATAAAACAGTCCATTTTACTGAGTTAAGTCTGTGGTTTAATATTCCATTGTCTTTATTTTCTGCAGCACAGGCCCGGCAAATTGCTGATCTTTGGACACCTGCTGCACCATTTGAACAGAAGTCTGGCCGTGAAACATGGACTGTTGCTTTTGCACCTGATGGCTCGTATTTTGCGTGGTCTCAAGGTCATCGTATAGTAAAGTTGGTTCCTTGGTCTCTGCAGCAAAATAAGTGAGTACTCCTTCAGAAGATGATTCCTTAAGTGTTTTTTAATTTATTAAAAAAAAATCAATTTCCTATCGAGACTTGATAAGTTGAAGTTTTTCTTCTTCAAGCATGTGGCTTTCAAAAGAGAAATTGACCCCATATGGAGGAAGTAATCATCCTCCCCCTCCATTCTCATTTCCACCCCCTTCCCCAAGGTAAGGACCGGATTGGGCTTGAATCTGAACATCCACACTCAAAATGTCCGTCTTGCTGCCTATCCTAGTAGTGAAGAATGGCCATCAGGGCCACCAGACCTGCATTGCTCGGTTGAATCCTAGACTAGCATGAGCAGGAATGAAGAATTAGAGGAAGGAGAGAAAAGACGGTGTGGATTTGAATTGGTGTGCCTTGCAATTAGAAGCAGTCAGCCAGTGATTATAAATGATTGTGGCGCTGTAGAAATGCCAACTCATTCCATAAGAACATAAGAAATAGGAGCAGGAGTAGGCCAATCGGCCCCTCGAGCCTGCTCCGCCATTCAATAAGATCATGGCTGATCTGATCCTAACCGCCAATCTACTATCACAAAACCATCTCCTGAATCTAACAGAATTAGACACACAAAATAGGAGCAGGATCAGGCTACCTGGGCCCGCTCCGCTACCCACAGGGCCATGTCCGATCCGAACCTAGACTCATGTCCAAATTCCTGCCCGCTCCCCGTAACCCTTAATTCCCTTTACTTCTAGGAAACTGTCTATTTCTGTTTTAAATTTATGTAATGATGTAGCTTCTACAGCTTTTTGGGGCAGCATATTCCATGGACCTACCACCCTCTGAGTGAAGTAGTTCCTCCTCATCTCAGTTTTGAAAGAGCAGCCCCTTATTCGAAGACTATGCCCCCTAGTTCTAGTTTCACCCATCATCGGGCGCATCCACCCGATCCAACCCCTTCACAATCTTATGTTTCAATAAGATCGCCTCTCATTCTTCTGAACCCCAATGAGTAGAGTCCCAATCTACTCAACCTCTCCTCATATGTCCAACACGTGGCTGTTGAATAGTGTACGTCCTCCACACACGTGTCAGTTACTTGTGTGAAAATGGATATTTACCAACAGCTGCTAAATTGATACAAGGTAGCTTTGTGTTACTCTGAATAGTGCAAAAGTTCGGGCTTGAGCATTTATAACAAATTGGATCTTGTTTCAAACTAGGCCTGCTTGTACTTGCTGTTTTGCTATATTGTCTTGGACCTATTGTAACTGCACCAGCTTTTACGCAACAAAGATCTTTGTTGGTTTCACAAAACGCCTTTTGTTTTCTGGCCTGAAACGAAGGACAGTCACATTATCAATTTTCGTGTTGTAATGTGCGACAGGCTTGGAAATAAGTTTACAAGAGTGATGAGACAACAGCAATATGTTTGATTTACGTGGGTGCTGATGCAGCTGCTTCTACTAATGGGAAAGATGAGCACAATCGGTTTACACAAGATGTTTATTTGGTAAACCATTAGTGGAAAATGGACCATGTCATTGGAAAGATTTTTAAAATATCCCGTGATGTCTGAAAGACAACTTGTTTTTATGTCTAGAAAATGGTTACATTGAAATCTGGTTAAAAACAACTGCCTTAACCCTTACTGTGCTGCTTCCTTATGGAAAAACACATGCTGTGACTTTAGTACTTTGCAGGTCACATACTGCAGTTCTAATGCCTAACTCAAGATAAATAATTTATAGGCTTACATTGCCTGGTTAGGATATTTGTCCTTGATACTTACTAACTTTGAACTTTTATTCTTTCCAAAAGATTGTGCAATGATGAGCACAATAATACAGTCAGTAAGAGTCTCCGAAAGCAAAATGGCGATGGTCAGAAGAACCTGCCGGAAGAGCGTACTATAGACTGTGGAGATATTGTGTGGGCCCTTGCTTTCGGTTCTTCTGTACCTGAAAAACAGAGTCGCTGTGTGAACATAGAATGGCACCGGTTCAGGTTTGGCCAGGACCAGTTACTGCTGGCAACTGGCTTGAGCAACGGACGCATCAAAATTTGGGATGTGTACACAGGTAATGTAAGGTTCTGTAGATCTTGTGTTTCTAATCATTGGTTTCAACTTTGTCAAGATGGCAACTCAATTTGAAAATGTGCATAAACTAGCCACAGATTAGACTGAGATTTTAAAAATCTACACATTATTTCTTTTAGCTTGGTTTTTAAATACACTTATTTAATATTTCAGCAGACTGCTGGCCATTTGAACCCCTCTGATCATTTTGTGGGGTGTTCCAATCAATTGGGATGTTGGGTATCCATTTCCTGAAGGTACTGGCTTAGTCTGGGTATTATTCCATGGGCACTAGCAGCCTTTGTCCAGTTGAGCATAAGCAGTGATTGTTGATGGGCTATTCTCCCATATAGAGTGTGTGATCCAGTTCACATTTTTCATCAGATTCATGCCCTTCCCTAACTGTACTGAAACTTTAAATACTGCCCAACAATAGTTTGCTAACTCAGCATGGAATCAATCTTTGTACTTTCTGGTCTTTTGTGGTTTCGTCCTACACGAGTGCCTTTTATACACTGACAGTCAGATGAATTATAATCTTTATGGCAATTTGCTTCACTCGACTACCTGATGGAGTGGCTTATGTTTTTGACGGATGCAGAATTTGTTGGTTCAGCTTTTGCATAAACAAATTGTGGGTAATATACTAGCATGGATTGAGGATTAGTTAACAGACAGAAAGTAGTAGGAATAAATGGGTCATTTTTGGGTTGGCAGGCTGTAACTAGTGGAGTACCACAAGGATCAGTGCTTGGGCCTCCGCTATTCACAATCTACATCAATGATTTGGATGAGGGGACCAAATGTAATATATCCAAGTTTGCTGATGATACAAAGCTGGGTGGGAATGTAAGTTGTGAGGAGGATGCAAGGAGGCTTCAAGGGGATATAGACAGGCTAAGTGAGTAGGCAAGAACATGGCAAATGGAATATGTGGAGAAATGTGAAGTTAACCACTTTGGTAGGAAAAATAGAAAAGCAGAGTTTTTTTTAAATGCTGAGAGATTGGGAAATGTTGGTGTTCAGAGGGACCTGGGTGTCCTTGTACACGAATCATGTAGGTACAGTGAGCAATTCGGAAAGCAAATGGTATGTTGGTCTTTATTGCAAGAGGATTTGAGTATAAGAGTAAAGATGCCTTCCTGCAATTATATAGGGCCTTGGTGAGACCACATCTGGAGTATTGTGTACAGTTTTGGTCACCATAGAGGGAGTGCAACGAAGGTTCACCAGACTGGTTCCTGGGAAGGGGGGATTGGCCTATGAGGAGAGATTGAGTAGACGAGGCCTATATTCTCTAGAGTTTAGAAGAATGAGAGGTGGCCTAATTGAAACATACAAAATTCTTACAGGTCTTGACAGGGTAGATGCAGGGAGGTTGTTTGCCCTGGCTGGGGAGTCTAGAACCAGGGGTCACAGTCTCAGAATAAGGGGTCGGCCATTTAGGACTGAGATGAGAAATTTCTTCACTCAGAGGGTGGTGACTCTTTGGAATTCTCTACCCCAGAGGACTGGAGGCTCAGTCGTTGAGCATATTCAAGACTGAGATCGATAGATTTTTGAACATTAATGGAATCAAAGGATATGGGGATAGTGCAGGAAAGTGAAGATGAGGTAAAAGATCAGCCATGATCTTATTGAATGGCGGAGAGGCTCGAAGGCCCAAATAGCCGACTCCTCCTATTTCTTATGTTCTTATGCAAGAGTTAGGGAGACTAATAATTGTATGCTTAACCAAGTGAAAAGCCACAGACAGTCCGATCTTCCAAACGCAATGATTTGTTGACTTAACCTTTCTGCCAGAATACATTAGCAAATATTAAATCTGTTGCTTGTTTTTCTCTCCTTCCCTGGTTCAATCGCTACCCTTTTATTTTCCATTTTCACGCCCATAACTAACCCACACATGTTGGAGCAATGCCTTGGTGTATGTCTGGAGAAATAAAGGATAACATTAAGTATCTGAAGCACTCTTGTGTGTTTAGCGTGTTCTTTAAATAAAACAACTGTCTCAATAGGACTACATTTTCAACAGCCCCTTGCACATCACTTGGGAAAGCACAAGAAAAGAAAAAGCTACAGATAACCCAGAACTATGATTTTTGTAAAGAGAACACAAGTGTCAGTTTTTGCAGTGTGTCTGCTGCAGTCTTCAATAAAACATACGAGCTGGTCATTTTAGTTCATACGAGCTGGTCATTTTAGTTCAATAAAAGGTAGTATAATAGGAATAAACTTCACACATACAGCTATGTCTTTGACGTGGAAAACTGCTGAGAACTGCATGTTGCTAAGTATTTAACTGGCTCCGTTGATTAAGTAGTCATGTTGTAATGGGCCTGTTTTATCTCTTGGTCTTGGGTCCCAACAGGATTTTTTCATTGTTGCACCTTGACCGTCATAAATACATTATTGCAATAGTGCATTTCTGTTCCTCCATCACTATCATGCTGGTGTCAGTAGACCCATTTACAAGTCTTAAAATGGTTTGCCCTACCATCTGAATTCTTTTCGAAGGAAGTAAATTCAGCAGAAGTTTGCTGTTCAGTGTAACTTATGTAACTATATAAATGCAAGTCTTTTTCTTTGTGAGAATAAGTTTAAAACGCTTACCTCTTGAAATGGTGGTCCTACCACGGTCTCGTATTGAGGGCCAATCCTACTGATTATATTGAGCTTTGAAACCAGTCACTGCCTTTAGCTGGTAACTATCCACATATTTCAATTCTTATATAATCTTCACGTTGCAGGTAAATTCCTTCTTAATTTGATGGACCACAATGAAATTGTTCGTGATTTGACCTTTGCACCCGATGGCAGCCTTATCTTGGTATCTGCATCAAGAGACAAAACTCTGAGGGTCTGGGACCTTAAAGATGATGGTATGTCCAAAACTTGCACTTGCATCAATTTTGAGAGACATTTTTCCTTTTTTAAGTTAACTGTAGATATACTTGAAGTCCTATATTGGTCATACCTGGTTTTCTGTGACTAAATTGAATGTCTGGGGATGCAAACTTTTTTTGTAATCAAAGTTGGCCTTTATATCAAGGGGATTGGAATACAAAATGAGCAAGCGATGCTTCAGTTGTGCAGAGCATTGGACAGACACCATCTGCAGTACTGTGTTTAGTTTTGGGCGCCGACCTCGGGAAAGATCTATTGGCATTGGAGGGGTACGACTCAGATTCAACAGAATATCGGCTTTAAAGGGTTAAATTCTCAGGACAAGTTTTATAAACTTCGTTTTGTACTCTTGAGTTTAGGAGGTGTTAAAGGGCGAACTAATCGAGGTCATTAAAATGATGAAGGGATTCGATAGGGTAAATACAGATGAACAATTTCCTCTGGTTGGGGGGGGGGGGGCGGGAATCCAGAGCAAGGGGGCATAACTTTAAACTTAGGGCTAGGCCATTTTACAAATGAAATCAGGAAGCACATTTCCACAGGAATGGTAGTGGAAATACGGAACTCTCTTCCTCACAAGGCTGTGGGTGCTGGGTTAATTGTAATATTGAAGTCTTGAGATCCATATATTTTTGTTCAGCAAGTGTACCGAGGGATATGGAGTTGAGGTACAGATCAGCCATCATCTAACTGAATGGTGGAACAGGCTCTGGGGCCTGAATGGCCTACTCCTGTTCCTATATTCTCGTGTTTTGATAAGATCACCAGTTTCCATTATAAATGTGCTGAATAATCTGAACTCCCTCAGCTAGAGAGGGGAAAATTGGCCGGGGTTTCTATACTGTAATGCTATCTAGTGACTTCTGCTGAAAAGTTTTGAGAATAGAGAAGCAGAGAGAAACATTTCTGTTATTAAGTTATCAATTTCCTTAATATGTTTGATTTCCTTGTAATGAATGGTGAAAATCTTCCAGAAGAGAATGATTATTTGCCCCTGAGATGAGAATCCCTCCTCTCCTGCCCCCAGAAGTTTCTCATGATTTGGGGTGCCAACCAAAAAATGTTTTGATCAGTACCAGACCACAGGGCTTGGAGAGCAAATGGTGGTTGGGTGCATTTCTCAGTCCTGATCTGCACTCTGCAGATTCTCGAACAATGCGGCACTTGCCTTGAGCATTTTGTCAGGGCACAATACTACTTGTCCAATGGTGCAGGAACCACAGTGATACAGGCATGATGAACCCACTAACTGCCAGTACAGTTAGTCTGTCTAGTTCAAGGCATGAGCTATCAATATATCATCTAGCACAATGTTCAGACTGGGGGCTGCACATTGGTGGTTTTATATTTCTGGATGATTGCCAGCTCCCTTGTTTCTGCTCTAGGACCATGGACAAATTAGCTTGGGGGGGTGGGGGGAGGTCGGTCTGTCCTTTTTCTGAAAGCGGATATATTTGTACAGTATGTCTCCAGTTTTGTACTATGAGGTGGAGGGAGCCTTTACATTGGGCAACCGTGTTTGATGGGGCTGAGCCATCTTAATATTGTCTAATTGTTCTTTTACAGGCAATATGGTGACGGTACTGAAGGGACATCACCACTGGGTGTATTGCTGTGCCTTCTCCCCAGATTCGAGCATTCTCTGCTCTGTTGGAGCTGGGAAAGCAGTACGTGTAGAAGTTCCTCTTTTTTTTAAAAAGTTGCCTTGTTTGATGCATTAGAGTGGTTATAATCTGGCATGGAATTGTGCTGATTTTTATGTTTTAGAATCTCTAAATCAATTTGATACTTATTTTTAGAGTTAGAACTTGCTCGGTGTCATCAACATACTGTATATTGTTTGTAGGTAGACAAGTATTACATACACAATAGTATTACGACGTGCAGAAATCTTTCAAAATGTGTAACTCTGAAATGTTCGATTCAAGCTTTAATGATGGTAGTAGCATTCTGCTAGTCCAGTCCTCGGGCTGTGTTGCTGCATTTTAGCATCGTGCTCATAATTGAGAAGTTACTAAAAGCTGCTTTTTAAGTAAGTTTTTGGCACTTTGCTGCAGAGCATGTATGCAGAAGATGTTTGAAAATATCTTCTGGTTTGACTATTGGATGTGACTTCATGTTTGTGCACTGGTTTTTTTTTTTTTTTTTTTTTAAAGTGACTCTTTTTCTAACTTGGTTCTGGACCAATATCCTAATCCGAAATCAGATGCATTATCTGTAAACACCCGCTTTTCTTGCTGCTGAAATTATTGCCATTTTAAAAACTTGGGGGAGGTGGGGTAGAAGAGTTGAGGTTTGATTAAAATTATTACTTGTCATTTAATGCTACTTTGGGGACAGTAGTTAAAAAGAAATGATTACCACAAAGTTTACAGCAGTGTATTTTCTCCTTTAAACCCCCCCCCCCCCCCCCCCCCCCCCCCGCAAAAAAAAAAAACCCTAAATGTCTATCTCCTGGTCGGTTGGCTGTTTTATATTTAAAAAAAACCTTTTCTGCTGTGCCTGGCCAAGAGGATAGAGGAGGAACCTATTCCAAGGCCTCTGCCAGATCGAATCATGAGGGGATGGGCGAGTTTATATTGTGTAAGAATGGCTTTGGGTGATTGCCTCTTTTCTTTCATTCCTGTAGGTAAATGCATAGGATCCACAGGGCATTTCACCAGAACTGTTAGTTCTGAGCTGGGACTTTCTGTGTTCAACTTAACACAACATATTGGAAGTGCCCAAATGCTGCATTGCCCAGATCAACTTCTTTTTTTTGTTAAATTGTATTAATTAATGAGGCCGCTGTAACCTCCTCTCGGGTTATGCACGCAGTATTATGAAGAACTGTAAAGTTCAGTAACCACACCACCTCCCACAAACCTCCCAAGAAAAAAATGTAAAACCAGATCCGGTCGGTGCATTTTCCTCTAATGCTTTAACAACTTTTTTTTGTTTGTTTGCAACCTGGGGAAAATATACCTTCAGTTCAGTTTGTGCCGACACTCTAAAATTGTTTTCATGTCTGATGCTTGATATATATTGGAAACGAGTCAGCCCAATCAAAAGGCATTTGAAAATTAAGTAAGAATTGTGTTGATGCGATGTTCCCTTTTAACTGAGCTTTAAGTTGCATTTTAGCAGCTTCATTTGGTACCATTACTTTAGAATTATCATACGTGTTTAATTTCTGACCTATAAGAATGTTCACAAAAGCAGGACATGTCCACCTGTTCTGCTCTACAACAGTGTATATCTTTTTTTAATGAAATAGTGTATTATTTTGCAATTCGTGTGCATTTTTTTTTTTGTTCTGAACCTCTCATCCTCCTTTAGTAGTATCGTTCAGTATCATGTGCTCAACTCTGACTAATATTGCTTCAGAATTTTGAAGAGCTTCTAAAATCCAATAGTCAAACTTTAAGCTGTGAAGAATATAGTCTGTAAAGTTAGTGTATGTATCTTAAGCTGTGGAACTTCAGTTTATGTTTCAGGATTGCTCAGAATTCATTTGGGGAAGGGGAAGAATAGCAGGGAAACTAACATCAATTTAAATTGAGCTCATTTTAAAGCCTGCAATCATTTAGTTACTATCCTGACCCTAATACAGCGAAGCATATCACGTTTCGTAGCTTTTTATTCTATGCCACACAAGTTGTGCTGCCAGTCATTTGGGCCGAGCAAATCGAAGTGCCATTTTTAAAATCTTAATGTTGGATTTTTTTCTGGGTGCCTATTTTGAATGAATATTCCTGAAATTTAAACATTTGGTACTGCATCTTTGGCAATGGCTTTTTTTTAAAGGTTGAGTGTAGTTTTTAGCTTAACTGTGGTCCATTAGAATTCCTGAAATGTAAATATACAGTCATAGCGAGGAATGGCTCGAATTGTAAATTTTCATATGTTTTAACCTAAATCTTTAAGCTGCTTAAAATGGATTTGAGTGTACCAAGTAGCATCTTGGCCAAGTAAATGCACGCCTGGGTTTATAGTTCACTTGTCATTGAGATTATCAGCTGACTAGAGCTGGATACAAATTGGTGAAATTCCAGTGGCTGTGTTTTTATTAAATCAATCCTCGCCTCCCGACCACCACCATCAAAAAAAGTAACGGCTCATGTTTGGGTCCACATCCACAGGCACTCATCCTGGAGTGCCTTGTCCAAGTAACCATTAATAGGAGCCTGGGCGGTGGGCTTTTTTGCCATAGGGTGGCATTATTGCCAAGCCCTGTTCCTGATGTCCATTTTGTACTTTTCAGAAGGAATCGTTGCTAGGACTAGGAGTCTTGCTGTTCAAGGAGCTGGCATACATGAGGTGCTGAATGGCTTCCTCCTATGCCGTAACCTTCTATGATTCTGCTTTTTGCTCCCATCTCCCTTTCCTCAGCCTGAAACAAAAACTGAGGTCAGTTGTCGTGTCGCCTCCCTAATAGATGACCGCAATCTCACCACAGACCAGTAGTGGAACCTGGACTTGTGTAGTCTCATGGCTCAGTTTCTCAGCCACCAGTGCACTGCCCAACTCAGCCACCAGGAGAGCCCCATTTTAATAGATTGCAGATTAAGGGCACTTACTTTTCTTTCCCTTTTTTAGTTACTTTTATTTCCAGTTGTGGTTTTCCTTTGCTTTCTCTGTCACGGGTAGTGGCAGCAATGATGATCTGATTGAAGTTTAGAGTACTCGCCAGTCCAGTCGTGCTCACAGAGAAGGGCATTGGCAGTAGTAGTAGCTGTGCTGAAAGGGTAGCATCTCTCACTCCAAGGCTGGTCAATGTTTACCAATGCAAGAAGTCACACAACACCAGGTTATAGTCCAACAGCTTTATTTGAAATCACAAGCTTTCGGAGCGCTGCTCCTTCGTCACTTCACCTGACGAAGGAGCAGCGCTCCGAAAGCTTGTGATTTCAAATAAAGCTGTTGGACTATAACCTGGTGTTGTGTGACTTCTTGCATTTGTCCACCCCAGTCCAACACCGGCATCTCCACATCAATGTTTACCAAGGATGAGGGAGCAAGATATAAGCAGGTGCTGGTTGATGTCCACTTTTTTTTCCTGTTTCTAGCAAAGTTTTATGCTTCTAAAGCCTCCTCGTCCTCATATAGCAGATTGTGGCTAGTTTGACTACTATTTTAAAACTACCTGGCTGGGTTTTCTGACTTCTGCACTTGACAGCCACGATTTTCCTGCCAAGTAAAATGAATGTTGAGAAATTGTGGGCTGACAAGCACACGAGCAGCAAACCCTAGCCTGTGTTTGTAATGAATCTTGTAAGCTTTTGTAGGACATGTAATGTTCACAATACTGTCTCTGATACTGTGACAAATCTTGGACTGTAGTGATTTTTCAAAAGCAGTAATATGAATTGCTCCGTCTCTGTTCTGTGCTTAATAGTTATGGATAACGACATACTGTTAAACATTTTAACAGAAATATTTAACCTTTTTCCCCCATTTTACTAAGTATTTTTTTCCTCTTTAGATCTCCCGCAGCATGTACCATTCCTGACAGAGGGAGGGTGGGCAGGCGACCTGCTCCCTGGCCTCTGACAATGTTACCAGAAGGTGTGTGTGAGCAGCCCAGGATAACTTCCTTGTTTTTGCTTTTTTTTCCCCCCCCCGCCCCTCCAAAGCCCCCTCTTCCTCCTTATTGGAAGTACTTGGCTTCAGCTTGGTTCTCCCCCCCCCAGACAGCCCGGGTAAGATCGGGAATGCTGTGTGGGGAATCACAAGTGTGAACCTATGTTGTAAAACTCCCATTGGAGCACCAACCTGCTGCACCACTGGGCTGCCAACTAAAAATACTGTTTTAAATGTGCAGTGTGTATGGTACAGCTTACTTTTATTTCTATTTCCGAAGAACGTAGAAATGTGCAATGTTGTGAAGTGGCCATCTGTATACTGTAGTTGGAGATTAAATGAAATCAATACCGAGCCAATTTCTGCTATCACATTACATTCTCTTGGAGAGTAGATTAAAGAGCCTGGGCTGCATTCCAGCGGAGGCAGGACAGTTCCAGCTTCAATCCTTGGTCTGTGCTGAGTTAGCTGACCTCCGCCAGGGCAGTGGTAGGGCTGCTGCATTTGGTCTTGCCACCTCTGAGTTGCGGGGGTCAAAGTGCCTGCCTTTGATCACAACCCTTCCAATAAGTGCACACACGTGGAGTTCAGGTGAGGACAGGATTGTGCTCTGCTGTGGTACACTCCAGTTTGTTGGCACTTGCTGTCTAGGTTAACACTTGAGTGGTTACTTGGGTGTGGTACTGGAGGGTAGCCAGTGCCTGAGAAACTGTCTCCCAGCACAAGTCAGACTTCAGGAGAGAAAGTTGCAAAGTGGGAGGAATACACAGTTTAAACTGTTAACTGCAACATCAATAACATTTTGTAATTTTTGGAGACTTTGCATTGTAAAATTTGCTGCATACAACACAAAATGACAATGCTTATTTAAAATCAAAATTGTTAGCATCAAGTATTTACCTGACTTCATATCTAACTTTTAAACATGTATAGAACACAACACATTTTAATTAATTTATAGCAATTTTTTTTTGAGAATGCATTTTTTAATTAAATTCCTTCAGATTTTTTTAAATGGCCAAAGGGAAAATTCAGATTTGTAGTATATTCTAAATTTGTCTTGTCATACATTTGGGTGGGTGGTTTAATTTTGAGCCAGTGTTCCATGAAACCATGTGTATCTTAAATTCTATCTTAAAGCTGTAATTCACACATATACCTCAGGAAAAATGCTGTATGTGATCTTTTCCGAAGACTACCTAGACTCTAGTATTGCTGTAACGCTGTGCACTACCACATTTTTCGGGGGTGGAGAAGGCACAGTTTTAGTTCTTCTATTGCAATGACTTCTACACGGCTGTGGGAGGTGCCAGGCGAAGGCCAGATGGCTCCATGCTGAAGGAGAGGAGTCCAAGTTGTAACTGGACCACTGTTCTCGAGTGGAATTGGGAAACGGTCACCTGTCCTCTTGACCTACCGGAGGGGTATGTGGTCTGGGGGGGGGGTTAGATTTCAAAGGATTCATGTGCCCTCATCAAAAATCTTATTACGTATAATAGATCGTACAGCATATTGTAATACATCGTAATCTCTTGCGTTCTATGCGGTTTGTCTCTAGTTGAATCGTCTGGTTAATTTACCATTATAACTGTAATAATATAACCCTGAATGTAAAGTTGTAGCCTCAGTTTTGTGCTGTTTGCCAAAGGATTGTTCCTTTAGGCCGTCAAAAATGTTCTTTTCTCTTGCAGTATCTGCTGTTTCATAGGCTCTCGCTCCTGATGAAAACGTTTTGTAAACACACGTGAACTTTAACTCTGAATGGAGGTTCCGTTGGAGTAACAAAATGTTATGCTTAAGTTACCTGTACTGTATTTTTTCTATATATATATATATTTTGTTACTGAAGAGTTAAATTTCAATTGGGAGATGTAATTAAAAGAAATTTGTAAAATTGTTTAAAATATATAGACGTCCTTTGAGGATGTTTGGAAAATAAAATGTTGGATGCATTATTTAGAATAAATAGTTAGAACTGTAGCTGGCATGTTTGCAAATATCACCGTTAAATTTCTTTAGTTGCAGTTATGACACTGAGCATATCAATTTTTGAAGTACTGCATAATTCAAACTGCTTGATTGTATGAAAATTTATACTAAGTAAGTTATAAATTAACTGGACTTGTTTGGGAAGATTAACCATAAACTGGAGCTGTAAAGTGCGACTCTCTCATTGCAGGTTTTTCTGTGGGACATGGAAAAATACACCATGATTCGTAAACTTGAGGGTCACCTTCACGATGTGGTATCATGTGAATTCTCTCCTGATGGAGCATTATTGGCTACAGCCTCGTATGATACACGAGTTGTTGTCTGGGATCCACATACAGGCAGTATTTTGTTGGAGCTGGGGTAAGTGAACACAGCAACTCTTCCCAGCATGTGGTAATGCAGCAGGGTGTTACATGTATGAGCACAGTAGGACTGGTTTGGATCTCTTTCCCCTTCCCCATCCCCTCATGTTGGGGTCTGGTGTTTGTGGGCCTTTACTTCAGATAATGTGTATAATTCTATGCTTACTTTCAAAATGCTGTGCAGAAGTGGTTTAATGCAACATCTTTACTGCAGGCTAAATCTATAGAAGCTTGATGGTGCTTGCTTTTGTACATATTTAAACATTCTGCTCACCATTGCGTTAATGCACACTTCATTTGGAATGTGGTTTGCAAGATATGTAAGAGATGACTGAAGAAATGGGTTTCCCATCATGTTCAAGATTTCAGCAAACTTTATCTAGACTAGCTGGAAATGTACAGTAGTATTAATTATAACATCCAAACCTAATGTATTTCCCCCTCCCCCAAATGAAATTGTTGATTTTATGTGGGGCTCTGCATAGTTGGGTACTCCTTATTGGCAAAGGAAGTGTGAGAAGTATCTGAGATTATTGACCAGCAAAAAATGTTCATCAAGAGTTAATGCCTTTCTACTTGGTAAACAACCTATGTACAAGAAACTCGATTTACCGGCACCTAAATAACCGGTTAACCGGCAAAATTCAGGAGTAGGTTCAGGTAAGTTTTATTTCATATTACTGGCTGTTCCTTGACCTGTGGCTGTGCAATCGGGTGTGGCTGCAGCTGTTGCTAAGCAACAGGGACGCTTGGATCTTGTGGCCATTGTTCCTGCACCTGTTGCTAAGCAACAGGGAAGCCTGGGTTTGTTGCTGTATACACGGAGCTCTCAGCTCTCGTACCTTTTAACTATAGCTCTCGGTAATCCGGATTTTTTGATAAACCGGCACCACGCTGGTTCCGTCGGTGTCGGATAAAAGAGTTTCCTGTACTAGTCTGAATTATCAACTTTAGTTACCCATAACTTTTTTAATTGAATTTCTCTCTGACCAGAAGAATAAGAAAGGTACATTTAACTGTTGTATCTTTCTGCTGTGATGTTTTACCATTATACCCACTAATCAAGGTTTCTGCCACTGAAGGATACCAACCTGTGTTGGGGGAAATAGGTTGGTTTCATAGTGAGAATTCAAAACCGCTTAGCTCTGCTTGTCAGTATATGGCTTTTCTCCCAAAGGCTATGGCACTAAACTTGCCTTTCAAATACTTGACCTACAAGTTTTACTTTGTGACAGTGCAATGTAATGCATATCTGTTTATTAATTTGTAAATGGAAAAAGTTGGGCTATTTTGATAAATTGGACTTTTTCTGCTTCCCTTTCATAGGCATCTCTTTCCACCTCCCACTCCAATATTTGCCGGTGGAGCAAATGATCGCTGGGTGAGATCTGTTGCCTTTTGCCATGATGGCATGCACATTGCTAGCATTGCTGATGACAAGTGAGTGGACATTAAATGCCTCCAGCGGTAGTTGAATTCTTGCTATGGATACAAAAGTGATTTTTTTGGGGGGCGGTGGTGAAGTGAGACGTGGAGACTGAAGGAACTCTTGTTACCATTCAGAATTTCTCGTGCTTGCTTGAAGCAGACAAAGGCGGTCTACAATTGAAAACCCGTGTCTTAATTATCTACCATATTTAAGTTAGGGTAGCCTGGTTCTAATTAACCCTGATTTGTGGTACATTGTTTATTGGAGAATACATAGGATACTTAGAATGTCTCTTGTTGAGGTGGATTATTGAAAACCTCACCCAATTAAACCACTTTTAACAGGTTTCAAAACTACTTGGTAGATGGCCATTGTACTCTCGATTTTTAACCTGTTAAAAAAATGTATAAAATGATATTTGACCACTTTGGTCAGGATTGGTCATGGTAATTCAGAGGTCATCTTGCCCTGAATTTGATTGGTTTGAACAGGAAGACATCCACCAATTTATAGGGCAGCACAGCTCCAGAGATATGCTGCCCTATAATTTTGATATGGGTATATGTTTGAAATTCTACCTACAGTAAGCAGCTGAGCTCTTAGGCAGCATAAAGTTGGCCCTGAAGTACCTTCTATACCATTATTTCTATTTATATTTACTTATAACCATGAAATGACCTCTGCTAGCCTGGGCGAGTTAACACATGCAACAATATAGTGCGTCTCTATGAAGCCATTAATTTTTCCGACCACTGCACCAAACCAGAGATTAACTTTTGAAATTCTATATCTGCAGTTGCTGTGACTTTGAAGTTTGACTATGACGGAAAATGAGATGTCTAGACAAGTTTTGTCTGAAGTTAGTGTGTGCTATAATTGCGAGGGCTCATCAACAATGTAATGCTTTTAAAGAGCTGTTGCTTCTCCCTGCAAGATGTTTTTTTTAATGCAGTAGCACAATTGAGACCACACAAGCTCTTCAGTAGGCCAAGTGATGTTATCCCTCGGATCTACTCTAATGAAAATTTTTGGTGTATTCAAGAGTTTTAAAGTGTAAAATCTCCGGCAATTTGTGTTGCATGTTGGTGTAAAATTTGGCAGCATTTGTTAAGCTGCCATTGCACCAAAGCAGGTGCAATTTGTACTAACTACTATTTCTGTAATTTTGTTTGTTTTAGGATGGTGCGATTCTGGGGGATTGGGGACAATTGTCCAGTAGAAGTTGCTCCTCTAAGTAACGGAGTTTGCTGTGCCTTTTCTCCAGATGGTAGTGTTCTTGCTACAGGGTAGGTATATTAACACCCTGACCTTTAACACATTGTGAAGCTCTGAATCATATCAGAAAAATCAATATTTATATTTAAGCTGCTTTTTTACTGTTCTTTCCACGCTCCCAATTTAGTCATGGGGTGAAAAGGATAAGAATGCTACTATAGTGTTGATGCTTTGAAGTCATTTTGATATGTAATGTTGAGGGGAACATTGTAAAGATTTCAAAACTAACAGAGCACTCCAGATACTTGGAACTCCAAGTAGAGACGAGGCCTCTGGGAAATTAAATTGTTACAGAAAATATCTTCTGAACCAAGGTTAATTTATATTCTTTGTCCTGACCTTGTGTTGAGGTAACTGAGGTGATTCAGTTTATATCTTATTGGGATTTGGCAATAATTTTAATATTTTCAAAGTTGTGTTTGGTACGTTGCTACCATTTATGATTTTCAACTAAGTAACCATGGGAATTAATTAATTTGGTATCCAATACCATTTGTCCATGAATAGTAGTATTCCTTTTCTGCAGATGAGGTTTATTTTGCATGTTGACAGACTGTCATTGTTCTGTCAAAGTGGGAAGGTGATTGCTCCCCGGTCTCTGTTGTGCTCTCGAATGTCTTGTTCGAGTGGACTCCAATGTTCCATCCACCACGGCCAGCATTGGACTTGTGGGCTGCTTTTTTTGAAACTGTTTTCAGAAGTGTAACCGTCAGAGAATACTGTTGTTTTCCTCACTTGTATGGCCCTGTTGAAAATTCTTTACTGGGTAATGACTAGGTGGAGTCGGCAAGGGTTTAAGCTTAAAATATTTCATTGTTAACTTAGCTAAATTTCCTTCCAAATCACCCTTAATCCTCCCTGGTGTGTAGATTAAACTTGGGGATTGTGTTTCTTGTAACTTTTCACATCTGTGAGCTCGCTCCTCAAAAGTATATGCAATGTTGTAGTTGGTGACCTTGGATCAAATATGAACTCCATGTTTGCTTTCTCTTTCCTCCTCCAAGGTCGCAAGATGGTAGTGTTCACTTCTGGGCCACTCCCAGGCAAGTCTCCAGTCTTCAGCATCTCTGCCGCATGGCTCTACGAAGTGTGATGGCCACCAGTTCTGTTGAGAACCTGCCCATCCCACCAAAGATAGTCAACTACCTGACTTACCGCATGATCTGACCAGTTGGAGCTGCATAACTTCAGAAGGCTGAGGGGCAAGTTGCCTTTGTTGTATAGATGTAGACAAGCAGGTGCATTTTGCTGCCTTGTAAGCCAAGAATTTGCAGCTCTTTGCAGCGTGGTCAGTTTGTACAGATCCATATTTCTGTAAAAACTGTACATATTCTGTAAACTTGTACCATTATATATAAATATCAGCTTGTCCCATGGTTATTTTCTATTTTGTTGCTCCAATCTACTTTTCCCCTGTATATACATTTTTTATGGTAATTTTGTAAATGTAGTGTCGTGCAAATGGATGTGAAGTTCGGCTCGTCTACCAGACTGCAACTGAGAAAGCAAAAACTGCCAAAGACTTAACTTGTTTTGCTTTTATGAATCATCATTTGCAAATGCAGACAAACTGTACTTCGTTCAAATGTGAATTTGTGTTTTTGTTTGTTTAAGTATTAAAGAGAAGTTAAGTTTTATCTGTTGGTCTTTCATTCAATATGAAAGTTTTTGTCCGTCTGTTGTGATTTGCACAGGGGTGGATCGGTCTGCAGTTGATCCGACAGGTTTCCAGCCATCCCCTTCTGTTTCATTCTCAATTCCACCAATTGAGATGACCAGCCTTTCTTTGACCTGAAGAAGGAGCTGAGGAGCATTCTTGCTCATTGAGAGAGTAATGCCAACTCGATCTGTGATGGCTGAGTGATAATGTTGATATAAACCTTCAAGGCTCTAATTGTAAGGAAACTCCACTCAAGTCAAAGCTAAGCATTACATTTTCAAAGAACCCATCTACTTAAATACCTCTTTCAATGCATAAAACTGGAAACGGGTGCAGTGGGATTGAAAATGTTGTCATGCACTATGAGGTGCTCCTCTGATGTTGGACTCGGTCAAGCTATGGAGACGGTGAGAGGAACTTCAGATTGTGCATTCATTCTTCTTTGAGCTTGGGTGCTGAAAATTAGTTTTTTATGATTGATTTTTAAAAAATCCAAGGAATATATAAAACCCTTCGCTGGGCTGTATAGCACATTGGTTGATTTTAAATGTTAGGACTACTTTCTGCACGCGAGTTTCCTGCTTGGAATTCTGTCTTGCGATATGGGATGGTGGAAGTTTGCAGCTTCGCTTGCAGGAAGGGATTGAAAATTGGTGACTGGGTAAGACTGCCACTCTTGTTTGAACCGTGTTAATACAAGCTTAGTAGACGTAATTGTGGGGAGAGAAATGCATTTATTACAAGGTTTGCGCCAGGATTGTACTCGTACATTTAGCCAATAAAATTGGAGAACCAACCGAGTCAACTGGGTTAATCAAATAACAGAACCAACTGCCTTATTTGAGTACCATGCAGGTATCTTGCTAGATCCTCACCCAACCCAACTAAAAATTAAACAATTTAGAAAACAAACTAACTTTTCCAGCCCCTCCAACTAGTTTCTAGCACAGGCCCCAGCACTACTAGCCTTTATGAACATCCCTGACCATGGCAATGCTCACTTACTTCATGGCTAGGCTCAATTGAGCAACATTTGGCTCGAAGGGCTGAATGGCCTACTCCTGCTCCTATCTTCTATGTTTCTATTTTTTGGGGGGTGGGAGGTGAGTGCTTGTGCACAGATCTCATTCTCTTTGATGACTGCCATTCACTCATACAAGGCATGTGCTAAACAATTCTGTTCCCGGTTCTGTCCAGCTTCCAATCTCTAATTTTGCAGTAGAGTTGAGGACTGGGTAGTAGGTCTAACTTATCCATGCACGTGTTGGAAATGAAACTTAATTCTGCAATGCTGTGAAGGTATAAAATGGTACACTACATATTCATTCACCAGCTGCCTCAAAAGTTAGACCTTGTGCTTAGAATGTAGTCGTTTTTTTCATGAAAAGCAGGTAAGCTCCAAGGTTGAACTGAAAATGAGCTAGCTTCAGTGAGCAAACCGATACCAAATCATTTTTTGCCCTCTCTTTCAGTATTCACAATTATGCTGTTGATTTATTTCGGTAGTGTGGTAAACCACTGTTAACCCTGTACATGTCTGTGTGGTAAACCACTGTTAACTCTGTACAAGTCCGGGCATGGCTCCACCCCTAAGCCCGGGTATAAAGGTGACTCCCCACCCTTCCCCCGGGAGCCCTTAGGATGGATCCACTAGCAGAGGCATGCTCCAGTTCTTAGTCAATAAAAGCCTACTTTGTATAAGTTCAACTCGTAGTCTTTGGTGTTGTTGATAGTGCATCAGGTAGTCTCTTCCCCCTAATTATCAAAACTTGCCCTTTTTAGTGCAAAATTAATTTCCTTTAAAAAAAAATTACATAAATATATCCCATCAAATGTCCTGAGTATTAATCATACTTTAAATTGGTTTCAAATGATGTGACCACTAACGTGAATCACTAGTTAATGCTTCAGGAATGTTGGGTCATGACACAAGAACGCCCCACTCGTTGAAAACTGCTATTGGATCGTTTAGCTTGCAGTGAATCTGGCACAGATGCAGCTGGCCTCATTCAACATCTCATCTAAATGCGAGCACTGTTGCCTTTCAGGCTTTCCTCCAACACATTTTTCCTCATGAGAATGGTAATTTCTGTAAGTAGACTGAAGTCTCTGACGAATTGAAAACTCTTTATTTTCTACCATATTTGAATTAATCCTGAAGACAGTAAATTGCTTATTTTATAATAAGTAGGATTCCCATCACCATTAACAGCAATTTGATTTTGTAGGCTCACCGGGACACAGCTCCATCTTGGCAGTAGAATAATACATTGTGTGGTACATGGTATAATGCTCTTGACCTTTTAAAACTGCATCATAAAATGAGCAATGCCACGGGAGATTGGCTAGTGCACATGCAAAAGTCTTGGGCTTAGGGTGGATTGAGCACACTCCAGCTCTCATACTTCAAAGTAGTCAGACGTGACCTGCAGCTTGAAATTTAGCAAGCAGTTATAAACTACTGAAGTCAGAGGGTAGTTGTAAGTACAGGAAACTTTGTTATCCGGCACGGACGGGACCGACGTGGTGCCGGTTCATCATCAATTCCGGATAACCGAACGCTATAGTAAAAGATAGAGCTCAGAGCTCCATATAAAGCAACAAACCCTGTTGCTTCAGAACAATCGGCACAAGTTGCAAGCGTCTCTGTAGCTTAGCAACAGCTCCAGCTCCACCCTTGCACAGCAACAAATGGAGTTTAAAAAGTAATAAAAGTTACCTGAACCTACTCCTGAATTTTGCCGGTTAACCGACATTTCCGGTTATTTAGGGGCTGGTTAATCGAAAGTTTCCTGTAGCTTGTTACCTGGATTTCTGCTTGTTAAGAGCAGTGGCCTGAGGACCACTGTGCTAATTAGTAATACTACCTCGGGTGTATTCATCCGCTAATTAGGGAAGCAAAATCTGAATTTGAAATAATTAAGTTTTCAGATGAAGAGCTCCAGAAAGGTTCCCATCCAATCTACAATATTAGCGAATCTCTGCTGAGGAGAAAGGCTGTATGTTCAACGGAGCTGTGGAGCACGAGGTGATGAAGTCAAGTGTGGGTTAGGACCTGTGGGAGTATTGGTGCGTAGCTGGCACAGTTATGGTAGGCCTGTGGGAGGGAGAGGTGAAGGGGAGTTGCATCAATCAGCGCAGATAGGCAAGGAGATGGAGCTAGAGCGCAGCTGAAGCTTGAGGTCAAATGGAGCACGAGCAAGCCCAGAGGCATGCAAATCCAGGGGTGGAACACAGCCGCGCCCTGGACTGGAGTACAGGTAGGTGTAGGAGCAATGCAGAGTGGGTTACAGGTTGTTTAAATTACACCGAATGCGTGTGGAGGTCAGCTGTCTACATCAGTGCAATAATAGAGTTGCACGTTTGACCATGTAAGCTCTGCCATTTCCTGGGGGTATATGGAATCTACTCGCCTAAGAACTTGCACAAAATAAAAGCAACACTATTATCAAAGGCATTCCTTGCAGTTTGAGATTGAGGGTGGAAGGGGAGGTTAGGGTGGCTGCAACTTGGTGATAATTTTAGTTTGCAAGAGGGAATCCCAAAGGACAGGGTCATGGTAACTGAAACAGCGACCACTGATGATGTAGAGGAAGGAACAAGGAGTAATCCAATGTCAGTGCAGGGTGTACTCTGAGACGGACAGCTGGGGGAGATCCCCGAGGTGGGGTGTCCAAGGTCATGGTGGGGTTTGAAGATGAGCATTTTGATATCAATTTGCTGGGACATGGGGTCATGTGCTATACATCTCCCCCCCCCCCCCCCCCCCCCCCCCCCCACAAACCTTCACCCTTCCTCTCCTGGGGGCAGTGACCCATGTGAAGCTATGGAATCCAGGGATGGCAGCAGCCCTGCAGTACCTCACACAAGTGCCAGCCTGAGCGAAGACAGTGAACATCGACAAACAATCTGACCAAAAATGGTGCCACAGCCCGATTTGCCCCTGCCCTCGCCTGACATAGAAACATAAGAGCAGGAGTAGGCCATTCGGCCCTCCGAGCCTGCTCCGCCATTCAACGAGATCATGGCTGATCATCCAAACCCTAGCACCCGGTCCCTACACCGACAGCCATCCCACCCAAGCCCTATCCCCGTAACCTGTAACCCCACGTATTTAATTCCCCCTAACACAGGGCCAATTTTTATCATGGCCAATCAACCTAACCCGCACATCTTTGGACTGTGGGAGGAAACCGGAGCACCCGGAGGAAACCCACGCAAACACGGGGAGAATGTGCAAACTCCGTGCAAACTCCACACACACACACACACACACACACACACACACACACACACAGTCACCCGAGGCCGGATTTGAACCCGGGTCCCTGGCGCTGTGAGGCAACAGTGCTAACCACTATGCCACCGTGCTGCACTATGACACCCACATCCCAGCTGCCGTGAAACTAAACATTTCAGTTTGTGTTTTGAAACAAATCTTTCAACAAGTTTAGCATGAATAGGTTTTCAGTTTTCGTGACTCACATATGTATGGATTCCAATTCTCGTGAGGCTTAAGATGATTTGCGAATGGTGTCCGCAGCCTCTTTCTATCCATACTCTTTCCACGGGAGAACAGGTTGTGCGGATTGAAAAGAAACGGAGATGGGCTAGTGGGTAATTTTTGCCCCCTAGGGTGAAACTGAGGCAAGTACATTGCAGGTTTGATCTGCGCTCTGGAAAAAGTAGCTGGTTTCAGCTGGTGTGGCGGTAGGGCCCTGTGCTTGGCCTGAGTATGATGGGGGGGGGAAGGGGGGGAGAAAAAGGGGGGGGGGGAGGGGGGGGGAGAAAAAGGGGGGGGGGGAGGGGGGGGAGTGGGGTAGGGGGGGGGGGAGGGGGGGGAGTGGGGTGGGGGGGAGGGGGTGGGGAGAAAAGGGGGGGAGGGGAGGGGGGGAGTGGGGGGGTGGAGGGGGAAATAAACTAGAATTACCACTCCTGATTGCTAGCTCGCCCCTCCTCCTGGACAATACATATTACGGAAGTTGGTGAGGGATTGGACTAAGCTGCATTGACATTGTGGTCAAATAACCTGCTGACCTCACCGAGGCTCACACATGAGTAACTACTTGGCTTCATACCAGCGAGTTTTGGCTGGAATCCACTACTTTAAGCATCCACTCCCTCCTCCGCCACCGGCGCGCAGTGGCTGCAGTGTGTACCATCTACAAGATGCACTGCAGCAACTCGCAAGGCTTCTTCGGCAGCACCTTCCAAGCCCACGACCTCTACCACCTAGAAGGACAAGGGCAGCAGGCGCATGGGAACACTACCACCTCCAAGTTCCCCTCCAAGTCACACACCATCCAGACTTGGAAGTATATCGCCGATCCTTCATCGTCGCTGGGTCAAAATCCTAGAACTCCCTGCCTAACGGCACATGGACTGCAGCGGTTCAAGAAGGCGGCTCACCACCTCCTTCTCAAGGGCATCTAGGGATGGGCAATAAATGCTGGCCTTGCCAGCGACGCCCACATCCCGTGAAATAATAAAAAGCTCAGTGAAGCTCCCTCAGTGGCTCAGTGGACAAAGGCACTGCCTAGTGTAGAGCTAGACCACGGAGAAGGTTCCAAGTTACATAGAATTATATGGAATTTACAGTACAGAAACAGAGTGCATTCTTGTACAAAACTATAATACAAAAGCAAGCAAAAAAAATACACTACCCTTCATTTTAAACCTTTCCGTTAGATCACTAAACAGAAGCACTGGCTGGCAGTACAGTCACATGCAGATCTCCAACCAATCTGCGTATTCACCATTTATTTAAATCACACAGTAAATATGTGGAACAGTAATTATGAATCCAACGTTTTAACACTAAAAGCAGAATCATTTGTTTCTCCGTTAACACTCCCCGCTGTTGGATTCCGCAGATTCAAAATAGATGAGCAACATGCATAGATAGAACATACAAATTTAATTTCTGACGAAAGGTCATCGACCTGTAACGTTAACTCTGTTTCTCTCTCCATAGATGCTGCCTGACCTGAGTATTTCCAGCATTTTCTGTTTTTATTTCAGTTTTCCAGCATCCGCAGTATTTGACTTTTGTGCAAATGTAATCCCAAGTGTGTATTGTGTTGTTAGCCCCATTGAGACTGGGAAAGCAGTTGGACATGCGAGGGCCAAACGAGAGGCGCCTCCTGCTCCTGATTAATATCCAATGGTTCTTTCTGGAAAATGCGGAGGTGTGCGCACAAGATTGTGCTTGGCAACGTTGCCCTCGGTGGTCAAATAGCCTGCTGTGCTGACACTGCCTTAACTCACACGTGGAGATTTGAAACTGAGGCAAGCGCTGGAAGCAGTGCAGAGTGGCTGACTGCCAGTGTGAAAGAGCTGAGTTAGGAGGAAGGACCGGGGAAACTTGGGGCACTCCAGCCTGCAAAGGAAGCATCTGCAGGCTGATCTTATAGAGGTATAGAAAACAAGGGAATGGAAAAGGTAAAGCTGGAATATTGCTATAAATTAAATTGCAAGAGGGGACACCGGTTCAAAATAGGAAAAAGGTAAATTTTAAGACTGTTTAGTCAGGAAGCTTTTTTTTTAACAGCGTGATCAGCACATGGAACGTGGGCTTTTAGATAAAGTAGTGAAGCCAACAAACCCTTGGAATCATGTAAGAAACAATTAGATGTCGCAACGGGGGGGACTTTAGGGTCGTTCCGTAATTGTCTTGTAATCTTCTGGAAAGAGAATCATATGCCTTTAAAAAAGAAAACTGGGAAGACTATCTCAGAGAGAAAACATGGCAGCGACTGTCGCAGTGAAGAAAAGAAGTCCAACACTCAGCGACCAGCATGCTTCCAGAAAATCCTGTCAGTGAAGCGCATCTACGCTAACTCTGTGCCACGATCTCTTTAAGGTGTCTAAAAACTAAACCGTGACTTGCTCAAGAATAGTAGGAGGCAGTCAAAAAAAAAATATCTTAAGGGGTTACCTCCAAGGAAGAAAAGTACATTAGCAATAGTTCTCCTGTGAGAACTTGGTAAATTAAAACATGAGTTCACATGCTTGAGAATCATTTCGTGTTGCTTTCCAAATGCTGCACCCTGAACACAAACACACTACATCAAGTACAGCTGGTATTTAGTCGCTGTGAAGTCTGCCAAGCAGCCACTGAACAGTAACACAACCAGCTAAAACAGGCTGGAGCCGGATTGTCGCGGCCACTAACAACCACAGCCAAGGTTCCTCTGTAACACTTTAGGGCCAGTGCAGTATTTTTGCAATTTGCAGTAAAGACGTGCTTGAGCAATGCTGTGGTATACAGTGAGCTTGTCCTGCAGGGTGCTACGGCAGGAGGTGGGAGGGCCACAGGCTCGTCCTGCTGATTTCCCCACACAGCGACGACAACATCTTGCATTTATATAGCGTAGTAAAAAACGTCCCAAGGCGCTTCACAGGAGCGATTATCAGACAAAATTTGACACCGAGCCACATAAGGAGATATTGGGTCAGGCAACCGAAAGCTTGGTTGAAGAGGTCGGTTTTAATGAGCGTCTTAATGGAGGAGAGGGAGGCGGAGAGATTCAGGGACGGAATTCCAGAGCTTGGGGCCCAGGCAACTGAAGGCACGGCCACCAATGGAGGGGTGATGAAAATCAGGGATGTGCAAGAGGCCGGAATTGGAGGAGCGCAGAGATCTCAGAGGGTTGTAGGGCTGGAGGAGGCTACAGAGATAGAGAGGGGCGAGGCCATGGAGGGGTTTGAGAACAAGACTGAAAAAATGTTTTAATCGAGGAATTGCCGGACCAGGAGCCAATGTAGGTCAGCGAGCACAGGGGGCGATGGGTGAACGGGACTTGGTGCGAGTTAGGATACGGGCAGCAGAGTTTTGGATGAACTGAAGTTTACGGAGGGTGCAAGTTGGGAGGCCGACCAGGATAGCATTGGAATAGTTGAGTCTGGAGGTAACAAAGACGTGGAGGAGGGTTTCAGCAGCAGATGAGCTGAGGCAAGGGGAGGAGACGGGCGATGTTATGAGGTTGGAAGTAGGCGGTCTTGGTGATGGAGAGGATATGGGGGTCAGAAGCTCAGCTCAGGGTTAAGTTGGGCACCAAAGTTGCACACAGTCTAGTTCAGCCTCAGACAGTGGCCAGGAAGGGGGATGGAGTCGCGCAGTCAGTTTCTGGTATGAAGAGGGTGAGGCACCAAACCCAAGACTACCCAATTCGCCTGCAGAGAGGGAGAGAAGGTTGAGTTCTACCCAGTCACTTTTATATACTACCTAATGCTGAGCACCACAGTGCCATTACAGAAAGCCGCCACCTCACCGTAACAGGGAGTTTGCTGAAAGAGCGCAGGAGAGAGGAGAAGAGAGGAAGGATAAAATAGATTAAATGCTGCGGAAGACAAACAAAATATAGCAGAAGCTCCATTCTCTGCTGCCTGGATTAACCACGAGGATTTTTACAGGACACCGCCTTGCAGGAAATGTTGCCTCATTGTACAGGTTTTCTATTTGTAGTTAATTTTTGTGGTGAATTGAACTACATAATAATTATATTTTTGTTTGTATTGTACTTGTTTTCATTCCCATGCTTTGGGCATTGCTATACCATGTGTACGAGATCAGAAGTTGGAATGCTCTCAGTTATCCATCAATCTCCATTATCCTCCGGAAGGGATCCCCCTTCCATTACGGTAGATAATGGGGTCTGCCGCACCCCAAAAGACTACAATTCGCTGTTGTTCAAAGAGAATTACCTTTAGAGCAGAAAAATGAAAGCTGAATAGCGAATAAACCTTGTGACTTTAAACTACCTGAGTTTCCAACCACTAAACTGTCCTGAACTGCTTTTTGTTGCAAACTGCAGGTTCGTACTGTGGAGGCCTGTGTCTGACATGAGTCAAAAGGGACATTTGCCCTTCCGGTTTATTGATGTTTGTTTGTTGCTCTGCAGTGCACAGCTGGTGACCTGGTCTAGCCTGCAATGGGCAAAGATATTGAGGAGGTGCCACTATCTGTTTTATTTTTCTGTGAGGTGGTTTGTAAAGATGCATTTTCTTCTAGTAACATAGGAACAGGAGAAAGCCATTCTTCACTACTTTCTTTGTATCCCTTTGCTGTTCTTTATCTTTCTCTCACTCTGCGGGATCTCTACTGTTCTTTGCATTCTCCTGTACTCATTCGGTGGTCTCCCATGCCACCATCCAGTGGGGGATGAAGGTGAGTGACTTCCTCCCAGGCTCATAAGAACATAAGATAAGAACATAAGAAATAGGAACAGGAGTACGCCATTTTTTGGCCCTTCGAGCCTGCTCCGCCATTTAATAAGGTGATGGCTGATCTACCTCATCTCCACTTTCCTTCACTATCTCCGTATCCCTTGCTTCGCTCAATATCAAAAAATCTATCGATCTCTGTCTTGAATATGCTCAACGACTGAGCCTCCTCAGCCCTCTGGAGTAGAGAATTGAGTGAAGAAATTTCTCCTCATCTCAGTCCGAAATGGCCGACCCCTTATTCTGAGACTGTGTCCCCGTGTTCTCGACTCCCCAGCCAGGGGAAACATCCTCCCTGCATCTGTTCTGTCAAGCCCTGTAAGAATTTTGTATGTTTCAATGAGGTCACCCCTCATTCTTCTAAATTCTAGGGAATATAGGCCTAGTCTTCTCAATCTCTCCTCATAGGACAATCCCAGGCATCAGTCTGGTGAACCTTTGTTGCGATTCCTCTAAGGCAAGTAGGTAGGAGTTTTGGTCTCCTTACCTTCCTTAGGTGAGGAGACCAAAACTCTACACAGTGCTCCAGATGTGGTCTCACCAAGACCCTATATAATTGCAGTAAGACTTCTTTACTCTGCTCCTCCAATCCTTTTGTAATAAAGGTTCAGGAACCGTTCCTTTAGATTGGTCTCGATTCAGGAACCGTTTGTTTAGATTGGAAAATTGCGCATGTCACTCCACTATTTAAAAATGGTGAGAGAGAGAAACCAGGGAATTATAGACCAGTTAGCCTAACATCTGTTGTTGGGAATAACAACAGAAAATGCTGGAAAAACTCAGCAGGCCAGGCAGCATCCGTGGAGAGAGAAACGGAGTCAACGTTTCAGGTCGCTGACCTTTTGTCAGAACTGGAAAAAAAGCAGGAAAAAGGGATAGATTTTAAATCAAGTGGGGGCTGGGAAAGGGGGAGGGGATGAAAGAACAAAAGGGAAGGTCAGAGATAGGATAGAAAGCAGGAGAGATTAAGAGACATTGAGAGATATTGAGAGATATTCAAGGAACAAAGGATGGCTCAAGATGAAGTGTGAATGGCCCTGGCAGAATGAAGGACAGCTGCCACGTGGGAGGGAAGAAAAAAGCCCAGACGAAAGCGTGGATTAAAAAAAAGGAAAGGGAAAATATATATATATGTGATAGTGGCCGAGGTTATGATCTGAAATTGTTGAACTCTATGTTGAGTCCAGAGGGCTGTAGAGTACCTAATCGAAAGATGAGGTGCTGTTCCTCGAGCTTACGCTGAGCTTCCGTGGAACAATGCAAGAGGCCGAGGACGGTGAGGTGGGAATGGAGCGGTGAATTAAAGTGACAGGTCACCGGGAGCTCGGGGTCCCCCTTACGGACTGAACGGAAGTGTTCCGCAAAGCGGTCACCCAATCTGCATTTGGTCTTGCCAATGTAGAGGAGACCACATCGTGAGCAGCGAATACAGTATACTAAATTGCAGGAAGTACAAGTAAATCGCTGTTTCACCTGGATGGGTGTTTGGGGCCCTGGACAGTGGGAAGGGGGGAGGTATAGCTATCGTATCTGTTGTTGGGAAATTGCTAAAGTCTATAATTAAGGATAGGGTGACAATGCCTCGAAAATTTTCAGTTGATCAGAGAGCCGGCGTGGATTTGTGAAAGGTAGGTCATGCCTGACAAAGATGATTGAATTTTTTGAAGTTGTGACTAAAGTAGTGGACAGGGGAATGTCTATGGATGTTATTTATATGGACTTCCAGAAGGCATTTGATAAAGTTCCACATAAGAGACTGTTAACTAAGGTAGAAGCCCACAGAATTGAGGGCAAATTATTGACTTGGTTAGGAAATTGGCTGAGCGGCAGGAGACAGGCAGTAGGGATAATGGGCAGGTACTCAAATTGGCAGGATGTAACTAGTGGTGTCCTGCAGGGATCTGTGTTGGGGCCTCAACTATTCACAGTATTTATTAACGACTTAGATAATGGCATAGAAAGTCATATATCCAAATTTACCATTGACACACAGATAGGTGGAATTGTAGGCAGTGTAGGTGAAAGCATAAAATTACAAAGGGGTATCGACAGATTAAGTGAATGGGCAAAACTGTGGCAAATGGATTTCAATGTAGGCAAATGTGAGGTCATCCACTTTGGACCTATAAAGGATAGAACAGGGTACTTTCTAAATGGTGAAAAGTTAAAAACAGTGGAGGTCCAGAGAGACTTGCGGGGGGGTTCAGGTACATCGATCATTAAAATGTCATGAACAGGTACAGAAAATAATCAAAAAGGCTAATGGAATGCTGGTCCTTATATCCAGAGGACTAGAGTACAAGGGGGTAGAAGTTATGCTACAGCTGTACAAAGCCCTGGTTAGACCACACCTGGAGCACTGTGAGCAGCTCTGGGCACCGCACCTTAGGAAGGATATATTGGCCTTGGAGGGAGTGCAGCGTAGGTTTACCAGAATGATACCCGGACTTCAAGGGTTAAGTTATGAGGAGAGATTACACAAATTAGGGTTGTATTCCCTGAAATTTAGAAGGTTAAGGGGTGATTTGATCAAAGTTTTCAAGATATTCAGGGGAACAGATAGGGTAGATAGAGAGAAACTATTTCTGCTGGTTGGGGATTCTAGGACTAGGGGACATAGTCTAAAAATTAGAGCCAGGCCTTTCAGCAGTGAAATTAGGAAACACTTCTACACACAAAGGGTGGTAGAAGTTTGGAACTCTCTTCCGCAAACGGCAATTGATGCTAGATCAATTGTCAATTTTAGATTGAAGATTGATAGCTTTCTGTTAACCAAAGGTGCTGAAGGATATGGGCCAAAGGCGGGTAGATGGAGTTAGGTCGCAGATCAGCCATGATCTCATTGAATGGCGGAACAGACTCAAGGGGCTGAATGGCCTACTCCTGTTCCTATGTTCCTAAAGGCTAACACACTATTTACTTTCCTAATTGCTTGCTGTATCTGCATGTTGCTCTATAACTATCCCTGATTAGCAGCTTGCCCTCCCTGCGGAAAATCAACTTGGTCTCTGGTCAGTGCACAGTGAAGATCAGGAATTCACGGGCGTGAATCCATTACACTGTGGCACAGTGCAGACAGCACAAACATGGCCTGCAATTCTCCAGATATTTCTTTTTCTACCAATTATTTCAGTTTTTCTCGACCCCTCCCCTTCCCACATATGCCCCCTCCCCCCCCACTCCTGAAGATGGTGATTTACCACGGGATACCGTTCCACAAGCGCCATCATCGGCCATGCAGTGCCATGCACAAAGAGCCAACCTAAACAATGAGCATCGGCAAACTCTTCATCCCAGAAGACAGCACAGCTAAGCTCAACCCTGCCCTCACTTGACATTGAATTTTCAGCAGGAGACATCACATAGCGATCAGAAGCAGGATCCCACATTTCTCCTCCCGAGCCCAGCAATCCAATCGGAGCATCCCCACTGCTGCCCCGGCTGGTCCTGACTAAATGACTAAAGTCCATATATTTTATACTGAATACAATATTATTAAATTAAATGATAGAGATTTAAGCAGCCGTGACATTTTTTGTCTCGCCCTAACATCCTCTGATACACAATAAGGATCCTTGCCCCCCAAGCAATAACTATTACAAATAAACATGGCAGACTCAATGCAAAGGCAGCAACTTCACTGTTACTTAACTTGCTACTATTAAGAAGCAAGGTCCTTACATGTTGGCTTAAGCTCTCCCAATGGTTTAGTGAGTTAATGTGCCATGTTGCACCATATCAGCCATAACTGTGTACAGTCCTGGTTGCCATATTATAAAAAGGATACAGAGGGACTGGAGAGGGTGCAAAAAAGATTTACAAGGATGATACCAGAACTGCGAGGGTATACCAATCAGGGAAGGATGAACAGGCTGGGTCTCTTTTCTCTTGAAAAAAGAAGGCTGAGGGGTGACCTAATAGAGGCCTTTAAAATTATGAAAGGTTTTGATAGAGTGGATACAGAGAGAATGTTTCCACTTGTGGGACGAGCATAACTAGAGGCCTCAATATAAGATAGTCAGCAAGAAATCCAATAGGGAATTCAGAAGAAACCTTTACCCAGAGAGTGGTGAGAATGTGGAACTCGCTACCACAGGGAGTGGTTGAGGCGAATAGTATAGATGCATTTAAGGGGAAGCTAGATAAGCATATGAGGGAGAAGGGAATATAGGGTTACTCTGATAGATTTAGATGAGGAAAGACGGGAGGAGGCTCGAGTGGAGCATAAACGCCGGCATGGACTGGTTGGGCCGAATGGCCTGTTTATGTGTAAACACGGTGCCAGGTTTGATCTGCGGTCTGTGCTGAGTTAGCATAGATGGGGTGGCAACAGGGGCATTAGTGCTGGGTGAGGGAAGAAAACAAATCAGGCCGGTCTCTTGCTCCTGATCGCTATCTAGTGATGAGTGCTGGGAGGTGTGAGTGTGTGGATGTTACACGAGGACAGGACCCCTCCACCACCACCACTGATTGAGTGTCCGGCCGACACTCGCTATCTACGATCGCATGAAGAATGGCCAATAGTGCAAGGCAGCAGAGAGGTGCCGATACCCAGGGAACTCTACCCTCAGCACCTTCAGACAAGTAGAGCAGAACATCGGCGGGAGGAGACTGGAACTGAACAACAGCAAAATTAAATGAGAGAAAATCAGACAACTTCACGGCCTTCAAACTGTTAAATGAACTCCCTAAGCCTTGTGGAGATTTAATTGAAATTGCAGAACCCAAACTAGACTGTGCTCAAGGCCAGAATAAAGAATCCTCTGTCTCTGGGAGACCTTCAGATTTCTCAGAAACAGCAAACAAGGGAAGTTACAGCTTCTCACAGATAAGCCACAAGAAAGTATGTTCCTGAGGAACTGGAAGAGATAAAGTAAGCATTTGCGAGACATTTCTGATGATATTCTTTTGAAAAGAAATCATTGGTTGTGCATCAGTATTGGAATGTAACTTAAAAAGCTTGTTACTGGGAGGAGGTCGGAGTTATATTAAAGGGGTACTGTCTACCTGTATTTATATTAGCTTCATATTTCGAAGAAGAGCAGGGGAGCTTTCCCTGGTGCCCAGGCCAATATTTATCCTTCAACCAACATCAGTAAGAAAACAAATTATCTGGTCATTATCTCATTGCTGTTTGTGGGAGCTTGCTGTGCACATATTGGCTGCTGTGTTTTCCTACATTACAACAGTGACTACACTTCAAAAAGTACTTCATTGGCTGTAAAGTGCTTTGGGATGTCCTGAGGTTGTGAAAGGCGCTTTAGAAATGCAAGTCTTTTTTTTATAAAATGCAAATATACGTTCTTGAGAAGCCAATAAAAACAAGTCAAAACGGGCTGTTGTTATTGTTAACTGCTGTAAATCGGGAATGAATTAGAGATTAGTACGATAGCAAAATACTGCAGATGCTGGAAATCCGAAATAACAACAGAAAATGCTGGAAAAACTCAGCAGGCCAGGCAACATCCGCGGAGAGAAATTAGAGTTGACGTTTCGGGTCAAACCCTTTTTCAAAACTGGAAAGGAAATAAAATAGATCGAAGGCAGGGCTGCGATAGAACAAAGAAGATACAATTTCTTTTGTTCTATCGCAGCCCTGCCTTCGATCTATTTTATTTCCTTTCCAGTTTTGAAAAAGGGTTTCGACCCGAAACGTTGACTCTAATTTCTCTCCACAGATGTTGCCTGGCCCGCTGAGTTTTTCCAGCATTTTCTGTTGTTATTATAAATTAGAGATTAGTGGGCAGGGGTCATTCAGCAGGGTTTGCCTTCATAACAGTCGCTCTGTGCTAAATGTTAGCTTGACTCAGTGGTAGCATGTTTGCCTTTGAATCAGAAGGTTGCGAGTTCAAGCCCCGCTGCAAGACTCAAGCAGGTGATTTTAGCAAACACTCAGAAATGCTGCGTTGTCAGAGGGCCCGTCTTTCAGATGAGATGTTAAACCAAGGCCCTGTCTGCCTGTAAAAATTCCCACAACAGTTATTCCGTGAATAGCAAGGAGGTCTCCATCTGTCCCAGCCAATATTAATCCCTCAACCAATATGCCCAGAACAGGTTAACTGGTCGACTCTGGAATTCACTCCCTAAACCTCGCCGCCTCTCTCTCCTCCTTAAAACCTGCATTTTTGACCAAGCTTTTGGTCATCTGTCCTATTGTCTCCTTACGCGACTCGGTGAAATTTTGTTTGCTAACGATCCTGTGAAGCGACTTGGGACGTTTTACTATGTTAAAGGCGCTATATAAATAAAAGTTGTTGTTCACGAGTATGGTAATGGTGCCAAGTGGAAAATGAGAGCCAATCCTCTTGTTCCACGTGAGTGTGAACTGAAGCGATCCAAACTGCCCAATTCTGGGTTCTGTGACTGGGGCTTTTTCTAAAGATCACAACTCAGTGACGTCCTGGGAGCAGCTAACAGTCGTTACCACAGAATCCCCTGAATTGTCCCTGTTAGAAATCCATGAGTAATACTTAATGACTAACCCCTGAACTGTCCTTGAAAGAAAATGAATACTTGCAATTATATAGTGTCATTAGAAATCATGAGGGGTCTAGAAAGAGTGGACAGAGAGAAACTGTTCCCATTGGCGGAAGGGTCGAGAACCAGAGGACACAGATTCAAGGTGATTGACAGAAGAACCAAAGGCGACATGAGGGAAAACTTTTTTACGCAGCGAGTGGTTGTGATCTGGAATGCACTACCTGAGAGAGTGGTGGAGGCAGATTCAATCGTGGCTTTCAAAAGGGAATTGGAAGAGTACCTGAAGGAAAACAATTTGCAGGGCTACAGGGAAAGGGTGGGGGAGTGGGACTAGCTGAAGTGCTCTTGCAGAGGGCAGGCACGGGCTCGATGGGCTGAATGGCCTCCTTCTGTGCTGTAACTATTCCATGCTTCTATGATTCTAGACGTGCTTCCCGCAATGAATTACCTTCTGGAGAAAGAAGGATCTGCATTTATGTAGCACTTTTCACGTCCTCGAGGCAATGTAAAATGCTTCATAGCCAATTAATTATTTTTGAGGGCAGTGGCTTGTTTTGTGGGCAAACACAGCAGCCAATTTGCCGACTAACTGATAACATAAATAATAACAACAACTTGTATTTATATAGCGCCTTTAACTTGGTAAAACGTCCCAAGGCACTGCACAGGAGCCATTATCAAACAAAATTTGACACCGAGCCACAGAAGGAGATATTAGGACAGAAGAGGTGGGTTTTAAGGAGTGTCTTAAAGAAGGAGAGAAAGGTAGAGAGGCAGAGAGGTTTAGGGAGGGAAATCTAGAGCTTAGGGTCTTGGCAGTTAACCTGTTCTGGGCATGTTGGTTGAGGGATTAATATTGGCTGGGACAGCTGGAGATCTCCTTGCTAGTCATGGAATAACTGTTGTGGGAATTTTTACAGGCAGGCAGGGCTTTGGTTTAACATCTCTTCTGAAAGACGGGCCCTCTGACAATGCAGCATTTTCCCCTGTACTGATCTGAGTGTCTGCTAAAATCACATGCTCGAAGGAGGAGAGCGAGGTAGAGAGGCGGAGAGATTCAGGGAGGGAATTCCAGAGCTTGGGGCCGAGGCAGCTGAAGGCACGGCCGCCAATGGTGGAAACCGGTGAAAATCAGGGATGCGCAAGAGGCCAGAATTGGAGGAGCGCAGAGATCTTGGAGGGTTGCGGGGCTGGGGGAGGTTACGGAGATAGGGAGGAGCGAGGTCATAGAGGGATTTGAACACAAGGATGAAAATTTTTTAATCGAGGCGTTGCCGGACCGGGAACCAATGTAGGTCAGAGAGGGATATCTTATCCTGGCCCCAGCTCTATAGTGCTCCTGCTGCCGTGGGTGGGGTTGGAAGTAAGCAGCCGTGGTCAGTGGCTGGAAGCCAACATTAAATTAGTTATTTTAATTTTGTCACATTCTTTAGCATTTTTCCATACCCTGGAAGCCTTGTATGGGGCATCCAATCCCTGGCAGTCAAACCGCAGAGTGTCCCAGTCCCCTTGAGAATCTCAGAAAGACGGCGGGGGCGGGGGTGCAGAGGGAGGGGCGGGTGGCGGAGTATTTGTTTTGTTTCACGCTGTTGGGGGTAGGTGGGCCTGTATCCAATGAATCAAAGTGTTGTGTTTATTATGCATTCACATTCCCAAGCAGTTGGGGAGGGGGGTAGGTGGTGGAGTCCATGCTCCTGGCTGTGGGGGCAAAGAGATAAAGATAGGGGTCGGGAAGTAACTGTGCCCAGTCTCTGAAAGTGCAACTTATTCAACTGCATTCCATAGTAACATAGTAGGAGGCAGCCCGTGAGGCAGCCTTTTGAAATTGGATCTTGAAAATGACACAGGGTCTGAAGCTGTTTGTACAGGGTTGAGAAACCAAAGTAAACTAGTCAGATTTGTAAAGAAAGAAACTGGATCTACAGAGCAGCCAATCATATCTTTGAGAAACATCCCAAAGGATGGGTAAGGAGTCTCTTGATGTGATGCCTAAGGTATCAGGTCTGAAGGACTTCAGTTATGTGGAGAGACTGGAGAATCACAGAATCACAGAAACCCCACAGTGCAGGTAGAGGCCATTTCGGCCCATCGAGCCTGCACCGACACATATCCCACCCTATCCCCGTAACCCCACGTATTTAATCCCCCTAACACTAAGGGTCAATTAAATTTTTTTTTTTTTATCATAGCCAATCAACCTAACCCGCACATCTTTGGACTGTGGGAGGAAACCGGAGCACCCGGAGGAAACCCACGCAAACACGGGAAGAATGTGCAAACTCCACACAGACAGTCACCCGAGGCCGGATTCGAACCCTTAGAGCAGAGAAGTTTAATGGGAGATTTAATAGATGCCTTCAAAATCATGAAGGGTTTTGATAGAATAAATAAGGAGAAACTGCTTCCACTGGGAACCAGAGGACACAGACTTAAGGTAATTGGCAAAAGAGCCAGAGGTGAGATGAGGAATTTTTTTTTCCACAGCGAGTTGTTATGATCTGGAATGGGCTGCCTGAAAGGGCGGAGGAAGCAGATTCAATAATAATTTTCAAAAGAGAATTGGATAAATACTTGAATGGAAGAAAATTTGCAGGGCTATTGGGAAAGAGCAGGGGAGTGGGACTAATCGGTTAGCTCTTTCAAAGAGGTGGCACAGGCACGATGGGCCAAATGGCCTCCTGCTATGTTGTAAGATTCTATGGGGAAAAATTGAATCGCGCCCCCTTTGGGGCGCTAACTTCGCTGGGGTGCTACTTTTAGCGCCCGAAAAAATTAGCGCCCCCGCGTCTGAAATTCACCGGTAGCGCCCCAAGAGGGAAGCAGGGTGCTACTGGAAGCGTCCCGCCTCCCTCTTGGGCCGCTGTGAGTGAATATCATGGCGCTACATGCCGCAGTACTGCAGGCCTTCTTCCCCTTCTTAAAGGGGAGGGGCCGAGCACAGCGCGACCCGGGGCCCAGCTGAAGGCGCAAAGCAACTGAATTTTTAGGCCTATGATTCTATGAAAGGGCAGAGGAAACAAAAAATATCCAAACTGGGAAAATAATTTTGGATTCCGTTGCTGCTGCCTCTCTGTGTAGCCCTTCCTTTCCCGATTTGGCAAAGTGTTTACAATCTCTTGCCAGCCACATTATTTTCTGTGGTCAAATCATTGTTTCACGTGGAACAACATCCCGCATTATCTAACGATAGTAACACCCTGTTGGGGGGCTCTGTCTAAGTATCTCGGGTTCGCTGGCAAGTGTGGATGGAGCAGTTTTCATTGCTGTCTGTCTAGATTAGCCATGGTGTGGAGATGCCGGAGTTGGACTGGGGTGGACAAATGTAAGAAGTCACACAACACCAGGTTATAGTCCAACAGCTTTATTTGAAATCACAAGCTTTCGGAGCGCTGTTGGACTATAACCTGGTGTTGTGTGACTTCTTACATTTGTCTAGATTAGACACAACCCGTTGCTTTTGGTGGGTGGGTGTGTACATGGTATGTTTAAAACAGGACAGTGGGTGGGATGCAGGTCAAGGCCTAACCATGTATAAGAGTTGGGGGATATCAGTGATGATTCTGGAATTCTGGTGAGGGGGCGAAGAGTTGGACATACCCCACGCCAAAGAAATTTTGTGGGGGTGATTAGGAGGACCTTGCCCCACTCAATTGCCCCCTCCCCCAGTGCTTCTGATGATAGACACAGGAGAATCTGGAATTTCAGTCTGTATCGCCAGAGCTGAAGGTGTTGGAGAGTGAATTTGCTTCCTTTGATCTCTGATTCTGCCGAGATCTCTGCGCTCCTCCAATTCTGGCCTCTTGCGCATCCCCGATTTCCTTCGCTCCACCATTGGCGGCCGTGCCTTCAGCTGTCCAGGCCCGAAGCTCTGGAATTCCCTCCCTAAACCTCTCCGCCTCGCTACCTCTCTCTCCTCCTTTAAGACGCTCCTTAAAACCTACCTCTTTGACCAAGCTTTTGGTCACCTGTCCTAATATCTCCATATGTGGCTCGGTTTGTTTGATAATCGCTCCTGTGAAGCGCTTGGGATGGTTTACTATGTTAAAGGTGCTGTATAAATACAAGTTGTTGTTGTTGTCCAAGACTCTCAACTTTGTTATATTGAAAAATGACACTAGTACATGATGCAAGCGTGGCCAGGACATCTTCAGCACACTGAAACAATGTTTACCGTTGAGCTATCCTTTATCACATGAGAAACAAATAAAACCTGCAATGGAAGCATTTCTTTATCAGTCTCTTGCTTCCAATGCAACTGTTGAACTTTGGATCGCGTTGCCACGGAGAGTCAGCCTCGGAGGCTATTAGCTTTTGTGATGCGAATACAAACAATAATGTTGCACAAGTCTCCTGACAGCTCCGCGCAGGGCGAAGCTGAGCGATGGTTTTGTCCAGTTTGGCCAAAAGACAAAAGTGCCAGATATATGCAGAGGGTCAGGGTGGGCCTGGGACCCCACATCAGAAATGCGAAAGGATCTCGCCCCAACATGTCTTTTCTCTCTCTGAAGCTGAGGGTGAGCCGCCTCGCATTTCCGGAACTTTCTGTCAGATTTGCAGCGTCTGTGATTTTTTTTGTGATTTATGACACCTTTGAGTTTAGTTATTACTGGCAGATGTAAGAAAGACTTGCATTTACGTAGCGCCTTTCATGACCTCAGGACGTCCCAAAGCGCTTTACAGCCAATGAAGTACTTTTTGAAGTGTTGTCACTGTTGTAATGCAGGAAACGCGGCAGCTAATTGCACACAGCAAGCTCCCACAAACAGCGATGTGATAATGACCGGATAATCTGTTTTAGTGATGTTGATTGAAGGATAAGTATTGGCCCAGGACACCGGGGAGAACTCCCCTGCTCTTCTTCGAAATAGTGCCATGGGATCTTTTACATTCACCTGAGAGAGCAGACGGGGCCTCGGTTTAACGTCTCATCCGAAAGACGGCACCTCAGACAGTGCAGCATTCCCTCAGCACTGCACTAAAGTGTCAGCCTTGATTGGACTATCAGCCTTAAATTACTGACTCATGCTGAAATATAGTTCTCATGGCACTGGCACCTTTCCCGAGATGTCATTCTTCAAACCCGCGACCTCTACCTCCTAGAAGGACAAGGGCAGCAGGCGCATGGCAACACCACCACCTCCAAGTCACACACCATCCTGACTTGGGAAATATATCGGCCGTTCCTTCATCGTCGCTGGGTCAAAATCCTGGAACTCCCTACCAGCACTGTGGGAGCACCTTCACCACACGGACTGCAGCGGTTCAAGAAGGCGGCTCACCACCACCTTCTCAAGGGTCATTAGGGATGGGCAATTAAATACCAGCTTAAGATGGTTGGCAGGCTAATTGATGATGGAGGCATCACTGCCCATCTTGATGCTGCCCTCGCCTGATGCTGACATGCTTTGCTGTAGGAGTCACGAGATCATGATCAAGAGCAAGAAGCCTGGCTGATTTTTATGATTGATGCCATCAACCCATCTGAGATGAACTAACTCAGCACAGATCACTAATCAAACTTGGGACTTTCCTAGTAAGCCTTTCAGGAGAGCTTCCACCTAAATTAACTTTTTTTCTCCGGCAAAAAATAAAACCTGCCACAAAGCCACAATTGACACAACGTATCAGTGGAGTTCCTGGTATCATTGACTTGCGATCACATGGCCCAGTTATCTCTCCATTTATTTACAGTAGCAAATGTCACACAGTAACATTATCAAATAAAAAAGCTTGTTTAACTTGTGATTTTTCTAATCGCTGTAAATTGGCTCGAGTCATAGAATGGTACAGCACAGAAGGAGGCCATTCGGCCCATCGAGTCTGCGCCGGCTCTTTCCAAGAGCAATCCAGTCAGTCCCACTCCCCTGGTCTTTCCCCACATCCCTGCAACTTTTTCTCCATCAAGTATTTATCCAATTCCCTTTCGAAGGCTGCTACTGAATCGGTTTAAAGATGTTCTTCCACGCCCCCCGCTTTCTTTCCTTTTTCACCTAAGGATGGTGACTCCCTCCTTTATTGAGAATCTCTGACCTCTTCCTCCTGCTGGGAATTAAACATACCAGGTTATTTAACGATCAGGAAGGACAGGCAGGAAGGAAGGGGAGGTGGGGTGGCTATGTTAATAAAGGAAGGAATCACTGTAATATGAGAAAAAATATTGGGTCAAAAGATCAGGATAATGAAACAGTTTGGGTGGAGGTAAGGAATAATAAGGGGAAAAAAACACTAGTGGGCGTAGTCTATAGGCCTCCGAACAGTGGCAACTCTGTTGGACGGAGTATCAATCAGGAAATAGTTGAGGCTTGTAATAAGGGAACATCTATAATTATGGGGGATTTCAACTATCATATTAATTGGACAAATCAAATTGGGCAGAGCAGCCTTGAGGATGAGTTCATTGAGTGTATTAGGGATGGGTTTCTTGAGCAGTATGTAACTGAACCGACCAGGGGGCAAGCAACCTTAGATCTGGTCCTGTGTAACGAGACGGGATTAATTAAAAATGCCCTAGTAAAGGATCCCCTTGGAATGAGTGACCATAACATGGTTGAATTCCATATTCAATTAGAGGGTGAGAAGGTTGGATCTCAAACAAGCGTGCTAAGCTTGAATAAAGGAGACTATGAAGGTATGAGAGCGGAATTGAGTAGAGTGGATTGGGAACATAGATTAAAGGGTAAGACGATACATGATCAGTGGTGTACATTCAAGGAGTTATTTTACAACTTCCAAAAAATGTATATTCCACTGAGAAGAAAAGGGTGTAAAAGAAAAGACAGCCATCCATGGCTAAGTAAAGAAATTAAGGATAGTATTTGACTAAAAACAAGGGCATATAAGGTAGCCAAATCTAGTGGGAGGATAGAGGATTGGGAAAACTTTAAAAGACAGCAAAAAATAACAAAAAGATTGATTAAGAAAGGGAAGATAGATTATGAAAGTAAGTTAGCAAAAAATATAAAAACAGATAGTAAGAGTTTTTATAGTTATATAAAAAGAAAAAGGGTGGCTAAAGTAAATGTTGGTCCCTTAGAGGATGAGACCGGGAAATTAATGGTGGGAAATATGGAGATGGCAAAAACACTGAATGAATATTTTACATCAGTCTTTACAGTAGAAGACACTAAGAATATCCCAACACTGGACAAACAGGGGGCTAAAGGGGGGGAGGAGCTAAACACGATCAAAATCACTAAGGAAGTGGTACTCGGTAAAATAATGGGACTCAAGGCGGATAAATCACCTGGACCTGATTGCTTACATCCTAGGGTCTTGAGGGAAGTGGCGGTAGGGATTGTGGATGCATTGGTAATAATTTTCCAAATCTCCCTGGACTCGGCAAAGGTCCCGGCAGACTGGAAAACTGCTAATGTAACACCCTTATTTAAAAAGGGCAGTAGACAGAAGGCTGGAAACTATAGACCGGTTAGCCTAACATCTGTGGTAGGTAAAATTTTGGAGTCCATTATTAAGGAGACAGTAACAGGACATTTGGATAATCATAATTTAATAGGACAAAGTCAGCATGGTTTTATGAAGGGGAGGTCATGTTTGACAAATTTGCTGGAGTTCTTTGAGGAAGTAACATATAGGGTGGATAAAGGGGAACCAGTGGACGTAGTGTATTTAGACTTCCAAAAGGCATTTGACAAGGTGCCACACAAAAGATTATTGCTTAAGATAAAAAATCACGGGATTGGGGGTAATATTCTGGCATGGATAGAGGATTGGCTATCTAACAGAAGGCAGAGAGTTGGGATAAATGGTTCATTCTCAGACTGGCAATCAGTAACTAGTGGTGTTCCGCAGGGGTCAGTGCTGGGTCCCCAACTCTTTACAATCTATATTAACGATTTGGAGGAGGGGACCGAGTGTAACATATCAAAGTTTGCAGATGATACTAAGATGGGAGGGAAAGTAATGAGTGAGGAGGACATAAAAAACCTGCAAGGGGACATCGACAGGCTAAGTAAGTGGGCAGAGAGTTGGCAGATGGAATACAATACTGGAAAGTGTGAGGTTATGCACTTTGGCAGGAAAACTCGTAGAGCAAGTTATTATCTTAATGGCAAGAAACTGGAAAGTACTGAAGTACAAAGGGATCTGGGGGTCCTGGTGCACGAAATTCAAAAGGTTAGTATGCAGGTGCAGCAAGTGATTAAGAAGGCCAATGGAATGTTGGCTTTCATTGCTAGGGGGATAGAATATAAAAATAGGGAGGTATTGCTTCAGTTATACAAGGTATTGGTGAGGCCGCACCTGGAATACTGCGTACAGTTTTGGTGTCCATACTTAAGAAAGGACATACTTGCTCTCGAGTCAGTACAAAGAAGGTTCACTCGGTTAATCCCGGGGATGAGGGGATGGACATATGAGGAGAGGTTGAGTAGATTGGGACTCTACTCATTGGAGTTCAGAAGAATGAGAGGCGATCTTATTGAAACATATAAGATTGTGAAGGGGTTGGATCGGGTGGATGCGGGGAGGATGTTCCCGATGATGGGTGAAACTAGAACTAGGGGGCATAGTCTTAGAATAAGGGGCTGCTCTTTCAAAACTGAGATGAGGAGGAACTACTTCACTCAGAGGGTGGTAGGTCCATGGAATATGCTGCCCCAAAAAGCTGTAGAAGCTACATCATTACATAAATTTAAAACAGAAATAGACAGTTTCCTAGAAGTAAAGGGAATTAAGGGTTACGGGGAGCGGGCATGAATTTGGACATGAGTCTAGGTTCGGATCGAACACGGCCCTGTGGGTAGCGGAGCGGGCCCAGGGGCCGTGTAGCCTGATCCTGCACCTATTTCGTGTGTCTAATTCTGTTAGATTCAGGAGATGGTTCTGTGATAGTGGATTGGCGGTTAGGATCAGATCAGCCATGATCTTATTGAATGGCGGAGCAGGCTCGAGGGGCCGATTGGCCTACTCCTGCTCCTATTTCTTATGTTCTTATGCTCTTTCCCCATCTCCCCCTTCTTATCTCTCTCCTTCCTGTGTCCTCCTCTCCTCTCTCTCTTCCTCTCACTCCATCTCTCTTCCCCTCCATTCTCTTTCCTCCCTCCCTCTCTCACGCTCTTCCCCTTCCCCCCCTCTTTCTCTTATCTCTCTCTTTCTCTCTCCCTCTCTCACCTCTCTTCCCTTTCCTCTCCCACTTTGTCTCTTTCTCACAACTTTTCATTCTGGTTCCTTTTAACACACTGAGCCATTGGGGGAATTCTAAAATAAATGTTGGCCAGGACACTAGGGAGTTTTTGCTCGCTTTCAGAACAGTGGCCGTGGGATCTTTTACGCCCACCTTAGAGGGCCGGCGGGGCCTCGGTTTAACGTCTCACCCGAAAAATGGATACATGAACACAGGGCTGTCAGTACTTGCGTGGATTACATTTTCCCTTATTGCACTTTACATTACCTTCCCTTTTGTCTAGTGTTTTAGTAAAAAAAACTCTTAGGTTCTCAGATCCTTTTGTTTGAAATGTGGACGTGCTTCTGCGGGAGAAGTTTGGAATTTCCCCAATCGCTCAGTGTGTTAGATGCACCACCTGTTCTGGTGCTGAGTTGTGCAAACCAGGAAAGTCCCAGGTGCAACCTCTGGTCTGTGCTGAGTTAGCTGGTCATAGCTGAGGCGGCAGTAGGGATGTCAAAATTGGACTTACATAAGAACATATGAATTCAGAGCAGGAGTAGGTCATACGGCCCCTCGAGCCTGCTCCGCCATTCAATAAGATCATGGCTGATCTTCGACCTCAACTCCACTTTCCCACCCAATCTCCATATCTATTGATTCCCCTAGAGTCCAAAAGTCTATCGATCTCTGTCTCAAATATAGTCAATGATTCAGCCTCCATGGCCCTCTGGGGCAGAGAATTCCAAAGATTCACCACCCTCTGAGTGAAGAAATTCCTCCTCATCTCAGTCCTAAATGGCCGACCCCTTATCCTGAGACTGTGACCCCTGGTTCTTGGCGCTCCTGGGTTAAGGAGGAGAAGAGATCACCCAGGATGACGGACAGGATGATGGGCCTGGGATCTGATACCACCCGTGTTCAAACTTCCCACTGTCTTGGCTCACACAGGAACGATGGGCCTTCGGGAGGGTGAGTGATGCTCGAGAAACTGAACCCCAACAAGGAAGGGGAGGAGAGGAAATTGTTTAAAAAAAAACCCTGTCTTCATTATTGGGCAGATTTCAAAGGCTGAGTTAGAAATGAAAAAAGGCCTTCAGTTCAACTATGGGGCCAATTAGCCCAGTCAGCCAATGATAATAGTGTAGGAAGACTGCGTGTGGGTGCAGACAGTTAATAATGGCTAACTGATTTCAGTGAGAATAATGTTTAGGAGTATTTGGGATAAAAGTTAGAGTGAGCCATCTAGTGAAAGAAATGTGATAATACAGTGTTCAGGAGGGAGCTGACACCATCACATAGAATTACGTAGCATTGTACAGCACAGAAACAGGCCATTCGGCTCAGCAGGTCCGTGCCGCTGTTTATGGTCCACACCAGCCTCCTCCCACCCCTCGTCATCTCACTCTATCCACATACCCTTCTATTCCTTTCTCCCTCATGCACTTATCTTGCCTCCCCTCAAATGCTGTTTGTCTCAACTACTCCAACGGTTCCACTGTCTAACCGCTCTCTGGGTAATGAAGTTTCTCCGGAATTCCCTTTTGGACTTATGAGTTATAGTTATGGCCCCTAGTTTTGGACTCCCCCCCCCCCCCCCGCCCCCTATCGAACCCCTTCGTAATTTTAAAGACCTCCATCAGGTTGCCCCGAGTCTTCTCTTTTCTAGAGAAAAGAGCCCCCAGCCTGTTCAGTTTTTCCTGATCGTTGTACCCTCGCAGTTCTGGCATTATCCTTGCAAATCTGTTTTACACTTTCTGCAGTGCTGCTATATCCTTTATGTGATGTGTAATCACCACAGGCACAGTGCAACAGTTCAAGGAGAAGACCCTCCACCACATCCTCAGGGGATGGGTAATGAATGCAGCCTTGCCAATGTCGCCCACCCCGCCAAGGACAAATGTTAAAAAAGTGTTTATCCTACATGGCCCTCATTGTTTGTTGTTCGTATTTAAGTACAGGAAAATCTTGTTTAAACGGCACCTAAATATCCGGTATTCTCTATTAACCGGCAAAAATCTCACGCCGAAAACAACACCTCAATAACCGGCAATGTTGCCGAGTCCGAGTCTCCCGCGGTGGCCGAGTTAGTCAGTGGGGGTAGTTCTCCAAACTGCCACTACTCGGCTTCTTGGCGCTGTCGGAAGTCGGAACACCTCAATAACAGGAGTCTGACTCTCCCGCGCTGTCGGTAGTCTCTTCTGATCCACCATTTTACAGGGGTACTGTGTGTTTCCCACGCTGCTGGTCGTCATTGCATTACATTACCCTCAACTGGCAGTACTGTACTTAATCAAGCATCTTCCACCATCCATTTAACACAACATTCTGTAGGTGAGTACCCAATTACTGTACACTGCACATTTCTTGATTTTTTTTCTTTTTCTTTTTAAAAAATAGTCAAAGTAGATAACCCTCTCCGTCATCCGGAATTTTTGATCAACCGGCACCATCCCGGTCCCGTCGGTGCCGGATACCAAAGAGTTTCCTGTAACACGTTGTTAGGAACAGAAAATGCCTGTTAGGCCCCACAAGCCCTGCTCTGTTTGATGGTCCAGCCCCACTTGACAGCACTCTTACTACAGTCTGCTCTTAATTTGCAGTTGGTTCGCTTGAAATACTGGATAATTGGAATTTTTTCTTGAAAGAAGAGGAATACACTGAGTATCCCCGAATCTCATCTGTCGAGAAATCCAACTCACTGCCTCTTCGACCCACTCTTCAGCATCCAGCCCTCTCTTGTAACATTTTCCACAGCTCTATTACCCTTTAAGTGCGACGGTCCCTTTGTTCTGTTAAATATCTTTGTTTTTAATCTCTCTCTCTCATTCCCTTTAGCTTTTTCAAAGGGCCGGCGCAGGAACGATGGGCCGAATGGCCTCCTCCTGTGCTGTACGATTCCATTCATGAACAATGTGGAACTGGTTGCAGTTCTGTGGTTAGTTAATTTTATTGTTGTTGAAAACTCGGATTGTGGGGGCAATGTTGCGAGCAGGCGCTGGTGGTGGGGAGGCTCACGGTTTTCTGGTATGCCCGGCCCAAGGTGAAGGTCTCCCTGCCAGCGCTCACTTGAAATGTTACTCATGATGCTCCTCCCGTGATGTTAAGGGCAGGAGTTAAATGGCCGCGGGTAAATATTCATCTCCCTGCAATCCGATGTAATTCTATCATTCCAAGTGACAAAGATATCTAATCTAAAAATATTCTTGTGTGAGTGGCACATTGACAGTAACCTTATGTTCCACATGAATTATGCACCTTCTGACAAGGCTATTATGTTAGCCCTGCATGGCTCGGAAAGGCAGTGAGCAGCTAAGAGCGCGCCGCGATATCTATCTATTCCTACAGTGTGCTTCCTCTTGACAGTGTCCTCCCCAACCCTACTGTCCTGAAGGCGTTCCCTCCATGGCTGGGGCATGTTTCCATGGTCACTGATCATCCTCTGCGGCCTTACCTACTTGACCACTACTTTGAGCCTCTGCCTTTGCACTTCAGCAAGCTATTAGACTGCAGGGAACCATCACATCCAAGCCCAATTCTGCCTTCACCCAACATCCACGCACGTGCACTTTCAGCGAAGGAGAGTGATCAGGAGCTGGAATAGAAACATAGGAGCAGGAGGAGGCCATTCAGCCCCTCGAGCCTGTTCCGCCAAATAGATCATGGCCGCTCTGCATCTTAACATCATCACCCACCCGCCTTGGTTCCGTAACCCTTAATGCCCTTGCCGAACAAAAATCTATCAATCTCAGTTTTGAAATTTTCAATTGGCCCCCAACCTCAATCCAGGCCAGTTTCCCTCTCCCTAACTCAAGGGCAATAAGGTCAACTCTAATGCTCCTCCCGCCACCTAAGATCAGCATCAGCTGTGGATCAGACTTGGCTAGCTCAGCTCCTCCTTGGATGATGTAATTGAGAAGCTCCTTATTATAAAGGTTTTGCCAAGAAGAATACGCTGGGTCACAAACGGTAGGATGCACTTTGCTCCCACCCAGCTTGAATGGGCTGACATCTTCCTTCTCTCACTTCTCTCTCACTGGGAAGAACAGGGCCGGGTACCTGTCAGTCAGTCAGCCCGCCTGCTTGACAGCCAATGAGAGTTCACTCTGATCTTCCTAGAACTGGCTGAAGTGCCAAGGAGCGAATGAAGAGCAGACTCCAGGTGAACTATGGGAGTAGGGTAGGCATTGGTCATGATCGACCAATGGTAACTGTACGGGGAGTCTGAGTGGATGTGTATAATTACTAAGAGGATGTGGCTAAGTACTTACCTTACCCTGTCCCCTTGGCTCAGCATAGTAAGCTACCTGTGTAATTCAGAGATGGTCACAGTTGATAAATAGTTAAGGACATGGAAGGAGAAATTGTAAATGCATAAATAACGAATTGCAGATCATAGAAACATAGAAGACAGGAGCAGGAGTCGGCCATTCGGCCCCTCGAGCCTGCTCCGCCATTCAATAAGATCATAGCTGATCATCCAAACTCAGTACCCTGTCCCTGCTTTCTCCCCATATCCCTTGATCCCTTTAGCCTTAAGAAATATATCCAACTCCTTCTTGAATATATTTAATGAATTGGCCTCTACTGCCTTCAGTGGTAGAGAATTCCACAGGTTCACCACTCTCTGGGTGAAGAAATTCCTCCTCATCTCTGTCCTAAATGGCTTACCCCTTATCTTTATACTGTGACCCCTGGTTCTGGACTCCCCGACCATCGGGAACATCCTTCCTGTCTAGTCCTGTTAGAATTTTATAAGTTTCAATGAGATCCCCTCTTATTCTTCTAAACTCCAGCGAGTATAAACCCAATCGACCCAATCTCTCCTCATATGTCATTCCTGCCATCCCAGGTATCAGTCTGGTGAATCTTCGCTGCACTCCCTCCATGGCAAGAACATCCTTCCTCAGATAAGGCGACCAAAACTGCACACATTACTCAAGGTGTGGTCTCACCAAGGCCCTGTACAACTGCAGCAAGACATCCTTGTTCCTGTACTCGAATCCTCTCGCTATGAAGGCCAACATACCATTTGCCTTCTTAACCGCCTGCTCCACCTGCTGCTTACCTTCAGCGACTGCTGCACAAGGACACCCAGGTCTCGTTGCACTTCCCCTTCTCCCAATCTATTGCCGTTCAGATAATAATCTGCCTTCCTGTTTTTGCCACCAAAGTGGATAACCTCGCATTTATCCACATTATACTGCATCTGCCATAAATAACGAATTGCAGATCATGTTAGATCAGTTCTCTTCATCTTAAGGGTTTCCTGGTTTTATCACCCAGTTTTCTCCTCTTCTTGCTGGGATGCAGTTCCAGGAACACCCGCAACCCTCAGTAGCGTGTCCACCTGCCCATTCTTCAATAAGAACAACGTGCATTTCTATAGCGCCTTTGATGTAGGAAGATGTCCCAAGGTGCTTAATTAGACAAAAATTGACACGAGCCAGTGAAGGAGATATCAGGACAGGTGACTAAAAGCTTGGTTAAAGAGGTAGGTGTTATGGAGGGTCTTAGAGAGAGAGAGGCGGAGAGAGAGACGGAGAGAGAGGTGGAGAGGGAGACGGAGAGAGAGGCGGAGAGAGAGAGAGGCTGAGAGAGAGGCTGAGAGAGAGGTGGAGAGGTGGCCTTCATGTGTGAACCCGAGCCATACAACCATGGAACTTTACAGCACAGAAGGAAGCCATTCAGCCCACTGGGTCTGTTCTAGAGCAATTCAAAACTATCCCAATCCCTGCTCGCTCCCCGTACCCCTGCATAGACCCACCGAAGTTAAAAAGTGTGATTGTTGTCTATTGGAGGGACCACAACCGAGCCGGCTCCAGTCCTCACTAGTTGTCCGAGAAACCGTTAAACTGGGGACATCAGATGGTGACCAGGAGTGGAAACACTGATTGAGTCCTGCACCCCTTGCACTGGGGTCAATTGTGGCCAACTGTAGCATCCCAACATTCCCCTGGCTGAAATCAACCAAATGAGGATGGACCAGGGATCAGACCTGGGATCACCTAAGTCTATGTGGCTCAGTACCACAGTATGGCAGTGTCGTTACCCAAAGAGTCATTGCTGGTAGAGATGTTGCTCACAGTGGAGCGTATGTGTTCCCCTTCCATCTCCAATATCGCTCCATCCAACTACAGCTTCAACAACTCGCTTCAACGTAGCAGCTCTCATGTGCAAGAACGTATGAGCTTGTTGAAGAGGAGGATGCCGAGCAAGAAATGGAAAAAAATTAAGGTCAAAATTAAGGTTTGGTGTGGTGGTATGGTGTGGTGTGTGCTGATGATGTGCTGGTGGTGTGGTGTGCTGGTATGGTGATGATGGTGTGCTGGTGGTGTCTTGGTGTGGTGTGATGGTGTGCTGGTGGTGTGCTGGTGTGGTGTGCTGGTGTGGTGATGATGGTGTGCTGGTGGTGTCTTAGTGTGGTGATGATGGTGTGCTGGTGGTGTCTTGGTGTGGTGTGCTGGTGTGGTGATGATGGTGTGCTGGTGGTGATGGTGTGGTGTGCTGGTGGTGCCAATGCGCTGTGTCACGGAATGGTAGGGGGCCATCTTGTTTTCACAACTCCCCACCTGGCAAGTTCGCAGTGTGGCCTGGGTGGAAAGTGCTGTTATCTAACACGCTGTAACAAAGATTGCATTTATGTAGCATCTTTATATTGAAATGTAAGACTCACAGATATGAGTCTATCCATTCTCCTCATGGCAGGATCGTGGCAATAACTGACTGCGGTGAGGAAGGGAAGCCACTCATATCTGCTCTTGGGCTCCTCCTAGTGCCCAGCTCAGGGGTGCCTTGAGACAGGGGCGTTGAGCAGGGTGTCTGTACAACCCGTCAGCCAAGGAATGATGCCTGACAAGGGAGAGTGAAGAAATGCTTCATCGTAGAGCCATATTTAGAGTCCGGGGGGAGGGGGGGCGGGAGAACAGAACCGGAGAGGCTGCTTTGGTTGAAGTAAGGACTGAGTTCTGAACACGGGAATGTGCTCACCCCAGCTGACTGGAGGGCTGTGACCATTTTTAATGTTGGGAACCTGTTCACCTCTGACCTTTGACCTTTCAGGCACTCTGGCGAATTGAAGCTGTTTATGGGCGGGGGGGGGGGCGGCGGTGGCTGGGACCCACGACAGTCATCAGCAAACACCTCCTCACCCCCCCAATCGGGTCCAAAAACAGCAATCCACACCGCTGACCGCTCTTGCACGCACGAACGTCCAAGTTTCAGGTGCACCAAGGCCCCACTCTGTTTAGATTTGGGTTTGTCTGAGACAGGAACTCTTGGGCTTGTTAAAATATTTACAAAAAATCAATTTTAAATAAAGATCAGCACCTACTCGTACGTTCTGGGAAATAATCCCTCTTTGTTTTGTGTGAACAATTGTAACCTCATCTCACGGTTGAGTTGGCCACGGCACCGCCAATTATGGGACAGTAGGCCTCAGGCTGTACTGACCTCAGCCATGGAGGGCAATTGAGCTGCTACGTGTGTCCCCCATGCCCTGGGCTACTGAGCTGACACTGAGGCAGGGTTTCAGCTGCTGCCAGGCATGAATGACAGCAACTGTAATGATCAATAACATGTCATTCTATAGTGGACACTAGGTGGAGCCGTAGAGCTGTGTAGAGCTGTATATAAGACTACACTACCCAGCTGTATGTATATTAAGACTACATTACCCATGAGGCACTAGGCTACCCACAAGGCAACAGTCAAGATGGAAGCCTCTACAGATACTGTACCTAGTCCACATGTGCTCAATAAAGTGTCTAGCAAAAGCTAGCTGTGTTCATAATAAGAATGTCTATTTATTAATGAACATAAGAACAACAACCTGTATTTATACAGCGCCTTCAATGTAGGTAAAACGTCCCAAGGCGCTGCACAGAAGCGATTATCAAACAAAATTTGACACTGAGCCACAGAAGGGGCAGAAAGAGGTAGGTTTTAAGGAGCGTCTTAAAGGAGGAAAGAGAGGCGGAGGAACATAAGAAATAGGAGCAGGAGTAGGCCAATCGGCCCCTCGAGCCTGCTCCACCATTCAATAAGATCATGGCTGATCTGATCCTAACCTCAAATCTTCTATCACTCTGCATCCACCCGAACCCATGTGATCTCCTGGGAGAGGCGAAAAACCAGATAAAGACCCAATGGCCAATTTGGGAGAAAAAAATCTGGGAAATTCCTCTCCGACCCATCTAGGCGATCGAAATTCTTCCAGGAGATCACTCTGTCCCTATATTTTCTACAGTACTTACCTTCTGTAAAGGCGATCTCCACCCCAGCCAGGAACAGGAATAAAACCATCTCCTGAAATCTAACACAGAATTGGAACACAGTAGGAGCAGAACCAGACTACACGGCCCCTGGGCCCACTCCACTACCCACAGGGCCATGACCATTCCGAACCTAGACTCATGTCCAATTTCCTGCCCGCTCCCCGTAACCCTTAATTCCCTTTACTTCTAGGAAACTATCTATTTCTGTTTTAAATTTATTTAATGATGTAGCTTCCACAGCCTTCTGGGGCAGCAAATTCCACAAACCTACCACCCTCTGAGTGAAGAAGTTTCTCCTCATCTCAGTTTTGAAAGAGCAGCCCCTTATTTTAAGATTATGCCCCCTAGTTCTAGTTTCACCCTTCATTGGGAACATCCTCACCGCATCCACCCGATCAAGCCCCTTCACAATCTTATATGTTTCAATAAGATCGCCTCTCATTCTTCTGAACTCCAAAGAGTAGAGTCCCAATCTACTCAACCTCTCCTCATATGACCACCCCCTCATCCCCGGGATTAACCGAGTGAACCTTCTTTGTACTGACTCGAGAGCAAGTATGTCTTTTCTTAAGTATGGACACCAAAACTGTATGCAGTATTTCAGGTGCGGTCTCACCAATACCTTGTACAACTGCAGCAATACCTCCCTGTTTTTATATTCCATCCCCCTAGCAATAAAAGCCAACATTCCATTGGCCTTCTTGATCACTTGCTGCACCTGCATACTAACTTTTTGAGTTTCGTGCACCAGGACCCCCAGATCCCTTTGTACTACAGTACTTTCCAGTTTCTTGCCATTAAGATAATAACTTGCTCTATGATTTTTCCTGCCAAAGTGCATAACCTCACACTTTCCAGTATTGTATTCCATCTGCCAAATCTCTGCCCACTTACTTAGTTCAGGGAGGGAGTTCCACAGCTTATGGCCCAGGCAGCTGAAGGCAAGGCCGTCAGTGGTGGAGCGATGAAGATTGGAGGAGCGCAGAGATCTCGGAGGGTCGAGGGATGGATTGGGCTCAGTGGGTGGCGCCCTCTGACATCAACTCACAGGCCGGGTTCACACCCGAAGACCTGCCATTTAGGTGAGGTACGGAAGACCAGCCTGTACCCATGGAAACCATACACTGCCTTCAGGAGAGAGGTGAGAAGGGGGTGGGCAAGGTATTAGGGAGGAGGCTAAAACCATATTTCAGAATGCCCCTACTGCTAGTTGCTCTATTAGGGTGGGAGGAGACTGTAGCAGCCGTGATTTTCCATCACTAGAATTGCAATCCTAATAAAAAAAGACTTGCATTTATATCGTGCCTATCACGGCCTCAGGACGTCCTGAAGCGCTTTACAGCCAATGAAGTATTTTTTGAAGTGTAGTCACTGTTGTAATGTAGAAAAATGCGGCAGCCAATTTGCGCACAGCAAGCTCCCAAAAACAGCAGTGAAATAAATGACCAGATCATATTTTTTAGGTGTTGGTTGAATGATGAATGATGTCCATTCTAGTACGGAGCATAAACTCTGCCGCATTGCTCGACTGAAGAATTAACTGATGCGCGTCTCTCGAACCCAGACGCTCAGTACTGGGGGGTCGGGAAGGGGGTGTTCAAAGCTGCTTTGCTTCCTAGTGTGATGTTAAGTATTTGGAAATGGTGCTGAAGGATGGTGACTTGTCAGCCATGGCTCAGTGGGTAGCACCCTCGCCTCCGAGTCAGAAAGGTCTATGGGTTCAAGTCCCACTACAAAAACTTGCTGACACTACAGTGCAGTACTGAAAGGGAGTGCCGCACTGTTGGAGGTGCCGTCTTTTGGATAGAAAGAAAGAAAGACTTGCATTTATATAGCGCCTTTCACGACCACCGGACGTCTCAAAGCGCTTTACAGCCAATGAAGTACTTTTGAAGTGGAGTCACTGTTGTAATGTGGGAAACGCGGCAGCCAATTTGCGCACAGCAAGCTCCCACAAACAGCAATGTGATAAAGACCAGAACATCTGTTTTAGTGATGATGATTGAGGGATAAATATTGGCCCAGGACACCGGGGAGAACTCCCCTGCTCTTCTTCGAAATAGTGGTCGTGGGATCTTTTACGTCCACCCGAGAGAGCAGATGGGGCCTCGGTTTAACGTCTCAGCTGAAAGACGGCACCTCCGACAGTGCAGCACTTCCTCAGCACTGCACTGGGTGCGTCAGCCGTTAGGATGAGATGTTAAACCGAGGCTCCATCTGCTCTCTCGGGTGGACGTAAAAGATCCCATGGCACTAATTCGAAGAAGAGCAGGGGAGTTATCCCCGGTGTCCTGGGCCAATATTTATCCCTCAATCATCATCACTAAAACAGAACATCTGATCATTATCACATTGCTGTCTGTGGGATCTTGCTGTGTGCAATTGGCTGCCGCGTTTCCTACAGTGACTACACTTGAAGTACTTGATTGGCTGTAAAGTGCTTTGGGATGCCCTGAGATTGTGACAGGTGCTATAGAAATGCAAATCTTTCTTTCTTCTGATACAAGTTTGTCAGAACAGCAGGTGATTATTCTGATAACAAAACACTGCGGATGCTGGAAATCGAAAAAACAACAGAAAACGCTGGAAAAACTCAGCAGGCCAGGGCAGCATCCGTAGAGAGAGAAACAGAGTCAATGTTTCAGGTCGAAACCCTTCGACAGAACTGAGGGGAAAAAAAGGCAGGAAATGAAACAGATTAAAAGGCAGTTTGGGGGCTGGGAAATGGGGGAGGGGATGAAAGAAGAGACATTAAGAGATATTCAAGGTGAGACGAGATGGTAATAGGACAGGTAAAGAAACAGACAATGGCTCTGGATGAAGTGTGAAATGCGCTGGCAGAGTGAAAGACAGCTGTCATGTGGGAGAGAAACAAAGGAAAAGGCACAAACCGAGTGTGGATAAAAAATATAAAAATGTAATGGGGGCCGAGGTTAAGATCTGAAATTGTTGAACTGGATATTGAGTCCGGAAGGCTGTAAAGTGCCTAATCGGAAGATGAGGTGCTGTTCCTCGAGTTTACGCTGAGCTTCCGTGGAACAATGCAAGAGGCTGCGGACGGTGAGGTCCGAGTGGGAATGGAGCGGTGAATTAAAGTGACAGGGACCGGAAGCTCGGGGTCACCCTTACGGACTGAACGGAGGTGTTCTGCAAAGCGGTCACCCAATCTACGTTTGGTCTCCCCAATGTAGAGGAGACCACATCGTGAGCAGCGACTACAGTATACTAGATTGCAAGAAGTACAAGTAAATCGCTGTTTCACCTGGAAGGGGTGTTTGGGGCCCTGTACAGTGGGAAGCGGGGAGGTATAAAGGCAGGTGTTGCATCTCCTGCGCTTGCACGGGAAGGTGCCGGTCGAAGGGGAAGGGGTGTTAGGGGGTGATAGAGGAGTGGACTAGGGTGTCGCAGAGGGAGCGGTCCCTACAGAATGCTGAAAGGGAAGGGGAGGGGAAGATGCGTTTGGTGGTGGGATCACGTTGGAGGTGGCGGAAATGGCGGAGGATGATCCGTTGAATGTGGAGGCTGGTGGGGTGAAAGGTGAGGACAAGGGGAACCTTCTGCAGGTGATTATTCTGCAGCTTGCACACCAGGAGCTGCGAAGAGCGCCACCCTGTGGAAGAACACGGCAGGCACAGGATTGTATCCAAAATACTGCAGAGACTGGAAAACGGAAATAAAAACAGCAAATGCTGGAAATACTCAGCAGGTCAGGCAGCATCTGTGGAGAGGGAAACAGAGTTAACGTTTCAGGTCTGTGACCTCAGTGAAGTGTGGGCCCTACTTTCTGTGATGTAGAGGTCACGGGTCATGGAAAAGAGCAAGGTACGGAGTGAGGATCACTGAGGTTATCAGGATCACCCTTCCCCATCACTGTTTTTTTGCTGCTTTATTAAAATGCTGCTAAATTTTGCTTTCCCCACCAACCCCCTGCCCCCTTCAATTTTCTCCCCATCTCCTGATGCACCAACTCTTAATAGTGTATGGCTAAAAAGGACTTGCATTTCTATAGCGCCTTTCATGAACACTGGACGCCCCAAAGCACTTTACAGCCAATGAAGTCCTTTTTTTGAAGTGTAGTCACTGTTGTAAAGTGGGAAACGCGGCAGCCAATTTACGCACAGCAAGATCCCACAAACAGCAATGTGATAATAACCAGATAATCTGATTTAGTGATGTTGGTTGAGGAATAAATATTGGCCAGGACACTGGGGATAACTCCCCTGCTCTTCCTTGAAATAGTGGCCACGGGATCTTTTACATCCACCTGAGAGAGCAGACGGGGCCTCCGTTTAACGTCTCATCCGAAAGACGGCACTCTCAGTGCAGCGCTCCCTCAGCACTGCACTGGAGCGTCAGCCTAGATTTTTGTGCTCAAGTCTCTGGAGTGGGACTTAAACCACAACCATTCTGACTTAGAAGGTGAGGGTGCTGTCCACTGAGCCACAGTTCCACAGCACTTAGTGCGAGCAGCCCTCCACTGCCCCATCTAAGTGGCCATTCTTCAAGATGGTGAGTTATCTCAGCAGCTTATTCAGGCAGGGAGGGCATCACAGCTGAGCACATTTCCCAGCAGAGGTCGCTGGATAGCCGTCTGGAGCAGGAACCAAATCTTTTGATTCCCCCCTTCTTAGCACAAGGATCACTCAGCTCACGCCCCGGCTTAGATCAACGCAGGCTAAAGACAAGAAAGAAAGAAAGAACTTGCACTGATATAGCGCCTCCTCACATCCTCGGGACACCCCAACGTGCTTCACCAACAATGGATTACTTTTTGCAGCGCAGTCACTGTGGTTATGTAGTTAAACATGGCAGCCAATTCGCGCACAGCAGGATCACACAAACAGCAGATGAAGGAGTAACCAGATAATCTGTTTCCCTTTGGTGGTCAGCTGAAGGCACGGCCTCCAATCGAGGGGGGGGGGGCGAAGGAAGTCAGGGGCGCACAAGAGGCCAGAATTGGAGGAACGCCGGGATCTCGGAAGGTTGCAAAGATAGGGAGGGTTCGAGGTCATCGAACGATTTGAACACAAGGATGAGAATTTTTTTTTTACACAGAAACAGGCCATTCGGCCCAACAGGTCTGTGCCGGTGTTTATGATCCACACGAGCCTCCTCCCAACCTGCTTCATCTCACCCTGTTCTTTTCGCCCTCGTGCGCTTGTCGAGCTTCCCCTTAAATGCATCGATGCTATTTGCCTCAACCACTCCATCCAGTAGCGAGTTCCACATTCTAACCGCTCTCTTCGTGGGTGAGACTCAACAGTGAGTGTTTTTGAGTTTGTGGCATTGCTGGACTCCCGAGCCAATGTAGATCCGCGAGCACCGGGGTGACGAGGTGAACGGGACTTGGCGCCAGTTAGGATAGCAGAGTTTAGGATGAGTTCAAGTTTCTGGAGGGTGGAAAGATCGGAGGGCGGCCAGGAGAGCATTGGGACAGTCAAGTCTGGAGGTTACCAAAGTATGGGTGGAGGTTTCAGCAGTGCAGGGGTGGAGACGGGTGATATTTCGGAGATGGAAGTAGACGGATATGGGGGTTGGAAGCTTAGCTTGCGGCCAAATAGGATGTCGAGGTTGCCAACAGTCTGAGACAGGGAAGGGGTTGGAATAACAAAACATCAGAAAAACAGATGTTCTGGTCATTATCGCATTGCTGTTTGTGGGAGTTTGCTGTGCGCAAATTGGCTGCCGCATTTCCTACATTACAACAGTGACTGCACTTTGTAATGTATATACCTTTAAGGGGGGGAACTATCTTTTACAGCTCATGTATACTGCAGTACCGGCAGTGACCACACCTGTATATAGCACTGAGTAGTAATCTGTACAGATCAGTTCCCGTGTGAGCCACGTTGAGTAAACACCTGTTGTACCGTTCTCCTGCAGTCTGTGTCTTATTATACACAGACACAACATTGGTGACAAGGCAAGTTCGAACCTACCTGCAACTCTACATCACCTTCCGAGGATTCGTTCCTGGAGATCAGTGGATTGGAGGTCAAGGCCAGAGACTCGGGCGTCGACCACGGGCAACCGCCCAGTCATCCAGCAGAGACTCGAGAATTGTGGGGGAGGCTGTCGAGATCCAGGCTTGGCTTTCCAGTCGAGGTGGTCCAGCGAAACGGGCTGGCAACTGGTAGTGTGCAGACCCTTCCGGGACAGCGGCGGGCTAGAGCCCGACCGAGCGGCACAGCAAAGGGCCGAGCAGCGTCGACGGGGGAGAGAGAGAGGGGGCAGAGCGCACAGGGCGCAGCTGGTGTTCAGGGGCCGAGCAGCATCGAAGAGAGGGAGAGAGAGACGCGCAGAAACCCGCAAGGCGCCGCCATTGCCACGAGGACCGCCGAGAGCGGCGTTAGCAGCAGCGCAGGAGAAGCACGCGAAACCTACAGGGCGCTGCCATTGCCATGAGAACCGCCGGGAGCGGCGTTGGCAGCAGCGGGGGAGGAAGTAAAGCGCGGGAGACGCCATTTTAAGCCATTAGGAGACGCCATTTTAAACCACACCCAAAATGCCGAAGAGTGGCAGTATCACCGCATTTGACAATGAAGTTGAAGATTGGACTACATATGTCGAACGAATAGAGGTATACTGCAAGGCAAATGAGGTGTCAGATGACAAGAAAGCGTCGGTATTGTTAAATTTAATGGGTGCAAAGACGTATGGTTTATTACGAAATCTAGTAACCCCAACGAAGCCAATGGAAAAGCGTTTTGAAGACATAGTAACGATACTACAGGAACATTTAAACCCCACACCGCTGCTGATAGCAGAAAGATTCAAGTTTCACAAACGGAACCAGCATAAGGATGAAAGCAATGCTGATTATTTAACAGAACTGCGCAAACTATCGAAACACTGCCAGTTTGGAGCGGGACTGGCAGATACCTTAAGAGACAAGTTTGTGTGTGGGCTTCAAAGTGAAGGAACCCAGAAACGGCTTTTATCTGAAAAGGACCTTACGCTGGAAAAGGCTTTCAGCATTGCGGTATCATATGAAGCAGCAACACGGGGCGCTGCAGAGATACAACAGAGACCGCAAGAATATGGCACAAACAAAATGTCATATAGAACAGAGAAGTGCTATCGCTGCGGCAGAACAACACACGACCAGAATGATTGCTGGTTCAAAGACAAAGTGTGCAGACAGTGTGGAAAAGTAGGACACATAGCACGAGTCTGCAGGTCGGGAAAGAAAACCAGCAATAAAAAACCTACCAAAGAAAAGTACAAGAAGGTACATAAGATGACGGAGAATAGTTCAGACGAACAAAAGAGTGATAACAACTCCGAAAGCAGTGAACTGAGTTGTCTGAAACTACATAATGTGATCACAACGGAGGATCACCGAACCATTTGGATCACTCTCAAGATAGCAGGAGTCCAGGTAAAGATGGAATTGGACACAGGATCAGCCCTAACAGTTATAAACCGACGGGACTACGAGCGGCTATTCTCACACATACCCGTGAGAGACACAAAAATTATTTTGAAGACGTACACGGGGCAAAAAGTCTACCCCAAAGGAAAAATAAGGGTGACCGTTATATATAACGGTAAGGAAACACCAAAACTAGACCTGTATGTATTGCAAGATGGAGGACCACCATTACTGGGACGTGAATGCATCCGGAAAATACAACTGGATTGGCATTCCATACAGGCACTGACTGTGGCTGACAAAAAGGATGACGACGTCACACCTGGGCGACTGTCAAAGATCATAACTGACGCGAAAGAAGTGTTCCAGCAAGGACTCGGAACACTAAAATGCATTACAGCGACGATTAAAATTGAAGAAAACGCAAGCCCAAAATTTTTTAAGGCCAGACCGATACCTTATGCGATCCGCCCAGCCGTCGAAGCAGAGCTGGAGAGTCTGGAACGTTCAGGTGTACTGTCCAAGGTAGACTGGAGCGAGTGGGCTACACCCATCGTCCCTGTGATGAAAAAGTCGTTGAGCAGCACGCCTGGGGAACCAAGGAAGGTTCGCATCTGTGGGGACTTTAAGGTAACAGTGAACCCGGTCCTTCACACCGTACAATATCCACTTCCGCGGATTGAAGAGTCCGAGCTTCAAACACTGAGACACATCAGGGAGGGGGAGAGTTACCTGGACTCTGTGTATCACGAGGTATTCACACCAATTAGATTAATTAATTCAGATGTAGTCCGTGGCCAGGGTCAGGATGGTGTGACTAGAAGTGAGGCAGGTACGGGGATCCAGGAGGTAGTGTTGGAGGAGCAGCAGCCCTTGCACTTGTCCAACAGGTTCGAGGCTCTTACTCCCTGTGAGGATGGGAACAGGGACTGCGGGGAGGATGAGCAACCTGGCCACAGCACCGTGGAGCAGGGGGCCATTCAAGTGGGGGGAGTTAAAAGAAATGTTGTAGTGGTAGGGGATAGTATCGTTAGGGGGATAGATAGAATTCTTTGCAGCCGAGAGCGAGAGTCCCGAAGGCTGTGTTGCCTGCCCGGTGCCAGGGTTAAGGACATCTCCTCTGGACTGGAGAGAAACTTGGAGTGGGAGGGGGACGATCCAGTTGTCGTGGTCCATGTTGGTACCAACGACATAGATAGGACAAGGAAGGAGGTTCTGCTGAGGGAGTTTGAGCAGCTAGGGGCCAAATTAAAAAGCAGAACCACAAGGGTAATAATCTCTGGATTATTACCTGAGCCACGAGCGAATTTGGCTAGGACAAATAAAATTAGAGAGTTAAATGCGTGGCTCAAAGACTGGTGTGGGAGAAATGGGTTTTGCTTCCTGGGACACTGGCACCAGTACTGGGGCAGGAGGGAGCTGCTCCGTTGGGACGGGCTTCACTTGGCCAGTGCTGGGACTAGAGTCCTGGCGGATCATATAACTAGGGCTGTAGAGAGGGCTTTAAACTAACTAGTGGGGGGGGAGGTTCCTAGAGAGCAAATAATAAAAATGACAACAGAGAAAGTCATAGACTTAGGTAGCAGTGGGGAAATTAAAAACCAGAGCGTGTCAGGAAGGGGCAGAAGGTATGGAGTAAAAGGTAAAGTAATAAAAAGGGCAAAAGCAGGAACTAAGTGTCACAAAACATCTTTGAAAGTTCTCTATCTGAATGCACGTAGCATTCGTAACAAAATAGACGAGTTAATGGCACAAATAACTAAATATGGGTATGATCTTGTGGTCATTACAGAAACATGGCTGCAGGGTGACAATGCCTGGGAATTAAACATACCAGGTTATTTAACGATCAGGAAGGACAGGCAGGAAGGAAGGGGAGGTGGGGTGGCTATGTTAATAAAGGAAGGAATCACTGTAATACAGAGAAATGATATTGGGTCAAAAGATCAGGATAATGAAACAGTTTGCGTGGAGGTAAGGAATAATAAGGGGAAAAAAACACTAGTGGGCGTAGTCTATAGGCCTCCGAACAGTGGCAACTCTGTTGGATGGAGTATCAATCAGGAAATAGCTGAGGCTTGTAATAAGGGAACATCTATAATTATGGGGGATTTTAACTATCATATTAATTGGACAAATCAAATTGGGCAGGGCTGCCTTGAGGATGAGTTCATTGAATGTATTAGGGATGGGTTTCTTGAGCAGTATGTAACTGAACCGTCCAGGGGGCAAGCAACCTTAGATCTGGTCCTGTGTAACGAGACAGGATTAATTAAAAATGTCCTAGTAAAGGATCCCCTTGGAATGAGTGACCATAACATGGTTGAATTCCATATTCAATTAGAGGGTGAGAAGGTTGGATCTCAAACAAGCGTGCTAAGCTTGAATAAAGGAGACTATGAAGGTATGAGAGCGGAATTGAGTAGAGTGGATTGGGAAAATAGATTAAAGGGTAAGACGATACATGATCAGTGGTGTACATTTAAGGAGTTATTTTACAACTTCCAAAAAATATATATTCCACTGAGAAGAAAAGGGTGTAAAAGAAAAGACAGCCATCCATGGCTAAGTAAAGAAATTAAGGATAGTATTCGACTAAAAACAAGGGCATATAAGGTAGCCAAATCTAGTGGGAGGATAGAGGATTGGGAAAACTTTAAAAGACAGCAAAAAATAACAAAAAGATTGATTAAGAAAGGGAAGATAGATTATGAAAGTAAATTAGCAAAAAATATAAAAACAGATAGTAAGAGTTTTTATAGTTATATAAAAAGAAAAAGGGTGGCTAAAGTAAATGTTGGTCCCATAGAGGATGAGACCGGGAAATTAATGGTGGGAAATATGGAGATGGCAAAAACACTGAATGAATATTTTATATCAGTCTTTACAGTAGAAGACACTAAGAATATCCCAACACTGGACAAACAGGGGGCTAAAGGGGGGGAGGAGCTAAACACGATCAAAATCACTAAGGAAGTGGTACTCGGTAAAATAATGGGACTCAAGGCGGATAAATCACCTGAACCTGATGGCTTACATCCTAGGGTCTTGAGGGAAGTGGCGGTAGGGATTGTGGATGCATTGGTAATAATTTTCCAAAACTCCCTGGACTCGGCAAAGGTCCCGGCAGACTGGAAAATTGCTAATGTAACACCCTTATTTAAAAAGGGCAGTAGACAGAAGGCTGGAAACTATAGACCGGTTAGCCTAACATCTGTGGTAGGTAAAATATTGGAGTCCATTATTAAGGAGGCAGTAACAGGACATTTGGATAATCATAATTTAATAGGACAAAGTCAGCATGGTTTTATGAAGGGGAAGTCATGTTTGCCAAATTTGCTGGAGTTCTTTGAGGAAGTAACATATAGGGTGGATAAAGGGGAACCAGTGGACGTAGTGTATTTAGACTTCCAAAAGGCATTTGACAAGGTGCCACACAAAAGATTATTGCTTAAGATAAAAAATCACGGGATTGGGGGTAATATTCTGGCATGGATAGAGGATTGGCTATCTAACAGAAGGCAGAGAGTTGGGATAAATGGTTCATTCTCAGACTGGCAATCAGTAACTAGTGGTGTTCCGCAGGGGTCAGTGCTGGGTCCCCAACTCTTTACAATCTATATTAACGATTTGGAGGAGGGGATCGAGTGTAACATATCAAAGTTTGCAGATGATACTAAGATGGGAGGGAAAGTAGTGAGTGAGGAGGACATAAAAAACCTTCAAGGGGACATAGACAGGCTAAGTAAGTGGGCAGAGATTTGGCAGATGGAATACAATACTGGAAAGTGTGAGGTTATGCACTTTGGCAGGAAAAATCGTAGAGCAAGTTATTATCTTAATGGCAAGAAACTGGAAAGTACTGAAGTACAAAGGGATCTGGGGGTCCTGGTGCACGAAACTCAAAAGGTTAGTATGCAGGTGCAGCAAGTGATTAAGAAGGCCAATGGAATGTTGGCTTTCATTGCTAGGGGGATAGAATATAAAAATAGGGAGGTATTGCTTCAGTTGTACAAGGTATTGGTGAGACCGCACCTGGAATACTGTGTACAGTTTTGGTGTCCATACTTAAGAAAGGACATACTTGCTCTCGAGTCAGTACAAAGAAGGTTCACTCGGTTAATCCCGGGGATGAGGGGATGGACATATGAGGAGAGGTTGAGTAGATTGGGACTCTACTCATTGGAGTTCAGAAGAATGAGAGGCGATCTTATTGAAACATATAAGATTGTGAAGGGGTTGGATCAGGTGGATGCGGGGAGGATGTTCCCGATGATGGGTGAAACTAGAACTAGGGGGCATAGTCTTAGAATAAGGGGCTGCTCTTTCAAAACTGAGATGAGGAGGAACTACTTCACTCAGAGGGTGGTAGGTCCATGGAATATGCTGCCCCAAAAAGCTGTAGAAGCTACATCATTACATAAATTTAAAACAGAAATAGACAGTTTCCTAGAAGTAAAGGGAATTAAGGGTTACGGGGAGCGGGCAGGAATTTGGACATGAGTCTAGGTTCGGATCGGTCATGGCCCTGTGGGTAGCGGAGCGGGCCCAGGGGCCGTGTAGCCTGATCCTGCTCCTATTTTGTGTGTCTAATTCTGTTAGATTCAGGAGATGGTTCTGTGATAGTGGATTGGCGGTTAGGATCAGATCAGCCATGATCTTATTGAATGGCGGAGCAGGCTCGAGGGGCCGATTGGCCTACTCCTGCTCCTATTTCTTATGTTCTTATATTTTCGCCTCGCTATCTGGAGGGAAACGCTTCACTAAGATTGATCTGGCCCAGGCGTATCTGCAAATGGAGGTAGAAGAAGCATCAAAAAAATACCTCACAATCAACACCCATAAAGGTCTCTACCAATACAACCGGCTGGTATTCGGGGTAGCATCAGCTCCGGCTATTTGGCAGAGGGCAATGGAACAAGTCCTGCAAGGGATCGCAGGGACCCAGTGTTATTTGGACGACATCCTGGTCACGGGCGAAAATGACAGTGATCACCTTGCCAACCTGGAGCAGGTGCTCACTAGATTGCAGGAATATGGGCTCCGAGCTAACCGTCCCAAATGCGAGTTTTTTAGAAAACAGATCTCGTATTGTGGCCACGTTATCGATAAAGAGGGGTTACATAAGTCCCCAGAGAAGATTGAGGCAGTAGTCAAGGCTCCAGCACCGGAAAATGTGTCACAACTGAGGTCGTTCCTCGGGCTGGTAAACTACTACCATACGTTCTTGCCAAATTTATCTACAATACTACACCCACTGAACACCCTACTGCAAACTTGGGTGCCATGGAAGTGGAGTGACGAATGTAGACGAGCTTTCCAGAAGAGCAAAACACTAATCACATCGAAAGAGGTATTGGCCCATTACAACCCGGCATTACCAATTCGGTTGGCATGTGATGCGTCACCCTACGGCATTGGAGCGGTGCTGTCGCACAAATTCTCGGACGGCTCAGAGAGGCCAATAGCCTTTGCGTCACGATCACTAACCTCAGCCGAGCGTAACTACGCTCAGATTGACAGGGAGGCCCTCAGCCTAGTGTGGGGAGTGAAAAAGTTCAATCACTATCTGCACGGACAGAAATTCACCTTGCTGACTGATCACCAGCCTCTTGTCTCCATTTTTAATCCAAAGAAGGGCGTTCCGGTGATGACTGCGCAATGACTACAAAGATGGTCACTTTTTCTAGGGGCGCACCACTATGAGATTGAATATAAGGGCACGAAACAGCATGGAAATGCTGATGGGCTATCACGCCTGCCACTGCCTACTGCGGAGGAAGCACCAGCAGTGGATCCTGTCGAAATATTCCATTCGACTATAGTTGAATACCTACCGGTAACTAACGCTTGTATCGAAAAGGAAACCCGAAATGACCCGACACTGTCTCGGGTATATGATTTGACGGTGAAGGGATGGCCAGCACATGGCGACTCACTGTTGCCAGCATTCTCGACAAGGAGAGAACAGCTGTCAGTGTGCCGGGGGACCTTGATGTGTGGATCCCGAGTGGTAATTCCACCCAAGTTAAGGGATAGAGTGCTCAATGAGCTTCATGAGGGTCATCTGGGAGGGGTAAAAATGAAAAGCCTAGCCACGGCTTATGTGTGGTGGCCGGGAATCGATAAACAAATCGAGGACCTGACCAAGAGCTGCTCAGGATGCCAGAAAGTCCAAAATGCACCACCACAGGCCCCTCTACACCCATGGGAGTGGCCCTCATCTCCATGGCAATGGGTGCATATTGATTTTGCTGGTCCATTCATGGACTCAATGTTTTTAATAGCCGTGGATGCGCACTCGAAATGGCCTGAGGTCATCAAAATGTCCTCCACCACCACGGAGAAAACTATTGCAGTCCTACGGACCATTTTTGCCAGGAATGGCTTGCCAGAACAGATTTGCTCCGACAACGGACCACAGTTTGTGTCCGAAGAGTTCCGGAGGTTCTTGAAAAAGAATGGGGTAAGGCATTACACATCCGCCCCGTATCATCCAGCCACAAATGGATTGGCTGAGAGGTTCGTACAAACCTTTAAGAAGGCAATAAAGGCTATGTACAATGACAACATTCCGCTGCAGCACAAGGTGGGCAATTTCCTGTTCGCCTACCGGAATGCGACACATGCAGTCACCAACCAGGCCCCTGCCATGATGTTCTTTAACCGAAGGTTAAGATCTCGCCTGGATTTGCTCAGACCAAACGTACGAAGAGATGTTGAGAGTAAGCAATTCCAGCACATCCATGAGAAGCCAACAAGGAGCTTCAATGTAGGGCAACCAGTCTTGGCCCGCGACTACCGAACAGAAAATGGCAGCCAGGAACGATATGCACACGGCAGGGCCCACTAATGTACACAGTGGACGTTGGGGAGAGCATCGTGAGACGCCATGCTGACCAGATCCTGGAGTCACAGGAACAAGTCAACCCCATGCCTCGCCCATACGTACCTGGTGATGAACCCGACGTACAGGTCGCATCTACCTCAGAAACAGTAGCATCGGAAGCTGATGAACCAACCGACGACAGGGGGCCAGAATTGCCTCCGCACCAAGAGCAAGACACTCGGGAAAGGCGCTATCCAGAAAGGATCAGGAAGCCTCCCCAAAGACTGAATATATAAATAGACTATTTTCAGCTAATGTTGCATGTTAAAAGTGTTAATTGTAATTAGTTTGATATTTAATTGTTAAATGAGTGTTATGGTACTGTTAATCTAAAAGGGGAGGAATTGTAATGTATATACCTTTAAGGGGGGGAACTATCTTTTACAGCTCATGTATACTGCAGTACCGGCAGTGACCACACCTGTATATAGCACTGAGTAGTAATCTGTACAGATCAGTTCCCGTGTGAGCCACGTTGAGTAAACACCTGTTGTACCGTTCTCCTGCAGTCTGTGTCTTATTGTACACAGACACAACACACTTCAAAAAGTACTTCATTGGCTGTAAAGCGCTTTGGGACGTCCGGTGGTCGTGAAAGGCGCTACAGAAATGCAAGTCTTTCTTTTATCGGTGGCTGGGCAACGGAGTTTTTGGTGGGGGTCGAAGACAATGGCTTCAAAAAGAGTTTATCAGACACTTTCTAAGGATGTCAGTGACTCTTTTTGTTAAAAGTGTGATGGAGGGAGGGAGGGGGAGTAAATATTGCAACACGCAGATGGAGATGGAGAGCAAGCAAGACGCAGATTTCCACACATCCTTTCTCATTGCACCATTCCTGCCACCCATTCAGTTTATTTTTTTTTAATTAAAATGCTTGTGAAATTGCACAAGGGAAATCTGATCCTCTGCCCTCTCAGCATCAGAGAGGGGGGCCCCTTCCTTTCATTGTGGTTTATTCCTGTTTGACAAAGGACTGAGTCACACGGCCAGGGATAAGGCTGGGCAATGATTCATTTCCTTTTACTAGATGACATCACCTCTTTTTAAAAAAAAATGTGACCATCCTTCAAGCCTCACGGGACAAGTCCAGCCCGAGAGTTGGTTCTGTGGAGAGAAGTTTTGTGTAACAGCAGAGGGCGATAGAGAGACATTGTAATGCTCCCTCAAAAAACAAACCCAACACGAGGCCACCTGCTTGTGGGCCAAATGTAGCAGGATTTATCCTGTTCTAACTGGAAATCTTCCCTATTCAGCCTTGTGCTTTTGCTTCGACCCAAGTATTGTCTCCCCTTCCCCAGGACACACACACAGGGGCACATTCATACTGGAGGGTGGGACTATCGGGTCCTTCCTGGGCACATCACTGATAGCACTTTATCCTCGATAAGATATGCCTTAATGGAGTGCCAACAACAACGACCCTCCCCCACCCTGCCCCCGGCCCTCAGCTTCACGTTCGCCCGCCCCCTGAGCTGGTCTTCATTCGTCCCCACAGATCTCCTCCCTGACTGACACCAGCAGAACGGGCCCTTCAGCAGAGGCTGGGGAAAGCGGGCATGCCCGTCGTACAACTGCTCCTACAAGTTTGGCGGCGTCACAAGCCCCAGAGCTGTTCCACTTCAGTTTGATCACGCTGAGCAATTGCAGCTGTGTCAATGCCTGATTCCCAGCACACCATTAACCCTTTTGAGGGCCGCACCATAATCCGATTTGTACATTCGCGTTCTGTAAAAAGTGACTCGTAGAATCAGAGAATGGTTACAGCGCGGAGGGAGGCCATTCAGCCCGTCAAGCCCGTGCCGGCTCTCTGCAAGAGTATTTCAGCTCGTCCCACTCCCCCTGCCCTTTCCCCGTAGCCCTGCAAATTCTTTTCCTTCAGGTACCTATCCAACTCCCTTTTCAAAGCCACAATTGAATCTGCCTCCACCACCCTCTCAGGCAGTGCATTCCAGGTCCTAACCACTCGCTGAGTGAAAACGTTTTTCCTCATCTCGCTTTTGGTTCTTCTGCCAATCACCTTAAATCTGTGTCCTCTGGTTCTCGACCCTTCCGCCAATGGGAACAGTTTCTCTCTATCTACTCTTGTCCTCATGATTTAGAGCACCTCTATCAAATCTCCTCTGAACCTTCTCTGCTCTAAGGAGAACATTCTGAGGTGGGACAGTGCTACAACCATCAGTGTCAACGAGAGTTAAAAGAAAAAGAAAGGCTTGCATTTATATAGCGCCTTTCAGGACATCGCAAAGCGCCTTACAGCCAGTTAAGTATTCCTGAAGTGTAGTCACTGTTGTAATGTGGGAAACACGGCAGCCAATTTGCGCACAGCAAGCTCCTACAAACAACAATGAGATAATAATCAGATAATCTGTTTTAGTGATGTTGGTTGAGAGATAACTATTGAAGAGGAGAATACACTGCAGGGAGAACTCTCCTCTTTGAATAGTGCCATCGGATCGTTTACGTCCATCTGAAAGGGCAGGCACTCAATTTAACGTCTCATCCGAAAGGCGGCACCTCCGACAGTGCAGCACTCCCTCAGCACTGCACTGGAGTGTCAGCCTCGATTTTTGCGCTCAAGTCTCTGGAGTGGGACTGATGAACCCACGACCTTCTGACTCAGTGGCGAGAGCGCGACCAACTTAGGGACACGGCCGACACCTTGATAGGCCGCAGGCTTGCGAACACGGTTGCTTCGTGACTTCTGCCCGGCACGAGTCAGGCATCATTTTCCGTACAGAAAGGGAATGAAGCAAATATTAGAAGGCGTCGCTTCGAATCGATTTCACTCAATTTCTAGCAGCCACTGTGGGTTGACGTTGGCATGGACGGCGGAGCGAAGTACCAATGCCATACAAACAGCCAAGGTGTGCAAGACGAACGCAAACATCACACGGGCCTCGCTGTGCCGAGTCAACAATTCAGTATCTCACTGGCGATGGAAGGTTTTAACCTGCATTGTGTGCAAGACACTCCGGTGCAAAAAAAACGTGAATTCACTTTCCGACATTTACAAAATAACAAGGAAGAACCGGCAAATGGTAGAAATTAGCAACACGAACTGAAAAAACAAATTGCTGGAAATAGGCAGCAGGTCAGACAGAATCAGTGAAGGGAGATGATGGGTTAACTTTGGGCGGGTGGGTGTGGGAGACGGTGGGGGTCTAGGACCCTGCCTCAGAAGTCAAAAGAAAGATAACCCAATGTTTTAGTAGGATCATAAAAAGAAACCACGGAGGACAGAGAGAGAAACAAACACCACAACAGATGCTCCAGTCACGGGAAGCTAATGTGTTCAGTGAGCTGCAGCCAGCTGGAAAGAAAATGCAGGAGATTGTTAGATGCCTTCAGACCTTTGCTGAATCTTCCCCCTATTTTTCTTTACAGCAAGGGGCGACGGTGAGATGAGGAGGGGTTCTGGGGGGAAGGGGAGGTGGGTTAGCGTTCTGGGATTCGACCCTCTGTCAGAGTAGAGTCCTGTCAGGGCACCTGTACCCCTTGCTCTTTTCCCCATCGCTCCTCCTCGTGGGGCTGACACACCCACTCTGTGTCTCGACCGTGGTAATGTCATGGGGAGGTGGTTAGACTCTCTCTTGTTGGAGGTGGTCATTGCCTGGCACTTGCACGGCGTGAATGTTATTTGCCACTTATCAGCCCTTATAGCTTTGGGATCGCTAAACAAGCTGGTGAGAGTTACAGCTGCTGTATGTGTTGACCTACATTACTACAAGAGACTGAGGGGAAAGTGAGAGTGAATGCTTTATAGCAGAGTTACAATCACCAGCAACAATTGCCCCCTCACAATCATCAGCAACAATTGCCCCCTCACAACCTCCCGCAACAATTGCCCCCTCACAATCTCCCGCAACAATTGCCCCGCAACAATTGCCCCCTCACAATCACCCGGAACAATTGTTCCCTCACAATCACCAGCAACAATTGCCCCCTCACACGCACCCACAACAATTGCCCCCTCACAATCACCCACAACAATTGCCCCCTCACAATCTCCCGCAACAATTGCCCCGCAACAATTGCCCCCTCACAATCACCCGGAACAATTGTTCCCTCACAATCACCAGCAACAATTGCCCCCTCACACGCACCCACAACAATTGCCCCCTCACAATCACCCGCAACAATTGCCCCCTCACAATCTCCCGCAACAATTGCCCCGCAACAATTGCCCCCTCACAATCACCCGCAACAATTGCCCCCTCACAATCACCCGCAACAATTGCCCCCTCACAATCACCCGCAACAATTGCCCCCTCACAATCACCCGCAACAATTGCCCCCTCACAATCACCCACAACAATTGCCCCCTCACAATCTCCCGCAACAATTGCCCCGCAACAGTTGCCCCCTCACAATCACCCGCAACAATTGCCCCCTCACAATCACCCGCAACAATTGCCCCCTCACAATCTCCCGCAACAATTGCCCCACAACAATTGCCCCCTCATAATCGCCCCCTCACAATCATCCGCAACAATTGCCCCCTCACAATCGCCCCCTCACAATCATCCGCAACAATTGCCCCCTCACAATCACCCGCAACAATTGCTCCCTCACAATCACCCGCAACAATTGCCCCGCAACAATTGCCCCCTCACAATCACCCGCAACAATTGCCCCCTCACACGCACCTGCAACAATTGCTCCCTCACAATCACCTGCAACAATTGCCCCGCAACAATTGCCCCCTCACAATCACCCGCAACAATTGCCCCCTCACAATCACCCACAACAATTGCTCCCTCACAATCACCCGCAACAATTGCCCCGCAACAATTGCCCCCTCACAATCACCCGCAACAATTGCCCCCTCACAATCACCCGCAACAATTGCCCCCTCACAATCACCCGCAACAATTGCCCCCAGTGCTGCGTGTACAGAGCAGGAATTGGCTACCCACCCTATCAGAGCGACACTCCATGCATAGGCCGAGGCTCTCCAGACAAGCGAATAGCGTTAATTAGCCTGAGAGTCCCAGAACCAAATATGGAAAACACATTCAAATAAATTGTAGGTTGATCAGAGGTTTATTTTGCGCTTATTTATGTGTACTACTTCTTTTATTCTTTATTTTTAAGTTGCTTTTTTGCTCCTGCTGATGGCACTGAGCCTCCGGTATACCTCTGCGGTGGCAGTCACACTCGACTGCTGCGTCCAAGTGACCTTTGTGCATGTACTCGCCCAAACAGTGAGTGTTAGCAGCCTATTGGGGTCTTGGTAGCATCCCTGCTGAGCCCGGTCTTGTCCTTGCCTAATGTGAACACACACAGAATGACGCAGCACAGAAGGAGGCCATTCGGCCCATCGTGCCTGTGCCGGCTGTTTGAAAGAACTGTCCAATTAGTCCCACTCCCCCTGCTCTTTCCCCATAGCCCTGCAGATTTTTCCCCTTCAAGTATTCATCCAGTTCCCAGTTGAAAGTCTTTCGATGCATTTCTCATCAAAGGACAGTGATCAGGAGCATGAATTCTCATTGAGTTTGCTTTTTCCAACAGTCCACATCCACTGTCATGATAAACAATTTAAATATAAATATTTATTTCTGTTATCATTAGTAAATGCAATACCAATCTTTCAATTAGGCAGTCTGTTACATCCAGACTAGACAAGCCAGCAAGTCTGCAAGATAGAGTTTGAAATTTGAGGCTGCAATACTGTCTGTAAAGTTATTTTCCTTTGAGAGGTTAATGATCTTTGGTAATGCTTTTAAGAAATAACAGAAAGAATTTGCATTTATTTATGCCTTTCACATCCTCAGGACGTCCCAAAACAGTTCACAGTCAATGAATGACATTTGAATTGTGGTCACTGTTGTAATGCAGGCAAAAAACAGCAGCCAATTTATGCAAAGCAAGGTCCCACAAACAGCAACCCTCAGTAAGCTCCCCGCTGGAGTGGAGCTAATTTACAGAACAAACGGGAAACTGTTCAACCTCCGTCACCTCCAGTCCAGATCCAAGGTGGTCCCATCCTCTGTCGTCGAATTACAGTATGCAGACGACGCTTGCGTCTGCGCTCACTCGGAGGTCGAACTCCAAACCATCGTCAACACCTTCACCAAAGCATACGAGAGCATGGGCCTTACACTAAACATCCGTAAGACAAAGGTCCTCTACACAGTACTGCCCCCCGATTATCAAAATCCACGACAAGGCCTTGGACAACGTGAACCACTTTCCATACCTTGAGAGCCTACTGTCAACAAGGGCAGACGTCGACGACGAAGTCCAACACCGCCTTCAGTGTGCCAGTGCAGCCTTTGGTCGCCTGAGGAAGAGAGTGTTTGAAGACCAGGACCTCAAACCCGGCACTAAGCTCATGGTCTACAGCGCAGCAGTGATAATTGCCCTGCTGTATGCCTCAGAGACATGGACCATGTACAGCAGGCACCTCAAAGCACTGGAGAGGTACCACCAACGCTGCCTCCGCAAGATCCTGCAAATCCATTAGCAGGATAGGCGCACCAACGTTGGTGTTCTTCCGGGAAGGCGCCGAACACCTTGAGTCTCTTCGCCAGGAGCAAGCCGAAGCCAAGCGCAGGCAGCGCAAGGAGTGCACGCACCCCAAGCACCCCACCCACCCGCCCCTTCAACCACCGTCTGCTCCACCTGTGTCAGAGACTGTAGGTCCCGCATTGGACTCATCAGTCACCCGAGAACTCATTTTTAAAATGGAAGCAAGTCATCCTCGGTTCCGAGGGACTGCCTAAGAAGAAGAAATGAGCAACTATCCTGTTTTTAGAATTGATCGTTGGAGAGAAACTTTTTCCGCTGGTGTGAGGGAGTCTAGGACAAGGGGACACCACCTTAAAATCAGAGCCAGGCCATTCAGGAGAGAAGTTAGGAAACACTTCTTCACATAAAGGGTGGTGGAAGTGTGGAACCCTCTCCCACAAAAAGCAGTAAATGCTAGCTCAATTAATCATTTTAAATCTGAGATCGATAGATTTTTTGTTGGCCAAGGGTATTAAGGGATATGGAGCCAAGGCAGGTGGATGGAGTTAGGTCGCAGATCAGCCGTGATCTCATTGAATGGGGGAATAGGCTCGAGGGGCTGAATGGCCTCCTCCTGTTCCTATGTTCTGGGATGACTAAATGTTGGCCAGGACACCAGGAGAACTCCCGTATTCTTCTTCGAATAGCGCCGTGGGATCTTTTACATCCACTGAGAATGCAGACGGGGCCTCGGTTTAATGTCTCATCCGAAAGATGAAACCTTGCACTCCCTCGGCACTGAACTGGAGCCTCGGCCTTGATTATGCGCTCAGCTCTCACAGCTTGAAGCCACGACCTTTGGTGTCAGAGGTGAGAGTGTGACCACTGAGCCAAGGCTGAGAGAGAAGTCTATGACCCTGAGTGTTAATCAAAGGAAGACTCCAAGGCAATAGTCTTAACATTAAAATCCACACATTATTCACCCCTGACCGTTTGTATTCCACAGGTCCCAACAGGACTGCAACTGTAATGGATTCCCAACAGGATTACTGCATTTGTATCTGCATTAAACTCCAACCCCTTCAACCAGGTATTTATCTGGCTCCTTTTTTATGACACCAACATAATATGGTCTCGGGAGTCCGTGTTCCCCAACGTGTTTAAACAGGCGGCAATCATAAAATACAAAAACATGTGTCTGTCAGAGTTTATCTGTTATATCATTGAACCACTGAAGCACGGAACAAAGCCATTCAGCCCTTTGAGCCTGTGCTGGTGCTGGCTCCACATAAGAATGATCCCACCCACTTTGAATCACTTACAGCGTAAGTCTGATCTACATATTCGTTGTTGCAGCTTCCTGGACTCCTCCCATCTTCTCCTGCAGGGGGCGACTCTCGTGGAGTCCGGTTCCAAAGGTATCGGCAGCCTCCTGGTATCTACCCCCAAGAGGCCCACGGTCGTGTCTGAGCCTAGGAGGTGGTTGTCAGCAGGCTGCCTGACCTCGACCTGATTTCCAGCAAGGGTCATGGGACAGAAACCTGACGGAATTTTCTCTTCCTCCTTAGGTCAATGAAGCTCAGGCCAGTTCTAGCGCCCCCGCCCCCAGCTAACACAGCACACGTGTGGGAATGAAATTGGGACTATTCGTGCTCTGCAGAGTTCAGTACATCACCAGACACCACAGTCACAACTGAGATATTGGGGAGGACAATTTATTTTATTCTCTGGCCTCATTTGAGGCATATTCCATGGAAATATTCTATTGTCAGATTTCAAGGCGACAGTTGGAAACTGTCCAACTTCCTTCTCATGGTTGATGATGCCACTTGAGGCCGTTAATTAGATTGTAGGCCGGCCTTGGCCCCGGTTTCTTTTTGACAACCCAAGGACGAAGGCAGGTAACTACCAAAAGAGTCAAGTAAGAACTGAAGAGATGTTTCCTTATCATAGTAAGTGCTATCTCAATGTTGCGATTAAACAGCTGGTTAGCCAGTCAGTCTGCAAGATGGAGATTGTAAGCAGAGGCCAAGTCAACGTGTAGCAAATTATTTTTTCATTGTTTTTCCTTTATTATTTGATGTTCGATTATTTGACAACAAGGACACTGATAACATATGGGCATAGGAATTAGGAGCAGGAGTAGACCACTCGGCCCCTCGAGCCTGCTCCGCCATTCAATAAGATCATGGCTGATCCGATTACTCCACATTCCCGCCTACCCCAGATAACCTTTCACCCCCTTGCTTATCAATAATATATTTACCTCTGCCTTAAAAATATTCAAAGACTCTGCTTCCACCGCCCTCAGAGGAAGAGAGTTCCAAAGACTCACGACCCTCTGTGAGAAAATATTTCTCCTCATCTCTGTCTTAAATGGGCGACCCCTTATTTTTAAACAGTGACCCCTAGTTCTAGATTCTCCCACAAGAGGAAACATCCTCTCCACATCCACCCTGTCCAGACCCCTCAGGATCTTATATGTTTCAATCAAGTCACCTCTTACTCTTCTAATCTCCAGTGGATACAAGCCTAACCTGTCCAACCTTTCCTCATAAGGCTTTTAAGAAGAGAGAAGCCTATGTAATTCCTCCCTGGAGTTATTCAAGTGAAGGCTCCAAGGAATTAATGCAACATCACAATCCACACATTATTCAGCCCTGACTGTTACATTCCACTGAACCCAACAGGACTGCAACCACACTGGGTTCCACACAGGATTATGTCATCTAAAATCTACCACTTAACTCCACAACCTACAACCAGATATTTGTTTAGAAGAGATTGTGGGGCTGGTTTCTTTTGCCGAGTCTAAAATGGGTCAGAGGGTTAGGCTTGGAGGTGGTGGTGGTGGGGGTGGCGGGGGGAGGGGGCGGCGGGGGAAGGGTAGAACATGGCCAGGTACCAATGTAAATCATTTGACCAATTGTGTGGCCTCAACATTCAGCTGGTATCGGGGGTGGGGGTACACTTATACACAGCGCCTTTCTTCACGACCTCAGGATGTCCCAAAGTGCTTTACAGCCAATGAAGTACTTTTTTAAAGTGTGGTCACTGTTGTAATGTGGGAAACGCGGCAGTCGATTTGCGCACAGCAAGCTCCCACAAACAGCGATGTGATAATGACCAGATCATCTGTTTTAGTGATGTTGATTTAAGGGATAAGTATTGGCCCCAGGACACCGGGGATAACTCCCCTGCTCTTCTTCGATATAGTGGCCCTGGGATCTTTTACGTCCGCCTGAGAGAGCAGACGGGGCCTGGGTTTAACGTCTCATCTGAAAGACGGCACCTCTGACAGTGCAGCACTCCCTCAGCACTGCACTGGGAGTGTCAGCCTGGAGTTTTGTGCTCGAGTTTCTGGAGTGGGACTTGAACCCACGACTTTCTGGCTCAAAGTGCTACCCATTGAGTCAGGGCTGACTCGCTCCTTTCCTTGCTGATGTGCTGAACTTCATTCTGAGCCTTTGTTTGTTTCGCAGCAACGGGAACCGTTCAAACCGCTCTGGTTCTGGTAATTTAAGCAAACCCTGTCGTACTGGGGATGGAAATCCAGCCCCTCTTGAAAGCTGCTTTAAAAATAAGAAGTGAGTAAGGCGGTGGTAAGTCTGAGGGACGTAAGGTGTTCCATGGTATTGAGGTCTTGGGAAAGAATGAATTGGTGCGGGAGGTGGTTCAATGAGTCTTGATTTCAAAACAAAGGAGGAGGGATGGTTGGAGTATGATGGTATGATAATGTATTTGGAGCTCTGGAAATCTGGAACTCTCTTCCCACAAAAGACTGTGAGTGCTGGAGTTCAATGAAATGTCAAGCCTAAGATCGGTAGATTTTTGTTAGGTAAGGGGATCAAGAGATTTAAAAAAAAATAATGTATTCATTTTTTATGGGATGTGGGTGTCGCTGGCAAGGCCAGCATTTATTACCCATCCCTAATTGCCCCTTGAGAAGGTGGTGGTGAGCCGCCTTCTTGAACCGCTGCAGTCCGTGTGGTGAAGGTACTCCCACAGTGCTGTTAGGGAGGGAGTTCCAGGATTTTGAACCAGCGACGATGAAGGATCGGCGATATACTTCTAAGTCAGGATGGTGTGTGACTTGGAGGGGAACTTGGAGGTGGTGGTGTTCCTATGCGCCTGCTGCCCTTGTCCTTCTAGGCAGTAGAGGTCACGGGTTTGGGAGGTGCTGTCGAAGAAGCCTTGGCGAGTTGCTGCAGTGCATCTTGTAGATGGTGCACACTGCAGCCACGGTGCGCTGGGAGTGGAGGGAGTGGATGTTTGATATGGAGCAAAGGTGGCTAAATAGAGTTGAGGTACAGATCAGTTGTGATCTCACTGAATGGCAGAACCGGTTCAAGGGGCTGAATGGCCTCCTCCTGTTCCTATAACAAGTGAGGAAAATACATTCCAGGTTTAAGCAAAAGAACTTGCAGTTATGCAGTGCCTTTGATGGCCATAGGATGTTCCAAAGTGCTTCACAGCCAATTAATTATTTTTTTTAAGTCACTGTTATTATATAGGCAAATGCAGCAGCCAATTTGTGCACAGCAAGGTCCCACAAACAGCAATGAGATAATGACCAGATAATCAGTTTTAGGCAGTGTTGGCTAAGACACCAGGAGAGCTACCTGCTCTCTTTAAATAGTGCTGTAAGATATTTTTATATCCATCGGAACAGACAGATGGGGCCTTGGTTTAACGTCTCATCCAGCAGACAGCACCTCTGACAATGCAGCACTCAAGTCCTGGAGTGGGGCTTGAACCCACACCTTCTGTGAGATTGGTGTTACTGAGCCGAAGGGGCAATTGTGTGATCTTCCTCATGTGGAACCTTGCTAGATGGGAGCGTGGGTCACAGAGTCATCTCACAGTGTTGTAGTCCTACCTCCAACCTATGGTCCCATCTAGTGGGGCTCCACACTCGGGGAGGGTAATTTTGACTTTGAACGATAGTGTAAAGCGGGCGTTATCGAACCAGTCGCCCGTTGTACATCTCTCCTGCTTTTCATTTCCATTGAGGTCAATCGGGAGAGAAGTACAATGGGCGGCTGTTTCAATAACGCCCATTTCACACAATCATTCAAAGTCAAAATGACCCCCTCATGGAGTCTGACCTCACTAAATTACCCCCCCCGATATCTTTAACAGTCTTGTTCTATGCAGGGACGATTCCATTCAGCTATCACGGTCAAACAAACTGGTTTATTGAGAAAAAAAAAATCACATAAACAACTGCAAAACAATTCCTGGATTTTAAAGAATTAAGATAACTAAACAAAACAATGTCACTTGTCTCCCCACAGCATGCATTCCATTCCTTGATAATAGCCTTTCCTCGAACTGTCTCATAACAAACAACGGATTCCAAAACAAGACTCTGAGATAATGAAAGTATTTGCGATGAGAAAGTAGCAGTGTTATTAAAAACTGACCACTGTACGTGAGAACAGCCTGATGGGTTCCTTTGCCAAGTTGGACATAAAGAAAGACTTGCATTTATATAGCGCCTTCCACAACCTCAGGACATCCCAACGTGCTTTACAGCCAATGGAGTACTTTTTTAAAGTCAAGATTGTAATGTAGGAAACATGGCAGCCATTTTGCGCACAGCAAGCTCCCACAAACAGCAATGAGGTAATGACCAATAGTGATGTTGGTTGAGGGATAAATATTGGCCAGGACACCGGGAGAACTCCCCTGCTCTTCTTCAAAAGATAGTGCCATGGAATCTTTTATGTCTACCCAAGAGAGCAGACAGGGCCTCAGTTTAACATCTCATCCGAAAGACTGTACCTCTGACAGTGCAGCACTCCCTCAGTACTGGCACTGGGAGTGTCAGAAACCTAGGCTTCTGTGCTCCAGTCTCTGGAGTGGGATTTGAATCCACAACCTTCTGATTCAGAGGTGAGAGTGCTACCCAGTGTGCTAACTGACAGCTGTGACTCTGGAGTCCACAGCCCTCATTTGTGGCAACATCAGGGAAGGCTTTTCTTCATTGCAGACATCAATGGAATCCGCACCTAAGAAATAGTCAGGGTCCACTCGGTGCCAATGCCTCCATGGCAGTGCAGATTGCTGCTCTGGTGGCTGCTGGGACCAGAATGGATACCACCCTTCGCACTGTCAGTGTTTATGCTCCACACGAGCCTCCTCCCACCATACTTCATCTCACCCTATTAGCATATCAGTCTATTCCTTTCTCCCCCGTGTACTTGTTTAGCTTCCCCTTAAATGCATCTAAGCTATTCGCCTCAACTACTCCACGTGGTAGCGAGTTCCACATTCTAACCACTCTCTGGACAAAGGAGTTTCCACTGAATTCCTTTATTAGTGATTATCTTACATTTATAACACCTTAATCATGCTGACTTATTCAATCAAATGGTGATTGGCATTGCCATGTAGGAGCAAAGAGGTGTGATGTGTTGCTATGTTCTAGGATGGGTCCTGGATGGAAGGATTGGTCCTTTATAAGAACATAAGAATTAGGAGCAGGAGTCGGCCATTCAGCCCCTCGAGCCTGCTCTGCCATTCAATATGATCATGGCTGATCTTCTACCTCAACTCCACTTTCCTGCCCGCTTCCCATATCCCTTGATTCCCTTAATATTCAAACATCTATCGATCTCTGTCTTGAATATACTCAACAACTGAGCCTCCACAGCCCCCTGGGGTAGAGAATTCCAAAGATTCACCACCCTCTGAGTGAAGAAATGTCTCCTCATCTCAGTCCTAAATGGCCGACCCCTTATTCTGAGACTGTGAACCCCTGGTTCTAGACTCCCCAGCCAGGGGGGAAACATCCCCCCTGCATCTACCCTGTCATGTCTTGTAAGAATTTTGTATGTTTCAATGAGATCACCTCTCATTCTTCTAAACTCCAGAGAATATCAGTCCAGTCCACTCAATTTGAAGGTGGAGGAAGAAGAAGTGATCAATTGTGCTCTGGTGTCCCCTTGCAGGAGTCACTGAGAAGTCCTCTGAGTAATAATCAACCCGATGGTCTTCTCCACGTACTTCTGCCTCCAAAGCTGTTTTTCTCTGCTCTTTTCCTTTTTTTTTGCTGTTCACCTGTCTCTCGTTCCCTTCCTCTCTGTCCTTCCCTTTCCTTCTCTGTATTCCTTCCCCTTTTCTCTCCGCTTAATTGTGCTGACGCGGCCTTTCTCTTTCCTCTCCTCTTTCTCTGCAATGCTGAAATGAACAGTTCGGGTCTCACTGGCTCACAACCAGCTTGCTCTGCTTGAGCCCACAGTGTGGCCAATCGCCTGCGAGCTGGAGATAGGGTCGCCAACTCTGATTGGACGTATTCCTGGAGGTTTCATCACCTGACCTCCCGCCTCCAACCGCCCCGCCCCCACACCCTCGCCATTGGTCGCCCGACACGTCCATCCTCGCGGTTTAGTGCCTTCCCCCCACCAATTGGAAGGCAAACAAACTCTTCGTTACCCAACGGGAGACCAAACGCAGATTGGGTGACCGCTTTGCGGAACACCTCCGTTCAGTCCATAAGGGTGACCCCGAGCTCCCGGTGGCCTGTCACTTTAATTCAACGCCCCGCTCCCACTCAGCCCTCACCGTCCTCGGCCTCTTGCACTGTTCCACGGAAACCCAGCGTAAACTCGAGGAACAGCACCTCATCTTCCGATTAGGCACTTTACAGCCTTCCGGACTCAATATCGAGTTCAACAATTTCAGATCATAACCTCGGCCCCTATTTCATTTTTATATATTTTTTATCCACACCTTTGTTTTGTGCCCTTCCCCCTTTTTTTCTCTTCTACATGGCAGCTGTCTCTCCTTCTGCCAGCGCATTTCACACTGCGTCCATTTAATAAACATCTAGAGCCGTCTTTTGTCTCTTTACTAGTCCTATCACCATCTCGTCTTGTTTTGAATACCTCTTAATGTCTCTTCACTTCTCTTTATGGTATGTATCACAGTATGGTATGGCAGCTGTAGCTACTATGACCGGAAAGCCCTGCAGCGGGTAGTCAAAACTGCCCAACGCATTACCGGCACCCGGCTACCGACCATAGAGCACATATACCAGAAACGCTGTCTACGGAGGTCACGGTCCATCATCAAAGACCCTACCCACCCCAGCCACAGTCTGTTCGCCCTCCTGCCATCTGGGAGACGCTACAGATGCATTCGCACCTGTACGACCAGATTTAGGAACAGCTTCTTTCCCAGGGCTGTCATCCTACTGAACTCCACAAATAAACTCTAAAGCCTGCACATCTGCCAATGCACTTTATTATGGTTATGTTTATGTTAATGTATTACAAGCCAAATGTATGTTGAATGTTTAAATGTCTTAATCTAAATGTACACTCTCGGGAGCCGCAAGCCTATATTTCGTTGTACTGCACTTGTGCACTAACAATGACAATAAAGTTGATTTGATTTGATTTGATTGATTTGATTTGATTTGACTTTTGTTCTTTCATCCCCATTTCCCAGCCCCCAAACTGGCCTTTTAATCTGTTTCATTTCCTGTGTTTCCTCTCAGTTCTGACGAAGGGTTTCGACCTGAAACGTTGACTCTATTTCTCTCTCCACGGATGTTGCCTGGCCTGCTGAGTTTTTCCAGCATTTTCTGTTGTTATTTCAGATTTCCAGCATCCGCAGTATTTTGCTATCGTCTTTGTTACCCGATTTGATGATTCTTGGACTGCGTCAAGCAGCCTTTTTTTCCCCATACTCCAATTTTTTTTATTGACTAATAAATGAAAGTGCTCAAAGAAAATAAAAGAAAAACACTTTTTTTTTAATGCCCTTATGGTTTTACACCCAGGTTGCTGGCAGCAGTTGTCCTGGAGATGAATCTTTAATTCCTGGAGACTCCAGGGCGGGTTGGTAAACGCCCAGCTGCTGAGGCCTGAGCCATGTCCAATGCTGACTCGCTACCGACACCGGGAACTGCAGCGGGAGAGGAACATTCAACAACAAAAAAAAACCCAAAGGCCAGACATTCCTCTACCTGGACAGATCACTTCTTTGTGGTAAAGTCAACAGTGTTAAACACCCGGAGGCTTTTAAAGAAGAGGGAAAAAAAGGGTGCGTCACACCAACAGCAACATCAGGATGCGTTCTGGCTTGTGGCAGAGGCACAGAGTGTATGAGCTTGTTTTATTCAGGCTCTGTTGAGCTCAGAATTTGCCTGATCCAACTTTCCCATGGGAAAGTGGCACAGTATGTGCTTTCCTCTCAGCTCCGTACCAGTGGATATTGGCTATTGCAAGATCTTTTTTTCTCCTCTCTCTCTTAAAGCAACAGGCTGCTAAGAAAACAAATCTCCTTGAAATGATCTCAGAAGGGCGTGGCACATTTCTCGCTTCCGGTGGCACCACTTGCGATTCACCTGAAAGGGCGGTGGGGGGGGAAATCAGCTGGAGTAGGATATCTCATCCCAAACCCCAGGACGCTTCTCCTGATTGGCTGGTACAATGTGTTAAGGTTAGAGGTTCTGCAAACCTGTTCAGAGTGGGTTAGTCCCAGCTTTGACCTCCCCATGACCTTGTCCCGAATCCATGGGATGGAGAACCTTTTAACTTTCCGGGGCAGGCACCCCACATCTGTACTATTCTGGAGCTGTGTTTAACTTGGCCTGTCATAGAAACATAGAAGATAGGAGCAGGAGTAGGCCATTCGTCCCCTCGAGCCTGTTCCGCCATTTAATGAGATCATGGCTGATCATCCAAATTCAGTACCCTGTCCCTGCTTTCTCCCCATTTCGCTTGATCCCTTTAGCCTTAAGAAATATATCTAACACCTTCTTGAATATTTTTAATAAGTTGGCCTCAACTGCTTTCTGTGGTAGAGAATTCCACAGGTTCACCACTCTCTGGGTGAAGAAATTCCTCCTCATCTCAGTACTAAATGGCTTACCCTTTAGACTGTGACCCCTGGTTCTGGACTCGCCCGCCATCGGGAACATCCTTCCTGCATCTAGTCTGTCTAGTCCTGTTAGAATGTTATAAGTTTCAATGAGATCCCCTCTCATTTTTCTAAAATCTAGCGAATATAAGCCTAATCGACCCAATCTCTCCTCATATGTCATTCCTGCCGTCCCAGGTATCAGTCTGGTGATTCTTCGCTGCACTCTCTCCATGGCAAGAACATCCTTCCTCAGATAAGGCGACCAAAACTGCACACAATTCTCAAGGTGTGGTCTCACCAAGGCCCTGTATAACTGCAGCAAGACATCCTTGCTCCTGTACTCAAATCCTCTCGCTATGAAGGCCAACATACCATTTGCCTTCTTAAGCGCCTGCTGCACCTGCATGCTTACCTTCAGTGACTGGTGCACAAGGACACCCAGGTCTCGTTGCACTTCCCCTTTTCCCAATCTATTGCCATTCAGATAATAATCTGTCTTCCTGTTTTTGCCACCGAAGTGGATAACCTCGCATTTATCCATATTATACTGCATTTGCCATGCATCTGCCCAATCACCCAACCTGTCCAAATCATACTGGAGTTTCTCTGCATCCTCCCCACAGCACACACGCCCACCCTCAATCTCAGATTTAAAACGGACAATTGACCCAGCATAAACTGCTGTTTGCGGAAGAGAGTTCCTAACTTCTACCACCTTGTGTGTAGAAGTGTTTCCTAATTTCATTCCTGAAAGGCCTGGCTCTAATTTTTAGACTATGCCCCCTAGCCCTAGACTCCCCAACCAGCGGAAATAGCTTTTCTCTCTACCCTATCTGTTCCCCTTAATATCTTGAAATTGTCGAATGGCCTCCTCCTGTACTAAACACTTCTATGTAACTTAAGAGGGACTAAACACTTGCAGCTCTTGCTCAGATACAATTGTCTATCAGCGGCTCGTGGCCACCCCTGCTATGTGCATTCTCTGGGACTGATTTTAATTTATAGGATAATTGTGATTGTTGTCATTTATTATGATTGTTCTTCGATTGTTATACACCAACGTACCTTACTTTCCACAGTCTACCGTGTGCAGTCCTAAGCTCTGGAACTCCCTCCCTCCATGATCGCTCCTGTGAAACGCCTTGGGACATGTTACCACATTAAAGGCGCTATATAAATGCAAGTTGTTGTCGTTGCATGGTATTGTATACATGACACATTGTGGTAGTGAGCTTTACCAAGCGGTTAGGGGTTGTGGACAGCCTTGGAGACTGATTCCGGGGAGTGGCAGTAGTGCACATTTACACACTGCTTGCTCACTGTGCCTGGTGGGTTTTGGTTGTGTCACCACACCTGACATGAATCAGTCATTCATGAAAGAAAGACTTATGAAATAATATTGAGCGGCCTACGGGTGGCGCTGTCCAGGGAGAGTATAAATACTCGGGCACGGGCCCAGTTTGCGCAGGACATTCTTAACAGGAACTAGTGAAGGACACAACTAGACCTCCATGTTGTAAAACAGTTGATTAAAGCTTTGTTTAACGCTTAGACCAAGTGCCTAGTAGTTTTCTTACGTCAAACCCTTTGACAGTTGTTTGCGATTGTTGAGGCAAGGCTTCAATCACGCACCCTGCCTTGGTCGTTATAACAGACCATCTCTTACCCAGGGAGCGAGTGGTGCCCATGTAAGTAGAGGGGCCGTTTTCAAAGCCTTTGATTGTATTCACTGCAGTGAGGACTTTGTACCAGTCTCCTGCTCAGAATTTTCAGGAACAAGGGCTCTGCAGGGTTTTCACTCTCCATCTGGATTCAGGCTGTTTCCCTTTGAAAAACTCTTTGGCTGAGGAGCTTGCAAAATCCGGCTCCGAGCCAACAGTGGGGATGCGTTCTATGAACTGCAAGCCAGCTGGTTCCCAAGATGTAGTGTAGTCAGAACACTTGTGGCCATCTTACACGAGCCAGTTCTTTAAGAAATAAAGAGGGGCTCCACACGTGTAAAATCCACAGACACTGAGCTGCGAGGTTACAGCAGCCGATTCACAGCATTTTGCAACAATACAAAACCACACTGGAGTTATGGAGGCGGCACTGGAGACCATTGCAAACCTCATTATAGCTACAGATTCCATTGAAATGGGTCCCATGCCGGCCCATTTGAAATCGCGTGTGGGTTGTAAGGAAGAAGAAAGAGCCTGCATTTGTATAGCGCCTTGCCCCATCCCCGGCTCGTCCCAAAGTGCTTTTCGGCTAATGAATTATTTTCTGAAACGGGCCAGGTTTGTGCACAGCAAGGTTCCCCAAACAGCAAATGAAATAATCGACCAGCTAACAAAGCCAAAAAATTCCGCGGATGCTGGAAATCTGACAAAAAGACAGAAGATGCTGGAAAAATCTCAGCGGGTCAAGGCAGCACCTGTGGAGAGAGAAACAGAGTTAACGTTTTAGGTCGATGACCTATCGTCAGAACTGGAAGAAGTTAGAGATGTAACAGGTTTTAAGCAAGTACGGAGGCAGGGAAAGGGGGGAGGAGGAAAGAACAAAGGGGAGGTGGAGTTGAGGCCAAGATCAGGTCAGCCATGATCTTATTGAATGGCGGAGCAGGTTCGAGGGGCCCAGTGGCCTACTCCTGCTCCTGTTTCTTATGTTCTTATGTGAGGTATTTGATAGGGTGGAGGGTAGAAGTGATTAAATGACAAAAGGGATGATGGTGCAAGGCAAAAAGGGATTGTAATGGGACCAGTTAATCTGTTTCTGGTGGGGTTGTTCGAGGGGTGATTGTTGGCCAGGACACCAGGACAACTCCCCACTCTTCCAATAGTGCCATGGGGTCTTTCACATCTAACGGAACAGGCAGATGGTGTTGTGTCTGTGTATAATAAGACACAGACTGCAGGAGAAACGGTACAACAGGTGTTTACTGAATGAGGGTTACTCTAGAACTAACTGTACAGATCACTACTCAGGGTTTATATACAGGTGTGATCACTGCCGGTACTACAGTATACAGGAGCTGTAAAAAGTAGTTCTCTCCCTTAAAGGTACATACATTACAATTCCTCCCCTTTTAGATTAACAGTACCATAACACTCATTTAACAATTAAATATCAAACGAATTACAATTACACTTTTAACATGCAACATTAGCTGAAAATAGTCTATTTATAAATTCAGTCTTTGGGGAGGCTTCCTGATTCTTTCTGGATAACGCCTTTCCCGAGTGTCTCGCTCTTGGTGCGGAGGCGATTCTAGCACCCTGTCGTCAGTTGATTCATCAGCTTCCAATGTTATTGTTTCTGAGGTAGATGCGACCTGTACGTTGGGTTCCTCACCAGGTACGTATGGCTGAGACATGGGGTTGACTCGTTTCTGTGACTCTAGGATCTGGTCAGCATGGCATCTCACAATGTTCTCCCCAACATCCACTGTGTACATTAGTGGCCCCTGCCGTGTGCATATCGTTCCTGGTTGCCATTTCTCTGTTCGGTAGTCGCGGGCCAAGACTGGTTGCCCTACATTGAAGCTTCTTGTCGGCTTCTCATTGATGTGCTGGAATTGCTTATTCTCAACATTTCTTCGTACATTTGGCCTGAGCAAATCCAGACGAGATCTCAACCTTCGGTTAAAGAACATCATGGCCGGGGCCTGGTTGGTGACTGCATGTGTCGCATTTCTGTAGGCTAACAGGAAATTGTCCACCTTATGCTGCAGTGGAATGTCGTCATCGCACATGGCCTTTACTGCTTTTTTAAAGGTTTGTACGAACCTCTCAGCCAATCCATTTGTGGCTGGATGATACGGGGCGGATGTGTAATGCCTTACCCCATTCCTTCTCATAAATTTCCGAAACTCTTCGGACACAAACTGTGGTCCATTATCAGAGCAAATCTGCTCTGGCAAGCCGTTCCTGGCAAAAATGGTCCGTAGGACTGCAATAGTTTTCTCCGTGGTGGTGGAGGACATTTTGATCACCTCAGGCCATTTTGAGTGCGCATCCACGGCTATTAAAAACATTGAGTCCATGAATGGACCAGCAAAATCAATATGCACCCGTTGCCATGGAGATGAGGGCCACTCCCATGGGTGTAGAGGGGCATGTGGTGGTGCATTTTGGACCTTCTGGCATCCTGAGCAGCTCTTTGTCAGGTCCTCGATTTGCTGATTGATCCCCGGCCACCACACATAAGCCCTAGCAAGGCTTTTCATTTTCACCCCTCCCAGATGACCTTCGTGAAGCTCATTGAGCACTCTCTCCCTTAACTTGGGTGGAATTACCACTCGGGATCCACACATCAAGGTCCCCTGGCATACTGACAGCTGTTCTCTTCTGGATGAGAATGCTGGCAACAGTGAGTCGCCATGTGCTGGCCATCCCTTCACCGTCAAATCATATACCCGAGACAGTGTCGGGTCATTTCGGGTCTCCTTCTCTATACCAGCGTTAGTTACTGGCAAGCGTTCAATTATAGTCGAATGAAATATTTCGACAGGATCCACTGCTGGTGCTTCCTCCGCAGTAGGCAGTGGCAGACGTGATAGCCCATCAGCGTTTCCATGCTGTTTCGTGCCCTTATACTCGATTTCATATTGGTGCGCCCCTAGAAAAAGGGACCATCTTTGTAGCCGTTGCACAGTCATCACTGGAATGCCCTTCTTTGGATTAAAGATGGAGACAAGTGGTTGGTGGTCAGTCAGCAAGGTGAACTTCTGCCCGTGCAGATAGTGATTGAACTTTTTCACTCCCCACACTAAGCTGAGGGCCTCCCTGTCAATCTGGGCGTAGTTACGCTCGGCTGAGGTTAGTGACCGAGACGCAAAGGCTACTGGCCTCTCCGAGCCGTCCGGGAATTTGTGCGGCAGCACCGCTCCAATGCCATAGGGTGATGCATCACACGCCAACCGAATTGGTAGTGCTGGGTTGAAATGAGCCAACACCTCTTTTGATGTGATCAATGCTTTGTTCTTCTGGAAAGCTCGTTTACATTCGTCACTCCACTTCCATGGTACCCCCGTTTGCAGTAGGGTGTTCAGTGGGTGTAATATTGTAGACAAATTTGGTAAGAACTTATGGTAGTAGTTCACCAGCCCAAGGAATGACCTCAGTTGTGACACATTTTCCGGTGCTGGAGCCTTGACTACTGCCTCAATCTTTTCAGGGGACTTATGTAACCTCTCTTTATCAATAACGTGGCCACAATACGAGATCCGCTTCTGGAAAAACTCGCATTTGTGGCGATTAGCTTGGAGCCCATATTCCTTCAATCTAGTGAGCACCTGCTCCAGGTTGGCGAGGTGATCACTGTCATTTTCGCCCGTGACCAGGATGTCGTCCAAATAACACTGGGTCCCTGGAATCCCTTGCAGGACTTGTTCCATTGCCCTTTGCCAAATAGCCGGAGCTGATGCTACCCCGAACACCAGCCGGTTGTATTGGTAGAGACCTTTCTGAGTGTTGATCGTGAGGTACTGTTTCAAGGCTTCTTCTACCTCCATTTGCAGGTACGCCTGGGCCAGATCAATCTTAGTGAAGCATTTCCCTCCAGATAGCGAGGCGAAAATATCTTCAATCCACCGAAGCGGATATTGTACAGTGTGAAAGACTGGGTTCACTGTCACCTTAAAGCTCCCACAGATGCGAACCTTCTTTGGTTCCCCAGGCGTATTACTCAATGACCTCTTCATTACAGGAACGATGGGTGTAGCCCACTCGCTCCAGTCCACTTTGGACAGTACTCCTGAACGTTCCAAACCTTCCAGCTCTGCTTCGACGGCTGGGCGGATCGCATAAGGTACCGGTCTGGCCTTAAAAAACTTTGGGCTTGCATTTTCCTCTATTTTGATCATCGCTGTTATGCCTTTTAGTGTTCCGAGTCCCTGCTGGAACACTTCTTGTGCGTCAGTTAGCATTTTTGACAGTCGTCCAGGTGTGACGTCGTCATCCTTTTTGGCATCTACAGTCAGTGCTTGTATGGAATGCCAATCTAGCTGTATCTTCCGGATCCATTCACGTCCTAGTCGTGGTGGTCCTCCATCTGGCAATACATATAGGTCCATTTTTGGTGTTTCCTTGCCGTTATATATAACGTTCACCCTTAGTTTTCCTTTGGGGTAGACTTTTTGCCCCATGTACGTCTTCAAGACAATCTTTGTATCTCTCAAGGGTATATGTGAGAATAGCCGCTTGTAGTCCCTTCGGTTTATGACTGTTAGGGCTGATCCTGTGTCCAATTCCATTTTCACTTGGACTCCTGCTATCTTGAGCGTGACCCAGATAGTTTGGTGATCCTCTGTTTTGATCACATTATGTAGTTTCAGACAACCCAGTTCCTTGCTTCCGGAGTCTGTATCACTTTTCTGTTCGTCTGAGCTACTCTCCGTCACCTTATGTACCTTCTTGTACTTCTCCTGTGGAGATTTCTTGCTGCTGGTTTTCTTTCCCGACCTGCAGACTGTTGCTATGTGTCCTACTTTTCCACACTGTCTGCACACTTCGTCCTTGAACCAGCAATCATTATGGTCGTGTGTTGTTCTGCCGCAGCGATAGCACTTCACTGTTCCGTATGACATTTCATTTGTGCCATATTCTTGCGGTCTCCGTTGTATCTCTGCAGCGCCCCGTGCTGCTGCTTCGTGTGATACTGCAATGCTGAAAGCCTTGTCCAGCGTAAGATCCTTTTCTGATAGAAGCCGTTTCTGGGTTCCTTCACTTTGAAGCCCACACACAAACTTGTCCCTTACAGTCCCGTTCCAAACTGGCAGTGTTTCGATAGCTTGCGCAGTTCCATTAAATACTCAGCATTACTTTCATCTTTATGCTGGTTCCTTTTGTGAAACTTAAATCTTTCTGCTATCAGCAGCGGTTTGGGGTTTAAGTGGTCCTGTAGGATTGGCACTATGTTTTCAAAATCCTTTTCTACTGGCTTCTCTGGGGTAGTAAGCCATACGTTTTTGCACCCATTGAATTCAACAATACCAGCGCTTTCTTGTCATCTGGCACTTCATTCGCCTTGCAGTATACTTCTATGCATTCGACATATGTCGTCCAACCTTCGACTTCATTGTCGAACGCTGTGATACTGCCACTCTTCGGCATTTTTGGGTGTGGTTAGACTGGCTTAAAATGGCGTCTCCCGCGCTTTCCTTTCTTCCCCGCTGCGGCTTAAAATGGCGTCTCCCGCGCTTTCCTTTCTTCCCCGCTGCGACTTAAAATGGTGTCTCCCGCACTGCTGCCAACGCCGCTCTCGGCGGTCCTCGTGGCAAATGGCGACGTCCTGTGGGTTTCGTGCGCTGCTCCTGCGCTGCTGCCAATGCCGCTCTCTGCGGTCCTCGTGGCAATGGCAGTGCCTCGCGTTTTCCTGCGCGCCTCTCTCCCCCGTTGACGCTGCTCGGCCCTTGAACACCGGCTGCGCTCTGCTCTCTCTCGTCTCTCTCCTCCGTTGATGCTGCTCGGCCCTTGAACACCGGCTGCGCTTTGCTCTCTCTCGTCTCTCTCCCCGTTGACGCCGCTTGGTCCTGAACACCGGCTGCGCCCTGTGCGCTCTGCCCTCTCTCTCTCCCCCGTCGACACTGCTCGGCCTTTTTCTGTGCCGCTCGGTCGGCTCTAGCCGCCTCTGTCCAGGAAGGGTCTGCGCAGTACCTGTTGCCAGCCCGTTTCGCTGGACCACCATGACTGGAAAGCCAAGCCTGGTTTGCGACAGCCTCCCCTGCGATGCTCAAATCTCCGCTGGATGATTGGGCGGCTGCCCGTGGTCGACGCCCGTGCTTCTGGACTCGACCTCCTTCCACTGTTCTCCAGGAGCGAATCCCTGGGAGGTGATGCAGCGTTGCAGGTAGGTTCGAATCTGCTCGTCGACAATGTTGTGTCTGTATAATAAGACACAGGCTGCAGGAGAAACGGTACAACAGGTGTTTACTGAATGAGGGTTACTCTAGAACTAATTGTACAGCTCACTACTCAGGGTTTATATACAGGTGTGGTCACTGCCAGTACTACAGTATACAGGAGCTGTAAAAAGTAGTTCTCTCCCTTAAAGGTACATACATTACAGATGGGATCTCAGGTTAACATCTCGTCTGAAGGACCAGACCTTCTGCATTGCAGCACCACTTTAGTACTGCTTGGGAGTGACAATTTGCTGAAATAAACAGGATGATATGGTACCCTAGTGGTTATATTAGTGGACTAATGACCTGGAGGTCATAAATTCATAATCGCACTGTGATAAATTATGAAATTGTGTTTAATAAATCTGCTAATTCGTGGGCTGGCAAATTAAATCGGTCAGCTTGTTGTAAAAACTCAACAGGTTCACTACTGCCCTTCACGGACGGGAACCTTCTCCCCCCCTACCTGGACTGCCCTACATGTTGAGTCTAATCCTATACGATGTGTTTGACTGTTAATACACTCGGGGATGGCAATAAAAGCAGTGTCACCCACATCCTGGGAATACATTTCAAGAGAAGGATTGGTCCTGGCTGATTTCCAATTCCTGTATAATCCTCCTGCTACCACCCCCCCCCCCCCGCCACACCCAACCACTTTGCTGAGATCAGCCAACTTGTCACAAACCAAGGATTAAACAACGTCTCGATGCCACACTATCCAGTGCATTTACCACATTGCGCTGGTTGGCCCCTCTCCAAATTTTTGTTTCTTTTTTTCTCTCCTGATGTTAACTCTTGGTGGTGAAGAGTCTCACAGAGGCCAGTAGCACCTCGCCTGAGTTGACAGTCTGAGTGTGCATGAGTCTGGACTCTGGCCACCTGTTCAGCTCGTACTCTTTTGGCTTGACCACCAGTGGCAGGGCCTTCAGCTGTCTTGGCCCATACTCCCTGCACTCCCTCCCTCAAACCCCTCACCTTCCTCCTTCGCTCCACCCCTTCAAAAAGACTCTTCGTTGACCATGCTTTTGGTTATCTCTCCTACTACTGCTCGCCATCTATTTCTCCTCAGTGTACCTGGGGTAGGCTGGGGTTGTTTTCTTTGGAGCCGAGGAGGCTGAGGGGAGACCTAATTGAGGTGTATAAAATTATGAGAGGCCTAGATAGAGTGGATAGGAAGGACCTATTTCCCTTAGTAGAGAGGTCAATAACCAGGGGGCATAGATTTAAAGTAACTGGTAGAAGGATTAGAGGGGAGTTGAGGAGAACTTTTTTCACCCAGAGGGTGGCGGGGGTCTGGAACTCACTGCCTGAAAGGGTGGTCGAGGCAGAAACCCTCATCACATTTAAAAAGTACTTGGATATGCACTTGAAGTGTTGTAACCCACAAGGCTACGGACCAAGAGTGGAATTAGGCCGGAGGGCTCTTTTTTGGCCGGCACAGACACGATGGGCCGAATAGCCTCCTTCTGCGCCGTAAATTTCTAAATTTCTATGATTCTATGTACCACCTTTGGATGTTGCAGACTTATATAAATACAACCTGTTGTTGTTAGGCCAGCAATTCAAAAGGAAAGAGCATTGTAAATGTGCGCAATATTTTCTTCACCGACACCAACACACACTTTGCAATAGGGGTTACTGGATAGTGATCTGGAGCAGGAACCTGGCTGATTTTATCCCCCTTCCTAGTCCAGGGGCTCAGAGGCCAGTTCAAACACTAAAACAGTCACCATGTCTGAGATCAGCTTTATAATTGTCCAGATAGTGAATGTGTGAGGAGAGGCCTGCGGTGTCTCCCTTGGGTCAGGTACAGACTCGCACCTACCGTACCCTGCAGCACTGGGAAAGGGAGGAGAAGCTTCTCGTTCAGCAGCCATCTCACAGGCTCGCCTCTGAGTGGGAGACAAGCGAAGCAGGCAGCTTTCCTGAGTTAAAATTTTGTTTAAGCCCCGCCACCCTTGTCAGGCGGCTCTCCAACTCCAAGGGTGGATTCCCTGCATCTGGAGGGTGGGTGCGCAGCAGTTTTTGCTTTGCATCGACGCTGCAGTTCTAGTGTAGGTGCAGCCTGAATCCAGAGTCAGCACCCAACCCTACACTGGAGTGAGGTGGAGTGAGACCCCACTAGAGCGCGATGCCTCACTCCACTTTGCTCCACCTTGACATCCGATTCACACCACACAACCTTAAGCAGTGGGGTGAAGCCAAAATTACTCCACACTGATGCCAATCTCGTAACCTGAATGCATCGCCAGAGAGGGGTCAGCATATCCCTCACCCCACTGTCAATCTGAGCCAATGAAACAGCCCCACTGCCCTGAAACTGGGGCCCATTCCCTGGAGCTTGTTTCACTTGGGACTCTGGGTGAAGCAGCACTCACTCCATGGGCAAGGGGAGACTATTCAGCTGGCGCGCACTCCGCTGACATATTTTTCAAAAACAAGCCAACATTAACAAGAATGCAGTAAACTTAAGAGAAGTGTACTGCAAAACTCCAAGTGAGGGGAGAAGAACTAAAGAGACATAAATAAAGCGAAAGAAGAAAGACTTGCATTTCTTTAGCGCCTTTCACAACCTCAGGACGTCTCAAAGCGCTTTACAGCCAATGAAGTACTTTTTGAAGTGTAGTCACTTTTGTAATACACGGCAGCCAATTTGCGCACAGCAAGCTCCCACAAACAGCAATGTGACAATGACCAGAGAATCTGTATTTTTTTGTGATTTTGATTGAGGGATAAATCTTGGCCAGGACACCGGGGAGAACTCCCCTGCTCTTCTTCGAAATAGTGCCGTGGGGTCTTTTACATCCACCTGAAAGAGCAGACGGGGCCTTGGTTTAACGACTCATCCAAAAGACGGCACCTCCGACAGTGCCGCACTCCCTCAGTACTGCACTGGGAGAGCCAGCCTAGATTTTTGTGCTCAAGTCTCTGGAGTGGGACTTAAACCCACGACCTTCATGACCCAGAGGTGAGGGTGCTGCCCACTGCGGACACCGAAACGTTTTAACTGCTTCTCTCTCTACAGGCGTTGAGTATTTCCAGCAGCCACTACCCACTGAGCCACAGCCGTACCAATGGAGTGGAGTGAAGCTTTTAGACCAGGAATCGTCACTCCTCCATGTGGACAACTCCCCGACACTGCTGCTCGCTAGCTTTACCGTGTCATTGTCTCACATCCATTTCCTTCCAACAGGCTGCCCTCTGCCACATGCTCAGTGCTCAAACCCCTTTCTCATCATTTCACTTACTCTTCAGGGCTACTTTCTAATGGCCCGACAGCTGATTGGCTTGTCGTTGTATATTGTTTTCTTTTCAGTACATTGTGGAGTTTTACTTGAAGCTGGTGGACTTGGTCACGGCCTTTGACTCTTCCGACATGACATGATTTGGTCAGCTTCCCCCCGGGCAGCAGCAGCGGGCTCACGGCGGTCTGGATCTCCCGAGAGCCGACAGTCGAGCGCCTGTTGTAATGGGCCAGGCGGGAAACGCACACGTCATGTGCTCTCAAAAATATCGTTCACAAATGAGTTCATGATGCTCACGGCCTTTGGAGGAGATGCCGGTGTTGGGGGTGAACCTTCTCCATCACTTTACATCGAATTACATGGAATATACAGCACAGAAACAGGCCATTTGACCCAACTAGTCTGTGCTGGTGTTTATACTCCACATGAGTCTTAGAGTCATAGAGTTATACAGCACGGATAGAGGCCCTTCGGCCCATCGTGTCCGCGCCGGCCATCAAGCCCTGTCTAATCTAATCCCATATTCCAGCATTTGGTCCGTAGCCTTGTATGCTATGGCATTTCAAGTGCTCATCCAAATGCTTCTTAAATGTTGTGAGGGTTCCTGCCTCCACAACCCTTTCAGGCAGTGAGTTCCAGACTCCAACCACCCTCTGGGTGAAAAAGTTCTTTCTCAAATCCCCTCTAAACCTCCCGCCCTTTACCTTGAATCTATGCCCCCTAGTTATTGACCCTTCTACTAAGGGAAAAAGCTCCTCAGTATCCATCCTATCCATGCCCCTCATAATTTTGTACACCTCAATCATGTCCCCCCTCAGCCTCCTCTGCTCCAAGGAAAACAAACCCAATCTGCCCAGTCTCTCTTCATAGCTGAAGCGCTCCAGCCCTGGTAACATCCTGGTGAATCTCCTCTGCACCCTCTCCAAAGCGATCACATCCTTCCTGTAGTGTGGCGACCAGAACTGCACACAGTATTCCAGCTGTGGCCTAACCAGTGTTTTATACAGCTCCATCATAACCTCCTTGCTCTTATATTCTATGTCTCGGCTAATGAAGGCAAGTATCCCATATGCCTTTTTTACCACCTTATCCACCTGTTCTGCCGCCTTCAGGAATCTGTGTACTTGCACACCCAGATCCCTCTGACCCTCCGTCTTGCCTAGGGTCTTACCATTCATTGTGTATTCCCTTGCCTTGTTAGTCCCCACAAAGTGCATCACCTCGCACTTTTCCGAGTTAAATTCCATTTGCCACTGTTCCGCCCATCTGACCAACCCATCTATATCGTCCTGCAGACTGAGGCTACCCTCCTCGCTATTTACCACCCTACCAATTTTTGTATCATCCGCGAACTTACTGATCATACCTTTTACATTCATATCCAAGTCATTAATGTAGACCACAAACAGCAAGGGACCCACCACCGATCCCTGTGGCACCCCACTGGCCACAGGCTTCCAGTCACAAAAACAACCTTCGACCATCACCCTCTGCCTTCTGCCACTAAGCCAGTTTTGTATCCAATGTGCCAAGGCACCCTGGATTCCATGGGCTCTTACCTTCTTGACCAGTCTCCTGTGCGGGACTTTATCGAAGGCCTTACTGAAATCCATGTATACCACATCCACTGCGTTACCCTCATCCACACACCTAGTCACCCCCTCAAAAAATTCAATCAAATTAGTCAGACATGATCTTCCCTTGACAAAGCCATTCTCCAAGTGGAGACTAATTTTGTCCCTCAGAATTTTTTCCAATAATTTTCCTACCACTGATGTTAGGCTCACTGGCCTGTAGTTCCCCGGTTTTTCCCTACTTCCCTTCTTGAATAATGGTACTACATTAGCGGTTCTCCAGTCCTCTGGCACATCCCCTGTGGCCAGAGAGGTCCTGAATATATGTGTTAGAGCCCCCGCAATCTCTTCCTTTGCCTCACACAGCAGCCTGGGATACATTTCGTCCGGGCCTGGGGATTTATCCATTTTTAGGCCTGCTAAAACCGCCAATACCTCCTCCCTCTCGATGTTAATATGTTCGAGCATATCACAGTCCCCCCGCCCTATTTCTATGTCTACATCGTCCTTCTCCATAGTGAAAACAGATGCAAAAAATTCATTTAGAACCCCTCCTACATCTTCCGGCTCCACACACAGATTGCCACTTTTGTCCCTAATGGGCCCTATTTTTTCCCTAGTTATCCTCTTACCCTTAATATACTTATAAAACATCTTAGGATTTACCTTTATTTTGCTCGCCAGTGTTATTTCATGGCCCCTCCTTGATCTCCTAATTTCTTTTTTAAGTATCCCCCTGCACTTTTTGTACTCCTCTAGGGCTTCCTCCGTCTTTAGCCTTTTGTATCTGCCAAAAGCCCTCCTTTTTTTCCTAATCCATTCTCTTATATCCCCTGACATCCAAGGTTCCCTGTGGTTTTTGGAACCACCCTTGACCTTTACGGGAACATGTTGCCATTGTATGATCTCAATCTCCCTTCTGAAAGCCTCCCATTGCTCCGATGCGGATTTTCCTACAAGTAGCTGATCCCAGTCCATTTTGGCCAGATCCTGCCTTATCCTATTAAAATCGGCCTTCCCCCAATTTAGAACCTTTATTTCCGGCCCATCCCTGTCCTTTTCCATGACCACCTTAAATCTCACCATATTATGGTCACTGTCACCAAAGTGCTCACCTACTAGCACTTTTTCCACTTGGCCGGCCACATTCCCTAGAATTAGGTCCAGTACCGCCCCCTCTCTTGTAGGACTTTCTACATGCTGGCTCAAAAAGCTCTCCTGGATGCACTTTAAGAATTCTACACCCTCTGAGCCTTTCACACTCTGACTATCCCAGTTAATATTGGGGAAGTTGAAATCCCCCATTATTATTACCCTATTATTTGCACATTTCTCTGAGATTTGCCTACATATCTGTTCCTCTATCTCCCCCTGACTGTTTGGAGGCCTATAGTACACTCCCAGCAAAGTGCTTGCCCCCTTTTTGTTTTTAAGCTCCACCCATATGGCCTCATTAGAGGAACCTGCTAATATATCATCCCTCCTTACTGCAGTAATTGACTCCTTAATTAATATTGCGACACCCCCCTCCTCTTATACCTCCCCCTCTGTCTCGCCTGAAGATTCTGTACCCCGGAATATTGAGCTGCCAGTCTTGCCCCTCCCTCAACCATGTCTCCGTGATAGCAACAATATCATACTCCCATGTGTTCATCAACACCTTCAGTTCATCCACCTTATTTGCAAGACTCCTTGCATTAAAATAGATGCCATCCAGCCTTGCCCTTATATATTTGCCCTGTCTACCAAGCTGACTTGTTTTTTTCTCTATAATTGGCAGCCCATCACCCCCTATTTCAGCTCCCCTCTGTATCCCATCCCCCTGCCAAGTTAGTTTAAACCCCCCCCAACAGTGCTAGCAAACCTCCCCGCAAGGATATTTGTCCCGCTCTGGTTCAGGTGCAACCCGTCCGACTTGTACAAGTCCCACCTTTCCCAGAAGCAGGCCCAGTGATCCAGGAAAGTAAAACCCTCCCTCCTACACCAACTCCTCCCATCAAAACAAGCAGATTTCCTGAGCTATAGAAACATAGAAACAAAGAAGATAGGAGCAGGAGTAGGCCATTTGGCCCCTTGAGCCTGCTCCGCCATTCAATGCGATCATGGCTGATCATCCAAATTCAGTACCCTGTCCCTGCCTTCTCCCCATATCCCTTGATCCCCTTAGCCTTAAGAAATATATCCAACTCCTTCTTGAATATATTTAATGAACTGGCCTCAACTGTCTTCTGTGGTAGAGAATTCCACAGGTTCACCACTCTCTGGGTGAAGAAATTCCTCCTCATCTCTGTCCTAAATGGCTTACCCCTTATCCTTAGACTGTGATCCCTGGTTCTGGACTCCCCCGCCATCAGGAACATCCTTCCTGCATCTAGTCTGTCTAGTCCTGTTAGAATTTTATAAGTTTCAATGAGATCCCCTCTCATTCTTCTAAACTCTAGCGAATATATGCCTAATCGACCCAATCTCTCTTCATACGTCATTCCTGCCATCCCAGGTATCAGTCTGGTGAATCTTCGCTGCACTCCCTCCATGGAGACGTAGATGGAGTAACTCTGGAATGAGCAAACCTTGTGCATTTCTAGTGTTTCCAGTGGTGAAGTATCCATTCATAGCAAAAACACAGCACAGCAAGCACCCCGTGGGGTCAGCCCAGGACTGGCAACATCTTGACTCCGACTAAAGCTGCTGCTGGCTTCAAAAAGCCAGACAGAGAGTGGATGAATTGGCTCAAAGTCGTGAGCAGACAACATTCGGAGCCAGGTTTGTCAGCAGTTTTGGAGTCAAAGCCTCTTTGTAGACTGATTCCCCATCTCCCTGACACCTCATCCCTTCACACTGAGTCATTTGTGCCGTGACAGCACCATTGGGATTTGATAATATTTTAACAGTCATTTATGGAACCCAGAAATGAGTCACATTCTCAGCAGTGAAAGGGAGGGCAACCCACAGGCAAGCATTTTGTAGACAAACAGTAAACATTATACAGGGATTGAGTGTTGCGGCATTGCCCTTTCATCTCCAGGACCTTGTGACAGGCACTACGTTGGAAGCTTCAATCAATCATGTCTGTCTAGTTGTAAGAAATGTGGTCCCCTCTATTAATTGTTATAAATATAAAAGTTTAGAGCGTGTCTATCACATTGCAGATGCCACACTTCATCATGTCAAAAGTCATTTCCTGTTATCTTTTCTGGCCTGGAATGGAAAATTTGCAACCACCTGTCTATCTACGAACTTGCCCCATCAAGCAGCGATCTGACTCGGATTAACCTCGGGCTGTTTACCATAATTAGAGCTTTGTGACCTTAAAGGATCAGGTCATCTCAGTCGCAGGTCCACCTTGACAGCAGAATAATACATTGGTATTGTGTTACACTCCTGCCAGTCATCTTATTGTGAGCAACGCCACAGGAGATCTGCTAGCTGGCGCCAATGCTGCTGCCTGCGTCCTATCCCACCGCGCGGCCTGTTTGGGTGTCCTCTCCAGGGGGCCACGCGCTGCCCTGGGGGCCCACAAGCAGAACACAGTGAAGAACGTTAACGGAGCTCATCTGCGCTCCAAACAGCACCTCTGCGGGCACAAAAAAAACCCTCCCTCCTGGAACCATCACTTTCCAAAGGACATAATCCCTGCACCAGAGGAGATGTAGCCCCAGGGGGAAAGAGGACTCCCAGGCCGGGTATCTCCTAGTCCCTGGCCTGGAGGAAGAGCAATGACTACGGTTGCCATCTCTGGTTGGACGTATTCCTGGAGATTTCAATCACGTGACCTCGTGCTCCCAACCGCCTCGCCCCCTCACTCCCGCCATCGATCGCTTGAACGTCCATCCTCGCGGTTTAACACCTTCCCCCACCAACTGGAAGGCAAACAGACTCTTCATTATCCAACTGGATGATCCTTGACTGTCAGTCAAACCACCTTTTTTCCTCAATCTCCAATATTTTTATAACTAATAAATGAAAGTGTTCAAAGAAAATGAAAGAAAAACACTTTTTATGATTTTTTTTTTCTGGGTTGCTGGCGGCAGTTGTCCGGGGAGATTAATCTTTAATTCCTGGAGACTCCAGGGCAATCCTGGAGGGTTGGCAACCCCAGCAGTGTCTGGTACACCCAGTGAGAGGATAGATACCAGCCGACAGATTTTAGTGTTGTGAATTAGGATTTATTCATCCATTGAGCCCTTTCCAAACCTTCAGGTCTACAAAACATCAAAAAGTAAAAAGTATAAGCACACGTAGTGCTGAGTGGCTTGGATTTCGAGGGCCTGATTCAGAGGGCTGGAGTGGCCGGTTGTGGGGTGGGGTGGGGGGGGTGCAGTCACAGGATTTTTACTTCATCTACTTTGTCTAGAGGTAGTGGGCCTAGGCGCCCTTCACCTTCTCAATTTAGAAAAAGGGGCCATACCAACAATAATAATTTCTTGCATTTCTATAGCACCTTTCACGACCACCAAATGTCCCGAAGCACTTTACAGCCAATCAAGTACTTTTTGAAGTGTAGTCACTGTTGTAATGTAGGAAAACGCGGCAGTCAATTTGCACACAGCAAGCTCCCACAAACAGCAGTGAAATAAATGACCAGGTCATCTTTTTTAGGTGTTGGTTGAAGAATGAATGATGTCCATTCTAGTATGGAGCATAAACTCTGCCACATTGCTCGACTGAAGAATTAACTGATGTGCGTCTCTCGGGCCAGACGCTCAGTACTGGGGAGTTGGGAAGTGAGTGTTCAATACTGCTTTGCTTTCTAGCGTGATGTTAAGGACACAGGGGGTAAGTTTCCGCTTTGGGACGCAATCGGGAAACTGGGCTCAAATTACGCTTGAAATTGGGCTGACGAGGTTACAGCTCAAGTTTCCGCTAAAATACATTTGCATAATCGCAAGCATAAAATCTTCCATGAACCAGTGTAATCGGGCAGCATAACAGAACGCTATTGTTTACATTATCTTCTTTGCGTTAAAAAATATTCCTTGATGTATTTAAGAGCGGTAACCTGGTGCAGTTTTATTAATACAGCTGAAAATGGGTTTATCACCAAGAGTGTCCAGTCCAGCACCTGTGAATCTTCCTGCTTAGGCAGTCCCTCGGAACCGAGGATGACTTGCTTCCACATTAAAAATGAGTTCTCAGGTGCCTAATGAGTCCAATGCGGGACCTACAGTCTCTGTCATAGGTGGGGCAGGCGGTGGTTGAAGGGACGGGTGGGTGGGGTGCTTGGGTTGACGTGCGTTCCTTGCGCTGCCTGCGCTTGGCTTCCGCTTGCTCCCGGCGAAGAGACTGGAGGTGTTCGGTGCCTTCCCGGATACTTCTCCTCCACTTTGTGTGGTCTTGGGCCAGGGAATAAGCTGATTTTAAATCACTGAATATGACTTTACCAAAAAGCTGCTGTAAAAGTAGAAACGGTCCTTGAGTTAAAAAAGGAAAAGACACCCAAGTCCTCTGGGAACTGCTGATGTTTATTTTTCCGACAGCCTAATGTACCATCACAGCACAGTTGTTTTGCTGCAGGTAGCTTGTTGGATCGGCACCGTGTGTGCAGTGACCCTGGGTCTCTGTTTTGAGCTGCAACATGAAATAAACTTGATGTCGTGTTTTATTTTGGACACAAACAGAGTTTGAGGCCAGGACTAACTTTCGAACTTTTCCAATTTACTCCGGTAGCAGCAGCCGCTCGTTCTGTGATACGACTGGAGGAGCGCACAAAAGGAATAACATGGTCGTCTTGTCTTGATTTAAATTGGCCTGCTACAGCGAGCATTGGCAAGGGCTGGGAGCAGGCCGCCCAGCTGCAGGTGCTGGATGAAGGGGCTAATAAAGAGAGTTGGATGGGCGGGGGGGTAAAAAATTCAAAACAATTCAAACACAAGTGTTTCCAAAACAAACCCCTTATTCTAACACAAATATCACCCTGAACCAGATACAATAGGAGCTGAATATAATGTGGAGAAATGTGAAGTTATCCACTTGTTCGGAAAAATAGAAAAGCAGAGTATTTTTTGAATGGTGAGAGATTGGGAAATGTTGGTGTTCAGAGGGACCCGGGTGTCCTTGTACACGGATCGCTGAAAGTTAACATGCAGGTACAGTAAGCAATTAGGAAAGCAAATGGAATGTTGGTCTTTATTACAAAAGGATTTGAGTACAAGAGTAAAGATGTCTTACTGCAATTATATAGGGCCCTGGTGAGACCACACCTGGAGTATTGTGTACAGTTTTGGTCTCCTTACCTAAGGAAGGATATACTTGCCATAGAGGGAGTGCAACAAAGGTTCACCAGACTGGTTCCTGGGATGGGGGATTGTCCTTTGAGGAGAGTTAGAGTCATAGAGTTATCCAGCACAGAAAAAGGCCCTTCGGCCCATCGTGTCCACGCCGGCCATCAAGCCCTGTCCATTCTAATCCCATTTTCCAGCACTTGGTCTGTAGCCTTGTATGCTATAGCGTCTCAATCAATCTCATTGAAACATACAAAATTCTTACAGGACTTGACAGGGTAGATGCAGGGAGGATGTTTCCCCTGGCTGGGGAGTCTAGAACACGGGGTCACAGTCTCAGAATAAGGGGTCGGCCATTTAGGACTGAGATGAGGAGAAATTACTTCACTCAGAGGGTGGTGAATCTTTGGAATTCTCTACCCCAGAAGGCTGTGGAGGCTCAGTCGTTGAGTATATTCAAGACAGAGATCGATGGGTTTTTGGCTATTAAGGGGTATGGGGATAGTGCAGGAAGGTGGAGTTGAGGTAGAAGATCAGCTATGATCTTACTGAATGGCGGAGCAGGCTCGAAGGCCGAATGGCCTACTCCTGCTCCTATTTCTTATGTTCTTATGTTCTGAACCAGCACAGTCTTTGCATTCTAATAACTCGACATGCCTGCATTTGAACGGGGGGAGGTTTGGAGCAGGTGACTGCTAGAATTTCCCCGATGGAACACCACCACCCCTTTAAGGAAGCATCAGGTCACCTGACCAATAGCAATAGAGTCTGGTACCCGGACTGTTCATAGATTAAAAAATAAACCTAAAACTTGAGTCTTCTATAGTTCCTTCCCCCTCCCCCAAGGAAGGAATAATGTTTGGGGACTTCATGTCTTCCCTCCCAAGTGTTAATCCTAGCTATGGTGCAGTTCACACGCTGCCAGCAGCCCGCTATGACCTTCGTCAACTGGCTCTTCCTTGCCTCTGGGCCTGGGCAGTTATTTAACTGTGGAGGGCCTCACTTTCCGGCAGGAGCGGGGGTCAGGAAACCCATGCTGATTTCCGCCCCCCCATCTTCTATAGTCCAACAACAACAACAGCTTTTATTTATATAGCACCTTTAACGTAGTAAAACGTCCCAAGGTGCTTCACAGGAGTGTTATAAGACAAAAACTGGACACCGAGCCACATAAGGCGAAATTAGGGCAGGTGACCAAAAGCTTGGTCAAAGAGGTAGGTTTTAAGGAGCGTCTTAAAGGGGGAAACAGAGGCGGAGAGGTTTAGGGAGGAAATTCCAGAGCTTAGGGCCCAGGCAGCTGAAGGCACAGCCACCAATGGTGGAGCGATTAAAATCGGAGATGTTCAAGAGGCCAGAACTGGAGGAGCGCAGAGATCTCGGTGGGCTGTGGGGCTGGAGGAGGTTACAGAGATAGGGTGCTCAATTTTTATAGAGGAGGTGGGTTGAGGGTGGGCCTGCTGCTCGGCAGCTTTCGGCCCACAGTTCCGACTTCTGCTTCATTGGCCTCGGTTACGGCCGACGTGCAGGTTCCTCCAGGCAATTGCTTGGAGCATGTCAGTTTCTCGCGTCTGATGACGCGTTTATGGAGTGAAAATTTAAAGGGGCCATGCCCCCTTTGCAAAAAATGTAACTGGAATGGCTTAGTGCTGTATTATCTAGAAAGGGGAGTTGACGGCGGCTGGTGTGAACACAAATAATTGAATGAAATTGCTGGTCATATTATTCCAGAAAGACATTTATGATTTTTTTTATCTATCAATGTAGTATGTGACTAAGAAATGAAAAATATGCCAGATGTGTTCCAATCATTTACTTAGTAAAATTAATGCTTTTTTCTCTTAAAGGTGCTGGCAGCCCCAAAAACTAAGGCTACAGCCAGGTTCAATGAGGGCTCCCTCCATGCTCTTGTGGGGGTAGTTAGAGCACGTCAGGAGGTCCTTTTCCCTGGAAATGGAAGGAGGAGGCCTCCTCAGCAAACCAAGGTCGCTTGGCTGCAAATTGCTGAGGAGGTGAATTCAAGGTCTGTGTGCAGACGCACATGGGTTCGGTGTCGCAAAAGGTTTAATGATCTGCTGAGATCACCTAAAGTGTGTGGCCTCTGTGTTCCGGGAAATGGAAGTTCAAGAGTGAGGGCTCAGGGCGAATGCCATGTAGAATGTTGGTGGTGACACTGAGCGCTTTAGTAGACAGATGATGCCGGGGGTTTTGAGGATGTCGGACTTATATTCATCTCCACGTGCCAGCCACCTGTGGTTAAAGTGTAAGCTTGCGCGAATCTGGCATGGATGAGTGCATCCCTTGCTTGACGGCCAGCAATGTGCTCGCCTGCTGCTGGATTGGCCACATCCGGCCCTGCAAAGCGTCGCTCCCCGTCCTCTTCCTCTTCCGAGGAGGCTGTGTGCTGAGCCACTTGTCACTTGTTTATGCGGCAGCGCTAAGCCGCGCTGCTGTGCAATGTTGTGCAGGGCACAGCAGACCACAACGATTCTGGACACCCTGGCTGGTGCATACTGCAAGGCTCCTCCAGATCTGGGTAGGTATCAAGTGCATTTTGAGCAAGCCGGTGGTTTGCTCGATGATGCTTCTGGTGGATATGTGGCTCAAATTGTACCACTCCTCAGCATCGTTTAATGGCCTCCTCACCTGTGTCATAAGCCACTTTTTCAGGGGATAACCCTTGTTGCCAAGAAGCCATCCGGAATGTTGGTTTGGCGGATGGAAGAGCTGTGGCACAGTAGACTGGCGCAGGATGAAGGAGTCATGGCAACTGCCAGGGTACTTGGCGCAAACATGCAGGATGATCTTCCTGTGGTTACACACCAGCTGGGTGTTCAGGGACAAATACAGCTGGGTTGTGATGGGGTGCCCTAATGGCCACATGTGTGCAGTCAATGACGCCCTATGCCATTGGCAAGCCTGCCATATTGGCAAAGCCAACCACACGCACCGTCACACTTGGGCCATCCGTGGAGAAGTGGATATAATTGTGGGCCTTTGCAAAGAGGGCATCGGTGACCTGCGTGATGCAGGTGTGTGCGGCCGACTGGGAGATGCCACTTGTGTCTGCAGCTAATCCCTGGAAGGAGCCTGAAACAAAGAAGTTAAGTGCGGTGGTGACTTTAACAGCCACTAGTAAGGAGTGTCCACACACTCCTCTGGGCTCCAGGTGTTGGTGCAGCATTGCGCAGATGTCAGCCACTACGTCTCTCGAAAGTCTCAGCGTCCTTTAGCACTGCTGCTCAGTTATGCTGAGGAAGCTGATCCTCTGCTTATAAACCCTGTGTTAGGGTATCTCTTGCGGCGAGGTGCAGCCTTGCGCTGAGGCCCTCCGCCCTGTGCATCATCAGGTGGGTGAGGAGGAGGTTGGCGCTCCTGGTGCTGGTGCTGCTGTTGTGGCTGGTTGTGGTGTTGCCGCAGCTGCTCTTCCTCCGAATCTGACGACCAGGATGAGAGGATATAAATGTTTCCCATCCCGTAGCTATAGATTTTACTTGAGGCAAGAAGCTTGCAATTGCACACTAGAAGTGGCCTGAAATTATTCCTATCAGGTTACACTGCAGATCAAATCAAATCAACTTTTATTGTCATTGTTAGTGCACAAGTGCAGTACAATGAAATGTAGGCTTGCGGCTCCCGAGAGTGTACCTTTAGATTAAGACATTTAAACATTCAACATACATTTGGCTTGTAATACATTAACATAACCATAACCATAATAAAGTGCATTGGCAGATGTGCAGGCTTTAGAGTTTATTTGTGGAGTTCAGTAGGATGACAGCCCTGGGAAAGAAGCTGTTCCTAAATCTGGTCGTATGGGTGCGAATGCATCTGTAGCGTCTCCCAGATGGCAGGAGGGTGAACAGACTGTGGCTGGGGTGGGTAGGGTCTTTGATGATGGACCGTGACCTCCGTAAACAGCGTTTCTGGTATATGTGCTCTATGGTCGGTAGCCGGGTGCCGGTAATGCGTTGGGCAGTTTTGACTACCCGCTGCAGGGCTTTCCGGTCATAGTAGCTACAGCTGCCATACCATACTGTGATACAGTTCGTCAGGATGCTCTCTATTGTGCAGCGGTAAAAGTTAGAGAGGATCAGGGGTGACAGGTTACATCCCTTCAGCCTCCTTAGGAAATATAGGCGCTGCTGGGCCTTCTTCACCAGAGAGGCTTGAACAGACAAGGTCAGTGGATTTGCAGAATCTTATCCCAAACCTTCAACAACAAGGTTGTTGCATTTGAATGTCAGCCATGTTGCAGGAGCGCTTTTAAAGTTCTGCATCAATGAGTACAAATCATGTCCTCCAGCAACTCGTCTCCTTGCAGCTGACCTGTTTCTGACAAGGCGGGAAACAGGAGCCAGAGGCACGAAAATGGGGAACCTCTATCAAAATAGGATTAGCAAGGTAGTTAACAGGCTCTTAACTACCTGTCCCACCGGTTCCAGTCGGGTCAGTTTGGGAGCGGCTGAACAGATGCTCACGAAAATCGGGTGGGAGCGGGATAGAGGCGGCTTGGGTGTCTGAAGCCACTTTTTCCGAGTTTCGCTTCCGACCCGCCTCCAAACCTCCTCCTCAGGGCTATTAAAAATGAGCTCAGGGAGTGGGGTGAGGCCAAGTAGGGATTTGAAATCATGGATGAGAATTTTAAAATCGAGGCGCTGCTTAACCGGGAGCCAATGTAGGTCAGTGAGCACAGGGGTGATGGGCGAACAAGACTTGGTGCAAGTTAGGACACGGGCCAAGGGTTCCGAGGCCAATTAAAATACCCCAACTGATACTCAGACTGAGATCAGCTAACCCAGCAGCGATTGGCGATTAAACCTGGAGCCCCCTGATTTGTAAGGCTCATTATCACATTGAGCCGTGCACGTTTCTAGCAGGGCGTTGGTGAGTAAATTGAACTGATGAGCACAGCAAGAAGTGGGCAAGGGAACACCTGAATGTTGAAATATCACGATAAATCAAAAAACAAATTCAGCAGTTGCTGGTTGCTTTCTGTAATTCCACGGGTAACCCAGCCAGCTCCTCAGAAATAAAAAGCCCCAAATGCTATTTCTCCCCTGGCCTCTGCCTCTACTGTAAGGGCTCCTTGGAGGATTTCGAAACAAGGGGTTATACATGCTAGCTCTGTACAACTGACACTGGGAAACAGTTTGACTAATGCACCTGTCAAAACAGCTGTCACTGTGCTGAAAGCTGTACGACAGGCTATGGTTAGCTGCAAGTCATATCTCCACTCTTTCATTGACGTCACTCCCCGCCTCCTATTCCCAAAATGACCAAGACTGCGCTGGCCCATTTCCTCCGCCATTATCAATCTTGCAATGATTATTTTTTCTCTCAGACCTGCAACCCAACCTTGTCTGGTCTGGTCTGGTCTGGCCAGCGTACTGCTTTGTTTACCCACACGCCTTATGTTCGCACAATGTTATCTTTAACCCCGCCTCCTCTTCCCAAGCAGAAAGAATGAGTGTAGAGCGGGAGTGGGGGGGGGAGGAATTTTGCGAGTAGGAGGATGGTTCACCATCCCATTTACAGACGGTCATGCCAGG